>NC_143582.1:59477449-60167739 GCF_048544385.1 Mastigoproctus giganteus
CAATGTGAAGTTCAACTTTGCCACAATAACCTGATGTGTAACAAATATTGCAAACAAAAGCTCAAACTTCTCTCTCAAACAAAACCGAACTGACTGTACGATCAAGAAAGAAAGAAAGAAAGGAAGGAAAGGATGTAGAGATGAAGGGCTAGAGTGTAATTCTCCAAAGAAAATAGCTAATGAGATACAGTCCATGTGGCTTGAATGTTGTGGGGGTTTCTCTGAAGTGCTTTGATGTAGTTCACCTGTCTCAAACAGACGTTGTTGAATATTTCTTCAGAATTTTTAAAGCAGAAAATGAAATGTTAATTCTAGTTATTTACCTAGATTCTAGTTACTCTGCAGGTTATTATCCAACATAGTTTGTGAGAACGAAAATAAAAACTTATTGTTCCTTCATTCATCTTCACTCTTACACAGAAACTTATACAGAAAGTGTCTTTACGATTTTACGAAAAAAAAAATTTATGTAAGTCCAAAGTTACGTAACTTGGGCTTATGTAAGTCGGAGATTGACTGACTGACTGACTGTATATATATATATATATATATATATATATATATATATACCCACACGCCCATCTAAAAGTTTGGAATTACAGTGTATGACAAGTTTTTGTTAATTTTTTTGAAATTACCTATGACAATGTAAGGTTTAATACAAAAAAAAAAAAAAAAAAAAAAAGTACTACAAAGTATTTTAAGATTTTTTTATTAAATATTGAAAAATTCACAGAAAAAATATATTGAAATGATTAATATTAACAACTGTACTGATTTTTCATCAAAATATCCTGTATTGTCTACTAATATTATTCCAAGCAGTCTCCAAGGTTCTAAATTTTGTGAAGATGATTAGACTTCATGGACGTGACAATCTAGGTGATCCCATAAAAGCTGTATTGGGTTTAATTTAGGTGACTGGGATAGCCACACCATAATTTACAATACCCCTTCCTATATGGCCTTAGTTGCTAATGTTCCTAAAAACCAAATAACAACAACAATACCCCTTCCTGTTGTTTATTTGCTAGAAAGTCCCTACACAGCTTAGAGCTGTGCTTCTGGTGCAGTAATAAAATTTCTTCTACAAAGTCAGTGCAGAGGATATTGCAAGAATGTTTATTATTATATTCAAGAATGTTTTTATAGTCTCCTTTTCTTAAAATTCCTTCAATTCTGATGATGTCACCCACTTCAGAAAAACAGAAGCGACCCCAGATCATCATGGAACTACCAGTGTGCTTGACTGTAGGCACTACACAGTGTGGCACTACTATTATTATTATTATTGTTATTATCATTAGCTATATGGTGCAAGGAAGCCTGAGGCTTATACTGCACCAGCCAAAAAAAAAATTTCTTTTTTAATCCTGAGAGAGAGAGAGAGAGAGAACAAGGGTAAGAAGTAAAAGGGAATCACCAAAAAAAAGAAGAATGATGATATCCAGCTCAGGACCCTGGGTGTGCCAAGCCCATCTCACCAGATGTGAGCCCTTGGGGTCAATTTGTTTTTCTTCATTTGATTGTCTCACATAAATGTTTGGATCCAAAAGTTTCAAATTTGTATTCATCCATCCACAATATGTTTTCCCACTCTTCAGTTGTCCAGTGTTGATGGCTCTTAGCCCAAGCCAACTGTTTTTTTTTTTTTTTTTTTGATTTTTTAGTTTTAATAAGGCTTTTCGGACTGCTACATTGCCATGAAGTCGTGCTTGTTTAAGATGGAGTTTTACAGTAGATGTCGACTTGGCAGCTTTTTTGTTCTTATTGAACTCAGCTTGAGTTTCAGGTGAAGTAATTCATTTATTATGTTTAGAAATCAATATTATAGATTAGTATTGACTATATTGTAGTTAGTATTGAAATTAGTATTGTAGAATAGATGTGCAGAAATTTGCCTTTAGCCAGCGGGTGGTTAATTGCTGGAACAAACTTCCATCTGTTGTTGTGGAAATTGATAGGTTAAATAAATTTAAGGAGGAACTGGACAAACATTTAGAGGGAATTGTTGTGTAAATTTTATTTTTATTTTATTTTTATTTATTTTATTATTATTTATTTTTTTGGCTGATGCTTCATAAGCTCGTACACTTGCTTTCTTGCATCACATGCCACTACTACTACTACTACTACGGTCTTATCTTGTGTTTCCATTGTTATGTACAGTTGACCTGATTGTGGTTTTTCCTTTAAACTGCTATTCTTGCTGAATTGTCAAGTGGTAGTTTGTATTCCTTTATATGAAACACCTAGTTTTTTTGCCAGTGCTTCTCACAGAATAACTTACTTTATACAGAGTTATAATAGCACTTCTTTTTTTTAATACTCAATTCCTTATTTATAATACTCAGTTCCTTCCTTATTAGGCACCTCCGTAGCCAGGTGAGGTGGAAAGGAGCAGCAGTGCGTAGCACACGCTTCTTGATTAGACCGGGGTTCGAGCCCCCTCACCACCAAATACGGAGGATGCGGAAAGGTCAGGGAATGACCACCGCATATCCCGGAGCAATATGGCCTTAGTTGCTAATGCTCCTAAAAACCAAATAACATAACATAACATAACATAACCTTCCTTATTAATACTCAATTCCTTATTGTTTATCATGGAATACACAAAACTTACACCAAAGACTCTTTGTGAATAACAGGTGTTGAATTTTATAAGTTTTGAAATAATATAAAATAAATTGTTACTCCTCAATTTATATTATTTCAAAACACTAGAATCATCTACTCTACAATCTTCTATAATATTGAAACAATACTCTGCTTTCTAGAAGTATCTACAATGTTCAGGAATCTCCTACAGTGTTCAGCCGCATTCAGGAGTCTTTTACACCTTTCTGGAGTATTCGCGAATATTCTAGAAATCCCTTAAATATATTATTTCAGTTTCTTTGATTTTTATACATAACAGAAAAAAAATTAATAAAAATTGGTAAACAAGTTGGTTCTATTTTAATAAAAACTTTGAAAATTAATAAAAATGAAATGTGATTTCAAACTTTTAGTTAGGAGCATGTGTGTGTGTGTGTGTGTGTGTGTGTGTGTGTGTGTGTGTGTGTGTGTATATATATATATATATGTATATGTATATATCACACTCCCACGAATCAACCCTTTTGTCAGTGAAGCTGAGAACTGTGCCATCAGGAGCATATATATGCTTATCAGGGTCACCCATGATGGACAAAACAAAGCTAAGACACAGGACTAAATTGATCCAAAATCTGTCAACCCACACTGGACCAGTATGGCAGATTATGATCCATTCCCTCAACATGGCTTCACAACAAAGCCCTCATTCCCTGGCGGCTTGCACCTATGGCAGCAGAAAGACCAGCTCAATGGCAGAGGATGCTAAGAGTCACTGTGCTTGATCAGGCTGTCTTTGGACTTTAGGCATTGAAACACTTAACATTCAGTCTGTGAGTGCAAGCTCCTGCCTAGAAGACTATTATAAGAGCTGAAAAACATCAGTTGGGACAACATTGGTTTATGTAAGATTTGAGGAAAAGGTGAAGATTGGTCAAACTAGAAGATGGACGTTGGCTACTACAAAGGAAAAAATAATGGACAATGTGGTGGAATTAAGTTCCTGATCAACAAAAGACTAATAGATTCAACCATAAAAGTAGAAAGTATTACCAAAGGAATTGCTTGCTGTGCTGTTAAGCTAAATGGTTGCTATTCTCTTCAAAGTATTCAAGCTTATACCCTTACAAGTAGCCATAGTGATGATGAAGTTGGAGAATTTTATGAAGGTATATTGTGCCTTTGCAAGCAGGACAACTACCACTATAAAACTGTAATGGGTGATTTCAATGTAAGAATTAGTAAGATCCAAAATGGGGCAAGATCTGTCGGCCCATATGGAACTGGAAAAATAGATAATAAAGGCAGTCTATTAATTGAATTTGCAGAGGAACAAAATTTGTTCATCATTAACTTAACACAAGAAAGGCACCCGGGGTGGATGGGATCTATCCAGTTATATTAAAGGAGGCAGCAAAGGAAGTAAGCAAACCCTTAGCCATAATTATGAGAGCTTCCTTGGACTCAGGGGAGGTACCCATAGACTGGAAATGTGCAAATGTGACCCCAATTCACAAAGGAGGATCAAAGGCTGACACAAGTAATTATAGACCTGTGAGCTTAACTTCTGTTCCAGGAAAATTAATGGAGGCACTGCAGGATCATTTAGACAAGACTTCAGTTATAGCTCAGACACAGCATGGTTTTGTTAAGGGGAAGTCTTGCCTGACCAACTTGATTGGATACTATGATGCAGTCACAAAAGAACTGGATGCAGGGAATAACTTTGATATTATATACTTGGATCTTAGAAAGGCTTTTGATACTGTTGCACATGGAAGACTGCTACACAAATTGGAGCAGTGTGACATTGGAGGCAAATTGCTGCTATGGATAAAGGGGTGGTTGAGGGGGAGAAGACAGAGAGTGGTAATCAATGGACACTGCTCATCGTGGACTGATGTTATTAGTGGAGTCCCTCAGGGCTCAGTGTTGGGTCCATTATTGTTTTCTGTATTTATAAATGATATTGATGATGGTATATCGGGCTTAATGTCCAAGTTTGCAGACGATACAAAGGTTGGCAGGGTTGTCAAGGACACTACTGACACTATGCTGTTGCAACAGGATCTGGAAAGGTTGAGCAGATGGGCTGAGAGGTGGCAAATGAAGTTTAACATTGATAAATGTAAAGTACTACACATGGGAAACAGCAACCCCAGAGCAATGTATCAACTCTGTGGTACTACACTGACAGTGGTAGAGAATGAAAGGGACTTGGGGGTGGTTGTGCAGGCAGATATGAAGTTCTCTGAGCAGTGCAGACAGGCTGCAAGAGTAGCTCATGGAGTATTGTCAATGATATACAGGAATTTTTCCAGCAGGGATAAGGAGGTGATTATCCCATTGTATAAGGCGATGGTCAGGCCACACCTAGAGTACTGTATACAGGTTTGGAGACCTCATTTCAAGAAGGATGTAGAGCTGCTGGAACGAGTACAGAGAAGGGCAACAAGATTAGTGAATGGAACAAAGGGGTGCTCTTACGAAGAAAGGCTTAAGTTTTGCAAATTAGTGTCTGGAGACTAGGCACCAGCGAGGTGATCTGATAGAGGTGTATAAAGCCTTGAATGGTTTAAGCATGCTCAATGCTGATGGGATTCTTCCTCTAGCTCAGAAAAATCACCTGAGAGGGCATAAATTCAAATTGAGGAAAGACAGATGTAGGATAGACATGCGGAAATTTGCCTTTAGCCAGCGGGTGGTTGGTTGGTGGAACAGACTTCCATCCCTTGTGGTGGACGTTGATAGCCTAAATAAGTTTAAGGCTCAGCTGGACAGGTATTTTGAACGAACAGAGGGGTGAAGTGGAAGTGGGTTTTTTTTTTTTTTTTTTTGGCTGATGCTGCATAAGCTTGCTTTCTTGCATCAAATGCCTCTACTAATGCTAATGCTAATGCTATTCCTCAAGAAAAAGGCCCATTCAAAATGCATGAAAATGTACATGAAAAAATGCACATGAAAGAGCCCTCTTGGAAACACTACTGAAATTGACTTCATACTGACAAGCAGTAAAATAATATTCATTGACTGCTCAGTCTTGAGCCATTTTAATGTTGGAAGTGACTATTGGCTACTGAGACAAAAATCACAATTGAATGCAAAAAAGAATGAAAGAAATTGGTCAAGTCAACTAAAGCGAAGGTCGGCACTAACCAACTATTGAAAAAGCCATCAAAACTTTGAACTAGAACTGTCCAATCATTTTTGTGTGCTGCAAGACCAACCTGACACATATTTCAGCCAATAATGACAAAGTCATTGAGACTATTGTAGATACTGCCTATGCCCTTGCACCTACTTTAAAACAAGAAAAACCAACCAGAATATCAAAAGAAACAATGACATGATGAAAAAGAGATGAGAAATGAAGAAAAGTGGTAACATAAGAAACAAGGTAGAATATGTAGAAAATGTGCAAGTTCAACATTGATCTTGTCAGAAGAACACTAGAAGAAAATCAGCGCCTTCGTGGGCAAGGGCAGCAGTGCGTAGCACACGAACCTTGATTAGACTGGGGTTCGAGGCTGTGACTACCAAATACGGAGGATGTGGAAAGGTCAGGGAATGACCACCGCAGAACAATATGGCTTTAGTTGCTAATGCTCCTAAAACCAAACAACAACAACAACAACTAGAAGAAAATCAAGGGCTAAAGAAAGCAAAACAACAAACATACAATAGCAAACAAAAATGTTTGCTATTGTGTGTTTCAAAGCAGACACAAATGTTTGCTTTGAAGCTTGAGGATGACACAACAACAAAAACCCAGTAACAGATACTAAAACGAATGGAAGAATTTTATTCAAATCTATATAAGGATAAAGGACAACAACTGGATCCAACACCAGATGCAGAAGCTGTACCAGAAATTTTGATAGAAGTAGAAGATGCTATAAAATCAATGAAAATTGGTCAAGCAGGAGGATCTGATAAAGTCACTGTTGAACGTTGAAAGCTGGAGGCGAGCCAGTGTGTAAAGCTCTATCCAAACTATTTTCAAATGCCTTCTACTTAACAAAGTACCTGACAAAAGGAAAAAATTCAAAATTGGGATGGCAAGCATTTGCAAAGCTTAATCCTTCAAGACAAACTTTCACTCTGTTTCAAACGAAAAGTTTTTGAACAATGTCCTAACTTATGGCTGTGAAACATGGGCATTGAATTCCAAAGCTTTACAAAGGCTGAGGGTCACACAAAGAAGTATGGAGTGCCGAATTTTAAACATAACCAAAAGAGACTGAAAAACGTGCATGGATTCACCAACAAACCTAGGTCTGTAACATCACTGAGAGAACAAAGAACTTAAAATGGATATGGGCAGGTCACATATCAAGAAGAACTGATGATAGATGGTCCAAACAAATTTTGGATTGGATACTGCTCGACTCCATATTCTCAAGAAAAAGAATAAGATGAGGTGGTTCGATGAAATTGTGAAATTTCTGGTGTACAATGAAAACAGAAAGCACAAAACTGTAGTTGTTGGAAATCTGTTGAGGAGGCCTTTATCCTGCAGTGGATCAGCAACATTGAAGATGATGAATATATATATCATAACTTTATTTTTTTTTATTTAATTGTGCATTTAAACAGTAATAATAATCCTCGCAGTAGTATTTATATGTGCACATCATAAGCTGATTTTTTTTTATGAATTAAATTTTTTTTTTATGTTTAGGAGATCTGTTAAATGAGGAAGAAGTATTGAACTGGTTGTTCGAGTTTCAAGATCTAGGTGATGAAGCTGAAGCTATTGAAGATGTGAATGCTCGAGCTCTAAAGGAACTGATATCTGAATCTCCCTTTTTGGCAGTGTTATTCTGTAGGTTCTATTTAACTGAAAGTTAAATTATGTGGAATGTCTTAAACTTTAGTTTCATCTTATTTTTTAGTCTTTTAATTATTTTTCGTAGCCTTGTAAGAGTTATCATGTGATGTTATGTTGAGAGTTATTTTGTGATTATAATCTGTCCGATTTGGCTGAGGTCTGATTATAGTGTCAAAAAACTTAATGCCGTTTTGCACTACATATTTATGTGAAAAGACATTCTTTGTGTTATTATTAAAAGTCAAATTAATTGACTTTTAATATTTGATTAATTTGAAATTTTGATATTTTTATATAATTTTATTATTATTTAATAATAAAATAATAATAATAGCTATATAGCTTCATTTATTATAAAAGAATTCTCTTGATAAATAAAATTGTATTGTATTGTATAGTATAATAATAATAATAATTTTATTATTATTATTATCAGCCATATGGTGCAAGGAAGCCTGAAGCTTATGCTGCAACAGCCAAAAAAATATTTCTGAATTACCCTGAGAGAGAGAGTCAGAAGTAGAAGGGAATCACCAAGAAAGAGAAGAATACTGATATCCAGCTCAGGACCCCAGATGTGCCAAGCCCATACTCACCAGATATGAGCCCCTAATTTGTCTTTTAAAGGTAGTGGATCAGACTAGTTTTGTATTTGACTTAAGTCAAAATACAAAACTAGTTTGAGACACTACCTTTTTGCTAATAATTCAACATCAGAAGATAAAAAGATTAAAGACAAGTTAAAAATTGGTCCATTTTATGGTATTTTTATTTTTTTTTGAATTCAGTTATTTGAATTTCATGAAAGAAAAAAAAAAAGAAAAAAAAAACAAGAAAACATTGATACTAATAATACAGTAAACCCTTGATTTAACAGACCCCAATATAACGGATTTCGGATTTAACGGATTAGACAAATAATAATACAGTAATGTACATATTAATCTTGACCGTATTATTTTTTTTTTAGGTTATACAAAACTTCAGTGTTATTATTAATTAAAAATAAATAATAATTACCTATTTCCATTATTGTTTTGATAATTACCTACTTTTATTTTTATAATGAAATTCAGGAAATTGTTAGGAAATTGTTTGTTATTCTTTCCAAAAATGTGTTCAAATAGCTGTTTTCCCAGATTACAGATAAGAGCAGGCTGTGACTTGCGAGCTGAACGTGACTCGGAGCACTAAACTTCAGGTCTACCGACTCGCCTTGTTTCGGTCTCAGTCTGCCTCAACCTATCGTGCAGTGAGGTTGTATATAAAGTGTTTCTGTGATTTCTGAATTGTGACTATTTATTAAATAATTTTGCAATCCTTACAATTTAAAATGGCATCAAGTGATAGAGGAGTTAAAATAAAGTGTGTGAACTTAAATGTGACACAGAAATTTGAAATTAGTGCTACTGAGATGCCATGTTCTAATTGAGAAATTAGAACAAGGCATCTCAGTAGCATGTGTTTGTGAAATTTACGGCATAAAAAAAACAAACTATTTCTGATATCCATAAATCAAACTCCAAATTGCAACATAATTTTATATTGTACAGTACTGTAAAAAAAAAAAGTACAGTGCAGCCACTGCAGGATGGAAGCCTCCTCAACAATTCATGCTGAGGGAAATGGACCATAATCTGCCATGCTGGTTCAGTGCGGGTTGGCAGATCGACCGTATTCAGCAGTCAGGGGCTTGAACCCTGGTCTACTCAAAGAGCGTGTGCTACTGCACTCCCGCTCCTGCCCACTCGTCTACGGAGGCCGTTACAGTACTATATATTGTGTTAAAGCTTTTTTTTACATTAAGAACAATAAAGAATGTCCTCCCAGGTTACATTTGATTTAATGGACTTTCAGTATTAATGGACACCCCTTCTCCCCTATTAGTCCATTAAATCGAGGGTTTACTGTATATACATATTTCTGTATTAATTTAATGAATTGCTATTAGCCATATAGTACAATGATGCCACTGGCTTTAGTTTTTCTGGGCTAAAAATAAATAATAATAAAATAAATAACTGAATAAAAATTCCTAAAAAATAAATAATAAAAATTAGTAATGAAAATAAATCTAAGAAAATGAAGTAGAAAATAAACAACCTATGTGTTTCTCCGCTTCACATTGCTAACCATCCAGACCTTTGAATTTTCCCAAGCCGGCAGTCTCAACTCCATCCTTTATTCTAATAATTCAGGCTAGTAATTCTAGTAATTCAGGCTAAAAGTAAATTAGTATTAGCATTAGCAAAGGCACATAATGCAAGAAAGCAAGCTTATATAGCATCAGCCAAAAAAAAAAAAAAAAACCCCTTATTTCACCCATCCACTCACTCCAAATGTTTGTCAAGTTCTGCCTTGAATCTATTTCAACTATCAACTTCTACAATGACGGATGGATGTTTGTTCCAGCATTCAACCACCTGCTGGCTAAAGGCAAACTTCCGCACATCTATCATACAACCGTCTTTCCTCAATTTGAATTTATGCCCTCTCAGGCGATTATTCCGAGCAAGAGGAAAAATCCCATCTGCATTGAGCCTGTCCAAATCATTCAAGGCTTTATACACCTCAATCAGATCACCTCGCAGGTGCCTAGTCTCCAGACACTGTAATTTGCAAAACTTAAGCCTTTCTTCGTTTGAGCAACCCTTTGTTCCATTCACTAATCTTGTTGCTCTTCTCTGTACTCGTTCCAACAGCTCTACATCCTTCTTAAAATGAGGCCTCCAGACCTGTATACAGTACTCAAGGTATGGCCTGACCATTGCCCTATACAAGGGGATAATCACCTCCTTATCCTTGCTAGAAAAATTCCTGTATATCATTGACAAGACTCCATGAGCTCCTCTTGCAGACCGTTTGCACAGCTCAGAAAACTTCATATCTGCCTGCACAATTACCCCCAGATCCTTTTCATTCTCTACCACTGTCAGTGTGGTACCACAGAGTTCATACGTTACTCTGGGATTACTGCTTCCCATATGTAGTACTTTACATTTGTCAATGTTGAACTTCATTTGTCACCTCTCAGCCCATCTGCCCAACTTTTCTAGATCCTGTTGCAGCAGTGTACTGTCATTAGTGTCATTAACAACCCTGCCAACCTTCATATCGTCTGCAAACTTGGACATTATACCTGATATACCATCATAAATATCATTTATAAATACAGAAAATAACAATGGACCGAACACTGAACCCTAAGGGGCTCCACTACACTAATGATAATATTAGTCTACGAAGAGCAGTGTCCATTGATTACCACTCTCTGTCTTCTCTGGCACCTTCGTAGCCAGGTGGGCAGGAGCATCAGTGCTTAGCACACGCATCTTGATTAGACCGGGGTTCGAGCCCGTGACCACCAAATACGGAGGATGCGGAAAGGTTAGGGAATGACTACCGCATATCTTCGGAGCAATATGGCCTTAGTTGCTAATGCTCCTAAAAACCAAATAACAAACAACTCGCACTTCAAGCTCATTGAATTTATTAACTATACTCCTAGCATTGGTGTACATGCAAGTATACATGCACCGGTTTCTACTCTTAGTTACCCTAACACAGCCCATGTGTTTGCTTGTCCCACTATGACTCCTAGCAGTCCTGGAAATTCCCATTGCCATTCTTTCCAGGCTGCTGCTCAGTTGCATTTCAATAGAAGTAGTGCAAGAATCACTTTTACCTCTGCCAGCAGCTACTGTTAATCTATTAGTCTGTGTATCCTCCCAAAGCTAACAGTTTTCCTACCCACCTAACTCTGCCTCAATAGCATCAGCAAATATTCTTGCACCCTTCCTATTTAAGTGTATCCCATAGAAGTGTATCCCTGTAGAAGCAGTCTCTCCTGTTAACAAGCACAGACCAGGCTGAGAAAAATTCTACCCCTTGAGCCTTGCACAATCTCTCCAGTGCCGAATTGATTGACAAGGCTCTCATCATATACTCCCCCCCCCTATTGTGTCTGGGCAGAATTGCAGATACCTTCAAATTCAACCCTAACTCAAGGCTTTTTTTCAGTGTTGTCTTTTATTTGTTTAGTAATTCTGCTGGCCTCCTACTCTTAATATCATTAGTGCCAACATGTACAATGATATCACCCTTTGTGCCCTTAAAGGATGATATCTGCCCTACAACGTCATCAACCTTTGCCCCTGACAGACATACCCTGGTCCTGTTCCATCTATCCTTTTTGCACAATATGTTTCCTGTTTCCCTGACAATAGTCACCTTCAACAACTAGGTCCTTTGGGACCAGCTCATTCCTGACTTGGGGGTTGCTGCTGTGTTGTGTGATGTTCAAGTGCAAGCTCTGGCATTGATGTGGGCAGCTGTGAGCTTGATGGACCCTCAATTTAAATCCTTCGAGGGCATCCACCCTGTCCTTCAAACTCTCATATAAGCCCATAACAATGCCGAGTTGGCACCTGATTTCCTCGCACTCCTTACATCGCGCACACAAAAAGACATGATATTCCCCTTGGCAATATCATGTCCCATTCCTGATTGCTCCACAAACATCAAACAAGCAGTGCATTTCAATAGACTATGATTCAGAGGACAACTGCCCCCCTCAGTTCTCCCCTGAGCTAACCGCACTTCTACTAGTTTGAGCCTTTTGCTTTGCTGCTCTGGTCTGAGTCATATGATTTATATTCAATTCAATAAAATTCCAATACAAAATATAACCTTAAATCTATATCCCAATGCAGTTATAACACTCTATATATGTATTTCGGTATCGAATATTATCTCCGAGTTATGTTATGTGACTTCCTTATCTCCGAATTACGTTATATGACTTCCTTATCCCCTGTCATCTTATATGTATTAATTTATGATGTTACGTTTGTAATAACTAGGTCGCTATATTTATATAGTTAAAAAAAAAAAAAGTACAATTCAATTGACAATTAAATTTAATAAGATTAATAAATTCTACTGATTAATTGATACTACAATACTCGCTATCTAATTTTCCGTTAAACCTTATGCTGTCTAGTTTTCCATTAAACCTTATGCTATCTAGTTTTCCGTTAAACCTTACGCTAGCACATGTTGTATCTTATAACAATGGCGGCAAGTTACGAATGGTTAATCTACGGACACGAGGTATTATTTACTTTCCAGATCGCGCTATCTGCATTCAAAATAAACCATGGAGCTTGACTAGGTCTATAAGCTACTTATAGAAAGTAATTTAATCTAACACTTAAGTCAATAAAGCGACTAAGTATAATTAAAAACTTTTCATTCGCAGGAGCTGCAAAACCTGTCCACATGTGGATTTGATGCCCATACCGATACTAAGTAATAATCTACAAAATCTCTATCTAAATTCAATTTAAACTAAAGTATTGTTACTAGGAATATAAAGCAACTCTAAAAAATAAATTAATATGCCAATTTAAGTCAATAAAAAAGCAAAAACTTCTCTATTTTCTGGGGCCGTAAAAACTTTGCCTGTTCACATGTACTCTTGCACCCACTCTTACAGTATTTTCCAAATTTCCTTTATCCAGTCTAAATCTCTTTACTTGTAATTCAAATTTATGGCCTCTAGTTCTCGAATAATTTATGATAGTGAAAATAAATTTTATCTTCATTCATTTTACTATCCTCTCTCAGAGCCTTATAGATCTCATAGGTCCCTTCTAAGTTGCCTTTTTTGCCATGCTTTGGAGCCCACATATTGAAAGCAGATCTCACCAAATGGGTTGACCAGCTTTGGACTCTTGCATTCTCCATAGTTAGACACAGTATTCCAAGTGTGGTTTCATAATTGCCTTATACAGTGGGATTATGACCACCTATCTCTACAAGAAAATGTTTGATAAATCATCGATAGGGCACTATGAGTCCTCCTTCTTGTCTGTCTGCCTACACTTCATGGAGTACTTCATGTCTGACTATATTGGTACCTGCCAAAAACCATTTCTTCCTCTACTCTTTCTAATTCAACCCCACTGAGCATATAAGTTATTTTGAGATTGCTATTCCCCAAGTGTAAAGTCTTGCATTTTGTTTAATTAAAAGAAAGCTGCCACTTTTCTGACCATCCCTGAAGAAGCTGCTTGCCACTGATTTACTGATCATGACATCATCTATAAATTTTGATATTGCACTGGTTGATGAGAGTCATCTGCCACCTAGTAAAACACACACATACCTACAGACATATACACACATGCATAGCAACAGGGTATGGTGTGGCCTCACTAATCCCTTTGCGAATCACATTTGTCATTACAGACAGCATGATTATTATATTATATGAATCCAAAGTAACAAAAAAAAAAAAAAGACTGGATTTTGTGAAATTTACTTATGGGCACCAGGTCATTGTACACTGGAATAAATTGCTTCTCAACGTGCTAGAGGCACTGAGACTAAATTCAAAGCAGAATTGGATGGTTACTTCTTGGGAATGGGAATAGTGTCGATGTTCTGTTTTGTTTTATTGCATATGATTTATTTATTTTTTTGGCTGATACAGAAGTGCTTCTTTTCATCACTTGACCTTATTAATTCTAACACTAATTTTTGTATCTTACAGATCGTGTTATGCACATACTTATATAAAGCAATGGTCAGGCCACACCTTGAATACTGTGTACAGGTCTGGAGGCCTCATTTTAAGAAGTATGTAACTAATGGAGCTATTGGAACGCGTACAGAGAAGGGCAGCAAGATTAGTGAATGGAACAAAGGGTTGCTGTTACGAAGAAAGGATTAAGATTTGCAAATTACAGTGTCTGGAGACTAGGCACCTGCGAGATGATCTGATTGAAGTGTATAAAGCCTTGAATGGTTTGAGCAACCTTAATGCTGATGGGATTCTGCCTCTTGCCTAGATCAATCGCCTAAGGGGACATAAATTTAAATTGAGGAAAGACAGTTGTAGAATAGATGTGTGGAAGTTTGCCTTTAGCCAGCATGTGGTTGATTGCTGGAACAAACTTCCATATGTTGTTATAGGTGTTGACAGCTTAAATAAATTCATTGCAGAACTAGACAAACATTTGAAGCAAATGAATGGGTGAAATGGGAAGGATTTTTTTTTTTTTTTTTTTGGCTGGTGCTGTAGAAGCTTGCTTTCTGGCATCATATGCCTCTACTAATGCTAATGCTAATTACGGGGTGAATTTCTGAAACCAGCCTTTGCTGGCAATGAAAGTGGTTTCCGGGGTGCTGCTGGTACAGAGGTTTGCTGCTTAAATGTGTTGTAAAGAATGAGGGCCTTAGTGCAAATCATACCGACGTTCACAGGCAAGTTTTTCTTTTGTTGGTCTTTGATCCAAATAAACAGTACATTTGCCATTTTTAACATCACTTTATCATGTACATAATTTGTGTATTTAGCAGTAAGAATTCACCAGTTTGCACTGCATCTCTGATCTCAGTTTCTTGTTTCCTTATGTATCATATGGTACTTTTGTCGATACCAAACATGTGGCCTATGGCCGCGTATGTGAGCCCTTCTTGACATTTATCTAGACTCCGCAATTTCCCATTCAAAGTCATTATTTTCTTGGCCCTCTTAGGCTTTGTTCTTTAATAGATGTACTTTGTTTAGAACCCATGGATATTCACATTAGCACAGGTAATATTTTAAGCACAAGTAGCCTAATGTGGACACACAACACAATTAAGATAATAAGCTGTCCTACTCAGATGACGCTCACTGCGAGACTGAACTTAAATTATAAGAGTAATTTGTAGGACTGTAATTCTCTCAACACTCAATCGTATAAATGTATTCTTATGTGAATTAGCCTACCATGTTAATTAAATCAATTTATGATTTTAAAAAAAACTAAGTATTAAAATCGTCATGTATTCAATACTCATATCCAACCTAGCACACCAAAAAGATTTGCGGAAAGTCGACAGCCATCAACCTCCCAAACCAACCAATAACACATGCTAATATGAGAATTGAAATCGTCTTGATAATCTTGACACCATGAAATAAATATACATCAATTTACAGATAATTTAAATTTTAAAATTGTCTAAAACTTTCTGAAAGTCTGGTTACCATGATGTAACTATACATCAATTTAGAAATAATTTAAACTTTAAAATTGTCTAAAACTTCCTTTAACTTATTTGGATTAACTTATTCGGATCATTTCCGTGTTCACAAGAAATCAAAAGCAGATCAAAAATGATATCTCCCCCTTGTTTTATACAAACTTTTTCATAACCTAGCACGAGATTAATATTATGCTGACCAATGTGTGAACTGCTGTTTATACATGTGCGTTAGATTTCACGAATCCGAGATATTGTAAGGTCTACGTACATAAATAGAGTCGGGATTTAATCTCATTTCCAATGTTTCTGCAATTAATAACTTAAAGTATTCCTGCTGAGTATTCAGGACCTTCGACTCATCAAAAAGGAACACAAGTCCATCATTAATAGCATGAAACACTAGTTCTGAGACACCTGCAAAAAAATGCTATAAATTTTCTAAATTTTACTCAAACCAGGGTTAACAAGAACATACAATTTAAAATTTATAGAAAACCAACAGGTAGGACAAAGACTAATTGATTTCTGTAGTCAAGAAAGATTTGTAGTAGCTAACACTTGGTTTCCAGGCGGCACTACGACATAGGTATATACTTGAAAAAATCCTGGAGATTCTCGTAGATATCAGTTAGACTACATTCTGCTGAAACAAAGTTACCGCAATTAGGTAAAAAACCATGTATTTTCCAGGAGCAGATGTGGACAGTGACCATTCAATGGCAAAAATGATAACAGAACTAAAGCTAAAGAAAATTAATAGAAAGAAAATAAATAATAAATGGAACCTAGAAAAACTAAAGAATAAAGAAATAAGAATACTATTTCAGAATACTACAAACAGCTGTAATGAGGTAAACAAGGAAAGTATGATAAACAATATTGACTAGATGTGGAATAACATTAAAGAAACTATAAACAAAGCAGCTCATAAATTTCTGGGAAATGTAAACAAGGGAAAAGAAAACCATGGATAACAGAAGACATCCTTCAAATGATGGATCAAAGAAGAATCTTCAAAAATATGAAAACAAAAGATATGAAAAATAATTACCGTGCTCTCAAGAATGAAATTAATAGAGAATGTAGAAAAGCAAAAGATAAACAGTGGACAGAACAATGCCAAGAAATCGAAACCTTAATGCAGTATGGACAAACAAGAAAATTAAAGAAATAACAAGAAAAATGTAATGGAATTTTTTTTTTTTTTTTTTTTTTTTATCTGAACCCCAAACACGAGAGGTATTAGAACCTGTAGTAATTAGTACCGTGCTTGGGTTGGAGGTTGAGAAGATGAAAGAAGATATTTGTTGACATTGGACTTGAACTTCTGTAGATTGCAATTTTCAGGAAATACGTATGAAGGAAGGTTGTTCCAGAAAATGGCAGTTGAAAAGTTGGTTCTGTGGGTTTGAAGTTGGACAGTAAATGGATGTGGGTTGGTGGCGGCACGTGTTCAGACTGTTTTGAAAGAGAGAGCGGGAATTATAGAAGCCAATTCAGAAGAGCAGCGCCCATGGAAGTATCTGTAGAAGAGGCATGCAGCAGAAACAGTACGTCTATGAGAAAGCAAGTGGAGAGACTCTGTTAGAGATGAATCATTAATTAACCTAACTGCCCTCTTCTGAATGGAATCAAGAAGCTTGAGAGAGGTTTTGGGGGCACCACCCCAGATGTGGGAACAATATTCCATGGCAGGGTGGATTTGCGATTTATACAGAGTGAGCAGCTGTTTGGAAGAAAAGTAACGCCGAGAGAGAAAGAGAAAACCAAGTTTTTTAGATGCAGAGGAAGCAATATTTGTAATGTGCTTGTGCCAAGAGAGATTAGAAGTCAGTGTAATCCCCAAAAGAGATATATCATTTTGCCTAGAAATCGGAGTGTCACTAAAGATAAGCATAGGAGCAGAAGAATCCTTTTTTGCGAGATATAAAACAAGACTGAGTTGTAGAAGGGTTGAAATCAACTAAGTTGTCATTGCCCCACTAGAGAATTACCTGAAGATCGGCATTTAAGGAATTAATAGCAGATTTTCGAGAAGTTGAAGCTGATTGAGCAGGACAAGGTTTCTCAAAATGGAAAGTGGAATGCAATGTGCTATCAACGTCAAAACTATGGATAGGATTTCCAGGCAGTGGAAGAAGGTCATTAATACACAAGAGGAAAAGAGTGGGGGAAAGAACTTGAACCTTGGGGGACACCGGTATTAGTGGAGAAGTTAGAAGACAGAGAGCCATCTACCATCACCCTCAGTGAGCGATCAGAGAGAAAACTGGATAACCAATTACTAAAAACAGTTGGCAAACCATAAGATGGAAGCTTGTTTAGAAGATCTTTATGCCAAACACGATCAAAAGCCTTTGAGATGTCAAGAGCAACTACTTGTGTTTCACCAAACCTTTCCATTGAATTAGTATATAAATGGGTAATATAAGCCAGAATATCACCAATGGATCGAGACTGACGGAATCCATACTGGCAATCATTGATCAGACGGAAGGTTTCGAGGTAGTTTAAGAGTTGGCGGTTAATTGATTTCTCCATTAATTTAAAAAGAGTAGAAGTAATTGCAATGCGACAATAATTGGATGGGAGGGATTTGTCACCCTTTTTAGGAACTGGCTGGATATGAGCAAATTTCCAAGCAGAAGGAAAAACACCTTTGGAATAAGAAAGTGAAAAAAGGTGGCAAAGAATAGGAGTAAGTTCAGGAGCACAGGTTTTGAGAACAAGTGGAGAAATACCATCAGGACCTGGAGCTTTCTTAGCATCAAGATTCATCAAAATCCTTCTGATATCCTTTTGACGGAAGACCACAGGAGACATTGAATGGAGCGTGTTGGGAATTGTGGGAGGTGTTTCACCAAGATCATTAATATTAGCATTAGCATTACCATTAGTAGAGGCATATGATGCAAGAAAGCAAGCTTATTCAGCATCAGCCAAAAAAAAAAAAAAAACAACCACTACTCCCATTTCACCCCTCAATTCGTTCGAAATACCTGTCCAGCTGAGCCTTAAATTTGTTTAGGCTATCAACTTCAACAACAAGCGATGGAAGTCTATTCCACAAACCAACTGCCCGCTGGCTAAAGGCGAATTTCCGCACATCTATCCGACATCCGTCCTTCCTCAATTTGAATTTATGCCCTCTCAGGTGATTATTCTGAGCAAGAGGAAGAATCCCATCGGCATTGAGCATGCTCAAGCCATTCAAAGCCTTGTACACCTCTATCAGATCACCTCGGCGATGCCTAGTCTCCAGGCTCTGTAATTTGCAAAACTTAAGCCTTTCTTCGTAAGAGCAACCCTTTGTTCCATTCACTAATCTTGTTGCCCTTCTCTGTACTCGTTCCAGCAGCTCTACATCCTTCTTGAAATGAGGCCTCCAGACCTGTATACAGTACTCAAGGTGTGGCCTGACCAATGCCTTATACAAGGGAATAATCACATCCCTGTCCCTGCTAGAAAAATTCCTGTATATCATTGACAAGACACCATGAGCTACTCTTGCAGCTCGTCTGCACTGCTCAGAGAACTTCATATCTGCCTGCACAATTACCCCCAGGTCCTTTTCATTCTCTACCACTGTCAGCGTAGTACCACAGAGTTGATACGTTGATCTGGGGTTACTGTTTCCCATATGTAGTACTTTACATTTGTCAATGTTAAACTTCATTTGCCACCTCTCAGCCCATCTGCTCAACCTTTCCAGATCCTGTTGCAGCAGCATAGTATCAGTAGTGTCCTTAACAACCCTGCCAACCTTTGTATCGTCTGCAAACTTGGACATTAAGCCTGATACACCATCATCAATATCATTTATAAATACAGAAAACAACAATGGACCCAACACTGAACCCTGAGGAACTCCACTAATAACATTAGTCCACGTTGAGCAGTGTCCATTGATTACCACTCTCTGTCTTCTGCCACTCAACCATCCCTTTATCCATAGCAGCAATTTGCCTCGAATGCCACACTTCTCCAATTTGTGCAGCAGCCTTCCATGCGCAACAGTATCAAAAGCCTTTCTAAGATCCAAATATATAATATCAAAGTTATTCCCTGCATCCAGTTCTTTTGTGACTACATCATAGTATCCAATCAAATTGGTCAGACAAGACCTGCCCTTAACAAACCCATGCTGTGTCTGAGCTATAACTGAATTCTTGTCCAGATGATCCTGCAGTGCTTCTATAACCAGTGCCTCCATTAATTTTCCTGGAACCGAAGTTAAACTAACAGGTCTATAATTACTTGTGTCAGCCTTTGATCCTCCTTTGTGAATTGGGGTTACATTTGCACATCTACAGTCCATGGGTACCTCCCCTGAGTCCAATGAAGCTCTCATAATTATGGCTAGGGGTTTGCTTACTTCCTTTGCTGCCTCCTTTAATATAACTGGATAGATCCCATCCACCCCGGGTGCCTTTTTTATGTTTATCCTCAACAGTTTCTCCTCCACTTTCCTCTCAGTTATTAGAAAATCATCTAGCTCACTGCCAATGTTTACTTCACCTACGACATTCCCCTTCCTGAATAACTCCTCATGTGTGAATGTAGATGCAAAATACTCGTTTAGATTGTTAGCCACCTGAGCTGGATCCTCAACTGTTGAACCATCAACATCCAGTGGACCAATCTGATTCATCCCTTTCCTTCTTGAGTTTAAATAGGTAAAGAACTCTTTTCTGTTTTTCTTTGCATCCTTTGCCAAGGATTTCTCATAATCTGCCTTTGCCTGCCTAATCTCCTTTGTGACTTGGTTACAGACCAACTTATATCTATCATAGGCTTCCACGTCACCCATTAATTTGTATGTATCCCATGCATTTTTCTTCTCTGCCATATGTCTCAATAGTTCATCTGACAACCATTTAGGCCTGAACCTTGAACAATATTTCTTGGTTGGTATGTAAAGCCTGGTAGCTTCCAAGATTAGTTCCTTGAATGCTTCCCATTTTGAATTTGCTGTTGGTAACATCATCAGTTGGTCCCACTGTATAGAATTTAAATACTGTCTCAGACCATCATAGTCGCCTTTACGAAAGCAAAAACCCTTCCCTTTACCTCTGATGGTAGTTACCTCCTTGAGTAAATCCCACTTCAGCACACTGTGATCACTGCCACCCAGTGGTTCATTTATCTGCAGATTCCTAATGCATGAAGAATCACTACTGATAATCAGATCAAGAGTATTACTCCCTCTAGTTGCCTCCCGAACATGCTGGTGTAGAAAACAATCATCCAATAAATCCACAAAAGCCTTGCTAGTGTGTGAGTGACCAACCCACAAATTCCAGTCAATATCTGGGAAATTAAAATCCCCCATTATAAGACTCTCTGATTTACTGGCCCATTCTATTTCCCTGTACAGTATCTTATTATACTCATCAGAGTCATTAGGCCTATAGCACACTCCTACTCTCAATTTTGATTTACCTATGCTTATGTCACACCAAACTGACTCAACACTGCACTGTCCAGCGATGTCAACTGGCTTCACTTCCTTGGATTTTATGTGTTTTTTAACTAATAGCATAACCCCTCCTCCCTTCCTATCCTGTCTATCCTTTCTGTAGACGTTGTACTCCCCAAATTCCAGTTCTGCATTCCTTATATCTGTGTGACACCACGTCTCTGATATCCCAACAATATCTGCCTTTGATGTTTTGAGTAATACCTCAAATTCATCAAATTTATTTACTAAACTCCTAGCATTAGTGTACACGCAAGCATACATGCACCTGTTTCTATTCTTAGCTACCCTAACACAACCCATGTGTTTACTTGTACCGCAATGACTTCAAATATATGAGATGGAAGAAAAATGGGATGCTAGGAGGTCAGCTTTATCCTTGGCTGAAGTGACAACAGAACCATCTGGTTTGAACAGATGTGGGAGCAGAGATGGGCAAAAGTTGCGGCCAATAGCTTTGGCAAGAGACCAGAATGCTCAGCTACCCTTAGGGCAAGAAGCAATTTTTCTACTCTTAGCCTGTTCAAACTCTAGTTTGGACTGATTAATAACTGCTTTACAATTGTTGCGAGCTTTGGTGTAGGCAGAAAATGAAACTGAAGAATTAGAAACAAGCCAATTACGGTATTCAACATTCTTCTCTTGAACAGCCTTAGCACATTTATTTGAAAACCAAGGTTTAGATAAAGGACGAGATTTTAAAGTGGAGTGTGGGATAAAGGATTCCATTCCTGCAAGAATAATTTCACTGACACGATATGAGCAAATGCTGACATCAGAAGTTTTGAAACAGTAATCCGACTAAGAAAAAGAAGAAAAGAAGTCTTGCAGGTCATCTCATTTTGCATTCTTGTAATGCCAAACAAAACAAGGTTGGGAATAGCCATGAGATAAAGGTTCCATTGGAGAAGAGACAATCACCAAGTTGTGATCTGAAGTGCCTAAAGGACCTCTCACTTTGACCATGTACTTAGAAGGGTTGTTTGTGTGAAAAAGATCAAGCGTATTGGCTGTATAATTATGATTGTCCAGTATTCTTGTAGGTAAATGAACAATCTGTGCTAGGTCATTAGTAATTGCAAAAGCCTCAGCATCTCGACCTGCTGGGTCGGTGTGACTAGAAAACAGAAGCCAGCTGGTGTTGTGAACATTAAAATCACCAAGGAAAATTACCTCACTGTTAGGAAAGTTGGACTGGAGAAAGTCAAGTTGCAAAGAGAGGAAGTGAAAGAGCTCCAAGTGATTAGTGGAGTTGGGAGAACGGTAGAGACAACAGATGAATTTGACACAATGAGGTAGAGAGATTTTAAGCCAGAGAAGATCAAAGAGAGGAGATTCCAAATTGTCAAGTCTCTGACAGGGAATATCAGAACGGACATATGCACAAGTACCAACTTTGAGGCGAAAGGAATCATACAGCGAATAATTTAGGCATCTGAGATGAGCAGTAGTTGAATCAACTGATAACTGAGATTCTGTCAGAAAAAGTACGTGGGGTTTGGCAGACTGCAAGTGGATATGGAAATCGTTGAGATTAGAATTGAGAACACGTATATTTATGAAATGAATTAGGAAGTGCTTGGGAGGTTTATATCTTTTTGCAGATGAGCTTGCTCTATTAGTTTGACAATTCATGGTATATTCACTAGTAAGAAAAAGTGGGTGGGACATGCTGTATGAAGTAATGAAATTTTTGGATATGGTGTACACGTGGTAAGAATATACCCAGATCCTTGACATAATGTGGCCTCGGCAATGCCTCCCGCACACACACACCCACATTTCTCGGACTCCCTCCAGTCACTGTCTGGCAGAGTAGAGGTAGCAAGATTATACACTAGCTGATTCGGAAGCCTCCTATAGAGTTACCAATAGGTTCAGTCCGGTGTACTAACTAGCGGCCGGCCTGCGAACACCATTTTAGAGCTGTACCCTTGAAATGTAAGGAATATTGGATCTTGCCACGACGTTCATCATAACCTCAAAAGTCATCAATCATACTGCATGATGGAAGAGATAGGGAAGGTTGACTGGAACTTAGCTGTAGAGACTAAATATGGGTTCCACCACTTCAAGCCTCCAATAAGCAAAGTGGTGGTATTTCACCGGTTGATGAGAGTCATCTACCATCTAGTACTGCCTGGTAACATAGAGGGGTGGCATTCCTCCATGTGGTGTGGGGGCTACACCTTGGTTTAGCCCCCACACCACATGCTTACGTTGGTTCACACCTGGGTGGTCACCCACCATGTACTTGTGCATGGAGGTTATACCCAGGATTACTAACAGTTCCACCATCATGAAGGTGCAAGCAGAGGATTTGGCTGTCACAGACCATCCAGACTTTGCCGAAATTGGGTCCACTTTACTTGAGTGTCACCCGAATATCAGTTCCATCAGCGTTTTAGACTCCCAGGTAGCAAGTACAGCTTGTCTGGCATATCTGAGAGAATGTCTAAGACGACCTCAAGGACCAAGGATCAAGGACGAGACAACCTGAAGGATCAATTTGCTCCAGAGCAATCAGGAATGAAAAAGATAATGCCATTCTTGATTCAAAAGAACAACAAGAGACATGGAGAAAGTATACAGAGGATTTATACATGGAACCAAGTAGTTACACATGGAAATATGATGAGAAAGGAGAACAACAATACTTAAAACAAGATCAAATATTAAAAGAAGAATTTGAGCTAGCTTTAAAGGTACTTCCTAACAACAAAGCTCCTGGTATAGATAATATTACAGCAGAATTAATAAAGAACAGTGGAGATCAAGTCAAGCAGTCACTATTTGAATTGATTGTGAAAGCATATAGTGAAGGAAAATGGCCAGAAGAACATTGTACAACTGTCATAGTACCAATACCAAAAAAAATCTGCACCAACCAAATGCAAAGGCTACAGAACCATCAGTCTCATATCACATGCATCAAAAATTCTCTTAAAAATCATAAAATTACGAATAGAATCCTACATCAAACACTTTTTAGAGGATACACAGTGTGGGTTCAGAAAGAACTTATCTACAGGAGAAGCAATAGGAACTTTAAGATTCTTAGGCAAAAGAATGATAAACAATGGCAGGAATCTGTATGGTGCTTTATTAACTATGCAAAAGAATTTGACATGGTAATTTGGAATGAGCTTTTACCTCTACTAGAAAATGGGATGTCCACAAAGATTAATTAGGCTAATATTTGACTTGTATAAAAGACAAAAGGCCATCATCAGGTTAAACGGAGAATTGACAGAAACAGCAAAAATAGGGAGAGGAGTGAGGCAAGGATGCCTGCTTTCCCCAAGTTTATTTAATATATTTGCAGAATTAATAGTCAAAGAAGCATTTGATGGTAAAAAGGTTGGTATAAAGATAGGTGGAAGAACACTTAGCACAATAGAGTTTTCAGATGATCAGGTAATCCTTGCAGGTAGCCCAAGAATGTTATCCAATATGCTAAAACAGTTAACTAAGAAAGTGTAGAAATATGGAATGAAGATTAACAATAATAAAACAAAGATTATGATGATAAGTAAAAAGCAAAAACAATATCACATTGAAACTGATGGAGAAAAAATAGAACAGGTAACAAAATTCAAATATCTAGGATAGATTATAACACAAGATTCATCTTGCCACAGTGAAATCTGTTCAAGAAATGCGATGGCAAAACAAGCATTTAGTGGTAAAATCTCTTTACTAAGCCAAAGAAATATGTCACTAGACGTAAGAAAAAGAATTATGAAAACGTACATTTGGTCAATTGCTTTGTATTCAGCAGAGACATGGACATTAAACAAAACCAACTTAAAAAAAGTAGAGGCTTTTGAGATGTGATGCTGGCAAAGAATGGAAAAGATTAGCTGGACAGAAAAAATGAGTAATAACATGGTTTTATAATGTGTAGGAGAAGAAAGAACTGCTAAGAAGAATCAGAAGACAATGGGTTGGACACCACACCATGAAACATAGAGGGATGTTACTGGATGTGCTGGAAGGCAAAATACTGGGAAAAAGAAAATGAAGACCAATAAACACAATGTTTATGAAGATCATAAACACAATTCTGAAGGTTAGCTAGTTATTTGGAGCATTAGCAACTAAGGCCATATTGCTCTGGGATATGCGGTGGTCATTCCCTGACCTTTCCGCATCCTCCGTATTTGGTGGTGACGGGCTCGAACCCCGGTCTAATCAAGAAGCGTGTGCTACACACTGTTGCTCCTTCCCACCTGGCTACGGAGGCGCCTCAATTCTGAAGGAAGCTGGGCTTCGAAGCTATGTAGAAGTGAAACACCAAGACCGGGAGAAATGGAGACAGCTCATCAAAGGTGCTGAGTTCAAGAGTGGCATGTACAACATCCAAAATCTCCTCCTCCTCTACTTCAAGAATAATCGTACATCGTGGTCGTCCTCTGTTGGCAGCACGAGCTGTAAAGGTCCCATGTTCATAAAGGCAGCGATGGATAGCTTCAATCATTTACCTGTCTGGACATCTTCGTTCTGGGAACCTTTCGTGGTACAAACGACGAGTCTCCAGAGCATTCCCATCCACCAAACCGTACATAAAGTGCATATTCGCTTGCTCCTGATTTGAGTACATGGTCAGAATGGAAACCCACTAGATTCTGTCAGTACCTTGTGATGAAGGAAATAACCTGCGGGAGATAAGACATTTCGGTTAATAACTCGGGAACCAAGCATTTCCGGAACTATGTTGATATAAAATATTATTATTGTCTACATATGAGGAACTCAGTTATGCCGCGTATAACTTCCTCCTTATATATATATATGTATATATATATATGTATATATATATATATATATATATACAAAAAATCTAGAAATAATTTAAGGAAAACCACTATAAAAGTATATTAAAAGTAAAATACAACATAAATTATCATATTACTAAAGAATAATATATATATATATATATACAGGTAGTTCTTGACTTTACAAGTTAATTCATTCCTAGCGCACACTCGTAAAGCAGGAATTAAATCCCATAGACAATGTTAAAAATAGGGGTTTGAAATTAATTAGCTAATTAGTTTATGTTTAAACAATGATTGATTTATCCAAAGAAATTAAAACGTAGCCTGTAAAAGGCTACGTTTTAATTACGTTTTAATCAAGCAAATTATAATAATAAATAAATTATTTATGACTTACAAATTTTAAAGAATGTTTATTCTTCATCATCAACTAAATGCACACTTGTTGATCACTCATTATTGGCTTGGCACTCGTTGGTTTGTTGCACAAGGAGTTGTCTTCTTCAGATAGATAAGCATTTTTTAATGGAAAGCACAAATTTCAACTAATACAATTTGCGTGGAGTAACAATTTTACGAAGCTTAAAAAAAAAGGAATGAAGAGAAGATTCTGAAAATTTATGTTTTTTTATACAATTGAACCTTTCAGTAAAGGGGAAGCACATTTCACCATAATAACACAAAAAACCACACAATTCCAGCTATTGGTATTTTTGCAAATGCAATAACATTGAGTTTACTACCCATTTATAATTAGATCCACTAACGGAAAAGCCAATAAACCGGAAAGTGCAAATTGTTTTATGGTGTAACCTCCAGAAATGTGCTTTAGAAAAATGTCACAAAGGCGTTCAAAATTGGTTCTTATAACAGAACATATGATAATGATGAAAGTGTAGTGCATTTTAGTGATTTGAATTGGTAACTAATACAATTTGCACTATATAAATGACCTTTTAGAGAGTTATGTAGCGAAAATTTCAACTTCCGAGGTCATGGAATGAATTACCAAAAAACTTGTTACTGGGTTCACATTACAATATTTTCACGATACAGTGGTGTCTCTGGAATGGATTAATATCATAAAGCTGGGTACAGTGTGTTATCTAGCTATGTGCATGGTTTGAAATGTGGTATTTATGAATGTTTAACATTCATTTTTTGCAATTAATGTTCATATTTTTGATTTTGTTGATACTTGGTACTTTGGGAAAAAAAACTTGTAAAGCGAAAACTCGTAAAGTGAGAACTGCCTGTATATATATTTGAATAATGGCTTTAAAAGTTATAATGAAATGAAATAAGAAAATAAATATTAAAGCTATCATTAGAGGCAGCAAAATGCACATCCTCCACATGATGCCCAGGACATAATCGATAATTAATATAAAAATAAAAATGAAACTAATACATATGCCAGTAGCATGGCAAAAGTGTAGAGTGAAAAATTAACATGAAAATTAAATGAACAGGGAGGGGAAAAGTAAAGGTAACAAGACTGAAACTGTAGCCGAAAGTTTCCTAATAATTTAGGAGTTCAATTAAACCCAATTAATAATAAATCCATTTTAAATTTAAAATATAAAGCCAGTTATATAATAATTTAGTGGCACCCCCCTTGTAAGGTACCAGTTCCGAGAGACGTGAAATATCACCAAAATAGGACTAAAACGAACTACTAAAATAAAACAAAGTAACAAAATAATAGACTGACCATTACGCCCCATATCGAAGGAGGACCTCGAGGCCAAGAATGGTCATGGATTTGCTGCATTTCAGTCGCTAGACAAATTGTCGCAAAGGTGAACTGATCGAAGGACCGAACCACCCCTCCATCTCCCGATTGATCCACAAATGTAGGGGATTTGCATAGCGGTGGTCCTTATGCAGCAAGAAATAAACTGTAGAACTGACCAGCACTCCAGCGCAGAGCCACACCACCGACATAATGTAAGCTTAACCAGCTTATGTAGACAGAAAAAATAAAATAAAATATAGATGCCAGTATAGGTGCAGCTTTAGCACATCAAACCCACTACTGCCACCTGATTTATATTTGAATAATGGCTTTAAAAGTTAGAATGAAATTAAATAAGAAAATAAATAAATATTTATTTATTTTCTTTTTATATTAATTAATAAATAGATATAGATAAATAAATTATTTATTTATTTAAATAAATAAATGCTGCCTCTAATGATAGCATTATATTTATTTATTTTCTTATTTCATTTCATTTTAACTTTTAAAGCCATCTACCTAACTTTTCTAGATCCTGTTGCAGTAGTACTGTCTTTACTGTCATTAAGAACCCTGCCAACCTTTGTATCATCTGCAAACTTGGACATTAAGCCTGATGTATACCTTCATTGATATCATTGATAAATACACAAAACAACAATGGTCCCAGCACCAAACCCTGGGAAACTCCACTAATAACATTAGTCCACACAGAGCAGTGTCCATTTATTACCACTCTCTGTCGTTCTCCCGCTCTACCATCCCTTTATCTATTGCAGCAACTTGCCCTTATTGCCATACCACTCAAATTTGTATGCCAGTCTTCCATGTGCAACAGTGTCAAAAGCTTTCCTGAAATCCAAGTATATGATATGAAATCAGGCTGCCTTTTTTTGAATAACTGCAAGTGTGTGGTGTACTATGGGTTTTATAAGGTGTTTTAGTGCATTTTGGTTTAATTGTAACCATTCTTCCAGAAAAATATCACACAGCTGTCACAAAGTTGAAGATAGAGTACTTCGTTGCTGAATAACTCTCTCTCCAGAATATCGTATGCATCCTCAATAGGATTGGGATCAGGTGAACGTGGGAGCCAGGAAAGATCCTGGAAATCCATGCTATGTTCTCTGAACCATTCTTGCTCGATTCTGGCATGATGTGCTGTTGCATTGTCATCCATAAAGTGACCATCTTCTTCAGGATAAAAATGTAATGTTGCAGGTTGCAGTGGATATGATACAAAATTCAGGTACTCTGTGGATGACCTTTGGCCTTCCACTGGTATTAATGGACCCAGTCCATGGCAACGAAACATTCCCTATACTCTCACCTACCATAAGGTCAAAACAAAGTGTATTATGATTTGTCTTACTACATAACTTTCTTCCATTGTTCCACTGTCCAATAACAAGGTTCTCAGCACTGCTGCAAGGGGATTTTTCTGTTTTTCTTTGGCTCCCAAATAGACATGCAAATTGGCTTCCAAATAGGCATGCAATACCCAATATTCTTCAATTCCCTGCACACAGAATGGGTTGAAATAGTTCTGGGTTTCATTGAATTCAGATGTTATTTGCTGCGCAATAGACATTCTATTTTTTTCATATAGTTCTCCTTAGAGTGCGATGGCTTCACTTTTGAAGTATTGTTTTTCTGTCACATTTATGCTTTGAGATGTGGAACTTGCTTTCAAGTTATTAAAAACCTTTGCACTGGATGCTTTTGAGAAACCAGTTGTGTCTTTCATTTCTTGAATCGTGGCTCCTGTTAAACATGCACCCATGATCAGACCTTTTTCAAAGTCTGATAGATCACACGTTTTCTCCATTCTGGCTTCAGATTACTGCAGTCAATCAGCTTGTGCAGTCTTCATACTCAATGATGCAACACCTCATCACCCCACCTCACAGTTTTATTTGCATCTATTCACACTTATTTGTATTTCTTCTGTCTGTGACTGTCTTAATACAAAGGTTCATATTTTTTTTTGGCCAGGTGTGTGCATGTGTGTTTATTTTCACCTTAATGTTTATTAAACATGCATATTTATTTCTTGATCATATCAGCTGGACTAATTTTTAAAGACATGTCCATGGAGAACTTTAGTTACCGGATCTCATGTGAAAGGAATAGTAGTTTTCAACCCTTGCAATATGGAAATCAGTCCACATGCAGGATCATTCTGACTTAATTAGTATTAGATGGCAAAATAGTTCAAAGAAACAAGCTTTTAAAGTATGTTTTCTAGCTTTAAAAAAATAAGGAAACACCAGCACCGGCCAAAAATAAATAAATAAATAAATAAATAAATAAATAATAAAATAAAGTAACCTTCTTTCAGTTCATTTACTTATTCCTTTCAAGTATTTATTCCTCCTTAAATTTAGATAAACTTTCAAATTTCACAATAGTAGGTGGGAGTTTATTCCAACAATAAATCACTGTTTGAGTAAAGGAAAATTTTCAGACATGTAGTCTACAATTATTCTTTTCCAATTTAATTTTTTTCTATCTTGTGTATGTGATGTAGCTAAGTGTAAAAATTTTGTCAGCATTTGGTTTACCAAACCTATTTCAAGCTTTAATCAGTTTTATCTGGTCATCTTGCAGATGACTGGTTTCCAAATGCCTGATCTGCCCTGGCAGCCTGTCCACAGTATTCATAAATCATATCACATTGTGTAGGTACTCCTAAGTCCTTTATCTGCAATCTTGAGTTGGTGATACCCAAGTGGAACATTATTTACTGCTACCTAGATGCAGGACTTTACATTTTCCAGTTTTACACCTCAGCTTCCATTTCTCAGCCCATTCAAATAATTTATCTGTCTTATTTAAGTAGCCTATTCATACATGATAATACTGCATATGATGAGAGCCTTGTCAATCAATTCGGCCCTGGAAAGATTGTGCAAGGCTCAAGGGGTAGAATTTTTTTCAGCCTGGACTGTACTTGTTAACAGGAGAGATTGCTTCTACAGGGATGGGATACACTTAAATAGAAAGGGTGCAAGAATATTTGCTGATGCTATCGAGGCAGTGTTAGGTGGGTCGGAAAACTGATAGCTTGGGGGGGAGATAAAGACCAATAGATTGACAGTAGCCACTGGCAGAGGTGAAAGAGATTCTTGCACTGCTTCTATTAGAATGAGCAGAAGCCTGAAAAACAAGATGCATGATATTTCAGAGACTGCTGGGAGCCATTGCAGTACAAGTAAACACATGGGTTGTGTTAGGGTAGCTAAGAATAGAAACAGGTGCAGGTATACTTGCGTGTACACCAATGCTAGGAGTTTAGTAAATAAATTTGATGAATTTGAGGTATTGCTCAAAACATCAAAGGCAGATATTGTTGGGATATCAGAGACGTGGTGTCACACAGATATAAGGGATGCAGAACTGGAATTTGGGGAGTACAACGTCTACAGAAAGGATAGACAGGATAGGAAGGGGGGAGGGGTTATGCTATTAGTTAAGAAACACATAAAAACCAAGGAACTGAAGCCAGTCGACATCGCTGGACAGTGCAGTGTTGAGTCAGTTTGGGGTGACATAAGCATTGGGAGATCAAAATTGAGAGTAGGAGTGTGCTATAGGCCTATTGACTCTGATGAGTATAATAAGAAACTGTACAGGGAAATAGAGTGGGCCAGTAAATCAGAGAGTCTTATAATGGGAGATTTTAATTTCCCAGATATTGACTAGAATTTGGGAGTTGGTCACTCACACACTAGTAGGGCTTTTGTGGATTTATTGGATGATTGTTTTCTACATCAGCATGTTCGGGAGGCAACTAGAGGGAGTAATACTCTTGATTTGATTATCAGCAGTGATTCTTCATGCATTAAGAATCTGCAGATAAATGAACCACTAGGTGGCAGTGATCACAGTGTGCTGAAGTGGGATTTACTCAAAGAGGTAACTACCATTAGGGATAAAGGGAAGGGTTATTGCTTCCGTAAAGGCGACTACGATGGATTGAGATAGTATTTAAATTCTATACAGTGGGACCAACTGATGATGTTACCAACAGCAAATTCAAAATGGGAAGCATTCAAAGAACTTATCTTGGAAGCTACTAGGCTTTACATACCAACTAAGAAATATTGTTCAAGGTTTAGGCCAAAATGGATGTCAGATGAACTAATCAGGCATATGGCAGAGAAGAAACATGCATGGGATACATACAAATTAACACACGACACAGAAGCCTATGATAGATACAAGTTGATATGCAACCAGGTTACAAAGGAGGTTAGGCAGGCGAAGGCAGATTACGAGAAATCTTTGGTAAGGGATGCAAAGAAAAACAGCAAAGAGTTCTTTACTTATGTGAACTCTAGAAGGAAGGGGATGAATCAGATTGGTCCACTTGATATTGATGGGTCAACTGTTGATGATCCTGCTCAGGTAGCTAACAAACTAAATGAATATTTTGCATCGACATTCACACATGAGGAGTTATTCAGCGAGGGGAATACCAGAGGTGTATTCAACTCGAGCAGTTGAATACACCTATGATAGATACAAGTCGATATGCAACCAAGTTACAAAGGAGGTTAGGCAGGCGAAGGCAGATTACGAGAAATCCTTGGCAAGGGATGCAAAGAAACACAGCAAAGAGTTCTTTACTTATGTAAACTCTAGAAGGAAGGGGATGAATCAGATTGGTCCACTTGATATTGATGGGTCAACTGTTGATGATCCTGCTCAGGTAGCTAACAAACTGAATGAATATTTCGCATCGACATTCACACATCAGGAGATATTCAGCGAGGGGAATACCAGAGGTGTATTCAACTCTAGCAGTAAGCTACAGAATCTTGAAATAACGGGGAGTAAAGTGGAGGAGAAACTGTTGAAGATAAAAACAAGAAAGGCACCCAGGGTGGATGGGATCTATCCAGTTATATTAAAGGAGGCAGCAAAGGAAGTAAGCAAACCCTTAGCCATAATTATGAGAGCTTCCTTGGACTCGGGGGAGGTACCCATGGACTGGAAATGTACAAATGTGACCCCAATTCACAAAGGAGGATCAAAGGCTGACACAAGTAATTATAGACCTGTGAGCTTAACTTCTGTTCTAGGAAAATTAATGGAGCCACTGGTTAAAGAAGCACTGCAGGATCATTTAGACAAGACTTCAGTTATAGCTCGGACACAGCATGGCTTTGTTAAGGGGAAGTCTTGCCTGACCAATTTGATTGGATAATATGATGCAGTCACAAAAGAACTGGATGCAGGGAATAGCTTTGATATTATATACTTGGATCTTAGAAAGGCTTTTGATACTGTTGCACATGGAAGACTGCTACACAAATTGGAGCAGTGTGACATTGGAGGCAAATTGCTGCTATGGATAAAGGGGTGGTTGAGGGGGAGAAGACAGAGAGTGGTAATCAATGGACACTGCTCATCGTGGACTAATGTTATTAGTGGAGTCCCTCAGGGCTCAGTGTTGGGTCCATTATTGTTTTCTGTATTTATAAATGATATTGATGATGGTATATCAAGCTTAATGTCCAAGTTTGCAGACGATACGAAGGTTGGCAGGGTTGTCAAGGACACTACTGACACTATGCTGCTGCAACAGGATCTGGAAAGGTTGAGCAGATGGGCTGAGAGGTGGCAAATGAATTTAACATTGACAAATGTAAAGTATTACATTTGTGTAAAAGTACTACACATGGGAAACACCAACCCCAGAGCAACGTATCAACTCTGTGGACTACACTGACAGTGGTAGAGAATGAAAGGGACTTGGGGGTGGTTGTGCAGGCAGATATGAAGTTCTCTGAGCAGTGCAGATGGGCTGCAAGAGCAGCTCATGGAGTATTGTCAATGATATACAGGAATTTTTCCAGCAGGGATAAGGAGGTGATTATTCCCTTGTATAAGGCAATGGTCAGGCCAGACCTAGAATACTGTATACAGGTCTGGAGGCCTCATTTCAAGAAGGATGTAGAGCTGCTGGAACGAGTACAGAGAAGGGCAACAAGATTAGTGAATGGAACAAAGGAGTGCTCTTACGAAGAAAGGCTTAAGTTTTGCAAATTACAGTGTCTGGAGACTAGGCACCAGCGAGGTGATCTGATAGAGGCGTATAAAACCTTGAATGGTTTGAGCATGCTCAATGCTGATGGAATTCTTCCTCTAGCTCAGAATAATCACCTGAGAGGGCATAAATTCAAATTGAGGAAAGACAGATGTAGGATAGACGTGCGGAAATTTGCCTTTAGCCAGCGGGTGGTTGGTTGGTGGAACAGACTTCCATCCCTTGTAGTGGAGGTTGATAGCCTAAATAAGTTTAAGGCTCAGCTGGACAGGTATTTTAGCATTAGCATTAACATTAGTAGAGGCATATGATGCAAGAAAGCAAGCTTATTCAGCATCAGCCAAAAAAAAAAAAAAAACACACCACTCCCATTTCACCCCTCCGTTCTCTCGAAATACCTGTCCAGTTGAGCCGTAAATTTGTTTAGGCTATCAACTTCAACAACAAGTGATGGAAGTCGGTTCCACCAACCAACCACCCGCTGGCCAAAGCCAAATTTCCGCACATCTATCCGACATCCGTCCTTCCTCAATTTGAATTTATGCCCTCTGAGCTGATTATTCTGAACAAGATGAAGAATACCATTGGCATTGAGCATGCTCAAACCATTCAAAGCCTTATACACTTCTATCAGATCACCTCACAGGTGCCTAGTCTCCAGACTCTGTAATTTGCAAAACTTAAGCCTTTCTTCGTAAGAGCAACCCTTTGTTCCATTCACTAATCTTGTTGCCCTTCTCTGTACCCGTTCCAGCAGCTCTACATCCTTCTTGAAATGAGGCCTCCAGACCTGTAACAGTACTCAAGATGTGGACTAACCATTGCCTTATACAAGGGAATAATCACCTCCTTATCCCTCCTAGAAAAATTCCTGTATATCATTGACAAGACACCATGAGCTACTCTTGCAGCTCGTCTGCACTGCTCAGAGAACTTCATATCTGCCTACACAATTACCCCCAGGTCCTTTTCATTCTCCACCACTGTCAGTGTAGTACCGCAGAGTTGATACTTTGCTCTGGGGTTTCTGTTTCCCATATGTAGTACTTTACATTTGTCAGTGCTAAACTTCATTTGCCACCTCTCAGCCCATCTGTTCAACCTTTCCAGATCCTGTTGCAGCAGCATAGCGTCAGTGGTGTCCTTAACAACCCTGCCAACCTTTGTATCATCTGCAAATTTGGACATTAAACTTGATATCCCATCATCAATATCATTCATAAACACCGAAAACAAGAACGGACCCAACACTGAACCCTGAGGAACTCCACTAATAACATTAGTCCACGTTGAGCAGTGTCCATTGATTACCACTCTCTGTCTTCTGCCACTCAACCATCCTCTTATCCAAAGCAGCAATTTGCCTCCAATGCCACACTGCTCCAATTTGTGCAGCAGTCTTCCATGTGCAACAGTATCAAAAGCCTTTCTAAGATCCAAATATATAATATCAAAGTTATTCCCTGCATCCAGTTCTTTTGTGACTACATCATAGTATCCAATCAAATTGGTCAGGCAAGACCTGTCCTTAACAAAACCATGCTGCGTCTGAGCTATAACTGAATTCTTGTCTAGATGATCCTGCAGTGCTTCTTGAACCAGTGTCTCCATTAATTTACCTGGAACAGAAGTTAAACTAACAGGTCTATAATTACTTGTGTCAGCCTTTGATCCTCCTTTGTGTATTGGGGTTACATTTGCACATCTCCAGTCTATGGGTACCTCCACTGAGTCCAAAGAAGCTCTCATAATTATGGCTAGTGGTTTGCTTACCTCCTTTGCTGCCTCCTTTAATATAACTGGATAGATCCCATCCACCCCAGGTGCCTTTTTTATGTTTATCCTCAACAATCTCTCCTCCACTTTCCTCTCAGTTATTACAAAATCATCCAGCTTACTGCCAATGTTTACTTTACCTACATCATTCTTCTTCCTGAATAACTCCTCATGCGTGAATGTAGATGCGAAATACTCATTTAGATTGTTAGCCACCTGAGCAGGATCCTCAACTGTTGAACCATCAATATCCAGTGGACCAATCTGATTCATCCCTTTCCTTCTTGAGTTTAAATAGGTAAAGAACTCTTTTCTGTTTTTCTTTGCATCCTTAGCGAAGGATTTTTCGTAGTCTGCCTTTGCCTGCCTAATCTCCTTTGTGACTTGGTTACAGACCAACTTATATCTATCATAGGCTTCCATGTCACCCATTAATTTGTATGTATCCCATGCATTTTTCTTCTCTGCCACATGTCTCATTAGTTCATCTGACAACCATTTAGGCCTAAACCTTGAACAATATTTCTTAGTTGGTATGTAAAGCCTGGTAGCCTCCAAGATTAGTTCCTTGAATGCTTCCCATTTTGAGTTTGCTGTTGGTAACATCATCAGTTGGTCCCACTGTATAGAATTTAAATACTGTCTCAGACCATCATAGTCGCCTTTACGAAAACAAAAACCCTTCCCTTTACCTCTGATGGTAGTTACCTCCTTGAGTAAATCCCAGTTCAACACACTGTGATCACTGTCACCTAGTGGTTCATTTATCTGCTGATTCTTAATGCATGAAGAATCACTACTGATAATCAAATCAAGAGTATTGCTCCCTCTTGTTGCCTCACGAACATGCTGATGTAGAAAACAATCATCCAATAAATCCACAAAAGCCTTGCTAGTGTGCGAGTGACCAATCCACAAATTCCAGTCAATATCTGGGAAATTAAAATCCCCCATTATAAGACTCTCTGATTTACTGGCCCATTCTATTTCCCTGTACAATATCTTATTATACTCATCAGAGTCATTAGGCCTATAGCACACTCCTACTCTCAATTTTGATTTCCCTATGCTTATGTCACACCAAACTGACTCAACACTGCCCTGTCCATCGATGTCGACTGGCTTCACTTCCTTGGACTTTATGTGTTTCTTAACTAATTGCATAACCCCTCCTCCCCTCCTGTCCTGTCTATCCTTTCTATACACATTGTATTCCCCAAATTCCAGTTCCGCATTCCTTATATCTGTGTGACACCACGTCTCTGATATCCCAACAATATCTGCCTTTGATGTTTTGAGCAATACCTCAAATTCATCAAATTTATTTACCAAACTCCTAGCATTGGTGTACACGCAGGTATACATGCACCTGTTTCTATTCTTGGCTACCCTAACACAACCCATGTGTTGACTTGTACCGCAATGACTCCCAGCAGTCTCTGAAATATCCTGCATCTTGTTTTTCAGGTTTCTGCTCATTTCAATAGAAGCAGTGCAAGAATCACTTCCACCTCTGCGAGTGGCTACTGTTAATCTATTAGTCCTTGTATCCCCCCCCCCCGACTAGCAGTTTTCCGACCCACCTAACTCTGCTTCGACAGCATCAGCAAAAATTCTTGCACCCTTTCTATTTAAGTGTATCCCATCCCTGTAGAAGCAATCTCTCCTGTTAACAATTTTGAACGAACAGAGAGGTGAAGTGGGTTTTTTTTTTTTTTTTTTGGCTGATGCTGCATAAGCTTGCTTTCTTGCATCAAATGCCTCTGCTAATGCTAATGCATAACAAGTCATGTCAACTTGAGTACCATAAGAATTGACTTACTGTCATCTGAATAGTCAATGCACCTATTTAGAAGCAAATGGCCTCATTTCATGGGCAGTCTGGCTACTGAAGAAACGGATCCACTTTTGACCCTTCAATTAGATTGGAAACATCTATCCGAGATGCTTTCCTCACACAAGAGCACCAGGTGTCAGTCTTCTTCAATATGGAAAAAGCATATGACGCTTTGAAGATTTAGTATTTTAAAAGACCTTTATTATCATGGTTTTAGAGGCCACCCAATTATTTTTTTAAAAACTTTTTATCCCTTTGATAACTACAAGTTTGTGTAGGATCCACCACCTGGCACCTCCGTAGCCAGGTGGGAAGGAGCAGCAGTGCGTAGCACATGCTTCTTGATTAGACCGGGGTTCGAGCCCGTCACCACCAAATACGGAGGATATGGAAAGGTCAGGGAATGACCACCGCATATCCCGGAGCAATATGGCCTTAGTTGCTAATGCTCCTAAAAACCAAATAACTAACTAAGTAGGATCCACCCACTCTCTGACCTTTTGCTAAGAGGAGTGTGTACCCAAAGGATTAATTTTGTGTTATGCTTTTTCCATCAAAGTGCATTGCATTACTGAAAGATTTCCTCCATCTTTAAACAGTGCCCTCTGTGTTGATGACTTTAGCATATTTTCTCAGTCATGCAATGTGAGGGTCACTGAAAGACAACAGTAACAAGTCATTAGTTACCTCAACTTCTGGGCTCTGGCTAATAGCTTCAGGTTCTCCCCACAGAAGCTGTTTGCATAAAACTCTGTCACAAATGTCTTCATTTAGAACCTGAATTAAGGCTTGAACAAAGTGCTATTCCAGTAGTACCTGGGACAAAATTCTTGGGAATGATATTTGATAAAAAGTTTACCTTCCTTCAACATAATCACTGACTGTACACAAAATACATAAGAAAGTATGAACATCCTGTGCTCTGTTTCAAGGAGTGCAGATTGGTGCATGTTACTCCGTCTGTATTGTGCTTTTGTGTCATTAAAATTAGATTATGGATCTTAGGTATATGCTTCTACTAGAAACAGCATCCTTTGATGGCTAAATCTTATCTATCATTGGGCTATTTGTATTGCTACTGGTGCATTAAGAACATCCCCTATCACATAACTCTATATGTGGAAGCAATTGAACTGTTGTTATCGGTTCAATAAAAATGGTTGCCTTTACAATACACTTGCAAACTTAAACTGAAATCTCTTCCAAATTGTCTCACGTGGATATCTTTGAGCCATGCTGGGAAAATCTGTGCAACACCCATCAGACTGCCAGCTGCCCTTTGGTATTCATATCTAAGCTACTCAGAGATTTATGTATCTTGCTAGACATGATTGCTCCATCACCAAAGCAATCTCCTCCAATATGGAATTCTTGTTTTACACCCTGCAACTTCTCTTTTAAACATCTGGGAGAAGGCTGGTCTCTTGTCTAAGCCTGTAATCCAACTATGGCAGTCCAGTCTCCACAGGAATCATGAAGAGGAAATTTTCCTGGCCCAGCTCCACATAGGCCATAGTCATTTTACATATTCTTTTCTGCTGAGAGCTGATTGCTCTCCTATGGGTGAATGGTTAGCACTGTTTTAACTATCAAACATGTTTTTATTGAATTCCGAAATTTTATTTGTTCACACTTCTATATTTTAACCATTTGATCTTAAGCTAGATCTTGATGGATGGGACATCAGACTCATCAAAGAAATCTACTGGAATCAAACAGCCACTGTAAGTGTCAAAGAGGGTGAAACTGACGAGGTCAATATAAAAAAAGGGGCAAGGCAGGGTTGTATTCTTTCACCCATGCTATTTAACATCTATTCTGAAGATATTTTCTGAAATGCATTGTGGAAAAAGAAAGAAGGAATTAAAATAAATGGTCAGCTGATAAATAACATACAATACACTGACGATACTGCTATATTCACAGAAAATATAGGAGACCTTCAATTGCTTTTGGACTGTATTAGCAACAAATGCAATGATATGGGTTTAAGAATCAATGTCAACAAAACATAACCAAATATATGACTGTGAGTAAATCTCCAATAAGCCAAGTCCAGCTATTATTGAATGGAGCTCCAATAGATAGAGCGACTCATTTTAAATACCTTGGTAATTGGCTAAATGCTGATCTAGATTTGGAAGCAGAAATAAAAGCAAGAATGGAGGTTGTGAGAAATGTCTTTACAAAATACAGAACAATGTTGTGTCACAAAGCTCTAGATCTGTCAATCAGACTGAAATTCGTTAGGTGCTATGTGTAGTCCATACCATTATACGGAGTTGAAACTTGGACACTGAAAACATCAAGCATGAACAAAATAGAGGTGTTCCAAAGTGTGAATCTACAGATGCATGCTAAAAAAATCTTGATTAGACAGAATCACCAACATTGAAGGCTTGAAAAGAGCAGGAAGAAAACGTGAATTGTTGAGCTTAGTAAAGAGAAAGAAAACTGCCTACCTGGGACACATCCTTAGAAATGTAAAATATAAATTGCGTAAAGTAATAATAGAGGGGAAAATAGAGAGAAAGAGAGGAAACTTTCTTGGCCGAAAAATATCTGCAGCTGGACTGGCAGATCAACTGAGTATCTTTTTCACTTGCCCAAGACATCTTGTCTATGCACAAATGCAATTTTGTATTTGTAGCAAATGCTTGATTTTCTGAGATAATAGAAAGGAAAGAAAAGCTTTTTATGCATTTATGTACATTTCTAAGAAAAATTTTTAAAAATAAATTGAGAAGACAGAGAGAAGTACTGCGCGATGATTGCCAACCTCCAATAGGAAATGGCATCAAAAGAAGAGGAACCATCTGATTGAGTCTTATATATACATAGTCAGATTTTATTTGACAAAGACAATTCTGAAATTAAAATTTTTTTTTATGTGCTATAAACATTTGCGAATATATATAAATGCATTTTAATACTTAACCATATACACTTTTATTCTTTACTTGTTTTTATATTTACTACCTTTTAATATACATCGATATGGTAACCTATTTTTAGGTTGCCTGTAATGTAGCACCTCATGGCATAAGTTTGCCAATGCCCTATGAAAATTAAATAAAATCAAGTCAATACATAAAAGAAAAACAAATTGCAGGAACAACAAACTTTTTTATATTTTATTATTGCTGCTTATGTGTATTTGTTTCCTTAGTGCTGTGTAAATTTCAAATGTTGGCCTACTATTTATAATATTTTAGAAACTAAATTTTTACAAAAAAATGAAAGCAAAACCATACATGTATTATTTCAGTATTAGGTACAAATTTTATTTGCTTGTTAAAATGTATCCATTACATTTGATTGTATTACAGTTGAATGTGATATTTGCAGATGATATTAGCAGTAGAAGATGTCAGAGAGTCTTAGAAGAGCTAGAAAATATAGATGATGATGCAGATCGTCATGGGATACCATTTGTTAAGATAGATGATGATAAACTGGCAGCAGACTATGGAATTGATGAACTTCCAGCACTTGTTTATTTTGAAAATGAAATACCCAATTTTTATCAAGGTATTGTATATTTTTTTAACCTTAATTTTTAATTTGTAAGCTTTTCATGCAGTATGCTTATCTATGCACAAATGCAATTTTGTATTTGTAGCAAATGCTTGATTTTCTGAGATAATAGAAAGGAAAGAAAAGCTTTTTATGCAGTTATGTACATTTCTAAGAAAAATTTTTAAAAATAAATTGAGAAATCACTTGTGATCATTGCACACACACCGATGAGTATATGGATATTATATCTTCTGTGTGTGTGTGTGTGTACAGATTGGTCCTTGTGAACTACCAGCCTTTCATTCATCATTTATTTTCATACTGTCCTATTTCCTGTTATTTTTAGTCATAGCCAGTGCAGTTCCTCTTTCCTCAAATACTCATTTCACAGCATCAAATCATTTTCCATGGGATTTCATTTTGGTGTACTTCTAAGCCTGTAATCCAACTATTGCCATTCATTTTGGCTTCAAATATTTGTTTAATTTAGTTCCCTTTGCATGCTACTATTCAGTAGCACAGTATCATTGGTATATAATAACAATCCAATTTTTACGTCTCCATCACTAAACTTTATCACTAACTGCATCCTTTATTAAATGGTCCTTGAAAGTTATAAAAAGAAGTGACCATAAGGTGCAGCTTTGTCTCACTCCAAATTTAACTTTAAGCTGTTTTTTAGTACTTCCTTTATAGATTTCCCCATCCTATCTATATGCCTGTCTCATCTTAAGTTTGTTTCATTTCCTGGATGACTGGATGTTTGTTACTCTAAGATTTTTTCTTATTCATTCATTTGTAACATATATTGCAGTTGCTTCTTTCTGTTGGTTCTGTTTATTTTTATTAAAACTTTATTTTTATTAAAACTCTGATTTCTGAATATTCTATTTTACAATGGTTCCTTTATTTTTTATCCAGGTCCATAGGTTAAAATAGGTTTAAAAACTGTACTATAAGAAATTGATTTATCTTTTGGTTAATTTGTTTTTCCTCCAAATGAATTTGGCTGACTTCCTACACTTTCTGCTGTACTTATTCCATATTGTATTTTTTTCATATCTAATTCTTCATTAAAGATTGTTCCTAGTTACACAAAATAACTCACTTCATTCAATTTTTAATCTCCAATTTAAATTTTTGTTATCTCTCCCAACTTTCATAATTTTTATTTTTGTGTAACTAACTTTCATGCAGAATTGTCTTCAACCTTTATCTGATTCAGTCAGAGATTCTTGAAAATTTTGAATGCTACTGTTCAATAGCACAGTATCATTGGTATATAATAACAATCCAATTTTTACGTCTCCGTCACTAAACTTTATCACTAACTTGTGGGCATCTCCGTAGCCAGGTGGGCAGGAGCAGCAGTGCATAGCACACGCTTCTTGATTAGACCGGGGTTCGAGCCCGTGACCACCAAATACAGAGGATGTGGAAAGGTCGGGGAATGACCACCGCATATCCCCGGAGCAATATAGCCTTAGTTGCTAATGCTCCTAAAAAAAAAAAATTAAATAATAATAATAATAACTAACTTGCATTCTTTTATTAAATGGTCCTTGAAAGTTATAAAAAGAAGTGACAATAAGGTACAGCTTTGTAATGCATTCTGTGAATTGCCTGCTATTTTTAAATGATAATTAGCTCATGACATGGCAGTCAGGTCTCAAGGCTTGTCTATAGTTCATGCTCTAAGAATTCAAAGTTTATGGAACCATGAACAGTCAATTTTTTGGCCATGATCTCAAAACAGCAAAGATCTGAACTGCAAGGTTCTCCTGTAACTAGAAATTCAGATAATATAGTATCTACCCAAGAAAATAATAAAATAGTGTGTTAAGATATCTTAACCCTTTATTTGAACTGTTTCATTCTTTTTATATAGGTGATTTGACAAAGGAGGAAGAAGTGTTGAAATGGTTGCTCAAACAGAAAAACTCTGATGAAATTGAAGATGTTACAGATAAAGTTCTGGAACAAATGATTAAAAAAGCAGATGAATTGGCAGTACTCTTTTGTAAGTGATTATTAATTAATTTTTTTTGGTGAATCTTTTGGTGTAAATTCATTAGTCAAGCTGTTATTTCTCATTTGATAGTGATACGAGTGTAACTATATTATGCCATTTGGTATATCTCTGTATACATTAAAAAGTTTTCCTATATTTATTCGAGCCAATGTGAGAGGAGGGTGAGGCAATTATGTCACTACAAATGCAATTTATTATTGACAACTGCCTCCATAACATTCGCCACCTTGTGCAAGTGAATCATTTGATGTTCCAATTTAACTTTTTTTGTACATTAATGAATATTGTAATTTGTAAAATAGTTTATTTTATAAATATTTTAAATATTTGTATAGTTTGCATATATATCAGTTAAATGTTTAATCTTCTTTTGGATGCAACAATATTCCTCATGCATTACAGAATCCAAACCAAAAAAGCCTTTTCCTAAGTGACCTATGAGAATGCAGGTGGTATTTTTTAGACCTTGAGAATGCTGCGCACAGGTAAATGATTACATAGGCCATTTCCTGATTAGATATCAATCATAGTGACAGTGCTTTTGTCTGGCAGCACGGGGGGGGGGTCTCCCCCAACTCCATGTTTTTTACTCTGTGTAGAATACAATACTCTGCATAAGGCCAAGGTGTGTGTGTGTTTTGTGAAGTACTAGTGTGGGTTTTGTTGTTCCTCTGGCCGCTTAGCCTGTGGGCCTGTGGAGAGCCAGCCATTAGCACCCCCTGTTTCTGTCACCACCCCAGGGAGGCAGGCCAGGACACATTAGAAGAGAAGGAAGCTCTGGCAGGGTGAACTGTAGGGTAGTCTAGGCATCCAAGGAGATTCCAAAAAAAAAAAAAAAAAAAAAAAAAAAATTTTATTGGAAAGAAGATAATGGGGAGATAAGAAGAGGGTGGGATAAAAGTGGTAGAGAACAGAGGGAGCAGTACTTGAGGCACCCGCCTAATTTGAAAGGGGACCTCTGGTACAGGATGCCTATCCTGGTTCAGAGGGTAGGAGTTGAAAGTGGGTGGTGGGGTGAGCCACCAAGCGAAACTGAGGTGGGAGAAGGGGATTGGGGGTAGGAGACTCAACCTCCCCAGGTGGTAGGAATAAAAGAACATAGGGAAAGAGATCCCTATGGTGGAGCTTGCTTTTTGCAGCTCTGTCCCACACTGGCCTGGGGGTTACCCAAATGCCCAGTGTCAGCATCCCACACCATGCAAGCTAGAAAAAGCTACAGCATGGTGTCAGCTTGGATAACCATGAGGCCCCTGAGGGCCTGCATAGCCATCAGTCTGTCTGGTTAAGGGTCTAAGATATAACATGCAATTATTAATAACTTTCATTTTCTCAACATTTACACAGTTTTACTTTTTATAGTTTTTTCTTACACACTTTCTATTTTCTTTTATATATTAGATTATATATCAGTGTGTTTCGACAGGTGTGTTTTTTACTTTTGACTTACTCCATCATAACTCTACATATTACGTAGAAAAGTGTGTGCGGGGGTTGGCAAGCAAAGCAAGCAGGGGTCAGAGCCCCCTGGTATGAAATTAAAATAAAGGTTATTATGACTTAGTGGCTGTATCACACAAATTTGCTTACTGTCATATGAGAGTGTTATATTGCTATAACATATATAAAAGCAGTATTAATTTATTTTTCTCTCCTGTTATTAAAATTTGACCATCGACAAAGCATGTAAAAGATGATAGAGATAGCAATCTGCATATACTCATTATGCTACAGTTTCAAAAGGCAGTACATGTTATCATTTTGAAACTGCATTTTAAAATACATGTTAAAGCTTACCAAATATACACAATGAACATAATATATGAGTTGAAGGCCTATCTTCCACATATATCAGATAACAATGTAAGAAGTGAAAGTTGGAACACTCTTCTGTTTGAAATTTGAAGTAAAAAATTATTGAGGGCAGTTTATGCTCTTTGAAGCACAGGCTAAATAATAGTGCAAAACTATATAGAAAATGGTAAACAAGGCTGAAGTACAGTAAATAAAATAGAACAAAGAAAGTAATAGGTGGGGAGGGGGAAGATTGCTATACATGATCTTATCCCATAACAGCAGATTATGTGGTTTTTTTGGCTGGGATAAAAGCCGAGTGGACATATTTACCACCAGAGAGTAACTTTACAGTGGCAGCAACAAATGTAGAAGTAGGAGGAAGACTTTGATTAGTCCATGAATTACCTGTGTAGGAGGTGCCTCCATAACCATGTGGGCAGGAGCAGCAGTGTGTAGCATGTGCTTCTTGATTTGACCAGGGTTCGAGCCCGTGAGCCACTAAATATGGAGGATGCAGAAAGGTCAGGGAATGACCACCGCATATCTCCGGAGCAATATGGCCTTAGTTTCTAATGCTCCTAAAAACCAAAATAACAACAACAACCTGTGTAGGATACCTGTCACAGCTTATACTCTCAGTAGTTAACATTTCCTGGCGTAATAGGGTGTGGAGCAATTCGTGCTCTCCATCAGAGTCCTGAGAGAAATACTACAGGGATTTGGATCCTGAACCTCTAATTCCAAGACTTAGCTCCTGACCAGGTCCAAAACTTTCTCCTTAAACTTATACTTCAGAGTTCACTAACTGAATTATTGAGAAATGTATCCAACAGTCTGGGTTTCCCCCATATCAGGGTAACCACAAAGGTCCTCCCTTTCACTTACTTCATTTCACATACAACCGAGGGGTGTGGGAATCAGTAATCAAAACAGCTGCCAGCACAGTATAAAGTAATATATTATGAGAAGCTGCAAATTTTGCCAGTTACTGAGAATGATGGGCTTCCCTCCACCCCACCTCAGATGTGTACAACTCTGACTACTAGTGGCGCCTCCGTAGCCAGGTGGGAAGGAGCAGCAGTGCGTAGCACACGCTTCTTGATTAGACCGGGGTTCGAGCCCGTCACCATCAAATACGGAGGATGCGGAAAGGTCAGGGAATGACCACCGCATATTCCTGGAGCAATATGGCCTTAGTTGCTAATGCTCCTAAAAACCAAATAACAAACAAACAAACAGACTACCAGTAGTTTACCAATATAGCATTAGTAGAGGCATATGATGCAAGAAAGCAAGCTTCTGCAGCATCAGCCAAAAAAAAAAAAAACAAAAAACCCCTCCCATTTTACCTTTCCATATGTTCCAAATGTCTGTCCAGCTTAGCCTTAAATTTATTTAAGCTATCAACTTCCACAACAAAAGATGGAAGTCTGTTCCACCAATCAACTACCCGCTGGCTAAAGGCAAATTTCCGCACATCTATCCTGCAACTGTCTTTCCTTAATTTGAAACTGTGCCCCCCCCTCAGGTTCTTAATCTGAACAAGAAGAAGAATCCCATCAGCATTCAGCTTGCTCAACCCAATCAGATCACCTTGCAGGTGCCTACTCTCCAGTTGCTGCAATTTGCAGAACTTAAACCTTTTTTGGTAAGAGCACCCCTTTGTTCCCCCTCACCAATCTTGTTGCCCTTCTTTGTACTCGTTCTAGCAACTCTACATCCTTCCTAAAATGAGGCCTCCAGACCTGTACACGCAGTGGTGAGCCATAGTGGGCTCACATGGGCTCTCGAGAGCCCATTGTTGAAGCTATTATTTATTTTACAAATTAAATCCTGAATTTAATTATTGAGTATCTAGAGTCGGAACTATGGTGGGGCCCCATCCCCACATTTTAATGGCACAATCGACCAGTTATGTATTTTAAAATTGCTTCATTTTTGAGTTAATTACAGTCGGACCTCTGTTTAATGAACTTATTCATAGCAAATTTTTTTGAATTCCCCTTGGTTTCTACGGTAACATTTAAAATAATTTCCATAGAACAAACGGATTACGATAGACAACTTTATGCGCATTGTCCTCATCTCTGGCCTTTAGGTAATTAGAAAGCACAAATTAAGGGTGAAAGGGGTTACCATCCCTTTCACTCACAACGTTAAGGGTGTCCGTAAAACCTATGCAGCCACATTCTGAGAAGTCGCGCTAGTTCATATGCTTTCCGGACAGCAATGGAGTTTTGGAGGAATTACCCCACTTTGTGCAAACATTTTGAATCAAAGTTAATTAAATATTCTGGATTATTAAACCACCTTTTCACGCTGGAATTTCTTAACGATTTGGCACTAATGATCGACATCCTGCAGGAGCTGTCTTACCTTTCAGAAGCTTTACAGAATCACTATGGTAAAAGCAGATAAATTAATTATTCTAACTATCAATGCTAAATTATGAAGCTAAAATTTAGAGCATGTTATGAAGTTGAAAAAATTTGAAGGAATCAGAAGTAAGAACACATTTAAAAAATTACCTCATGACACGTTATTAAGGATCAGTTGTTAATGCAACTGAGTAATTTTAAATTAAATAAAGAATATAATGATACTGTTGACTGAAAGAAATTTTAGACATATGGTACCTGGAATCATGGAATATGAAAGAACTTTCATCTCCATGGCAAGATGGTGAAAAACGAATAAGAAATTTATTTAAGCTTACTGATAAAATATGAAATAAAAATTAATGATTTTAGAGATTTTGTCGAAGACAGTTTATCTTTAAAATTGAGTGAAATTCCCACTTCAATTAAAAAAGCCAGAAATATCTTTGAAACCATTGTGATTAGCAGTGCTTTCAGCGTAATGAATAATATTGTATAAATGAATGAATAATGTTGACAGTTAAACACATTGCTGATTATGATGACCATACATCTAAATGGAAAACCATTGCTTAAATTTGATCCGGATCGTTAGTCAAATCATTCCTCTGTAATCATCACTCAGCTATTGAGCAAAGCAGAATATCGACAACAAATATTAATAGAGGAGTGAATTGTATATGGCAATTTTTAGAATAAATTTTTCTTGAATATTTGTATAATAATTTTTTTATGTAATCTTTGATTATTGTGTACCTTTTCTAGATGAGTGTATTTTTTTTAATTTTTTGTAATATTTGTTTTTATATTGTAGAATATTTTGTGATATGGGAAATATTTTGTGTTATTTTTTATTCGCAATATTAAAATTTTATCATGTTATTGTTGTTGTTATTTTTTATTTGGTTTTGAGGAGTATTAACAACTAAGGCCATATTGCTCGGGGGATATGCGGTGGTCATTTCCTGACCTTTCCGCATCCTCCGTATTTGGTGGTGACGGGCTCGAACCCCGGTCTAATCAAGAAGCGTGTGCTATGCACTGCTGCTCCTTCCCACCTGGCTATGGAGGCGCCTTTATTTTATCATGAAAAAAAAAAAAAAAAAAAAATGCATCCATTATATTTCCCTAGTTAAAAAAAAAAAAAATAAATAAAAGCGCAAATAAAAAAGTGGGGCGTTTACAGAGCATTCGTGGTAGATGGTTTTATGTGAATGTTTCCCGTTTCTGTTAGGTACAGTATTTTAATTTGTATATTGATTACGAAATAAAAAAGCTTTTGTATTGTAAATATTTTATTGAACATTTGCAAATTTTTATAATTTCTGGAAGACAAGATACAATGGATTTATGATAACTAAAGTAATTGATGTGTACCATCGATTGCAACGTATCTAAATGTCTCTAGAAAACAGCATCAATCCAAGTACTGACCTTGTAGTTGAAATGACATATGCAGCAGTTCGGGGCACCTAACAATGGAATGTTACGAAAATGCGAGAGACGAAAAAATAAATTGTTGATAAATATTTGTACTTTTGCAGTCATACTTACTTCAGGAAGTATGATTTTGACGTCATACTATTAAAAAAAATTCTAAAAAGTTAGAACTCCAGATACAATCGTATCCAGGTATCATTGTAAAGAGGAGGAGGCATTAGAACAAGAGGGCATTAGGATAACACCAGTCACGAAAAATGCGTCGCGCTCTAATCACACTACTAGTGAGTGCTTGGTGCAGAGTAGTAGTGTGAATGTGGGAAGCGCCTCTGGTGGAATCCTTCTGTGCATGACGTCACGGAAGTGACGTCATGCGCGGTAGGAATCCCCAAGGATGTTTCACATCTAAAGGTCGGTAAAACTGCGAGCCCATTGTTAAAATATTCACAGCTCATCACTGTGTACACAGTACTCTAGGTGTGGCCTGACCATTGCCTTGTATAACGGAATAATCACCTCCCTGTCCCTGCTAGAAAAATTCCTATATATCATTGGCTTGCCCTGGCAGCCTGTCTTCACTACTCAGCGAACTTCATATTTGACTGCACAATTACCCCAAGCTCTTTTTCACTTTCCACGTCCCTGAGTGGAGTACCACACAGTTGGTATGTTTCTCTTCAGTTATTGCTACCCATATACAGTACTTTGCATTTTTCAATGTTAAACTTCAGTTGCCACTTCTCAGCCCATTTGCCCAACTTATCTAGATCCAGTTGGAGTAGCATACTGTCTTTGCTGTTGTTAACAACCCTGCCAACCTTTGTATATTCTGCAAACTTGGACATTAAACCTGATATACCTTCATCAATATCATTGATAAATATACAAAACAAATATGGGCCCAACACCGAACCCTGGAAAACTCCACTAATAACATTTGTCTACGAAGAGCAGTGTCCATTGAGTACCACTCTCTGTCGTCTCCCACTCAACCATCCCTTTATCCATTGTAGCGATTTGCCCTTAATGCCATATCTCTTCAATTTGTACAGCAGTCTTCCATGTGCAACAGTATCAGAAGCTTTCCTGAAATCCCAGTTTATGATTTCAAAATTATTTTTGGCATTCAGTCACCACATGATAGTATCCAATCCAATTGGTCACATAAGACCTCCCTTTAACAAACCCATGCTCTGTCTTAACTATTACTGCAGTCTGGTAGATGATCCTGCAATGCTTCTTTAACCAGTGATTCCATTATTTTCCCCAGAACACAAATTAAACTAACAGGTCTATAGTTACTTCTGTCACCTTTTGACCCCCCCCCCCTTTATGAATTGATGATACATTTGCATTTCTCCAGTCCATGGGGACCTCCCCTGAGTCCAAGGAAGCTCTCATAATTTGGTTAGGGGTTTGCTAACTTCCTTTGGTGCCTCCTCTAATATAACTGGATAAATCCCGTTCATCTCATGTGCCTTTTTATGTTTAACTTCAACAATTTCTCCTCCACTCTCAGTTATTACAAAATCACTTAGCTCCCTGTTAGAGTTTGCTAAACTTCTGGCATTCCCCTCATTGAATAACTACTCATGTGTGAATGTAGATGGAAAATACTCATTCATTTTATAAGCTACCTGAGCATAATCATCAATATTTAACCCATCTGTGTTAAGTGGTTCAATCTGATTCATTCCTTTCCTTCTAGAATTTACATTAGTAAAGAACGCTTTGCTGTTTTTCTTTGCATCCTTTGCCAAAGATTTCTCGTAATCTGCCTTCGCCTGCCTAACCTTTGTGACTCGATTACAGACTAGTTTATATCTGCCATATAGTTCTTTATCACTTGATACTTTATATGCATCCCATATATTTTTCTTCTCTTCCACGAGCCTCATTAATTCATCTGACATCCATTTAGGCCTAAACCTTGAAGAGTATTTCTTAGTTGGAATGAAAAGCCTAGTAGCCTCCAAAATTAAGTCCCTGAAGGCTTCCCGTTTAGAATTCAACATTGGTAACATCATCAATTGATCCTACTGTACAGAATTTAAAAACTGCCTGAGACTCCTGTAGTCACCTTTATGAAAGCAAAAGCCCTTCCCTTTAGCCTTGATGGTAGTTGCATCTTTAAGTAATTCTCCCATCAGTACATTGTGATCACTGTCACTCAGTGGTTCCTTTATCTGCAAATTCTTAATGCATGAATAATCACTGCTGATAATCAGATCAAGAGTATTACTCCCTCTAGTTGCCCTTTGAACACGTTGCTGTAGAAAACAGTCATCCAATAAATCCACAGAAGTCTTGCTAGTGTGCGAGTGACCAATCCACAAGTTCCAGTCAATATCTGGAAAGTTGAAATCCCCGATTATAAGACATTCTGATTTACTGGCCCACTCGATTTCTCTGCACAATTGCTCATTATACTCATCAGATTCATTAGGCCAATAACACACACCAACTCTCATTTTTGCTTTTGCAGTGCTTATGTCACACCAAACAGACTCAACATCAATTGGATGCACTTCCTTAGATTTTGTGTTTCTTAACTAACAGCATAACTCCTCCTCCCTTCGTGTACCCATTGTACTCGCTAAATTCCATTTCTGCACTGCATATATTTCTGTGACACCACGTTTCTTATATTCCAATAATATCTGCCTTTGGTGTCTTGACTAGCACTTCGAGCTCATCAAATTTATTAACTATACTCCCAGCATTGGTGTACATGTAAGTATACATGCACCTGTTCCTACTCTTAGTTACCCTAACACAGCCCACGTATTTACTTGTTCCACTATGACTCCCAGCAGTCCTGGAAATCTCCATTACCTTGTTTTCTAGGCTGCTGCTCATTCTAATAGAAGCCATGCAAGAATCACTTTTGCCTCTGCCTGTGGCCACTAGTAAAGACCTTTTAGTCTGTGTGTGTCCTTTTAGCCCATACAGTATCTGTGTACAATACCTGTCACAGCTTATACTCTCAGCAGTTAACGTTTCCTGGAGTAATAGGGTGTGGGGCAGTTTCTGCCCTCCATCAGAGTCCTGAGAGAAATACTACAGGTGTATGGATCCTGAACCTCTGTAATTCCAAGACTTAACTCCTGACCAGGTCAGAAACATTCTCCTTAACTCTTATACTCCAGAGTTCACTAATTACATTATTGAGAAATATATCCAACAGTCTGGATTTCCCCAATGTCAGGGTAACCACAAAGTCCTCCCATTCACTTACTTCATTTCACATACAACCGAGGGGTGTGGGAATCTCTTATCAAAACAGCTGACAGCACAATATAAAGGTATATGTTACAGGAAACTGCAAATTTTGCCAGTTACTGAGAATGATGGGCTCACCTCCATCCCACCTCAGAGGTGTACAACTCTGACTGCCAGTAGCTTACCAGTGTAGTAAACACTGCATCAGCTAATCCTACCACTGACTGGGAGCCTGCATTGCTAAACATGTAAAATGAAAATTCACAATATCTGTTGATAGCCATGCTTTTAATATCAAGAGCTCTGAGATCTTTAGGCTCTCAATAATTCTTCGAGAGAGTTCCCAAAGAGAGCAATCCCTCCTGGATTGGGAGAGCATGTGCGTGGCTTATTGCAAGTTAATAATAATAATAATAATAATAATAAGTTCAGTGTTTCTTAGCTCCGACCTCTAATGATATTTTAGTGTTCATAATAAAATTAAAATTGTCATATTCCATATCATCAAAAAGATCAAGATCTTATCTCCATGATGGTTAATTCAGCTTACCAAAAAAAGGAAAAAGTGATTTAGTTTTATTTATTCGTTTTTGAATAATCTTAATTTTAACTCTCTATGCTGTGCTATTCTGTTTTTTCCTACCAAAGGACAAAGACCGTAGCTGGTCAGTCAAACCTCTTGCCAAGGTCAAAGCTACATGCTCCAGTTTTTCCTTTTTGCCCACTGGTTTGCCATCAGTACTGCCAGAAGCAAAAAGTTAAATTTAAATTATGCTCATGGACTTGGAAAAAGAACAGACCATTTATTGCCTTCATTATCTTGGATTGCCAGCATAGTTTCCTTTGGTTACTGACCCACTTCTGATTTTCCATATTGCCTACTGCTCCACTGTTTTGATTAAAAAATTAAATAATCATATTTGGAACCCCTTTCCCCATGTTATGCTATGGACCTCTCCCTTTCTTTAATTAATTACTAAATTTCTAGGTTTAATTCTGGGTGTCCTCAGAATTCTGATCCCCTGCCAGAACCCCTTTTCATCCCCCACCCTGACTGAGAGTTACACAGAGTCTGCAGAATCCAAAATTATGGATGTAGTACACAAGGCAAATCAAGTCTTTATTCAACTGGGAAGTGCAGACAAACATATATACTCCTACCTCAACTTAACAATGGGCTTGGACTAGATTGTGTTTAGGTACTGAGTTTCCCCTCCCCTGGTTGTGGTAGAAATCACTGTTGATAACCCTGACACCCCACAACTTGATCCCACATAGAACATTGAAATTCCTGATGGCAATCTGGTAATGCAACTGTCCGGCCTTTACAAACAAAAGAAAAACAGCCTTTAAATCCGTAACTAAAATTCACGATGCTTCTACTTTGAAAAGCATATTATGTGTAGAAAATAATATAGAAGAGGTCTTTCACTATCTAAAATTAAGGCTTTTATAATCAGATTTAAAAAGCAAAAGTCACTGCAAATCGACGTATACAATCAAACTCCCTCTCTCCATCAAATACTTTGTGAATAATTTTAATCAGGCAGTAATTTGAACTGCAATTGCAAGAGATCAGAGTAGAAAATGCAAAACTTTGGGAGGTGCATTATGGCCACAGAAGCCAATGTGCCAACAGCTAACAAACAACAACAAAGGTAATGTAAATTATATTGGCGCTGGTATCAGAAGGGTGCCACTGACAGTTCTTATCAGTTCTGTGCCAAGCTATTTTCACACCGAGGCTAGCTCGGGTGTCAAAATGGCGACAATGTTGAAATAGCCAACGAAATGGCACCCCTAAATTATGTCCCATCTGAATGAGAGCAGGGGGTGTGAAAATTAATTTTCACCAAATGGCATGTTTTCAGATGGCGATTCAAGCCTGCATGCATCCTTAAATCTGAGTGCATAATGCATAGCAGCATAGATCTATTTGCGGTCTAGAACATAACTTTGAAAGAACTAATCAAGTTGAAAGAACAAGATGATCTATAATAGAGCCACAGAAAAGGTTCGACAGGCAAAGGCAGTTTATGAGAAATCACTAGCAAACAGAGCAAAGAGGGGGGGATAAAGAATTCTTCACATATATAAATGCCAAGAAGAGCAGGACAAACCAGATCGGACCTTTACGTAAGGGAAAGGGGATAGTAATAAATACACCAGCTGCCATTGCAGATGAACTCAACAGTTATTTTGCATCGATATTCCTGAGTCCCTCAGGGCTCAGTGTTGGGTCCATTATTGTTTTCTGTATTTATAAATGATATTGATGATGGTATATCAAGCTTAATGCCCAAGTTTGCAGATGATACAAAGGTTGGCAGGGTTGTCAAGGACACTACTGATACTATGCTGCTGCAACAGGATCTGGAAAGGTTGAGCAGATGGGCTGAGAGGTGGCAAATGAAGTTTAACATTGACAAATGTAAAGTACTACACATGGGAAAAAGCAACCCCAGAGCAACGTATCAACTCTGTGGTACTACACTGACAGTGGTAGAGACTGAAAGGGACTTGGGGGTGATTGTGCAGGCAGATATGAAGTTCTCTGAGCAGTGCAGACGGGCTGCAAGAGTAGCTCATGGAGTATTGTCAATGATATACAGGAATTTTTCCAGCAGGGATAAGGAGGTGGTTATTCCATTGTATAAGGCAATGGTCAGGCCACACCTAGAGTACTGTATACAGGTCTGGAGGCCTCATTTCAAGAAGGATGTAGAGCTGCTGGAACGAGTACAGAGAAGGGCAACAAGATTAGTGAATGGAACAAAGGGGTGCTCTTACGAAGAAAGGCTTAAGTTTTGCAAATTAGTGTCTGGAGACTAGGCACCAGCGAGGTGATCTGATAGAGGTGTATAAAGCCTTGAATGGTTTAAGCATGCTCAATGCTGATGGGATTCTTCCTCTAGCTCAGAACAATCACCTGAGAGGGCATAAATTCAAATTGAGGAAAGACAGATGTAGGATAGACATGCGGAAATTTGCCTTTAGCCAGCGGGTGGTTGGTTGGTGGAACAGACTGCCATCCCTTGTGGTGGAGGTTGATAGCCTAAATAAGTTTAAGGCTCAGCTGGACAGGTATTTTGAACGAACAGAGGGGTGAAGTGGAAGTGGGTTTTTTTTTTTTTTGGCTGATGCTGCATAAGCTTGCTTTCTTGCATCAAATGCCTCTACTAATGCTAATGCTAATGATATTTACAAATGAAAAGCCTTTTGTGGCAATGGGAAATTGTGGGAGCGAAGTTAAAAAATATGTAATTAATGATATTGAAATTTCGCAAGATTATTTAATGAAAAAACTTTCGAGCCTACAGACCAGTAAAGCTCTTGGAGTTGATGGAATATACCCTATAATCTTAAGAGAGGCGGCAAGCGAGTGCATTGAACAGTTGAGGCTAATTATGCGAGCATCACTATACTCTGGGGAGATTCCCTTGGATTGGAAAAGTGCCAATGTATCTCCCATACATAAGGGTGGCTCTAAAAGTGAAGTTGGAAATTATCGACCTGTCAGTCTAACTTCAGTAGTAGGGAAAATCATGGAGGCAATGATCAAGGGTGGAATTCAGGATCATTTGGATCGAATTGAAATTCTCAAGGATACTCAGCATGGTTTTGTAAAGGGAAAATCATGTTTAACAAATCTGGTTCGCTATTTCGAAAGGGTCACTCATGAGCTGGATTTAGGGAATAATTTCGACATTGTTTATCTAGATTTCAGCAAAGCTTTTGACTCAGTCCCACATGAGCGGTTGCTTTATAAGCTGGAACAGGTTGGAATCATTGGGAAAATCCTTAGATGGATAGAAGGATGGCTTCAGGGCAGGAGGCAGAGGGTTGTGATAAATGGCTATTCCTCAGATTGGGTTGATGTAAGAAGTGGGGTTCCCCAAGGATCAGTATTAGGACCACTGTTGTTTTTAATTTTCATAAACGACATTGATGAAGGGATAGAGGGCGTGATGTCTAAATTTGCAGATGATGTTAAAATTGGTAGAGTAGTTAATGATCACTGTCAAGCTGAGCTTCTTCAGAGAGACCTAGATAGACTTCAGGAATGGTCAGAAAAATGGCAGCTGTGCTTTAATCCAACAAAGTGTAAGGTATTACACCTGGGAAACAGTAATCCCAAAAAAACTTATTCACTTGGTGGAGTTCAACTAAACCCAGTACTGGAGGAAAGGGACTTGGGTGTTACGATACGGTCAGACATGAAATTCTCTGAGCATTGTAAACAGGTTGCGAGGAAGGCCCATGGTGTCCTATCGATGATCTATCGAACTTTTGCAAGTAGAGATAGGGACGTGATAATCCCATTATATAAGGCTTATGTTAGACCACACTTGGAATACTGTGTTTAAGTATGGAGACCGCACTTAAAGAAAGACATTGAGCTTCTTGAAAGGGTGCAAAGAAGGGTAACTCGCCTGGTGAGATCGGCAAAAGGGCGTCCTTATGAAGAAAGACTTCGAATATGTGGGTTGCAGAGTTTGGAAACTAGACACCTTAGAGGAGATTTGATTGAGGTGTTTAAGGCTCTGAGAGGCATCAGTAAAATGGAGGAGGACAAAATTTTCAAGATTATAAATGATGCTAGAACTAGGGGACATAAATTCAAGTTACGGGGGGGAAATGTTTAGATTGGACTGCAGGAAGTTTTATTTTAGCCAGCGAGTTATAAATTACTGGAATAAGTTGCCTTCATGGGTGGTAGAGGCCGACAGTTTGGGGAAATTCAAAGGTCATCTGGATAGTACTTTCGGGTAAGGGAAGTGCATAGGATGATAGGTTTAATTTCCTTTTTATTTATTTTTTATTTTATTTATTAATTATTATTATTTAGTTATTTATTTATATCATTGTTTTGTTCGGATTTTTTTTTTTTTTTTTGGCTGGTGCAGCATAAGCCATAGGCTTTCTTGCACCATGCGGCCGTTACTAATACTAATCAGGCGACCACTTCATCAGCGCATGCTCGAATGCATCTTCTGCTTCAGGTTCCATATTCAATTTGAAACGTTGTAGACGAACATTTTCCAGTGAATTCTGTCTCTTGCTTTGTGAAATAGTTCTTGTGTCGTAAGACCTCCCTGTTCATTCTTTGATGCTATCAATCCACTTTTTTCTTTGTCTTCCTTTTGCTCTTTTGCTAAAGGCAAAAGAGCAAAAATCTTCCATTGCAGGATTAGTCTCTGCAGGTCATATTGTGGGCCTCTTATAATATGCCCGAGGTAGGCAGTTTTTCCCTTTGCAATTATAGTTAGTAGTGTCCTTGTGGTTCTTGCCCTCTTAAGGATTTGCTCATTGGTGACGCGACCTGTCCACGGAATTTTGGGTATCCTCTGAGCGTCCACATCTTGAAGGATTCCAGTTTCCTGATTTCCACATTACCCAGGTCTCACATCCATATAGGAGAGTGCTCCATGTGTAGCATTTGACCATTCGATATCTTTTCTGGAAATTCACTTTCGTGTCACAGAGGAAGTCCTTAAGATTCTTAAATACCTCTTTGGCCATACCAATTCTGCTTCTAATTTCTGTGCCTTGATCATTATTATTTGTAAAGATCTTCCCTAGATATTTAAATCTACTCACTTGTTTGATGGGGGTTGCCACAGTGTATTTTTATTCCAGGCAAGGTGTTTGGTTATGACCATAGTTTTGATCTTTGGCATTAATTGTTAAGCCTGTCCGCTCACTTGCTGTTACCACTTTGTTGAGGAGTGTTAGTAGCTTTTCTTCTGAGGTTGCAATGAGAACAGTATTGTCTGCATATTGCAGGTTACTGATAACTGAACCATTATCAGTAATTCCTTCTTTAGAATCTTGTATTAAATCTATAATGGTTTCAGCATAGAAGTCATACAGCATAATCAAGAGGACTTTCATGGAGTGGCTTGTGAGGCTTATCCTTTTTGGTATGGGAATAAAGATGGATCTCAGAAATTCAAGGGGTAGTTTCCCTCCATTTAGGATATTATCAAAAATATTGAGGAGCTGTTGTTTCCCTCTTGATCCGAGGCATTTGAGCATTTCGACTGAGTTGTTATCAATGCCAGTTCTTTGTTATTTTTCATTAATTTAATTGCTTGCTCCAGTTCTTCCATCAGAAAGTCTTGATGTTTGCCTTCTGTTTGGGTGTTGTTATTTCCTAGTTGTCTGTTGTCCTCGCAGTATAGTTCCCTCGATTTTCTTGCCATCTAGCCCTTTTCTGTTGTTTGTCCACAATTTCCCTGTTGTTTTTATCCAGAATGTGGTTTCTTGCATGGTCTTTCCTGACATTGCATAGTTCCCTCACTTCTTTGTGGACTAGATGTTCCTTATGCTCATTTTGCAGATATTCAATCCTTTTACCTCTCTCCTCCATCCATGTCTGTTTAGTCTTCCTTATTTCCGTTTTAATCAAACTGTCACACATCTTATATTTTTCTACATCTTCATTCTTAAAGTTTTTCCTGTGCTCCATTATATCTAGTATCTCTTTGGCTTTCCTTTAGGCCCATCCAAAATTTCTGCTATAATGTACTGAATAAGCTAGAAGTTATAAATATTGTGTGTGAATATGTAGGTTTTTGTGCTTGCTATGTAAATAGGTAATCATGAATATTGTGATTTTAATTTAAATAAAACAACAAAAGCCCAATTAATTTTAGACATGCCATCATTGTAATCCATTTGCTATATGGAAAATTTTCTTTGTTCTACAGAAACTATTTTAAATGTAATTACCAAGAGAAATTCAAAAAATTCGCTAAAAAGAAAAATTCACTATAAAGATCGTTAAACAGAAGTCGGACTGTATTTACTATTATTTATTATGGTTTTACCAATTATTGAAAAAAAGGTGCGTAGCCACAAATTTGCCAAGGGCACCAAAAACCTAGCTACGCCAAAAAACCTAGCTACTCTGTTTGTATTATTCATCATTGTTGAGAACATAATGGTACTGCCAAATTTGCACCAAACATGGAAGCAGACCTTTTGGGACATCTTCAGAACCAAACCGTAATATTTTGGAATATTACGGTATGATTAAAATTCTTGAATTAAAAAAAGTAGATGTTTTCATTTTTCTTACTTACCAGTAATGAGTTACTTCTTGTTTCACAGATGATGAAGGCAAAAAAAGTAAAAGAATTCTAACTGCACTAGAAGATATCGATGATGATACAGATAAATTAGGCATTCCTTTCGTTAAAATTGATGACAAAGAGATTGCAGCAGATTACGGAATTGAAAAATTTCCTGCTATGGTGTTATTTGAAAATCAGGTACCCAATTTTTATAAAGGTATGCATAGTTTTTAATTGGAAATTTCTTTTTATTTTAATTCATATTTTAGATTCATATAACTGAACATATAGCACGTTTTAATGATTTGAATTGGTTTTTTGAAATTAAAGTGGCTGATTCCACTAACCAGTGATCATGTTAACCAGTGCCTACTTATTTCACGTTGTGGTGGGATGGGCTTATGATTGTGTCCGACCAGACAACGTGGTCCTTCCTCTCTTAGCCAATATCAGCATTTGTAAATGTGTTGGCCACGTGTCTTGCTTTTGTATATTTTGGTTGAAATGATTTTTTGTGTTGTGCTTTAATCAATATATTAGTTTTAATCAATTTTTTAAATCAATATGTACAATTTCCATTATAAAAATCACCTCTTAGAGAGATAAATAGCTTAGTTATAGCAAAAATTTCAACTTCTGAGGCCTTGAAATGAATTACCAAAAAAACAATGTTATTCGGTTCACATTATGATATTTACATGATACGATGTCTCTGGAACGGATTAATATCATAAAGTAGGGGTACTCTGTATTATTGTATCTAGTATGGCATAATCAAAATTTATTTTGTATGAGCTTCAGGCAAATTTATAATTTCATAATTGTAATATTCTTTTCTTTTTTCATGGTCATATAATTGAGGCTTGTGTAAATCTAGTTTTGCAGTCTATTTTATTACAGTAGCTATTGCTTCATTTAACATATTTTGAAAGCCATCATCTATTCTAGATTCTTTAAAATATTCATTTAATTCATCTAACATTTTTATGATCGTTGGTACTGACGTATTTAAATTTTGCATCGATTTGCTAACAGCATTGATTTTTGATAATATATAATACCATATTACAAGCGAACAAATAGATGTATAAGATTTGATTTTTGCTTTAATGATTTAGCTATGAAAGATTTAGATAAGAAAAAAAGCCCTAGGATTTACGTCCATAATTTTTTTTGAAGGCCATAATGTTTTCCTCTCGTGTTGGCTGCATTATTGTAACTCTGGCCATGTATATCATGTATGTTGATATTTTCATTTAAAAAATCCATTACAAACTCTGTGAAACCGGCACTTGATTTGTCTTTCACGGCATAAAAACTTAAAAAATGTTCTTTAATTTCAACTTTTTTGATCTCATCATTTAAATTGACAAATTGCACAACAAAAGTTATTGTTCTTCATGGCTTACATCTGGGGTGGAATTTGATATGACAGAATAATATTTAATAATTTCATTTTGGATTTTACTTGCAAGGTAATGAGGCATATTATCTTTATTCTGTTGAATTCTATTTACATGCTCAGCCATAACACTATCGAATTTGCATAGGGTTTCAGTTAGTTTTAAAAATATTGCAATTATTGTGGTCATATATAATTTTTGGCAGGCCTCCGTAGCCGAGTGGGCAGGAGCGGGAGTGCAGTAGCACACGCTCTTTGAGTAGACCGGGGTTCAAGCCCCTGACTGCTGAATACGGTCCATCTGCCATCCCGCACTGGACCAGCGTGGCAGATTATGGTCCATTTCCCTCAGCATGAATTGTTGAGGAGGCTTCCACCCTGCAGTGGGTTGATAATGGCTGCACTTTACTTTTTTTTTTTTTATATAATTTTTCCCTATGCCCTCTTAAAGCTAAATTTTGCCCTGCGAAGTATTGAATTATATATATATATATAATTCTCTCAATTACAGATTTCCATCTATTTTTCTCCAATTTTATTAAATTTTCGTTAAAGCTATCAACTGTGGTTGCACTTTTGATGTTCTTTTTTAAATCTATCCAGGATTTGAAACTTTTAAAATTCCCGAAATTACCGAAAATTAACGAAATTACCGAAATTTAAAATTACCGAAACATTTTTCACATCTCTCCACATTCTGTGACAGATGTTACAATCGTTCACCCGTGGGAACTACTGAATGTAGTAATGGTAGCATTATTATAAAGCTTACAACAAAAAAAATAAACCGAATTTTTAGCTTTTGAATAAACCAACCAATTTTGTTTGTTTTTTGTGATTACTTAAAGGTTTGTGGTAGTAAGTTTTTAAAAATGATCTATTATTTTCACTTTTAATAAAAATAAAATCTGTTATTTGTATTAGCCCCTTTTGAACCAAAAAATATTCTCATTTTCTCTATTAATATATTTAGCCATAAACCAGAATCTTCAAAATCGTCAACTTGTGAAATATTTTTGCTATTACATTCATCTCTTCCAGCTTCAATATTTTGTGTATTGATCGTATCATCTACAAGTGATGGTGTTGGCATATTCTTAAAATTAGAAGGTAGCAAATTTGTAACTGGTTCCGAGGCTTTTGATGAGGTTGTACAAAAATATTTAGATAAAGGACTCGTCATTTTTTTAAATTCTTCTTCTCTTGCTAATCTCTTTTTCTATAAGCAGTTCCCGATAATTTATTTTTGTGAATCAAATATTTTATTATATATAATATATCTAAAAATTAAAATAACATTAGCAAAAAATTATTAAATGACTTTTTCATTTTTTACTCTAAAATGCTCGGCATATTTTATATCTCCTTTATTTGAAGTCAAAATAATATAAATTTTGTCAAAAGTTCATTAGAAATGTAAGAATTTAAATAACATAAAAATCTTTTAATAAAAAATGTGTTATAAAGGTGCAAAAAATAAATGTTTGCATGAACTATTAAAAATGGACACATAATTTTCTACCATATGATACCAGAGCACTACCATGACCTTGAAAGGGCTATCTAACCAAACAAATGGCTTTTCAAAATCATCAGAAATGGTTTTCATGATTATATCATTAACTGTTGCAAGAGGAATTATCTGTTCATATGTAAACACATAATTTGCTTATGAAATTTCTGTATTTCAAATCCGAACAGCATGTATAATATATTTTTACATTTTAATAAATTTAATATTAATACTTTTATACCAAAAATCAAAATAAATAAATGTGCATTGAAAGAGCTTTTGAGCCTCACTGATCAAACAATAATACATTATTTCCTATTAAAACATTAAATTTAATCTAATTTTTTGTTAAAAAAATCCTCAATTGGGTATACATTAAAAAAATCATTTTTACAATAAGAGTTTGAGATTAAAGTAATAAAATTTAAAGATAACAGTACTGTATCTTGACGTCACTCTATGAATGGTGAAAAATAATTTAGATACAGAAATGATGGATTGTATGTGAATAGATGATTTATTTCTGTTGCCTTTGAGCAATGTTTACAGAAATTAATGTTGGCTCTAGTTTTTTTCTCAATTTACAATGTGGCATCAATAAATAGAATAATAATAGTTTTAAAAGTACTTACCTTTGCACCACTGACGATACTATTCAAAATCGCTGTTATTAATAAAAATTTATGCACCAACCTACAATTCAGCTTCAACGTTCATTATCGAATAACAACTAATGTATACACAGTGGAAAATCTTAGTGGCATGCCACTGCAATTCAATGAGCAAAACCACAATGAAGTAGCAACTCAATAGCTGGTCATCACCAGTGATGCCAATCTTACAGATTAGCATCACCGGGATCCAACACTCACAGCCTAGATTCAAGGCTAATATCAATGGAATCTGGTATGTTTACCGTGCACTGTTGACCCGTGGAAATTCGGAATGGGGGATCCTGGTAGTTGAGGGGCCCAGCTTCAACACATGACTTTGGCCCCTGCTTTTGACAAGACAAAGCAGGGGCCAAATGGCCCAGCTAGGATCAATCTGCTAGTGGGTTTGCCTGCAAGAGTCAACCGTGTCAATGCTATGCCCCCCCAGCACTGATGCAGTCCCTTGTGGTTTGAGGGACAGGATTCGGGTGGTGGTGCAGGTATGGTGCCTAGGTAGCCCTGGCACTGAACCAACACAAAAAATAGTATGAATCATGATAAACTTATTTCTTCAGTGCCCCCAATCCGATCCCTATCTGCAAATACTGATGGAGAGACAGAAAGCGGTATTGCTGCAAAGAGAGAGCGAATAGAAATACCATCAGGGCCTGTCCCAAGGTTTTCGATCACTCACTCCACCAGCAAAAAACCTATTGGGAAAATGTCGCATTTTTTTATACAGAAAGGTTTAGTGAGGTTAGCAGTTTGTCCTAAATTAGTTAAGAGGCTCTGTTCTGGAGATCTCTTAATTGAAACAAAAAAATGACATGCATTCCGAGCAACAACTTTTGGAGGTAACTCCACACAGAACATTCAACTCATCAAGTGGCGTCATTTCAGAGCGGGACCTTCTCAAGGTTACCAAGGAGGAAATCTGCTCTGAACTAAAACTATAAGTAGTGATTGCCGCTAAGAGAATTTCTGCATGTGGGAATGGGAAACTTGTTCCCACTAGAAACATAATCCTGACATTCAATTCACAGACATCTCCTAATGAAATTAAAGCTTACTACATCAACTGTCCAGTGTGTCCATATGTTCCATATCCTTTACAGTGCTTTAGGTGCCAAAAATATGAACATTTGCAAATTTCCTGCTGTGGAGGCCTTGCATGTGCTCGATGTGGTGCAAAGGACCATGAAACAACATCATGTTCAGCTACAAAACCCACCTGCATTAACCCACCTGCATAAACATACTCACAAGCATGCCAGAGGTGGAAAGAAGAAAAAGAAATTCAACGACTTAAGGCACAGCTGAACATACCATATCATATCAGGAGGCAAGAAAAGCAGTGAAACCTAGAAATATCAATAAACACATCTATGCCCAGAAGGTAGCAGGGAGAAGTTCCGAAATCAGACAGAAATGGCCATTCCTCCAAAAGAGTCATTCGCTCCCATCACACGTTTCCTCTTAAACTCACAAAAACCTGCACAGAAAGATCAACCAGCTGCCACGCCTGTATCTGTACCTCCTAATGCTCCACAAGTAACAAAAGCAATTGCCAGAGAATTGCCCTAGTACCCAAGAAAATATGGATGTTGAGGAGGAGGAGTTACAAGATGATTCAGTCTTGGAACTCTTTGCTGAGGAGGAAATGGACACAGGACAGCATCCATACTTCCCCAAAAGAGATAAATCCAAGACTGAGAAAAGTAAGCCTTGGAAACTGCCTGATGCACCAAACACACCAAAATAATGGCTAAATTACTACAGTTGAACTGTCATGGATTCCAGCAAAACAATGGTGACATCAAGGCCCTCCTGTAAAAGCATGATCCAATTTGCTTTTGCTTACAGGTGACATACTTGAAGGCTTTCCTTTCGTAATATTACCGTCATTTGTAAGGAGAGAACTGGGAAAGGAGTGTTGCTATTCTCCTAGGCAACTGTACCCTATTTCAACCTATTCTGCTCTCCACCAACATAGAAGCAGTAGCAGTTCGCCTTACGGTAGGGTTCTTATTAACAGTCTGTTTGGTTTATTTGCCACCTGGGGCTGACATCTTGCAGAAAGACCTTAATGATCTCATTGTGCAGCTGCCTACTCCTGTCTTATTCCTGAGGGATTTCAATGGATATAACATCCTGTGGGGTAGTTTAGCATTAGTAGAGGCATATGATGCAAGAAAGCAAGCTTATTCAGCATCAGCCAAAAAAAAAAAAAAAAAACACCACTACTCCCATTTCACCCCTCCGTTCGTTCGAAATACCTGTCCAGCTGAGCCTTAAATTTGTTTAGGCTATCAACTTCAACAACAAGCGATGGGAGTCTATTCCACAAACCAACTGCCCGCTGGCTAAAGGCAAATTTCCGCACATCTATCCGACATCCGTCCTTCCTCAATTTGAATTTATGCCCTCTCAGGTGATTATTCTGAGCAAGAGGAAGAATCCCATCGGCATTGAGCATGCTCAAGCCATTCAAAGCCTTATACACCTCTATCAGATCACCTCGCTGATGCCTAGTCTCCAGGCTCTGTAATTTGCAAAACTTAAGCCTTTCTTCGTAAGAGCAACCCTTTGTTCCATTCACTAATCTTGTTGCCCTTCTCTGTACTCGTTCCAGCATCTCTACATCCTTCTTGAAATGAGGCCTCCAGACCTGTATACAGTACTCAAGGTGTGGCCTGACCAATGCCTTATACAAGGGAATAATCACATCCCTGTCCCTGCTAGAAAAATTCCTGTATATCATTGACAAGACACCATGAGCTACTCTTGCAGCTCGTCTGCACTGCTCAGAGAACTTCATATCTGCCTGCACAATTACCCCCAGGTCCTTTTCATTCTCTACCACTGTCAGCGTAGTACCACAGAGTTGATACGTTGATCTGGGGTTGCTGTTTCCCATGTGTAGTACTTTACATTTGTCAATGTTAAACTTCATTTGCCACCTCTCAGCCCATCTGCTCAACCTTTCCAGATCCTGTTGCAGCAGCATAATATCAGTAGTGTCCTTAACAACCCTGCCAACCTTGGTATCGTCTGCAAACTTGGACATTAAGCCTGATACACCATCATCAATATCATTTATAAATACAGAAAACAACAATGGACCCAACACTGAACCCTGAGGAACTCCACTAATAACATTAGTCCACGTTGAGCAGTGTCCATTGATTACCACTCCCTGTCTTCTGCCACTCAACCATCCCTTTATCCATAGCAGCAATTTGCCTCCAATGCCACACTTCTCCAATTTGTGCAGCAATCTTCCATGCGCAACAGTATCAAAAGCCTTTCTAAGATCCAAATATATAATATCAAAGTTATTCCCTGCATCCAGTTCTTTTGTGACTACATCATAGTATCCAATCAAATTGGTCAGACAAGACCTGCCCTTAACAAAACCATGCTGTGTCTGAGCTATAACTGAATTCTTGTCCAGATGATCCTGCAGTGCTTCTTTAACCAGTGCCTCCATTAATTTTCCTGGAACCGAAGTTAAACTAACAGGTCTATAATTACTTGTGTCAGCCTTTGATCCTCCTTTGTGAATTGGGGTTACATTTGCACATCTCCAGTCCATGGGTACTTCCCCTGAGTCCAAAGAAGCTCTCATAATTAAGGCTAGGGGTTTGCTTACTTCCTTTGCTGCCTCCTTTAATATAACTGGATAGATCCCATCCACCCCGGGTGCCTTTTTTATGTTTATCCTCAACAATTTCTCCTCCACTTTCCTCTCAGTTATTAGAAAATAATCTAGCTCACTGCCAATGTTTACTTCACCTACGACATTCCCCTTCCTGAATAACTCCTCATGTGTGAATGTAGATGCAAAATACTCATTTAGATTGTTAGCCACCTGAGCTGGATCCTCAACTGTTGAACCATCAACATCCAGTGGACCAATCTGATTCATCCCTTTCCTTCTTGAGTTTAAATAGGTAAAGAAATCTTTTCTGTTTTTCTTTGCGTCCTTTGCCAAGGATTTCTCATAATCTGCCTTTGCCTGCCTAATCTCCTTTGTGACTTGGTTACAGACCAACTTATATCTATCATAGGCTTCCATGTCACCCATTAATTTGTATGTATCCCATGCATTTTTCTTCTCTGCCATATGTCTCATTAGTTCATCTGACAACCATTTAGGCCTGAACCTTGAACAATATTTCTTAGTTGGTATGTAAAGCCTGGTAGCTTCCAAGATTAGTTCCTTGAATGCTTCCCATTTTGAATTTGCTGTTGGTAACATCATCAGTTGGTCCCACTGTATAGAATTTAAATACTGTCTCAGACCATCATAGTCGCCTTTACGAAAGCAAAAACCCTTCCCTTTACCTCTGATGGTAGTTACCTCCTTGAGTAAATCCCACTTTAGCACGCTGATCACTGCCACCCAGTGGTTCCTTTATCTGCAGATTCCTAATGCATGAAGAATCACTACTGATAATCAGATCAAGAGTATTACTCCCTCTAGTTGCCTCCCGAACATGCTGCTGTAGAAAACAATCATCCAATAAATCCACAAAAGCCTTGCTAGTGTGTGAGTGACCAACCCACAAATTCCAGTCAATATCTGGGAAATTAAAATCCCCCATTATAAGACTCTCTGATTTACTGGCCCATTCTATTTCCCTGTACAGTATCTTATTATACTCATCAGAGTCATTAGGCCTATAGCACACTCCTACTCTCAATTTTGATTTACCTATGCTTATGTCACACCAAACTGACTCGACACTGCCCTGTCCATCAATGTCGACTGGCTTCACTTCCTTGGATTTTATGTGTTTTTTAACTAATAGCATAACTAATTAATAGTGCTGATTTTAATGGAAGGGGACGTGTCATAGAGCATATGCTCACTGACAGTGAACTTTCTCTTCTAAATGTGGGAACCAATACCTTTTTCCACATGCTTACTTGTACATTCTATGTCATTGATCTCTCTATATGCTCCCCCCCTCTCTCCTTCCTTCACTCACTTGAGCAGTAGAGGAGAATCTCTACAGAAGTTCTCCTCTACTTCTCTATCACTTCCCCATGATAACCAGTCTACTTAATTGGATGCTGTGTCCATCTTTTAGGTTACCACGATGGAAGATTGAACAGGCTGACTGGAATGCCTTTCAACATCTAGTAGACTTTAACATTAGTACAGTCAGTCAGGAGCTTTACAATAATGCAGTGGCATATATCACAGAATAGATTATCAGTGCACTGCAATTACAATTCTGAAAACATCTCCCCAGTTTCCACCATTTCCAAAACCTTGGTGGAAAGATGAATGCACAGCAAGGTCAAGGTGTTAAGGTGTGCCTGATTTAATTGCAGTTTCCAGGGTTCTCCCTGTATGCTACTGTAGAATCTGAAAAGGCATAAGGCCAAGGCTGGCAAGTTTATATATGTGGGTTTTTAAGTATGTGTTATGTTGAGTGCCATCACCTGTTAACTTTGCAGCCAGGGGATGCCTGATTCCCTATCCCCTGACTCCCAACCTTGTCCATATGGAGGCATCACAGGAACTACTTTCTAGCTGAGACTCTTACTGGGGCTATCAGGCAAGACTGGGAGCCACAAGGTATTGAAGGAAAGGAAAAGGAATTTAGAGGGACAAGTAAGGGAGTAGGAAGGAAAAAAGTAGACAAGAAGAAGGCAACCTGAAACAGAAGAACATGACTTAGATAGAGTAAAGTAAGAAGTAAAGGAGTATACTAGTGGACAGAAAACTATCTATCTCTGTACATAGGATAACTGATCCTAACAGTATCACAGTCAACTTAACTGGTATAAAACCCAATTAAACAACAAAAAATATGCGAAATGTGAAATGTGTGCTGAACTTTCTAAAACAGAATATGATCTAGTCAAGGAGGATGTCTTTGTGTGTGCTGGATGCCCTATAGTGTCAAGAAATTAGGTGCCAACTCAGTGTTCTGATAGGTTTTTATGAGAGCTTGAGGTGTAGGGTAAATGCTCTCAAATAAATTAATATGAGGGGCCCATCAAGCTCCCAGCTGCCCAGCTCAACGGCAAAGCTCACTCTTGTGCATCAGGCAACACAGAAGCAATCTCCAAGGCAGAATGCACTGGTCCCACAGGAACTAGTTATTGTTGGTGACTCTATTGTCAGGGAGACTGGAATATACTATGCAAGAAGGATATGTGGAACAGGACCAGGGTATGTCTGCCTGGGGCAAAAGTTGATGACGTTGTAGAGCAGATATCATCTTTTAATGCCACAAAAGGTGATATTGTTGTACACGTTGGAACTAATTAATGACATTAAAAGTAATAGATCTGCAGATTTACTCAACAAGTACAGATCAATGTTGAAAAAAAGTCGTAAGTTAGAGTTGAATGTGAAAGTGTCTGCAATCCTGCCCAGGCACGATAGGAGGGAGTATATGATGAGATACTTGTCGATCAATTTGGCCCTGGAGAGATTGTGTAAGGCCAAGGCTCAATTTTTTTTCAGCCTGGTCTGTGCTTGTTGACAGGAGAGACTGCTTCTACAGGGATGGGGTACACTTAAATAGAAAGGGTGCAAGAATATTTGCTGATGCTGTTGAGGCAGTGTTAGGTGGGTCGGAAAACTGTTAGCTTGGGGGGGATACACAGACTAACAGTGGCTGCAGTCAGAGGCAAAGGTGTTTCTTGCACTGCTTCTATTAGAATGAGCAGCAGTATGGAAAGCAAGGCAATGGGGATTTCCAGAACTGTTGGGAGTCATAGTCGAACAAATAAATACATGGGCTGTGTTAGGGTAACTAAGTGTAGAAACATGTATACTTGCATATACACCAATGCTAGGAGTATAGTTAATAAATTTGATGAGACATCACAGGCAGATATTGTTGGGATATCAGAGATGATGTCACACAGATATAAGCAGTGCAGAATTGGAATTAGGAGTACAATGTGTACAGATACACATTGCACTCCCAGTGACAGGACAGGAAGGGAGGAGGGGGTTATGCTGTTAGTTAAGAAACACTAAAATCACATAAAACACATAAAAGGAAGTGCATCCAATTGATGTTGGTGGACAATGCAATGTTGGGTCTGTTTGGTGTGACATAAGCATTGGGAAAAGAAAAATGAGAGTAGGTGTTTGTTATAGGCCTAATGAATCTGATGAGTATAATGAGCAATTGTGCAGAGAAATAGAGTGGGCCAGTAAATCAGAATGTCTTATAATGGGGGATTTTTAACTTTCCAGATATTGCCTGGAACTTGTGAGTTGGTCACTCGCACACTAACAAGCCTTTTGTCGATTTATTGGATGACTGTTTTCTACAGCAACACTTTGTAATAATGTTCGAGAGGCAAACAGAGGGAGTAATACTATTGAACTGATTATCAGTAGTAATTATTCATGCATTAAGAATTTGCAGATAAAGGACCCACTGGGTGACACTGATCGCAATGTACTGATATGGGAATTACTTAAAGACGTAACTACCATCAAGGCTAAAGGGAAAGGTTTTGCTTTTGTAAAGATGATTACAGTGACTACAGCAGTGGTCTGAGAATTTTTAAATTCTGTACAGTGGGATCAACTGATGATGTTACCAAAGTTGAATTCTAAATGGAAAGCCTTCAGGGACTTAACGTTGGGGGCTACCAGGCTTTTCGTTCCAACTAAGAACTACTGTTCAAGGTGCAGGCCTAAATGGATGTTAGATGAATTAATGAGGCTTGTGGCAGAGAAGAAAAATGTATGGGATGCACATAAATTATCAAGTGACACAGAAGCCTATGTCAGATATAAACTTGTCTGTAATCAAGTCACAAAGGTGGTTAAGTAGGCGAAGGCAGATTACGAGAGATCTTTGGCAAAGGATGCAAAGAAAAACAGCAAAGAGTTCTTTTCTTATGTAAACTCTAGAAGGAACGGGATGAATCAGATTGGACCACTTAACAGATGGGTTGACTCTTGATGATCATGCTCAGGTAGCTGATAAACTGAATGACTATTTTGCATCTACATTCACACATGAGTAGTTATTCAATGAGGGGAATGCCAGAAGTTTAGCAAACTCTAACAGGGAGCTAAGTGATTTTGTAATAACTGAGAGCAAAGTGGAAGAGAAATTGTTGAAGTTAAACATAAAAAAGGCACCTGGGGTGGACGGGATCTATCCAGTTATATTAAAGGAGGCTGTAAAGGAAGTAAGCAAAGTCTTAGCCATAATTATGATAGCTTCCTTGGACTCAGGGGAGGTCTCCATGGACTGGTGGTGCGTAAATGTTTTACCAATTCACAAAGGGATGTTCAAAAGGTGACACAAGTAACTATAGACCTGTTAGTTTAACTCATGTTCTGGGGAAAATAATGGAGTCACTGGTTAAAGAAGCATTGCAGGATCATCTAGACAAGACTGCAGTAATAGTTAAGACACAAGAAGGGTTTGTTAAAGGGAGGTCTTGTCTGACCAATTTGATTGGATACTAGGATGTGGTCACAAAGGAAATGAATGTCAAAAATAATTTTGTTATTATATACTTGGATTTCAGTAAGGGTTTTGATACTGTTTCACATGGAAGACTGCTGTGCAAATTGGAGAGGTATGACATTAAGGGTAAGTTGCTAAAATGGATAAAGGGATGGTTGAGTGGGCGACGACAGAGTGTGGTAATCAGTGGACACTGCTCGCTCTTTGTGGACAAATGTTATTAGTGAAGTTTTCCAGGGTTCGGTGTTGGGCCCATATTTGTTTTGTATATTTATCAATGATATTGATGAAGGTATATCAGGATTAATGTCCAAGTTTGCAGAAGATACAAAGGTTGCAGGGGTGTTAGCAACAGTAAAGACAGTATGCTACTCCAACTGGATCTAGATAAGTTGAGCAAATGGGCTGAGAAGTGGCAACTGAAGTTTAACATTGACAAATGCAAAGTACTGCATATATGTAGCAATAACCAAAGAGAAACATACCAACTGTGTGGTACTACACTCAGGGAAGTGGAAAGTGAAAAAGAGCTGGGGGTAATTGTCCAGTCAAATTTGAAGTTCGCTGAGCAGTGTAGATGGGCTGCCAGAGCAGATCATGGAGCCTTGTCAATGATATATAGGAACTTTGCTAGCAGGGACAGGGAGGTGATTATCCCTTTGTATAAGGCAATGGTCAGGCCATACCTTGAGTACTGTATACAGATCTGGAGGCCTCATTTTAAGAAGGATGTAGAGCTGTTGGAATGAGTACAAAGTAGGGCAACAAGATTCATGAGGAGAACAAAGGGGTGCTCTTAACAAAAAAGGCTTAAGTTCTGCAAATCGCAGCTCCTTGAGAGTAGGCACCTGTGAGGTGATCTGATTGAGGTGTATAAGGCCTTGAATGGGTTTAGCAAGCTGAATGCTGATGGGCTTCCTCTTGCTCATATTAACAACCTGAGGGGGCATAGATTCAAATTGAGGAAAGACCGTTGTAGAATAGATGTGTGGAAAATTCCCTCTAGCCAGCTGGTAGTTGATTGCTGGAAGAGAATTCCAGCTGTTGTTGTTGAAGTTGATAGCCTAAATAAATTTAAGACTGAGCTTGGAGAGGCATTTGGAACGAATTAAGGGATGAAATAGGAAAGTTTTAATTTTTTATTTTTGATTGATTCTGCATAAGATTTCTTTCTTGGATTTTATGCCTCTACTAATTCTAATGCTAAAGCCCAGACTGTGGCTGGGACAAGACCAATCTGATCTAAATAATAATTTTACTTTTACAAATTAAATATACAGAATAAATATATAAAACAATGTGTATCTAATATATCAGCATAATAACAATGATGCTGGCCAACATGATTTCTACCTCCAAGAACTTAAATGCTGTTTTAACCAATTTTTATGTGTAGATTTTGATCCATTTTTAGCATTAGCATTAGCAGAGGCATTTGATGCAAGAAAGCAAGCTTATGCAGCATCAGCCAAAAAAAAAAAAAAAAAACCCACTTCCACTTCACCCCTCTGTTCATTCAAAATACCTGTCCAGCTGAGCCTTAAACTTATTTAGGCTATCAACCTCCACCACAAGGGATGGCAGTCTGTTCCACCAACCAACCACCCGCTGGCTAAAGGCAAATTTCCGCACGTCTATCCTACATCTGTCTTTCCTCAATTTGAATTTATGCCCTCTCAGGTGATTTTTCTGAGCTAGAGGAAGAATCCCATCAGCATTGAGCATGCTTAAACCATTCAAGGCTTTATACACCTCTATCAGATCACCTCGCTGGTGCCTAGTCTCCAGACACTGTAATTTGCAAAACTTAAGCCTTTCTTCGTAAGAGCACCCCTTTGTTCCATTCACTAATCTTGTTGCCCTTCTCTGTACTCGTTCCAACAGCTCTACATCCTTCTTGAAATGAGGCCTCCAGACCTGTATACAGTACTCTAGGTGTGGCCTGACCATTGCCTTATACAATGGAACAATCACCTCCTTATCCCTGCTGGAAAAATTCCTGTATATCATTGATAATACTCCATGAGCTACTCTTGCCGCCCGTCTGCACTGCTCAGAGAACTTCATATCTGCCTGCACAACCACCCCCAAGTCCCTTTCATTCTCTACCACTGTCAGTGTAGTACCACAGAGTTGATACGTTGCTCTCATTTAATCATGATACTTTCACATCATGTCACAGTTATTATATATAGATGGAGTTATGTTTTATCAAAATATGCCAATATTGCATAATCTAATCTATGACACACTGATTTATTTTAATAGATATAAGTTAATTCTCTTAATTTTAGCAATCGATTCTGGCCTTTGTTTTCTTGTGATAAACATAATCAGACTTCTACCTATGGTTTTTAGGTTCAAAATGTGATGTAACAATTTACAATTATAAGAGATCATACCTATTGTTTTTGGTGAGGATTTTTGTAGGCTGTGCTAAGGTTTTCCAAGTATTAACTGATTGTGACTCTATAAATGAGTTGTAGAGAACATATAATATTTTTTACACTTGAATTACAAACTTGAATTAAAAGTATATATCCGTATAATTATCCATATAATTATGTATAAATATACGTATATTATTTTAACATTAAACGTTGGTACATCTTTTGATGTAGATGTGATAGAAACGTTTCATGGGGATTTTTGGAATTAGCATGTTTATTTCCTCCAGAATCACATATTTTCATTGTGGAGATATGACAAAAAATATTTTTTGTTGGCTACTGTAATTAACTCTCAAAACAGTCATCAGTGTTAACAACTCCAGTGTACTGTATCGGTACACACTAATCTTGTTGTTGAATGCAGAGCAGCAGAAAAGGCACAAAACAAAGCTTGGGGTTATTCTGATGATATCCTACCACAGTCAATCTCTTGGCCTTCAAAAGTGCATGACATAATTGTCTTCAGAGCCAAAAGGAATTGTGGATCCACTATTACTCAGTCGACCAGCACTAAAACTGTTCTGGAACAAAATCCAGAAAATGAAGGTGAAATATACATCGCACCCTTCCTCAGTCCTGGAATATAATGGATACATTATTACAGACTCAACTGCAGTAGCCAATGCTCTTGGGAGACATTTTCTACCATCTCATCAACATTTTTCGTACTCCCCAGAGTTCCTGATCCTGAAGGACAAACAGGAAAAGTACTGTATTAAATTCAAATAAAAAATTCTCACCCTCATAATGAGCATTTACCATAGAAGAGTTAAAAAACACAGCTCTAACTCTTACTAGGGCAAGTGCTGCTGGATCAGATTTTTTCCATTATGATATGATAAAACACCTGTCAGCAGAATCCATGGACCATCTACTCTCTCTCTCTCTATAATCGAATCTTTCTAGAAGAGCAGTTTCCGGATTACTGGCATAAGGCGGCAACTGTGTTTGCCTTTCTGAAGCCAGGAAAAGACCCCAAAATCCCAACAAACTGTCATCCTATGACTCTGAATAGCTGTCTGTGCAGAATTCTGGATAGAATGGTCAATGCCCACCTTATATATTATTTGGACAAAAATGGACTCCTCTCCAGATTGCAGTGTGGCTTCTGAAGGAATGAGTTCACTTTGATTCATTTAATTAGACCATTTAATCATCAAAACATCCATTCGAGTTGCCTTTTTAAAACGAGAACACCTGGTGTCTGTGTTCTTCGATATGAAAAAAGCGTATGACACAACTTGGAGATTTGGAATTTTTAAAGGTCTTTATAACGTCGGACTTAGAGATCACTTCCCAACCTTTGTTAAAAACTTTCTATCCCATCGTTTGTTCCAAGTTCGTGTGGAGTCTACCCTCTCTCTCTCAGCCCTCTTGCCAAGAGGAGAGAGTACTCTAGGAATCAGTTTGAAATGTTACGTTTTTTGCCATCAAAATGAATTCCATTGTAGAACAACTTCTTCCAGCTGTTACTTGTTGCCCGCTATGCTGATGATTTCAACATATTTTCTTAATCTTGCAACATGAGGGTTATCGAGAGACAACTAAAGCATGCCATTGATAATCTGAATTCATGGTCAGTGAATAATGGCTTCAGGTTCTCCTCACAAAAGACGGTCTGTATACACTTTTTCTGCAACTTTACCCCGAACCTGAATTGAGAGTTGGACAGAATGCTATTCTAGTAGTACCCGAGACTAAATTTTTGGGCTTGTATTTGATAAAAAGTTGACATTCCTACAACACATTTGTCAACTATGAAGTGCACAAAAGCTCTGAATATTCTACTTGCTAGAAGTCAGAAATGGCTGTGGGATCTGCAGCTGTCTTCTCAGACACCACACTGTCTGAGCAGATCTCTACAGAATGCAGCATATCCACTGCAGAGCTACATGCAGTTGAGCTAGCTTTGGATCATATACAAATGCCACCACCAAAAATGTATTATACATACTGACTTCCTCAGTTCATTGCAAGCTTCATCATCAATGAGATTTAGTCCTCATTCACTCCTGTATGAGGATACAGCAGAAGCTACACTTTCTTTCTCAATCTAATTTTGACGTCCATTTCTGCCAGATCCTTAGTTATATTGGGACCATAGGAAATGATTTGGCAGACAATGCAGCCAAATCAATTACCCTTTTTAAACTCTTGCCTCCTAGTCCCCTATACAGACTACTAGTAATTATTACATAAGAAACTAAGTACTAATTACTCATGGCATGGGCAGGCTGCAAACAAGTTATATGAGATTAAGCCTGTACTCTGCATTCAACAACAAGATAAAACAGCAATGTTATTGCTGTTTTATCTCTTATAATATTTTACAATAATATTTTAATAAATTATACCATTTCATTTTATTCTTATATTTTATACCTTTTTGACTTGGTGCATTATAGCCTCAGATACTGATGCACCTTAAAATGCTTATACAAACAAACAAGGTGGTCATTGCCACAGGCTGCTGCATGTTCTACACAGGTAGAAGTTTTATAACTTAGCTTGTCTTATATATCCATTGCAAGAACTAGCTGTGCTGCCTTCCTAAGCAGATTAACTACTCCTTGAAATTCCATTCATAAACAGAATAAATGAATGAGCCCTGTGCAATATTCTAGGAAGGTACTGTGAACAGTGTTTCTCAAAATTTTTTGACCAAGAAAGTACAGCCATGTAAAAAAAGCTGGAGTCCACTTGGATCTCGCATAAGTATTGAAGGGTTAATTTATATAGTAAATTTTAAAGTAGACAAGCATTATGCACATGTCAACAAAGTTCAGTAACATGTTCATATTCAGAAAAATATGGCATTTTTAAAATTTTCTTCATATGTGTATGTTTCAGGTGCCCCATGAACATTGGTGCCTGGGTGCAGTGCACCCCCGGCACCCTTGGGATGGCCTGCCTCTGTATTAGACTGTCCAGTTATAATTCCAAGCCTTCTTGTCATATATCTAGAGTCTATTGCTACCAAATAGTGTGTTATTCAGAAATTACTGCTAATAAAACCTTGCATTTATATATGTTTAAATCTCAGTTGCCATTTTTCAGTCCATTTTCCCTATCATCTAGACCTTGTTGAAGTAGCATACTGTGATTAATGTCACCCTACCTTGCTTTGTATCATCAGCCAACTTAGACATAAAACTTGAAATACATCAGTATCATAACATTAATAACAGTAAGGGGGTCCAAAGCCAAACCCTGTCATACTCCACTCATTAGCCTGTGAACATCACTTACTGTTTATGACTATACTTTGTCTTCTTACCATCTTTTTATCTATAGTAGTAATGTGCCCCCCAGTACTACATTGTATATATTATACAAAAATCATTAATGTGAAACCATATCAAAAGTTTTACTGAAATCTAAGTATATGATATTGAAATTGTTCTTTTCTATTCAGTTTCTCTGTGGAAACTTAATAGTAACTAGTCTGGTTGGGCATAACCTCCCTTTGACAAATCCATCCATGCTGTAATTGCCTTGTAGATCTGCTCTCTGCTGCTGACGAGACAACCTTACATTATTTCTTTAACTATTGGTTCTGTTAATTTTTTCCTGGCATAGAGGTTAAATTCACATTCCTATGGTTACTCATTTCACCCTTTAATAGAAGGTACATTTGTACGTCTCCAAACTTTCAGAACTTCCGCTGAATCTGTGGATGCTCTCATTATTATGCTTGAAGTTTTGATTACTTCTTTTCCAGCTTATTTTAATATAACTGCAGTAAACTTTCAGAATAACGGCACCTTCCGGGATTCATGATGCCGTTATTTCGATTTTTCTGTTATCTAGAAAGTTTTATTTTCAATATATATTTAAGGCAGAAATAGAGGCTAAATAAGAAATGGAGAGATTAAGAATTTAATTTTATTAACTGCACATAAAAAACATAAACATGTTGACGATCCAGTGTTATATTCTGCCATTAATACACTCCTATTTATGCCCGTTCTATTTTCTATTATTATATCAGGTTTGTCATTAAGCTTTAATTAATTATTCTTCTTTTCTTCTCTGTATGAGGTTTATTAACATTAGGAGCCATAGTGAGGGGTTTTTAATTTAAAATAAATGTAAAACAGCACTATAATCCATGATATCAGTACAAATTCACTTTCAAAATGGTGAATTTAAACAAAAAAGTAATCACGTGACTTGCAGTTTTCTTTTTTCCGCACTGCAAGACATCTGTATTGTATGTAAACATCCGATTTCAATGTGCCGTTATCTCGAATGTGCCTTTATTTGGGGTGCCTTTATTTTGACAGTCTACTGTGTATAGATTCCATCAGCCCAAGGTGCTTGTTTACTTTTAGCTGCAGCAATTTCTCTTCCACCTTCCTGTCAATTATTATAAAATCATTTAACAACTAATACTAATTAGTAATCATTTAATTCCTAATTAGTATTAGTTGGATATCTGCTAATCCCCCCATCTCTAAAAACTTCTAAATATGTGAATGTAGATGCAAAATATTTATTCAGTTTGTCAACAAACTTTACAGTATCATTAATAGTTATTGCCCAGTGGCATAGCTAAGTTTTTTGGGCCCTTAGGCAAGAAATCATTTTGGGCCCCTTATTTTTATTAAAATAAATTTTAATTAGGTATAATATATAAAAAAAGGTTGAATCATTTTAATAACATAAATATGTACTGTATTTTATTTATGATTTCTTTATAATTTTACAAACATCAAAAACATGAAAATTAATATTACAATGTACTACTTATTAAATACAATTTTACAAACATAAAAAATTTTACTATAACTAATAATTTTACAAAAAGAAGCTAAAATGTTACTTTTAGCACTTTTACATTTGCGAATTAATAAAATCCATTTTACTGGCATATTTATGCTCAATAGCCAACATTACAAGATTGCACAGTTTAATTTGACAAATAGTATTTCTTTTATAATCTTTTATTGTTCGTAATTTACTAAATGATCTTCTTTTTGCAGAGGCAACTGGCAGGGTAAAAAATAACATAAATAAAGTAAAAATTTCTGAAAAGTCAAATAAAAAAAATTGTCTGATAGACATGTCTGCTTATAAATCTTGTTTAATAAGTGTGATTAAATTACAATATTGAATATTGAGTTGTGGAGAGAGAGAGTACAGATGAATACTTTTTTATGAGATTTTCATGCTCGCTTAATATATCAGCATTTGACATATTATTTTTTTTTACTAATTTCATACTTTTGAAACGATTTTTAATTTGTATTATAATTTTGTCTAAAACAGGAAAAACCACTGATTTAAAAAAAAAAAAAACTAATGTCTATTATCAAACAAAAAATTTGAAGCTAATTTATTGTTACTATTATCTTTTAGTTCTATGTTGTCGTTTGTCTTCAAATTTGGGATCTTCCCCGAACTCCTTGGCAATTTTCTCAGATTCATATTTAATTTGTTCATATGAATTTTGGAAGTTTTTTTATTTTTATTGACTTGGTCCAATACAGAAGTACATTCATTGAGGTTTATATCCTGCTTCTGTAGAGTTTTTGGAGCAAAATTAATTTTGCACATCACGTTATTCAAAAATACAAATGAAAATAAAATCAAGTGTCATCATTTGCTTCATTATTCTACGCACTTCGTCTCAGTCTGCTTTTTTAGTTGATTTAATATTAATTTCTGTCAAAGCTTTTATAATAACCCAAGAGAAACGTACTGACTGTGTGGTACTACACTTAGGGAAGTGGAAAGTGAAAAAACCTGGGGTAATTGTGCAGTCAAATATGAAGTTTGCTGAGCAATGCAGACGGGCTGCCAGGGTAAGATCGGGATAGTCTGGGATCTACTCCGAACTCCTTGGCAATTTGCTCAGATTCATATTTAATTTGTTCGTGTGAATTTCGAATGTTTTTTTTTATTTTTACTGACTTGGTCCAATACAGAAGTACATTCATTGAGGTCTATTTCATGCATATCTTGTCAATAATATATAGGAATTTTGCTAGCAGAGACAGGGAGGTGACTATCCTGTTGTACAAGGCAGTGGTCAGGCCACACCTAGAGTACTCTGTACAGGTATGCATGCCTCATTTCAGGAAGGATGTAGAGTTGCTAGAACAAGTACAAAGGAAGGCAACAAGATTGGTGAGAGGAACAAAGGGGTACTCTTACAAAGAAAGGCTTAAGTTCTGAAAATTGCAGTGCCTGGAGAGTGGACACCTGTGAGGTGATCTGATTGAGGTGGTAAGGCTTTGAATGGGTTGAGCAAGCTGAATGCTGATGGGATTCTTCCTCTTGCTCAGATTAAGAACCTGAGGGGCATAGATTCAAATTGAGGAAAGACAGTTGTAGAATAGATGGGCGGAAATTTGCCTTTAGCCAGTGGGTAGTTGATTGGTGGAACAGACTTCCATCTTTTGTTGTGGAAGTTGATAGCCTAAATAAATTTAAGGCTGAGCTGGACAGGCATTTGGAACGAACGGAGAGTTGAAATGGGAGGGTTTTTTTTTTTTTTTTGTTTTGTTTTTTGGCTGATGCTACATAAGCTTGCTTTCTTGCATCGTATGCCTCTACTAATGCTAATGCTAATATCCGCAAAACGAACTTTCACAGCTGTTATAGACTGTAATCTACCAGACCATCGACTAGGGTTGAGTTTTTTTAATGTAACTTCAGATTCCCCAGTAAATTTAGAAAGAAGATCTAATTTTTTTGTACTCTTTCTAAAAAAAATTATACAAAATTTGAAGAATGGCAAAAAATGATGAAACGTTATTACAACAATTTATGCTCTCATTAATAACTAAATTTAAAATGTGACTTGCACAATGAATGTACTCTGCATTTGATTGGATCCTTTTAATGTGCGACTGCACACCTTTATAAACCTCACTTGTGGCATTAGCCGCATCATATCCCTGACCATAACATCTTTGAATGGGAATATTTAGTTTGTGTAATATTTTCATTATATTATCCATCATTATTTCTGCCAAATGATCATTCATATCATAGAATCCTAAAAACGTTTCACAAATTTCAAAATCTCCGGATTTTTCATTTTCGTCGCGAATTATGTGAACATGTCATACAATAACACTTAATTGATCTTTTTTTTTTGTGAGATCTTGATTAGTATCCAAAATTAACAAATAGAATGGTGCTGAATTAATTTTGAGTGTAACACTTTTCTTTTGTTAATTTGGTACCTAAACATTCTATTAACTCATTTTGGATAGTGGAGCTTAAATAAGTTACTGAACCAGATGGCTTATTAATAATTTGTTTCATTATGTCATCATAGTAGGAAAGTAAACGGTCTTGCGATAAAAAATTTGTCATTGTAATCTTCTGAAAATCCTTTCCGATGACCGCGAAATGCTAAAGAATTTTTGGATAACCTGGATACTTATCATTTGACATTTGCATTTTTTAAGAACATCACAGTCTTACTGAAAAGATAGATTAAAAAAAAAATGTCTGAATCCATTATATTCATCTTTGTGAAAATAAAATCACTTCCTTTTATCTTTGACAGTAGTTATTTCTTTGAATAAATTCCACATCAGTAACACAGTGATCACTGCCACCTAATGGTTCCTTTAATTGAAGATCCTTAATACTTGATGGATCACTGCTGATAATCTAATCAGGAGTATTGCTTTCTCTTGTAGTCATTCCAACATGTTGATATAGAAATTAGTATCATCTAGCAAGTTCAGAAATTTTTCGCTATTGAGTTAGCAGTGAACACAAAGGCAATCAGTATTTGGAAAGTTAAAATCCATGATAAGACATTCTGATTTATTGGCTCATTATGTAATCTAAATGAGTATAATGAACAATTTTGTAAAAATTTTCATTATACTCATTTGGCCTATATTGGAATCCTACTCTACCATCATTTCCTTTCCATTTCCTCCTGTTTTCATTTCCTCCTGTTATGTCTCTCCTTTCTGTACATATTACAATCACCATATTCAAATTTTTTGTCCCCAATATCAGTGTGAAACCATGTTTCTGTTATACAGGTAATGTTAGCATTTGATGATGTAGCTAATACTTCAAATTCATAAAATTTATTTCCTATACTCCTGGCTCTAACATGTAATTGCTGGTTCCATTTGACTCCTCACCAGACTACACAATTCCCCTTTTCTCTTGTTTCCCAGGCTGCTCATGAATTCATTGACCATTGTCATGGCTATAAGAGCAAGGGCTAAAAATGTTAAAGACTGAAATCAAAATTATCCTGAGGAAACTGTGACGGTATTCATGGAAAGCAATAGCTTGTTCAATCACATTCAAGTTCACCAACAGCTACATTACATACATTTTATGGAAGAAGTGGCTATTTCAGATTATAGTGACTACAGAAGTTTCCAAAAAATATTAAAAAAAAAAAAAAAATGTTTGTAGAAGGCAATTGTACATGAATCAAATATTTAATATTAATAAAATGAAGTTGTTTTTGAAAAGGATTCTCTGAATGGCATTAAAGGGCTTTCTCAAATCTTCATATTTTTACTGGTAGTCCATGATGAAGGGTTAGATTTCAGGATCATTACAAAATGAATGTTTTACTGGAAAACTGCACTATGAATTGAATACTGTAAAGCTTAAAATTGTGGATTTCAAAATTTCGTTAGTGGTGGTTAATGCCCCCGAACATCTTGTTGTGCAGACATTATTCAAACATGTTAAAGTTGTTTTTGCTTACTTATACCTGGCAGTAGTTAAGTGTTAAAATTCTTTTCATTGAAAGTAAACAGTATCATGTATTATTATTTCTTTTTTTTTTTTTTTGAAATTAGTTGCATATCAGAAATATGCATAAACAAGTAAAACACAAAGCATATTCACAGTAAAGGATAAAATTAAAAGTATGTTGATCAGCTGTGGAGGACTGAACTGCATGCTAAAGTCCCGATGAGTCACATGGACCAATAGTGATTCCTCTCTCTCTGTCTGATCCAAAGAGCAGTGGATGGTTATCCAAAGGAGATGATGTCACTTAACATTTATTGGTTACTATACTGAGCACAGATGCCCTTGCTGAGGATGACTGGGCACCGCACTGTGTTGGATAGGAAAACCCCAAGAGTGTGTGTGTGTGTGTGTGTCACACACAGCACTGGATAGGCCTACAATGAAGACCACTTTGGCTTCTAGAGACTTTGAAACTCGCTCATAAACTTCACTTTGAAAATTTATCTGTGCTTTAGCTTGTATGTTACAAAACTGGTTTATTGTAATATGCCAACATTGACAGATTCTTTCTCCTCTCTATTCCTCAATGGATTCAGTACTGTATTGTTAATTTTCTTTTTAGGTAAATGTTTTATTATAGCAACTCTAGTCCTCCATAAGAAAATGGGGTACTGGAGATCTTAGACAGAAGCATGTTGATGGTTCTCTCTAGCAACCGAAGGGTAGCTGATCCTTGTCAGTTGGGATGGGGGGAGATGGTCAGAGTGCAGAATTGGCAGCAAGTGCAGTGTCATACTACAATCGCCAGTTACTGGAGTGGGCTCTATTGTGGACCCCCACATTTGAGGGGTCCACAGTAGAGCCCACAATGAGGCTGCAGGACAGTTTAACACCTGTCCTGCAGCCTCATTCCTTCAGGATTATTGTTGTGAGAAATCACTGTACTGCCCTGATACATCGGCAAACAAGTGACACAGACAAATATCCTTTGTCTGTGGTACTCATTGATCACTTATTCAGGATGGTAGGTGCATATTTTCCTTTATATAGCCACGAGGCCTTCTCTTAGCTTTTAGGTTAAAAGTTATTTGCTTACATATTTCTTGGACTGTCAGGTCCAGCAGTATATAGTATGTTTAGACACATTTTTATTTTAAAAAATTATTTATGCTTGAGCTTGTATGTTATCAAACTGGTTTTTGTCGTAATATGCAAATGGCTGACAAATTCTCCTCTCTCTCTCTCTATACATCCAACAGACTGAGTGCTGTTTTGTTAATTTAATTTTAGGTAAATGCTTTCTTGTATTATATTAATAATTACATTAAAATATGCCCTTTTATTCCATTACAGCCTCAGAAGAAGGGAGCAGAGCAGCTCCTGAAACATCAATCTCTTTAATCCACCTTCCACATTGCTGGATATTTTTATGCTACTGCTTACCCCCATTAAATTTCTATAATATTGTTATGCACAGTCTTGTGTTTTCTTCTAAGTAGTTATTGATGTGTCTCACATCAACTGAAAGTAAACAGTATGTATGAAGGGAATTTTACCTGTTTAACAGGTAAAATGCCTGTGAGTGGAATCTTTACATTTACCATCTCTTACCACCTGTGGGTGATTTTACTGACCATATACTATATATGAGTTGTTGATAAACATTTGAAAAACAAAATACAAGAACACAGAAAAAACCGATTTGTTGTGTTTTTTGGGTTCTTGTATTTTATTTTTAATACAGTTTTCTTTCAGTCTAAAAATTACTGTTTTGAGATACATGTCCTTATAAAATTAAATATCAAGATTAAATTTAGCTTTCATCTTGATATTTAGTAAACAAACCTTTCTTGGTAAACAAAAAATCTTTACTTTGGAAAATTGTTAAGCTCTAACTGGTTCTTTTTTCCTTTATAGTAAAAGCTCAAAAATTAACTTCACAGTTCTGAGATACTATGTTTAAGTTTTACACTTGGATACAGGGCCCCCTCCGTAGCCAGGTGGGCAGGAGCAGCAGTGCGTAGCACACGTTTCTTGATTAGACTGGGGTTCTAGCCCATGACCAACAAATACGGAGGATGCGGAAGGGTCAGGGAATGACCACCACATATCCCCGGAGCAATGTGGCCTTAGTTGCTAATGCTCCTAAAAACCAAATAACAACAACTTAGATAGAGTATCAAAAAATAAACCTGTTTTACTTTTGAATATTCTTTAAAGTACTTTTTTTATTCTTTGAAATACATTATTAACTACAAATAATAATGACAATTTTGCACCCTTAATCATGATTATTTCATGTATTTTTAGGAGATTTAGCAAAAGAAGATGATGTATTAGAATGGCTTGAAGAACAACAGAAATCTGATGAGATAGAAACAGTATCTAGCAAAGTTTTAGAACATATGATCAATAAGGCGGACTACCTTGCAGTACTTTTTTGTAAGTAGTTATTGATGGGCCTTGCATAATTCTTTTTAGTAAGTATTTACTAGAACAGTGGGCAGCAGTGCGTAGCACACGCTTCTTGATTAGACCGGGATTCCAGCCCGTCACCACCAAATACGGAGGATGCGGAAAGGTCATGGATGACCACCGCATATCCCGGAGCAATATGGCCTTAGTTGCTAATGCTCCTAAAAACTAAAAAAAAAAAAAAATAACAATAACAATAACACCAAATATGAAGGATGCGGAAAGGTCAGGGAATGACCACCGCATATCCCTGGAGCAATATGGCCTTAGTTGCTAATGCTTCTAAAAAAAAAATCCCAAATAACAAACCAAACTAGAACAGTAACTATCATAAATAAATAATACTAACTAAAAAATTATCTAATTAGCAAGAATAATTACCAAAAAAGTAGTAACACTTTCAATAATATAGTTAATAATTTGTAATTAGAGAGGTTACTATAAATAACAAACTTAAGAAAGTAACAAAATATAAACTAGGCAGGTTAAAGTGATGTGTATTAGTATTGGCAAAATGATGAAAGGAAACATCATTTGCCAGTACCAGCCAAAATATTAATGGGTGTCCCATTTTGCCAATGTGGCACTAGACAAAAAATTTTCCATTTAATAATTAAATGGAAAAATTTCACACATCTAGTCTTGATTATTCCTCTCTCAATTTAATTGTGTGCTCCTTTGTGTGTGTCACATGACTAAAAATAAAAGTTCTCTCTGTATTTAGTTTACCGAAAACTTTCAAATCCTTAAACACTACAAGTTTACCCTGCAGACAGCTAGGTTTTAAATTTGGAAAAATAGTAGAAGTCATTGACCCAGACACTGGATATAAAGTAAGTAAATGAAGATTATTTTCTGTGAATACTGGTGAAATTATTAGTATGCTAATAATACCATGGATAAGTTGAAGACTGGGAGGCATGAACTAAGAAAGCAAATAAAGAAGGTTACTTTTCTTTTTTTCTTTTTTTTTTTTTTTTCCTTCTTTTTATTGACAGCTGTTAAAGGCCTGCACTACTTGAATAGGAGGATGGGTTGAAGGTTTGATTACAAGAGTCTTCCACAAAAGAAATCACTGGCATTCTTCATTTACCTTCTTTATTTCCAGTCTCTATATCAAGTTTCCTAAAACTTCTTAGCATTAGCATCAGCCAAAAAAAAAAAAAAAAAACCTTACCATTTCACCCATCCAGTCACTTCAAATGTTTGTCTTGTTCATCCTTAAATTTATTTAAGCTATCAACTTCCACAAAAACAGATGGAAGTTTGTTGCAGCAATCAACTTTTTGCACATCTATTCTACAACTGTCTTTTAGCATTAGCATTAGTAGAGGCATGCGATGCAGGAAAGCAAGCTTATGCAGCATCAGCCAAAAAAAAAAAAGAACTCGCTCCCATTTCACCCATCTGTTCGTTCCAAATACCTGTCCAGCTCAGCCTTAAATTTATTTAGGCTATCAACTTCCACAACAAAAGATGGAAGTCTATTCCACCAACCAACTAACTGCTGGCTAAAGGCAAACTTCCGCACATCTATCCTACATCTGTCTTTCCTCAATTTGAATTCATGCCCTCTCAGGCAATTATTCTGAGCAAGAAGAAGAATCCCATCAGCATTGAGCATGCTCAAACCATTAAGGCTTTATACACTTCAATCAGATCACCTTGCAGGTGCCTAGTCTCCAGACACTGTAATTTGCAAAACTTAAGCATTTCTTCTGTTCACTAATCTTGTTGCCTTTCTTTGTACTCGTTCCAACAGCTCTACATCTTTCTTAAAATGAGGGCTCAAGACCTGTATACAGTACTCAAGGTGTGGTCTGACCATTCCCTTATACAAGGGGATAATCACCTCCTTATCCCTGCTAGAAAAATTCTTGTATATCATTGACAAGACACTATGAGGTACTCTTGCAGACCGTCTGCACTGCTCAGAAAACTTCATATCTGCCTGCACAATAATCCCCAGGTCCTTTTCATTCTCTACCACTGTCAGTGTAGTACCACAGAGTTGATACGTTACTCTGGGATTACTGCTTCCCATATGCAGCACTTTACATTTGTCAATGTTAAACTTCATTTTCCACCTCTCAGCCCACCTGCTCAACTTTTCTAGATCCTGTTGCAGCAGTGTACTGTCATTAGTGTCATTAACAACCCTGCCAACCATTGTATCGTCTGAAAACTTGGATATACCATCATCAATATCATTTATAAATACAGAAAACAACAATGGACTCAACACTGAACCCTGAGGGACTCCACTAATAACATTAGTCCACGAAGAGCAGTGTCCATTGATTACCACTCTGTCTTCTTCCACTCAACCATCCCTTTATCCATAGCAGCAATTTGCCTCCAATGCCACACCACTGCTCCAATTTGTGCAGCAGTCTTCCATGTGCAACAGTATCAAAGTTTTTTCTTGCATCCAGTTCCTTTGTGATTACGTCATAGTATCCAATCAAATTAGCCAGACAAGACTTCCCCTTAACAAACCCATGCTTTGTCCGAGCTATAACTGAAATCTTCTCTATATGATCCTGCAATGCTTCTTTAACCAGTGCCTCCATTAATTTCCCTGGAACAGAAGTTAAACTAACAGGTCTGTAATTACCTGTGTCTCCCTTTGATCCTCCTTTGTGGATTGGGGTCACATTTGCACATCTCCAGTCCATGGGTACCTCCCGTGGGTCCAGGGAAGCTCTCATAATTATGGCTATGGGTTTGCTTAGTTCCTTTGCTGCCTCCTTTAATATAACTGTATAGATTCCATCTACCGTAGGTGCCTTTCTTATGTTTACCTTCAACAATTTCTTCTCCACTTTACTCTCAGTTATTACAAGATTATCTAGCTTACTGCCATAGTTGAATACACCTCTGGTATTCCCCTCCCTGAATAACTCCTCACGTGTGAATGTAGATGCAAAATATTCATTTAGTTTGTTAGCTACTGAGCAGGATCATTAACACTTGAAATAGGCCTGTGGGGTTGGGCATATTCATAATATAAGTTTTTAGTAGTTTACACCAACCTTGCGTTGAAATAATAAAACAAAATTAATAGTTTATTAAACTGTTAATTTTGTTTTTTGTTTTATTATTTCAATGCAAAGTTGGTGTAAACTACTAAAAATTTATAATAGGATCATCAACAGTTGAACCATCGATATCAAGTGGACTAATCTGAATCTATCATAGGCTTCTGTGTCACATGTTAATTTATATATATCCTATGCATTTTTCTTCTCTGACACATGTCTAATTAGTTCATCTGAACTTCAATTAGGCCTAAATCTTGAAAAATATTTCTTAGTTGGTATGAAAAGCCTATTAGCTTCCAAGACTAATTCTTTGAATGCTTCCCATTTTGAATTTGCTGTTGGTAACATCATCAGCTAATGTAGTAGTGGCAAGTAATGCAGGAAAGCAAGCATATGAGCTTATGCAGCATCAGACAAATAATAAAAAAAAAAATGATAAAACAATCCCCCTCTAAATATTTGTCCAGTTCCTCCTTAAATTTACTTAACCTATCAACTTCCATAATGACAGATGGAAGTTTGATCCAGTAATTAACCACCCACTGGCTAAAGGCAAATTTCTGCACATTTATTCTACATATGTCCTTCCTCAATTTCAATTTATGCCCCCTTAGGTTCGTAATCAGAACAAGTGGAAGAATCCCATCAGAATTAGGCGGGCTCAACCCATTCAAGGCCTTATATACCTCAATCAGATCACCTCGCAGGTGCCTAGTCTCCCAGCTGCTGCAATTTGCAGAACTTAAGCCTCTGCTGGTAAGAGGATCCCTTCATTTCCCTCAACAATCTTGTTGCTCTTCTCTGTACACGCTCAAGCAAATCTACATCCTTCCTAAAATGTGGCCTCCACACCTGCGCGCAGTACTCAAGGCGTGGCCTGACCATTGCCTTAAATAGAGGGACAATCATCTCCTTTTTCTGGTAACAAAATTCGTGTATATCTTTGATAACACCCCATGACCTCACCTGGTAGCCTGTCTGCATTGCTCAGAAAACTTCATATCTGACTGTGCAATTACTCCCAGGTCTTTTTCATTTTCTACCACCTTTAGTGTAGTACCACACAGTTGGTATATTTCTTTGGGGTTACTTCTACCCATATGCAGTACTTTGCATTTGTCAATATTAAATTTCATTTGCCACTTCTTAAGCCCATCTGCCCAAATTTTCTAGATCCTGTTGTAGTACCACACTGCCATTACTGTCATTAACAACCCTGCTAACCTTTGTATCATCTGCAAATTTCAATACTAAGCCTGATATACCTTTATCAATATCATTGATAAATATACAAAACAGCAGTGGACCCAACACTGAACACTGTGAGACTCCACTAATAACATTAGTCCACGAAGAGCAGCACCCATTGATTACCACACTCTGTCTTCTCCCACTCAACTATCCTTTTATCCAATGTAGCAACTTACCCTTAATGCCATTCTGCTCCAATTTGTAAAGTAGTCTTCCATGCGCAACAGTGTCAAAAGCTTATCTGAAATCCAAATATATGATACCAAAATTATTTTTTGCATTCAGTTCCCTTGTAACCACATCATAATAACCAATCAAATTAGTCAGACAAGACTTTCCCTTAATAAACCCATGCTGTGTCTGAATTATTGCTGCTTTCCCTTAACAAACCCATGCTGTGTCTGAATTATTACTGCAGTCTTATCTAGATGATCCTGCAATCTTTAACCAGTAACTCCATTATTTTACCCGGAACAGAAGTTAAACTAACTGGTCTGTAATTACTCGTGTCACCCTTCAATCCCCCTTTGTGAATTGGGGACACATTTGCACATCTCCAGTCAGTGGGGACCTCCCCAGAGTCCAAGGATGCTCTGATAATTATGGCTAAGGGTTTGCTTACTTCCTTTGCCGTCTCCTTTAATATAACTTGATGGATCCCATGCACCCCAGGTACCTTTCTTATGTTTAACTTCAACAATTTCTCCTCCACTTTGTTCTCAGTTATTGCAAAATCATTAAGCACCCTGTTACAATTTGATAACCTTGTGGCATTTTCAGACCTTAATAACTCCTAATGTGTGAATGTAGATGCAAAATACTCATTCAGTTTGTTTGCTATCTGAGCAGGATCATCAGCAGTCGAACCATTGATATCAAGTGGACCAATCAGATTCATCCCCTTCCTTTTAGATTTTATATAAGTTAAGAAATCCGTGCTGTTTTTCTTAGCATCCTTTGGCAAAGATTTCTTGTAATCTGCCTTCGCCTGCTTTGTGACTTTATTACAGACTGGCTTATATATATCATAGGCTTCTGTGTCGTCTGATAATTTATATGCATCCCACGCATTTTTCTTCTCTACCACGAGTCTCATTTTTTTCATTTGACAACCATTTAGGCCTAAACCTTGAACAATATTTCTTAATAGGTATGAAACGTTTAGTAGCTTCCACTATTAATTCCTTGAATGCTTCCCACTTAGAATTTGCTGTTGGTAACATCATCAGTTGGTCCCACTGTACAGAATTTAAAAACTGTCTGAGACTAATATATTCACCATTATGGAAGCAAAAACCCCTTCCTTTACCCCTGATGGTAATTATATCTTTAAGTAAATCCCATATCAGTACACTGTGATCAGTGCCACCTAATGGTTCCTTTATCTGCCAATTCTTAATACATGAATGATCACTGCTGATAACCAGATCAAGAGTATTACCCTCTCTGGTTGCCTCTCGAACATGCTGCTGGAGAAAACAATAATCCAATAAATCCACAAAAGTCTTACTAGTGTGCGAGTGACCAATCCATAAGTTCCAGTATATATCTTGGAAGTTAAAATCCCCCAATATAAGACATTCTGATTTACTAGCCCACTCTATTTCTCTGTACAATTGTTCATTGTACTCATTTGAGCCATTAGGCCTATAACACAATCCTACTCTGATTTTTGTTTTCGCAGTGCTTATGTCACACCAAACTGACTGAACAGTGTACTGTTGAGTCAGTTTTGTGTACAACCAAATGTATACAACAACATCACCTTTTGTGCCCTAAAAAGATATCTGCTCTACAACGTCATCAACTTTTGTCCCTGGCAGACATACCCTGGTCCTGTTCCACCTATCCTTCTTGCATAGTATATTCCCCATCTCCCTGACAATAGAGTCACCAACAATAACTAGTTCCTTTGCTACCAGTGTATTCTGCCTTAGAGATTGCCTCTGTGTTGCCTGGTGCACAGGAGTGAACTCTGGTGCTGATTGGGCAGCTGAGAGCTGGATGGGCCCCTCATATTAATTTCTTCGAGGATATCTACCCTACACCTCAAACTCTCATAGACGCCCATCAGAACGCTGAGTTGGTGATTAATTTCTTCACATTCTGTGCACTTAGCACACACAAAGACATCCTCCTTGGCTAGATCATGTCCTGTTCTCAACAGGTCTGCAAACGTTTCACATTTTGCTCATTTTTTTGGACTATGATGTGTTGGAAAATTGCCCCTTCGGTTGTCCTCCGAACCACAGTACTACTGCTAATTTGTGCTCATTGATTTACTGCTCTAGTCTGGGTCATTCCATTTAAGTACAATTTAATTAACAATGGAATTTAATAAGATTAATAAATTTTTAACTGATTAACTAATAATTCTATACTAAGCTAACAGATTTCTAATACAGTGCTACATATTTTGCTATCTAGTTTTATGCTAGATCTTATGCTATCAAGTTCGAGTTATATGTTACGCTATTCTGTATCGTATAACAATGGCAGCCAGTTACAAATGGTAAAATCTGTGGACACTAAGTATTAACTTTCAAAATTGCCATCTAAATTCAAAATAAACCAAGGAGTTTGACTAGGACTATAACGCTACTAATAGAAAATAATTTAGTATTACAATTAAGTTAATAAAATGTCTGTATATAAATAAACACTTAGCATTCACTGTAGCTGCAAAATCTTGTCTAACCCATTGGTACCCTCGTACCTGCAACTCTGTAGCTCATCCAGTGAGCTGCTAAACAAATATCCATGCATGCAGACATGTAGTAGTAGTGGCATGTGATACAAGAAAGCAATTGTATGAGCTTATGTAGCATTAGCCAAAAAAAAAATAATTTCACACAACCATTCCCTCTAAATGTTTGTCCAGTTCCTCCTTAAATTTATTTAACCTATCAACTTCCACAACAACAGATGGAAGTTTGTTCCAGCAATTAACCACCCGCTGGCTAAAGGCAAATTACCGCACATCTATTCTACATCTGTCTTTCCTTAATTTGAATTTATGTCCCCTTGGGTTCTTAATTTGAACAAGTGGAAGAATGCCATCAGAATTCAGTGTGCTCAACCCATTCAAGGCCTTATACACTTCAGTCAACTCATTGTGCAGGTCTCTAGTCTTCAGCCACTGGAATTTGCAGAACTTAGCCTCTCTTGGTAAGAGGATCCCTTCAATCCCCTCACCAATCTTGTTGCCCTTCTCTGTACATGCTGAAGCAAATCTACATCCTTCCTAAAATGAAGCCTCCAGATCTGTATGCAGTACTCAAGGTGTAGGTACCCAACTGAAGTACTGCATACAGTACTTCAGTGGCAACTGAAATACTGTATACAGTACTTCAATTGCCACTTCTCAGCCCATCTACCAAAATTTCTAGATCCTGTTGCAGTAGCACACTGCCATTGCTTTAATTAATCCTGCCCACCTTTGTATCATCTGCAGACTTCGACACTAAGCCTGATATACGTTCATCAATATCATTGATAAATATTCAAAACAACAGTGGACCCAACACTGAACCCTGTGGAACTCCACTAATAACATTAGTCCACGAAGAGCAGCACCCATTGATTACCACCCTCTGTCTTCTCCCACTCAATCATCCTTATATCCATTGTAGCAACTTACCCTTAATACCATTCTTCTCCTATTTGTACAGTAGTCTTCCATGCACAACAGAGTCAAAAGCTTTCCTGAAATCCAAGTATATGATATTAAAATTATTTTTTGCATCCAGTTCCTTTGTAACCACATAATAATATCCTATCAAATTTGTCACACAAGACTTTCCCGTAACAAACCCATGGTGTGTCTGAATTATTGCTGCAGTCTTGTCTAGATGATCCTATAATGCATCTTTAACCAGTGACTCGATTATTTTACCCGGAACAGATGTTAAACTAACTGGTCTGTAATTACTCGTGTCACCCTTCAATCCCCCTATGTGAATTGGGGATACATTTGCACATTTCCAGTCCATGGGGACCTCCCCTCGAGTCCAAGGATGCTCTCATAATTATGGCTAACGGTTTACTTACTTCCTGTGCTGCCTCCTTTAATATAACTGGAGAGATCCCATCCACCCCAGATGCCTTCCTTATGTTTAACTTCAACAATTTCTCCTCCACTTTGCTCTCAGTTATTACAAAATAATTAAGCACCCTGCTACAATTTGATAACCTTCTGGCATTTTCAAACCCTAATAACTCCTCTTGTGTGAATGTAGATGCAAAATACTCATTCAGTTTGTTTGCTATCTGGGCAGGATCATCAACAGTAGAACCATCAATATGAAGTGGACCAATCAGATTGATCCCTTTCCTTTTAGAGTTTATATAAGTAAAGAAATCCTTCCTGTGTTTCTTTCCATCCTTTGCCAAAGATTTCTCATAATCAGCCTTCGCCTGCCTAACTTCTTTTGCGACCTGATTACAGACTAGCTTATATCTGCCATAGGCTTTTGTGTCGACTGATAATTTATATGCATCCTATGCATTTTTCTTCTCTGTCACGAGTTTCATTAGTTCATTTGATAACTATTTAGGCCTAAACCCTGAACAGTATTTCTTAATAGGTATGAAACTTTTAGTATGTTCCACGATTAATTCCTTGAATATTTCTCACTTAGAATTTGCTGTTGGTAACATCATCAGTTGATCACACTGTACAGAATTTAAAATCTGTCTGTGGCCACTGTACTCATCTTTATGGAAGCAAAAGCCCTTTTCTTTACCTCTTATGGTAATTATATCTTTAAATAAATCCCAGATTAGTACACTGTGATCATTGCCACCTGGTGGTTCCTTTATCTGCAAATTTTTAATACCCGAATGATCACTGCTGATAACCAGATCAAGAGTATTACCCTCTCTGGTTGCATCTTGAACATGCTGCTGCAGAAAACAGTCATTTAATAGATCCATAAAAGTCTTACTAGTGTGCGAGTGACCAACCCACAAGTTCCAGTCAATATCTGGGAAGTTAAAATCTCCCATTATAAGGCATTCTGATTTGCTAGCCGACTCTATTTCTCTGTACAATTGTTCATTGTAGTCATTCGAGTCAATAAACCTATAACATACTCCTACTCTTATATTTGTTTTCCCAGTGCTTACGTCGCACCAAACTGACTCAACTGTGCACTGTTCATCATATCAACTGGATGCACTTCTTTTGATTTTATGTTTTTCTTAATTAACAGCATAACACCTCCTCCCTTCCTATCCTGTCTATCCTTTCTGTACACATTGTACTCTCCAAATGCCAATTCTGCATTTCTAATATCTGTGTGACACCATGTCTCTGATATCCCTCCAATATCTGTATTTGATGTCTTGACCAACACTTCAAATTCATCAAATTTATTTACTATAATTCTAGCATTGATATACATGCAAGTATACATGCACCTATTCTTATTCTTAGTTACCCTAACACATTCCATATACATCTATATGGGATGTATGTAAAAACTAGTTGGCATATGTTATCAGTTCAATTCAGATTCAAACCTCGATTTCATTCTTCCTCATTTGTTATCTCTGTCATCTTCTATGTGTTTCCTGAAAATTGCTATCTATAGAAATTCAATTTTCCACAGTGACCAAATTGATTTCAGTTTGTTTCTCAAGTATAAATCCATCTTTAATACTTTTGGGGACTTACCATAAAAGAAAAATAGAATGCGGATTATAAAATGAATTGAGCTTGACAAAAGATATTATCAGACCCAAACTGTGCTTTATGAATGAAATTATTTGGACACTTTTATTCATATAGTATAATTTATAGTTTCTGAGTAACCAGTTATCTTATCTCATATGTTATCAGCTCAATTCAGGTTCACTAACCTCAGTTTTGTTCTTCTCATTTATTATTTCTGTGTTTCCTTAATTGTCTGCTGTGAACAAGTTCATTTCAATTTGTTTCTCAACTATAAACTCATCTATAATACATTTGAGAGGCTTATCGCAAATGAAAAGTAGAATGTGGTTTGTAAAGTGAATGGAGGTAGCTTGACAAAACATACGAGGACCAAAAATATGCTTTATGAATAAAAGTATTTGGATACATTAATTCATTTCAGCATAGTTGAAACAAATATCCAAAAATATTCGGATAATTTTTTTCAACACGTGTTTGAAAAAAAAATTGGATTTTAATTCAAAAACATAATACAAAGCAGGGCCATATTGAAGGATTCAGGGTTGATGGCCTGATTCTAGCAATATATAACCATCTATATCACAATTGAGTTTGTTTGATTATATTTAATAACAAAAAGAAATGTTTGACGGGATCATTTATTTTAGAAAAGATGTTGTTGTTGGATAGTTTGGCAAAATTTGGGTAGAAATGTAAATATGCAGCATTATTTATCTAGAAGCTTCACCAGGTTTACTGGTGTTATTTTCGCATATTATTTATGAAGTATTTTTCCATTTGTGCTTGGATGCAACAAAAATAATTATATCTAGGAATCTCTCAAGTGCAGAAGTAGATAAAAGATGTGGATACACAAACACATCATCTTTTGAGTACATTTAATTTACAAAGACAGAGTGACGATGCACCATTTTCTGAGGAATTTTTTTGCATCAATTCAGTCTGGCAGAATTCACTTCGTCATTATGTGTATGTTGCTGAAATGTTAACCACTTTTTTGTGATCTGTTTTTGGAAGAACAGTAAGAGTAAGAAGAATAAGTTTTAAGTGGATATGACTTTTTATTTTTTTTAATGTAATGCTTCATTCCCATAGGCATTTAAACTGAAAGCAGGCATCTCGGATAGAATTTTTTATAGAATTAGAGACAAAATAATGAACAGATTTTTTTTCACAACTTCCTAACTGCACATATTTTCCTGTCATCCCATATTTACTTAGTATGCCGGTTTTTATTCCCCCTATCTGTCCCTCTATCCCCCCCCTCTCTCTCTCTCTCTCTCTCTCGCAATGTAATTCTTCAAAGGCTAAAAAAGGCTCCTGTTTACATAGTAATGTTTATCCTTTATATGATCATATATCAGTCACTAATAACTATGTTAAAGAGAATGAGCTAATCACTACCCATATGCTCTCTTTAAAGACCAATTATAATTGATTTTGGAAGAAAGCCTATGTTCCAAAAATGACTATTATAAAAAAGTTTCATGAAATAACACTTTTTTTTTTTTTTTTTTATTGTTTCAGTGTTTTTTTTTTTTTAAATAAAATACATTCACCACTTAGTCTGAGGGAGCCAGGATTTGTGTAACCATCCTTTTCCATCAGGTGTCAGTGGCAAGTCATCTCTAATGCAGTTACTCAAGAGCCTTTCAGACTCTGAATAAGTTTTATTCAGAGTTTCCACTGCTACCATATGATACAACAGAATTTCAAGCTCTTCCGCTCTGCAAAATGAGTGCAGAAAAATACGGTATTACAATATATAGACTATAAAATATTTAAGGGCAAAGGCCTCATGCTATGAGGTAGAATGACTAACATATAGGTTAGTGCAAAAGCATAATTTTAACATAGCCATTCACCAAAGTAGTTAAATTAACTAATTAAATTGGCATCGTTTTGGTTATATCTCATATTGTGAATGCCTTCACAAAGAGTTGCCATGGTATTGTACTACCTCGAATAAGTAACACGTGGAGAAGACTACTGTTATTTATTCTCAGGTATCTGCTGTGAATAAATAACAATAGTCTTCTCCACTGGTGAAATGTTACTTATTCGAGGTAGTACAATACCATGGCAACTCGTGAAGGCATTCACAATATTAGATATAGCCAAAATGATGCCAATTTAATTATTTTTAAGTACTTGGGTGAATGGCTATATTAAAATGATGCTTTTGCACTAACCTATATGTTAGGTATTACAATATGTAATGTTTTGTATTTCATAGTGTATCATTTTTTCATAACATTCTATTAATTGTGATGACAGTATGTATTTCTTTTGGAGTTTAATGGATAGTCAGATTTAGAAGATGGAGCTTACCTCGTTCGTGCAGTTCATTAAATCTAGGTAGTTTTATTGTAAAATATGGTGAATTAGAAATCACTTGGTCAAGCTTGTTGAGGGATGCTGTTTACATTCAAAACAATATAGTATTAGTAGTGGCAAATGATATAATAAAGCAAGAATATACAGCATCAGCTAAAAAAAAGCACTTCCCACATCACCTGTCTATCCCCTAAGAATTTGTCTAGTTCTTCCTTTAAATTTTTCAAACTACCCACTTGCAGAACATCAGTGAAGGTGTATTCCAACAATCAACTATTTGCTGGTTGACTGCAAATTTCTGCAACCATCCTACCTCAATTTAAATTTATGACCCCTCGTGTGTTGTCTGTGCAAGAGGAAAGGTGCCACAGCATTGAGCTTACTTAATTCATTCAAAACTATAAGCACCTCAAACAGGTTTCTTGGTGCCTGGTTAGAAGATGTTGCAATTTGCAGAAAAGAAGCTTTACTTGTTAAGAGTACCCTTTTGTTCCCCTTGCTAATCTTGTTTCTCTTCTCTGCATCCATTCCAAAAGATCCATATCCTTATTAAAATGAAGCTTCTAGACCTGTTTGCAGTATTCAAGGTGTGGCTTAACTATTGCCTTACACAATGGTACAATCACCTCTTTATCCTGCTGGCAAAATTACTGTATATCATTTAGAAAACCCCCATGAGCTGTCCTAACCGTCTGTCTGTACTGCTCAGAGAACATCGCATGTGCCACCTAGTTAGTATGTTACTCTGAGGTTACTACCCATATGCATTTTCAATATATTTGTAGCATTCCCTGATTACTGTCATTAACCAGCCTCTAACTTTTGTGTCATCTGTGGACTTGGACATTAAGCCTGATATGCCTACATCGGTATCATTAATAAATAATGAGAACAACAGTTGGTCTATCACTGATGCCTCCAGACTCCACTAATAACATTAGTCCAAGAAGAGCAGTACTCATTGATAACCACTCTTTGTCCTTTACTCTGCTTGTGTTTGCTTAATTGATGTTTTGTGTCAAGTGGCATAAAGTGTCCGTCATCATTTTCACTGTAAGAGTAAGTAATTCAGCTCTCACGTAATCAGTCTTCATACTTTCAGCCGAAAATAACTTCTGACTGATTAAAACAGGGATGATTTTTTTGAGCACTGTACTCAGATAAAATGATGCTCAGCATTTTTGTAATCAAATACATTGAAATGTGACTTCAAGCACAGCAAATTGCTGTTGATGGCAGGTGATAGCAACATTTGTAAATTAAAAAGAACATAATCCAGTTTTCTGAGAATTTGATGCTCTTGCCATGAATTATAAAGAAAAAATGGGAATTCATTTGCAACATTGTAGTGCTGTTTGCAGTAGGTTGAGAATGTCAGGAATAAGCTCTTTCACTAAAGTTGGGATGCTGAATGCTACTTTCATAGTCCAGTTTTATTATTGTTACTTTTGTTTGACATTAAAGTGTATTCAAATTCAAATCATTGTTTAAACAGCACTGGAGCTTGCTGCTTGTATTATGTATGTGTTTTGTATATGGAAATATGTATATTCATAGGCTAATTTACATGTTGTGTGGGATAAAAAATCTGAGATAACTCACATGAGGATAGTATACTGTTTCTTCTTGAGATTGGATAATTTCAGCCTTGATGGGAATTGAACTCAGACCTCTCCAAAAGAGTGACAGTTGGTACTCTATCATGCCACCTTAGCTACCACCGAAGACTATATTATAGAGTATCAATAAAAGTATTGATTCTCTTGACAAAATATGCCATATCATTATTTTACCTGCTCTAATTTAATCCTTGTTTTTATAATTCCTCTCGAAATTCATGGCAAGACTATCTGTTTTCAGCAATGTGTATCTTATTTTTTTTATTAGTAAAATAATAAGAGGAGTTTACCTCTATATTGTACGTAGAACACTTCCGTATGATACCCTCCAGAAATTAAAACGGAAAAAACAAAAAAATCGACAGACACCTTACCGGTACATTAGAGTAAAATATAAATAATTAAATAATCAATTTAACACAATTCAAATCAATTTAAAACAATTAAAAATCAAATTAATGCAATTAAAAGAATCTAACGAAAATATTCAAAACGATTTTCCTTCCTGAAGCTGACAACGCTTTTCGACCATATGTTGTGCTCAGGAATGAAAATTACCGAATCGGGTTAAACCTGAAACTTAAATAGTGATTATTTGCCTTCGCGCATGTGCGTAAAGGCCCACGCATCGGAGATCAAATATGGCCGCCGGACATTAACAGAATTCTTGTGTAATTTAATTTCAAAGGTTTCTGCAATTAATAGTCGCATATAATTACATTGAATGTTAAGTATTTTGGCCTCGTTAAATAAAAAAGTATGTTTTTTGTTAATGGCATGAAAGGCTAATTCTGACGCTGCTGAACGAGAAGCACGAACTGAGGCTTCATGTTGATTTACACGAATATTAAGAGAAAATCGTGTTGAACCTTGGTAAGACGAGTCGCAATCACCGCAAGAAATGTTGTATACCAGATCATTAATTTGTGTTGCGAACGCGGAAAGAACCGAGCGATTGTTCAGTATAGTGTGTAACTTCCGTATTGGCCTAGCTACAATTTTAAATTCGGTATCTTTAAAGAATCTGTTAAGCTGTTTGTGCCACTGTTCAACATATGGGACAGAAATAAAGTATTTTTTGATATTACTATTGTTGATTGGTGTAGTATTTTGTATCCTATCCTTAGCTTGTACCCTAATTCGGTTTATTGTGGTAATGGAATAACCCCTGTTTAAGAATCTGCTAGTTAATATTTGTATTTCTGAGTCCAAAGCAGATTCCGTCGTTGAATTTTTATAGGCATTTAGAAATTGATTAAAGATAATTGAACTTTTGTAGATGAACGGGTGATAGCTATTATAATGTAGAAGCATACCGGTGTTTGTAGGTTTTCGATAGATGCTAAATTGTATTTTATTCGAGTCCTGGGTAAGCGTGAAATTTAGAAAGTTTTTAATGATTTTGTATCCATTTCCTCCCTTTCCAATGTAAATTTGAGTCTAGAATGAATATTATTAAATGAATGTAAAATGTCTTGGATAGTACTACTATCGGTAATAACTAGAACATCGATTAAATACCTCCCATAGTATGTGATACGGGGTCAAAAAGGTGTCAAATGTATCTGCTCAATCGTTGAGAGAGATAGATCTCTGACATTAAGCCACTCAGGCTCAAACCCATTGGTAATCCAAAAATTTGTTTGTACACCTTGTCTCGAAAGGTGATGTAGTTAGCCTCAACTAACAGTTAATTAAGTGAAAAATTTCCTTAATAGGTAGCTTCGTATAATTAACTTATTTTTTTTAGAATGGGATAGGCCCAATCCAACTAATCATGTTAATCCTGATAAGTGACAACCAGTGAGAGCCAAATTCAGTTATGCCATATGAATAGTTGCAAAATCTGTGGCATTTCCTCAAAAAAAATAATATTATTTATAATTATTATTAGCAATATGGTGCAAGGAAGCCTGAGTCTTATGCTGCTCCAACCAAAAAAAAAAAATCTGAGCTGTTCTCAAAAACCTCATTATATAGGGTGGCCACTGAAAGACTGAAGGGTTTGAAAAAGTCATAACTTGTTCATTTTTAATCTTTTTTATTTTCTTTTTTTACAGGTTATAGAGCATCAATTGGAGATTAAAATGTGACCACTGAAAGACTGACCACCCTTTCAGAATCTTCTGTAGCGATGTTCTGGCAATGCCTAGTTGAGCAGAGCGACGACGGGTAGAGGCAGATGGATCCTCAAGGACACTCTGCCGTACAGCTTCCATCGCTGCATCAGTGCGCTTAGGACCTCTTCTTGGAAAATCGCTGACTGATCCAGTTCTTTCAAACCGGGCGATTAGGTTCCGAATCATGTTATTGCTAGGAGGACTTTAAAATGTTGCCGGTATTTTCTCTGAGTTTCAATAATTGATCTTTCACTGGAATTGAAAAACCCAATGAGTTTTACTCATTGCTGGACATCACACGTAGTCATTTTAATCTCCAAGGGATGCTCTATAACCTGTAAAAAAAGAAAATAAAAAAGATAAAAATGAACAAGTTATGACTTTTTCAAACCCTTCAGTCTTTCAGTGGCCACCCTGTATAATCAAAGCAGACTTTTTATATTTAAATTTTTGGTATGACTGCTTTATAGTGACAAACACAGTCTTTAAAAAGACTGTGTTTGTCACTATAAAGTTGATCAACTTTATAGTTGTCACTATAAAGTTGATCACTGCTAGTTGATCAACTAGCTCTGACAAAATATAAATTCTAAGGTTAAACTTTAACTGGAAATAGGTCAAATTTATCTTTTAGCCATAGATAAAAGATTTTTTTGTAGCTAACCTTCTTTTTTTTTATTAAACTTATTACAGAAAAAAAATTAGCTAAAAAACTCATGGTGACTTGTTTTAAACATGTCATTTCACAAAATTTAAGTTAACTGCTACATTAGAAATTTCATATTGATTATGTTTGTTTTTACTTTTATGTGAATTGCATTTATTTTTTTACACTGATTTTTTAAATTATTTTAACATGTTTCAGATAATAGCGAAAGTGATACTAGTCGGAAAGTATTAAGTGAACTTGAACACATTGATGATGAAGCAGATGATCACAACATTCCAATTGTCAAAAGTGAAAGTGTAACAATAGCTGAATCATATGGAATTACCAAATGGCCCAGTTTAGCATACTTTGAAAATAGTGTTCCAAATATTTACCCAGGTGAGTCACAGTTTTTATTATACTTTTTTGTATTCTTAAATTTTACATTTAGAGATTAAATTACACAGAGCAACAAAAAAATACATATTTCTCTTTTATAAGCAAGAGAAATGAGTTAAGAACTTGGTTTAATTTTTCATGAAACCATATTCTTGATGCAAGACCATTTTGTGATGTTTGGTAACATTTCACATTGTAGATAGCATATCTCTCTCATTTGGTCTAAAATAGTCATTAACCATATCTCTAATTATTAGTGAGTGTTAAGGTCAGCGGACAAGACTAGTCTTAGAGTACAGGGAGCTCAGATGCATTAATTAATTAGCATTAGTATTAGTAGAGGCATATGATGCAAGAAAGCAAGCTTATGCAGCATCAGCCAAAAAAAAAAAAAAAAAAAACCACTTCCATTTCACTCCGTTTGTTCGAAATACCTGTCCAGCTCAGCCTTAAATTTATTCAGGGCTGAGCTGGACAGGTATTTATTTAGGGCTATCAACTTCCACAACAAGGGATGGAAGTCTGTTCCACCAACCAACTACCCGCTGGCTAAAGGCAAACTTCCACACATCTATCTTACATCTGTCTTTCCTCAATTTGAATTTATGCCCTCTCAGGCGATTATTCTGAGCAAGAGGAAGAATCCCATCAGCATTGAGCATGCTCAAACCATTCAAGGCTTTATACACCTCTGTCAGATCACCTCACTGGTGCTTAGTCTCCAGACACTGTAATTTGCAAAACTTAAGCCTTTCTTCGTAAGAGCAACTCTTTGTTCCATTCACTAATCTCATTGCCCTTCTCTGTGCTCATTCCAACAGCTCTACATCCTTCTTAAAATGAGTCCTCCAGACCTGTATACATTACTCAAGGTGTGGCCTGACCATTGCCTTATACAAGGGGATAATCACTTCCTTATCGTGTCTAGAAAAATTCCTGTATATCATTGACAAGACACCGTGGGCTACTCTTGAAGACTGTCTGCACCGCTCAGAAAATTTCATGTCTGCCTGCACAATTCCCCCCCGTAATTTTCATTCTCTGCCTCTGTCAGTGTAGAACCACACAGTTGATACATTACTCTGGGGTTATTGCTTCCCATACGCAGTACTTTACATTTGTCAATGTTAAACTTAATTTCCCACCTCTCAGCCCATCTGCTCAACCTTTCCAGATTCTGTTGCAGCAGCATAATGTCCTTAACAACCCTTCCAACCTTTGTATCGCGTGCGAAATTGGACATTAAGCTTGATATACCATCATCAATATCATTTATAAATACAGAAAACAATAATGGACCCAACGCTGAACCCTTAGGGACTCCACTAATAACATTAGTCCGCAATGAGCTGTGTCCATTGATTACCACTCTCTGTCTTCTCCCCCTCAACCACCCCTTTATCCATAGCAGCAATTTGCTTCCAATGCCACACTGCTCCAATTTGTGCAGCAGTCTTCCATGTGCAACAGTATCAAAAGCCTTTCTAAGATCCAAGTATATAATATCAAAGTTATTCCCTGCATCCAGTTATTTTGTGACTACATCATAGTATCCAATCAAATTGGTCAGGCAAGACTTTCCCTTAACAAACCCATGCTGTGTTTGAGCTATAATTGAAGTCTTGTCTTGATGATCCTGCAGTACTTCTTTAACCAGTGCCTCCATTAATTTTCTTGGAACAGAAGTTAAACTCACAGGCCTATAATTATTTGTGTCAGCCTTTCACCCTCCTTTGTGAATTGGGGTCACATTTGCAGATCTCCAGTCTATGGGTACCTCCCCTGAGTCCAAGGAAGCTGTCATAATTATGGCTAAGGGTTTGCTTACTTCCTTTGCTGCCTCCTTTAATATAACTGGATAGATCCCATCCTCCCCAGGTGCCTTTCTTGTGTTTATCTTCAACAATTTCTCCTCCACTTTACTCTCAGTTATTACAAGATTATCTAGCTTACTTCCAGAGTTGAAAACACCTCTGGCATTCCCCGCACTGAATAAGTCCTCATGTGTGAATGTTGATTCAAAATATTCATTTAGTTTGTTAGCTACCTGAGCAGGATCATCAACAGTTGAACCATCAATATCAAGTGGACCAATATGATTCATCCCCTTCCTTCTAGAGTTTACATAACTAAAGAACTCTTTGCTGTTTTTCTTTGCATCCTTTGCCAAAGATTTCTCGTAATCTGCTTTCACCTGCCTAAACTCCTTTGTAACTTGGTTACAGATCAGCTTATATCTATCATAGGCTTCTGTGTCATGTGTTAATTTATATGTATCCCATGCATTTTTCTTCTCTGCACATGTCTCCTTAGTTCATCTGACATCCATTTAAGCCTAAGCCTTGAACAATATTTTTTAGTTGGCATGTAAAGCCTAGTAACTTCCAAGATAAATTCTTTGAATGCTTCCCATTTTGAATTTGCTGTTGGTCCCATTGTATAGAATTTAAATACTGTCTCAGACCATCGTAGTCGCCATTACGAAAGCAAAAACCGTTCCTTTTACCCCTGATGGTAATTACCTCTTTGAGTAAATCCCACTTCAGCACACTGTGATCACTGCCACATAGTGGTTCTTTTATCTGCAGATTCTTAATGCATGAAGAATCACTACTGATAATCAAATCAAGAGTATTACTCCCTCTAGTTGCCTTCCAAACATGCTGATGTAGAAAACAATCATCCAATAAATCCACAATAGCCTTGCTAGTGTGTGAGTGACCAACCCACAAATTCCAGTCAATATCTGGGAAATTAAAATCCCTCATTATAAGATTCTCTGATTTACTGGCCCACTCTATTTCCCTGTACAGTTTTTTATTATACTCATCAGAGTCATTAGGCCTATAGCACACTCCTACTCTCAATTTTGATCTCCCAATGCTTATGTCACACGAAACTGACTCGACACTGCACTGCACTGTCCAGCGATATCGACTGGCTTCACGTCCGTGGATTTTATGTGTTTCTTAACTAATAGCATAACCCCTCCTCCCTTCCTATCCTGTCTATCCTTTCTGTACACATTGTACTCCCCAAATTCGGGTCCTGCATTCCTTATATCTGTGTGACACCACGTCTCTGATATCCCAACAATATCTGCCTTTGATGGTTTGAGCAATACCTCAAATTCATCAAATTTATTTACCAAACTCCTAGCATTGGTGTACACGCAAGTATACATGCACCTGTTCCTATTCTTAGCTATCCTAACACAACCCATGTGTTTACGTGTATCGCAATGACTCCCAGCAGTCTCTGAAATAGCCTTCATCTTGTTTTCCAGACTGCTGCTCATTCCAATAGAAGCAGTGCAAGAATCACTTTCACCTCTGCCAGTGGTTACTGTTAATCTATTAGTCCTTGTATTCCCCAAGTTAGCAGTTTTCCGACCCACCTAACACTGCCTCGAGAGCATCAGCAAATATTCTTGCACCCTTTCTATTTAAGTGTATCCCATCCCTGTAGAAGCAGTCTCTCCTGTTAATAGGAAAGACTTGCTTCTACAGGCTTGCTTTTAACTTGGACATTAATTCTGAGCTACCCAATTCTTGCTTTCTGGAATTGAGCCCCCCCCCTCCCCATTCGAATTTGGGACCTTGTAATCTGGATCAAGTCTATCCCAAAAAGAAGTGCCAATTTTTTTTTATGAAAATGCCAAACACAAAATTTATTAGTACTATTGCCTGCTACTGTATATCAGTTTAAAGCTGAGAAGACAGCTTTAAACTGATGCTTGGTGAAATTAGATGTAAATCTCTCTATATTGAATTTTTGAAACTCCACATGAAGGAATTTTGTTCCAGAGAACTGTAGTAGAAGGATTAAATATGGAAGAGCTAATTCTGTGAGTTTCGAGTGTTAGTAGTGGCAAATGATGCAAGAAAGGAAGCTTATACAGCATCAAATATAAAAAAAACAAACCCCAACACTTCCTATTTCACCTATCTGTGTTCATAAATTCATGCAAGAATTAGTTTGTCTAATTCTTCCCTGAATTTATTTAAGCTATCAACTTCTGAAACAACAAATGAAGGTTTGTTCCAGCATTCAACCATCTGCTGGCTAAAGGCAAACTTCCTCATATTTATTCTGCAACTATCCTTTCTCAGTTTGAATTTATGCCCCCTTGTGTGTATATAGTCTGTGCAAAAGTAAGAATCCCATTAGCACTGAGCTTGCTCAGTCCATTGACATCCTTAAACACTTTAATCATATCATCTCCCATGTCTAGTCTCCAGATGCTGAAATTTGCAGAACTGAAGCATTTCTTGGTAAGAGCACCCCTTTGTTCCCCCCATCAATCTCGTTGTCCATTTCTGTACTCATTCAAGTAGCTCTACATCTTTCTGAAAACGAGGCCTCAGACCTGTATGCAGTACTCAATGTGTGGCCTCACTATTGCCTTGTACAAAGTCATAATCATCTCCTCATACCTGGTAGCAAAATTCCTGTATATCATTGACAAGAGCCCTTGAGCTACTCTTGCAGACTGTTCGCACTTCTCAGAAAACTTCATATCTCACTGCACAATTATCCCCATGTCTTTTTCATTCTTTACTACCCTGAGTGTAGTACCACACAGTTGATACGTTACTCTGGGGTTACTGCTACCCATATGCAGTACTTTATATTTGTCAATGTTAAACTTCAGTTGCTACCTCTCAGCCCATCTGACAAAACCCCATGAGCTGTTCTAGCGGCCTGTCTGCATTGCTCTGAAAACTTCATATCTGACAGCACAATTACCCCCAAGTCTTTTTCATTTTCCACTACACTGACTGTAGTATCACACAGTTAGTACATTATTCTGGGGTTACTGTTACCCATTTGCAGTACTTCTCATTTATCAATGTTGAACTTCAAGTGCCATTTATTAGTCCATTTGAATAATTTTTCTAGATCCCGTTGGAGCAGCATACCATTATTCCTGTCATTAATCACCCTGCTAACTTTGTACATCTGCAAACTTGGATATTAAGTTTGATATGCCTTTATTAACATCATTGCTAAATATAGAAAACAGCAATGAACGCAACACTTGAACCCTAGGTGACTCCACTAATAACATTAATCCACGAAAATTAGTGTACATTGATTACCAATAGCTGTCTTCTCCCACTCAATCATCCCTTTATCCATAGCAGCAACTTGCCGTTAATGCTACACTGCTCCAATTTGTCAACAGTCTTTTATGTTCAACAGTATCAAAAGTGTTCCTGAAATCCAAGTTTCATCCAGTTCCTTTTTGACTATATTGTAGTATCCAATCAAATTAGTCAGACAAGATTTCCCCTTAACAAACCCTTTCTGTGTCTTAACTATAACTGTAATCTTGTCTGTAATTTTGCTGAGATAAGCACATTACTTCTTTAACCAGTGACTTCAATACCTTCCTTGGAACAGAAGTTAAACTAACAGGTCTGTAATTAGTTGTGTCACTGTCTGATCCCCTTTGTGAATTGAGGGTACATTTGCACATCTCCAATTCACAGAACCTCCCCTCTCCCTCTGAATCTAAGAATGCTCTCATAATTATGACTAGGGATTTGCTTACTTCCTTTGCTGCCACCCTTAATATAATTGGATACATCATATCCACCATATGTTTAATTTCAACATTTCTCTTCCACTTTCCTCTCAGATATTACAAAATTATTTAACTTCCTGTTAGATTTTGATAAACTTCTGACATCCCCTTCCCTAAAAATATTGATCATGTTTGAATAATGCAAAATACTCATTCAGTTTGTGAGCAACCTGAGCAGATCATCAACCATTGACTCATCGATATGAACTGGACCAATTTGGTTCTCACCCTTCCTTCTTGTATTTACCTAAGTAAGGAAGACATTGCTGTTTTTCTTTGTATCCTTTGCCAAAGATTTCTCATAATCTACCTTCGCTTATCTAACCTCATTTGTGACTTTATTACAGACTAGTTTATATCTACTGTAGTCTTCTGTGTTGCCTGATAATTTATATACATCCTGTGCAGTGCCTCCATAGCCAGGTGGGCAGGAGCAGCAGTGTGTAGCACACACTTCTTGATTAGACCGGGGTTCGAGCCCATGACCACCAAATATGGAGGATGTGGAAAGGTCAGGGAATGACACCGCATTCCCTGGAGCAATATGGCCTTAGTTGCTAATGCTCCTAAAAACCAAATAACAACATCCTGTGCAGTTTTCTTCTTTGCCATGATTCTCATTAGTTCATCTGACATCTATTTAGGCCTATATTCTTGAACAGTATTTCTTAGTTGGTATGAAGAGCCTAGTAGCATCTATAATTAATTCCTTGAATGCTTCCCATTTAGAATTTGTTGGTGGTAACATCATCAGTTGGTCCCACTGTATAGAATTTAGAAACTGTCTGAAACCACTGTAGTCACCTTTATAAAAGCAAAAATCCTTCCCGGTTACCCTTGATGATAGTTACATATTTAAGTAAATCCAACATCATTACACTGTGATCACTGCCACCTAGTGGTTCTTTTACCTGCAGAGTCTTAATGAATGAATAATTACTGCTGATAATTGGATTAAGAGTACAGGTAACCCTCATATAACACGGTTATTAGGTTCCGATAAAATGTTGTGTTGTGCGAAACCGTGTTATATAGGACTAAGCAAAAGTACAAAAAAGTGGGTTCATTCCAAAAGCTAACAAAAATACACCATTCTAGATTTCATGTATCTTCTGCTCTCTTTAAAAAATCAGTAATCTGAATTTGTTTGCTTTTGCTTGATAAACCTTTGTGAATTTAATCGTATGGAACTAAGCATTTTTGAAGCTTTCTTTTGAACTTTGGGCTCCTTTCATTCAAGAATCTTCATTCAAAAAATAAGATTCTAATTGCTCGGCTAACTTTATGCCTTCCCCTATGCTTTTTAGTGTAAAATTTGGAAGAAGTTTAGAATTTTCATCTGCAATGTCATCATCTGAATTGATTTGATTTTACCTCCGATGCCATTTCCATCAAATCCGCTATGTCGGTCTCTTCTTCTGCCAATAATTTTTGAACGTCTTTAGTAATCATACCTTTTTTAATTTTTTTAGGAACATTGGCGATGAAGGCCATGTTACTCTGTGTATATTCTATAAATTGCGTGTGTCCAGAGGTCGATTTTCTGTTTTTCTGGATGAAAAACCCAAGTTTCCGGGAGAAAAACCACGCTACCCTCGCCTGAGCCTGGCTAACTCAACCATGTTATGAAAAAGACCATAAACATTCTTCCCTTCATCAACAGGATTCAAACTCAGGACTTTTCCAGCCAGTGTGGGGAGGAGGGCGATTCTATCAACTGTGCTACCCATGAGGGCTTCAGTAGTCATATTATCAAAACCTTCCCCTCCTTCCGACGTAGCAAGTTCCACTATCGCACCAATTCCCTTTTCTGCCAGTTTCACCATATTTCCTGAATTAACTGACTCTGGCCATACATTTTTCCATGCGCATTTAACGTGACGGTTTTACTTCTTTCAGTAATAAAGCTGTGATTCTGATACAGTTCACAATTGAGAAATGTTTCCATGCCTCCATTACTTCAATAAATTTGGAATTAATTTTTTCCAAAATCCATTGTAACGATTTTCTGAAGTAATGTATTTTATGGGTGGATATAATGCCTTGATCTTATAACTGAATGAAAGAAGTTGTATTAACCTAGTACAACTGTGGTGGTAGGAACATAACTTCAAAATTTTGATGACTTAAATCTTTTGGATGGCCTGGTGTGCTATCCAATAGTAATAAAACTTTGAAATCTAGATTTTTTTCACAAGTTCAATAGCACAGAACATAACACGGGAATTTCCTAACAAAATAAAATACAGGGATTTCTCAATAAGTTTTTTTTTAGACCAGCGAGTCAACAGTGGGGATTCAAAAAGAGTGGAAATGTTGAAAAATTACATCCAAGATAATAGCAGGGTTTTCCCCGCACAAAAGTTCAAAAATATCCTGTTATGCGAGGTTTACCGAAATTCTCAAACTGTATTAGAGCGAAACCGTGTTGTGCGAGGATTGCTGCACGTAATTTATCAATCAATTTAGACCGAAACCATGTTGTGGAAGTACCGTGTTATACAAGGGTTGCCTGTATTGCTATCTCTTGTTACCTCTCTAACATTCTGCTGTATAAAACAGCCATCCAAAAAAACCACAAAAGATCTTGTGTGTGAGTGACCAGCCCACAAGTTGCACTCCGTTATAAGACATTCTTATTTAATGACCCACTCTATTTCTTTGTACAGTTGTTCGTTGTGTTTCTCAGAGTCATGATGCCTATATCACAAATTCCTCCTTTCCTGATGCTTGTGTCATGCCAAACTGATGCAATATTCCATTGGCCCATGTCAATTGGATGTACTGCTGCAAATTTTATGTGCTTTTTAACTAAGCATAACACTTCTCCCCCTCTTATCCAGTCTCTTCTTTTTGTACACAGTGCAATCCCCTTATTCAAATTCTGCAACCCTTTTATCTGAATGACACCCCTTCTCTGATATTGCAACAATGTCTGAATTTGATGACTTGACCAGTACTTCAAATTCAGATATATTTACTATGCTCCTAGCATTGGTGTACATGCAGGTATACATGAATCTGTTTTTTCTCTTAGTTACCCTAACACAGCTCATATATTTACTTGTTCCATGATAACTCCCAGTAGTCCTTGAAATCCCTGTCACCTTTCTTTCTAAGGCTCATTTTAGGATTCTTATATTTTTGCCTCTCATTTGATTAAGAAATATGAGATTGATGATTTGAACAGATGAATATTGGTTGATTGCTTAATAAATGTTTAATTTTCTCAAGATAAATAACAAAGTTAGAGCTTCCCTTTCAATTGTAGAATAATATTGCTCTGCAGAATTAAGCCTTTTGCTGAGATAAGCAACAGGTTTTAGATTATTGTTGACTTTTTGATATATCACAGCTGCTACTGCTTTTCTAGAGGCATCAGTTGAGATGAAATAAGGTTTATCTAGTTGAGGATGGATTAGAACAGTGCTGTTGTCATTTTTTCTTCCAGCAACTTAGAAGCTCTATCTTGTGCTTTGACCCAAACAAATTCTACTGCTTTCCTCCTTAAATCCATGATAGGTAATATTATTTTAGACCAGTTGGGAATAAACTGATGATAGAAATTTATCACTCCGGAGAAACTCCTAGCTTGTTTAATGTTCTTGAGAGGCAAGGAGCTTATGATTGCCTCAGTATTGTTCTGAAATGGGCTTATGCCATTTTCACTCACCTGATGTCCTAAATCGTATACTTTTGTAAGAAACAAAGAACATTTTGAACATTTGAGTCTAAGGTTTGTGTGAGCTAACCTGTTGAACACTCTCCCAAAAGCCGTTTGTGTTTTTCCAAAGACTTAAAATATTCAAGTAGATTATCTTGGAAGCAGACTATTCTTTCACCAAGCAATCCTTTCATAACTCTTATTCATAAGGCACTGAAAGCTTTGAGCTCCGTGTGGCATACAATTTTAGCAATATTTGACTACAACTTACTGAAAGAAAAATATTTTTTGTCAACTTCTCTGAGGAGTACAGACAAACCCCGTATAACAAGGTACTTCTACAACATGGTTTCGTCTAACAGGATTGATAAATTGCGGTAATCCTTGCACAACACAGTTTTGCTCTAATGCAGTTTGAGAATTGCGGAAAAAATCGCATAACATGGTATTTTTGAGCTTTTGTGCTGGGAAAACCCTGCTGTTATGTTAGATGTAATTTTCAATGTTTCCATTCCTTTTAGTGAATCCCCGCTGTTGATTCTCTAGTTGTTATCGACTGTGTGATATTTTTCTAAAGCACATTTCTGGAGGTCACTACCATAAAACAATAAAAACAATTTGCAGTTTCCAGTTTATTGGTCTTTTTCTGTTAATGCAATCAATTATAAACGTGTAGTAAACTCAATCTTTTTGCATTTGCCAAAGTACCGTTAGCTGGAATTCGATAGCTGGTTTTCACGTTATTATGGTGAAATGTTTTCCCTTCCATGAAATATTCAATGATATAAAAAACAAATTTTCAAAAACTCATTACTCCGTATCTCACTTGTGCGTGCCGTGTTCTTTGTTATTAATTGCTTTTATAATGCAATCAATTATAAACGTGTAGTAAACTATCTTTTTGCATTTGCTATAGTACTGATAGCTGGAATTCTGTGGGGTTTCACGTTATTATGGTGAAATGTGTTTTCCCTTCCATGAAATATTAAATCATATAAAAAACATAAATTTTCAGAAACTCAGTACTCCGTATCTCACTTGTGCATGCCGTGTTCTTTGTTATTAATTGCTTATCATTTTTACCGTTTTAAATTTTACAACCAAAAAATGCAGTACTTTGCATTTGTCAAGGTTAAACTTCAGTTGCCACTTCTTGGCAGATGGGCTAAGAAGTGGCAACTGAAGTTTAACCTTGAAAAATGCAAAGTACTGCATATGGTTGGAAGTAACCCCAGAGAAACGTACCAACTGTGTGGTACTACACTTAAGGTGGTAGAAAATGAAAAAGACCTGGGAGTAATTGTGCAGGCAGATATGAAGTTTTCTGAGCAATGCAGACAGGCTGCCAGGGCAGGTCATGGGGTTTTGTCAGTGATATATAGGAATTTTGCTAGCAGGGAAAAGGAGGTGATTATCCCTCTGTATAAGGCAGTGGTCAGGCCACGCCTTGAGTACTGCGTACAGGTCTGGAGGCCTCATTTTAGGAAGGATGTAGATTTACTTGAGCATGTACAGAGAAGGGCAACAAGATTGGTGAGGGGAATGAAGGGATCCTCTTATCAAGAGAGGCTTAAGTTCTGCAAATTTCAGTGGCTGGAGACTAGGCACCAGCGCGGTGATCTGATTGAGGTGTATAAGGCCTTGAATGGGTTCAGCACGCTGAATTCTGATGGGATCCTTCCACTTGTTCAGATTACGAACCTAAGGGGGCATAAATTCAAATTAAGAAAGGACACATGTAGAATAGATGTGCGGAAATTTGCCTTTAGCCAGCGGGTGGTTAATTGCTGGAACAAACTTCCATCTGTCATTGTGGAAGTTGATAGGCTGAATAAATTTAAGGAGGAACTGGACAGGCATTTGGAGGGAATGGTGTGATTTTTTTTTTTTTGGCTGATGCTGCATAAGCTCATACATTTGCTTTCTTGCATCACATGCCACTACTACTACCAATAAAAAAAAAAAGTTGGTGAACAGAAATATCAGTTAGTTTGTATTTACATATTACAGTATGTATTAATTAAGCTATGCACGTAAGCATAAATTTATTTTTATTTTGCTAACTGGAAAATATTCTTCCGATTTTCACACATCATTTAACTTTGTTAATTGGTAAGGTAATAAACTTAAATTTGTGTTTTATATCTTTAAAGCTAGGGTCTACTGTATTTTGTTGGGAGATCCCTTTGTTAGGTTTTGTGCTATTGAACTTGTGCTTGTTTGAGACCATAAAAAATTGTGACTTTGAAGCATGGAGTTCGTAACTTTTAACAGAAGGTACATGAAATCGAGATGCTGCAGAAGAGATTGTGCTTAGCAGCGATGAAGAGGAAGAAAATTAAATGAACGTACATTATCTGACATATGAGTATCACAGTTTGTAAGGTAAGACGGTTTTCAGTTATTACTATTTAAGTTACTACTATTATAAAAATAAAGTTAAAATATTAAGTTATTACTACTATAAAAATTAAGTTTCTGATAGTTATAAAAAAAAAAAAAACGGTATATTTTTGTTAGTTTCTGGAACGTAAACCCCCATTTTTATATTGGTTCTTATTCCCATATAACACGATTTCACATTACATGAGATTTTGTAGAAACCAAACTACCGTGTTATATGAGGGTCACATGTATTTAGCTGTTATTTAAATTAAGCTTTGAAAGGTTTTTGTACCATGCAGACATATAAAAATTTATTCAGTATTGTTTAGTGGGAAGTCAATTGTTCTAGTGACTTCATTTAATGCTCTGAGATCGAGGACAATTGAAGATCTCCATTAGGTTAGCATTAGTAGAGGTATATGATGCAAGAAAGAAAGCAAGCTTATATAGAATCAACCAAAAAAAAAAAAAAAAAAAAAAAACTTTCCATTTCACCCATTCATTCACTCCGAAAGTTTGTCTAGTTCAGCCTTGAATTTATTTAAGCTGTCAACACACACACAATGATAGATGGAAGCTTATTCTAGCAATCAACCACCTGTTGGCCAAAGGAAAATTTCTGCACATCTATTTTACAACTGTCTTTCCTCAATTTGAATTTTACCCTTAGGTGCGAAATCTGAGCAAGAGGAAGAATCCCATCAGCATTGAGCTTGCTCAAACCATTCTAGGCCTTATACACCTCAGTCAGATCACCTCTCAGGTGCTTAGTCTGCAGAAGCTGTAATTTTCAAAACTTCAGCCTATCTTGGTAACAGCAACCCTTTATTCCACTCACTAATCTCATTGCCCTTCTCTGTACTTGGTTCTAGTAGCTCAACATCTTTCCTATAAAGTAAAGAAGTCTTTACTGTTTTTCTTTGCATCCTTTGCCAAAAATTTCTTGTACTCTGCCTTTGCTTGCCTAAATGTCTTTTGTGACTTGATTACAGACTAGCTTATATCTACCATAGGCATCTGTGTCTAGTGATAATTTTAATGCATCCCATGCATTTTTCTTCTCTGCCAGAAGTCTCATAATTTCATCTGACATCCAATTAGGCCCAAACCTTGAACAGTATTTCTTAGTTGGTATGAAAAGCCTAGTAGCTTCCAAGATTAATTCCTTGAAGGCTTCCCATTTAGAATTTGCTGTTTTAAACATCATCAGTTGATCCCACTGTATAGAATTTAAAAACTGTCTGAGATCACTGTAGTCACCTTTATGAAAACCCTTCCCTTTACCCCTGATGGTAGTTACATTTTTTAGTAAACCAATATAACAAAACCCTAACTGTGCATACCTTAAGAGTGATTTTATTTCTGTGGCCTAGGTAAAAGAGCTGAAAGCTAGGATTTATAATATTCTTGTACTTTTCAGACAAGTTAAACTTCATACAGACCTGGTTTTCCCATATGCACCTATTGTATTATACAAAAATTCATCTTTTTTGCACTTAGCTGCACACTTATATAACATCATAAAACCATTTCGACAGATGATAAAATTTGGTATAAAAAACCATGACACTATTTAATAGTACAGTATGTCAAGCTTGTCGGTAATGAGAAATTATTTTTGTTAGATGTCACTTCCTTGTACACTAATGTAAATGTAGACTACACTCTCGATGTAGTTTGGGAATTCATAAACAATGATACCATCGTGATAAATCACACTAAATTACCCAAAAAAGAAATTTTTCAATAAATGAAGCTTCTACTTGAACCAAATTATTTTGCTTTTAAAGGAACTATATACAAACAGATTTTTGGATTACCTATGGGTTTGAACCTGAGCGGTCTAATAGCAGAAATCTATCTTGCTAATTGGGCGCCTCCGTAGCCAGGTGGGAAGGAGCAGCAGTGCGTAGCACATGCTTCTTGATTAGACCGGGGTTCGAGCCCGTCACCACCAAATACGGAGGATGCGGAAAGGTCATTCAGGGAATGACCACCGCATATCCCAGAGCAATATGGCCTTAGTTGCTAATGCTCCTAAAAACCAAATAACAATAACAAACTATCTTGCTAATAGCGGGCACATACATTTAACACTGCTTCCTCCCCAGCGGCTTCAAGACCAGGTTTAGCAGAACCTTGAATCATAGACCATAGTATGAAGTATAGATCGATGTTATCAACGTGTTTTAAGATGTTTACAGATATTGATGGTTTAATATCAAAAGTAAACAATGATATTGATGGTTTAATATCAAAATTTGTTGATTATATAAAGGCATTCAGGGTAGTCATCAACTTTAATCAAGGTATGTTGTTCTAGAAAGATTTAGATCAGTGTTTCTCAACTGTTTTGAATTCGTGCCCCTTTCAACTAACTTAAAAATCTCGCCCCATCCCATCCCGCCCAATATTGTTCAAACTGTGAAAATGTATTAATTTTCATTACGGGGACTAAAAGCAAATCAAACAACTCTTGATCATCATCATCATGAACTTGGTCTGGCTTATGTCTTTTAAGACCTGTTCCCTTGTAGCTCTTGGAGGTGGTCTTGATCTCGCCATTGTTGTCTTGGTCAACCGACATCTCTCTTTCCTGTAGGTTTGTAGTTAGTCTAATTTTGGGATCCGGTCTGGGTTCATTCTTTCTACGTGGCTGATCCATTTTTCCTGATACCGTTTTATGTCATTTACTATGTTATCTATTCTTAATTTCTTGCGGATATCTATATTTCTTTGGTGATCTAGTCTTGTAAAGCCTAATAATGGTCTTAAAAATCTCATTTGTGCTGCTTCTAGTTTGTGTGCATCTTTCTTATTTATGACCCAAGTCTCACAGCTGTAGAAGAGGGCTGGTTTTGAAGTGATGTTGTGCAGTCGTAATTTTGTTTCAGTTGTCATTTGTTTTCCGAAGTGGCGTTTAATCGTTCCATTCATTTTATTATATTTTTGTAGTTTAATGTGGATGTCTTTCCCTTCATTTGATATTAAATTTCCCAAATAGGCGAAGTCAGATATTTGTTCTATTATTTTATCATCAATTTTGACTCTTTGTATGTTTTTTCCACATAATCCCATTGATTTTGTTTTTGAGGTGGAGATTTTCATCTTGTACTTTTTACCTATTTTATTAAGGTCATTTGCTGCTATCTGTAGTTCTTCTTCGGATTTTGCAATTATAACTTGATCATCAGCATATAATATAGTTTGGATTTTATTCCTGTTGTTCAACTGTATTCCATTGTTCCATTGTTAATTGTTTGTTTCCATTCTTTAAGAATTTTATTGATGTAGATATTAAATAAATTTGGTGATAGTCCACATCCTTGTTTCACTCTTTTATTGGTGTTATTTGGGTCTGATAGTTGGCCATTAGAATATTTTATACAGACTTTTGAGTTTTTATATAGGCTTTGGATCACTTTCTGGAGTTGGGTTGGAATATTTTCTTCGCGTAGAATCTGCCAAAGTTTTTCCCGGTTTACATTGTCATATGCTTTTTCATAATCAATAAAGAGCAGAAATTTGGTAGATTGAATTCTCTTCTTTTCTTCAAAATTTTCTGTAGTGAGAAAATGGCATCTATTGTGCTTCTCCCTTTTCTGAACCCACATTGTTCACCTTCTAAGAAATGTTCACTGTATTTATTAAGTTTATTCTTTAGTATATTAGAGTATAGCTTTGCAGCAATTGACAGCAGTGTTATCCCTCTGTAGTTGTTAAGTTTATTTCTGGAGCCTTTTTTTGTAAATTGATTACTATTCCTGTTTCCCAATCTTTGGGTGTCTGTTGCTTATGCCATATGATGTTAAATAATTTTAGTAGTGCATTTTTTAGTAAGGTGCTCCCATATTTAAATAGTTCTACATTCAAATTGTCTATGCCTGGGCTTTTTTGATTTTTGTAATATTAACTCTAGTTTTTCCATTGTTACATTTTCTTCATCTTTGGTTATCACAGATTCATCTTCCAATTCTCTAGTGCCTGGGTTATACCATAGTTTGGAATAGTGTTGCTTCCATTCTGCTTGGGAGATGGAGTTGGTTTTTATTTGATCATTTGTGTCTAGTTGTAATTTCAAAATTATAAAACCTCTTCTCTGTGTGCCCGTGATATCACGTTCTAAAGATTTAACAAATTTATCCCAGTCATCTCGTCGGATTCTTCTGGTTAGTTTTCTGACTTCTGCTCTAAGCTTTTTATATTTTATGTGTAGATGTAGGCTTTAGTTTGTACAAACAGTTTATAGGTCTTTTTTTTTCCCATTGATTGTTTGTTTCAATTCTTCATTCCAAGTTCTTAGCCAGTTTTTATTTTTTATACGTTTATATCCAAGACTTTCTTCAGCATTGATTTCTTCAGCTCCCAGAATTGATTTTTTCATGTTTGACCAGATTTCCTCAACATTATCACTTTCATCTGATTTGAGTTTATCTTTCAATTGACTTTCATCCAGGAATTTATGCTTTCGTCTTCCAACAAATGTATTTTTAATTTCTTAGTAGTTTTTGTTAGTATTTTCTTCTTTTTATTAAGATAATTTCTTTTTATTTTGAAAGTGCTTTCTACTAGGTAGTGATCACTGTCAATTTCACTGCCTCTGAATGCTCTAGTGTCTCTAATTTTGTCATTTAAATTTTCGTTTATGATAATATAATCTGTTATAGACCTTGTGTTTCTTGCTTCCCATGTGAATATATGGATATTCTTGTGTCTGAAAAAAGTATTTGTAATTTTAAGTTTATTAAAAATGCAGAAGTCTATCAGGCATCTTCCATTATTGTTGACCCCGGTTTCGCCTTCTGATCCTATACATTTTCTACCGATTGAGCACCAACCCTTGCATTAAAATCTCCTGCAAGTATGAGATACTCTTTTTTGTTAGTTTGGTCTGTGATCAGTTGTAATTCGTCATAAAATTCTGTGGTTTCATCAATGTTGCCTTCTACTGCTGCGCAGATGCCAATGATTGTTACTGTATAAGATAGAATTTTTAGTGTTAATTTCAATATTCTGGGTGATAACCAAGAGTAGTCTAGTATTTTGTTTTCCCATTCTTTCTTTATTATAACAGCAACTCCCGATGATGCCCACATTTCACTTGGTACGCCGGAGTATATCATTATGAAGTTACCTATTTCTTTGGATCCTTTGTTCTTTTTTGTTTCGGTAATGACTGCTATGTCAATATTTCTATTTTTTAGTTCCATGGTCATTTCATCTAATTTGTGATTTATTCCCCTAACATTCCAAGTTGCTACTTTAAGTTCCTTAATTGTAGTCCTATATCCATTGCCTAAGTCGTTACCCTTGAGATCTGTCCAGTTTTTTCCCTTGAGCTTATTTCGAGTATTTAGAATGTCCCCCGGATAGGTTACCAGCCTTTTGCGGGGTAAGTCTAGTGGTGGGGCTGCCACCTTATAGCCTCTAGACAGACTTCAGGTGCAGCATTTCCTCTGTATGTGATGGGACAGTTATACCGCTGTGACTCGGTTGCCAGAGCCTCGTCTGTGGAAACGGGTCAGTTCGCCCCAAGAAGGTGAGGTTGACATTTGGGTAGGAGAGGTTATGGAATGCACATCACCACCCCTTGAACACACCCAAAAAAAACCCAAAAACTCTTAATATAGAAAATTATTAAATATGTTGGCGAAGGTAAAGAAAGCCAACACAAGAATGACGAGAAATTTGGATAACTTATGTGGAAAATTAGTTTCCTGATAGCTCTAGCGCTGCTCGCTTGGTAAACAGATGGTAGGTGCTATCGGTGTGGAGCAAACTCGAGAATGATATATTGATTGACAGGTAGGCACGGCAAACGATGTGCTGATTGGTGTGAACACAACACACGATAACATCGGTTTAGTACACTTTAGTAGCACTCAGAAGCACTAATAGAAACTTGCCGTAATGAACGCTTTCCATAATGGTGAAAAGAGGTCAGGTTACCTCCACTTGAATCCCACGGGAGCTTGAACTCCTCCTGAAGTGAGGGGTAACCTAACCTTTTTTCTTTAGAATCACAGTCATATTTAGAAATACATTCATAAAAAAATAAATTTTTTTATGACTGTATTTTTATTTTCTTGTTCAATAATATGCCCTAATGGTGAAAAAAAGCCAGGTTACCTCCACTTGAATCCCATGGGAGCTTGAACCCCCCCCCCCAAAAAATCCCATGGGAGCTTGAACCCCTCCTTGAACCCGTAATAAATTTTGTTAATAAATAATAAATTGTTTATTAACAAAATATTAAATTTTTATTACTATACTTTTATTTTTAAAGACACTCTTGCGGACACAATATCATAACCTCAATCAAAACCTCAATAGCTATTCACTATATATATATGTATATGCTTTAAAGGAAGCAGCAGTTTAAGATATTATTAATATCTTTATAATCTTTATATATATATATATATATATATATATATATATATATATCTGTATTACAGGAAGTAACAGTTTAAAATGTTATTAATAAAAAGAATAATAATTATTATGGATTATGGACCTGGGATGCTGCTATATGCAGAAAGTACCCAATGACCATAATGGCTACATAAGTTAGTATTCGTGAAGGGCAATGTGCTAACTTTACATTACTAGTAACACTAGTTATAGAGAACAAAGGGCGAACAGAACAGTGATTGCTATCACGGTGAACAAATAAGGGAGCTGAGATAATAGTAAGAATTAATAAAATAAAAATATATAAGAATAAAAATATTAATAATAATAAGAATAACTTAGTGCTGTTGGTCCTGTGATCTCTGGGACTTTTTCAGGGACCAGCCGCCTAAATCAAAGGAGGAAACGGCAATAAGTGGGTATTGCCCCTGTTTCTGACATGAAATATATATATACCACAGGTGGTACAGGTGAAATTGTTTTAAGTAGATTTATATAAGTTTAGGTAGGTTTATATAAGTTAAGGTCAGGTTAAATAAAGTCAGATTTAATAAGTTAAAATAAAATAAAATCAGTTTAAGTAAGTTAAAGTCAGATAAAATAAATAAATGTTTAAAGTTAATTTTGATGGTGATAGTGCTGTGCATATATTACATGGCTGATCCAAAAGAGGCTGGAAGTAAAGATTAAAATAATAACCAGAATCTAAAATTAAAATAATATAAAATGAAATAAAATAATAACCAGAGTAAAAATAATACCCAGAATAAAAAGAATGAAAAGCAAGAGATGGGGTAAGTTACATGGGGTCGTAGCGATCTGTGCAGTTGTGGAGAAATAAATGTTTAGTCTGAAGGTGTGCTGCAGTGTATGGTATGTGCTAGTGACCCCTGGTGTACGGAATCGGGAAAGTCTTTAACTTTAAAAAAATAAATATAAATTAATTAATTAATTATGTTGGGCTGGTTAACCCATGTATTACAGGTTGGGAGTTGTATACAAATAAATAAAATAGTTTGATAAGTAGTATAAATCAAATTAACTGATAAATAGGTAGGGTTTAAATTAATTTAACCAAATATGTTATAAGTTTAAAGATAGGGTTAATGATAAATAGGTAAGGTTAATAGACTGAAGGAATAACTGACTGGAAAAGTAGCGGAATATAGTCGCTGAACTTTATAGGTGAGGAAAGTGTTTTAAAGTAAGAAAGCAGCATCTCGGGTATTGCATTCGGTAAACTAATGGCTCACAAGAAATAAAAATGTAGGGAGTAGGAAAGCGTAAAGAGTACTGAAGGAGGTAAAAAGATGGGGCTAGGGCAGTTCGGGGTTGCTATACCTGTTCCTATAGTAGGACCCTGAACATCTTCTGTGAGCATCCTTCAGGAGTTTGTGTGGTATTTATAAAAAATATAAAAGCAGATAAATAAAATAATATATGAAAGGTAAAAGAATACTCCTAAAGATAGCCAAATGGGGGGGAGGGGTACAAGTTTTCTATGCTGTAAGACCTCAAAGAGGCTGGGAGTATTAACTGTACATATGTACAAGCCTAGCAATTATGGAATATCAGTTAGCCATGATGTTATCGATATCTATGGTACATGTGATCAATTTTTTTATATATAATTATACTGAGAGTTTTTTTGAAGTGGTAATTTGAGTAGGCTGCCGGAAACTGGTTGTTTAGAAGTTTGTTGTAAAGGTTTCTGATGTTACTCACTGTCAGTTGTTTGTTATTGCATATCGTGGCTATTCTGATGATTTGTGATAAGATGATGTTGGCATGCACTTTCTTGGATATATTCGAATGCCAGTGCATGTAGCTGAAGATATTAAAGTTAAAGGCGCATTGCTTATTATATATATTGATGGTGGGGTAGGATTTGTTGAGGTCTATATCCAAATCCAGGTAGTTAGCAGATTTGTTGTTATCATTTGTTTTTTCTAGTGCGAGCTCCATCGGGTATATATGTGTGTGGCCTTGTATGAAGTTGGGGCAATTTGCTACGAATAAATCATCAATATATCTGAATATGACGATATCAGGAGGTAATGATGTTTCGTACCAGTATAAATAAAGGTTGGCAATGATGCAGCTTGCTGGGCTGCCCATGGGGGTACCTGTGGTTTGCTGGTAAACTGCTTTTCCATCGAAAATGTAGTTGTTAGAGATGCATAAATTGAGCAGATTCTTCCAATGTATAGGTTTGCAGTGTATATTGTGTTTGTATATATTATACAGGTTGTTTAAGGCGATCTTCAAATTGGTTTGGTCTATTCTAGTAAATAGGCTGTTGAAGTCGAAGATTTGTATATGGAATATATTGTTAGTGTATAAGGCATTTATAATAGGGGTATTGTTATTGATTATCTTACTGTTGGGTAAGATGTTAATGATAGGTTTCAGTAGTTGCTCTAAGGTTTTTCCATGTTTGTATGCATAGCTGTTCTTGCAAGAGGTAATGAATCTGAAGCCTATAGGGTTCTTATGGAACTTTGGTATTCAGTATAGGTATGGAAAACTGTAATTATTAATACTGAGTTTTAGTTTTTTTTGTGATGGCTAATAGCTTTTTGGTTATGATGTTGCTATTGTTTGTTACGGGCTCGTATGTGTTACTAGAATTGAGTTCGTTATTTAAAGTGTGAAAGTAAAATGCTTTACATATGACGGCATAGACAAAGCCGCTTATAAAAGCGGCTTTGTCTACAGGGGTGATAATAAATTGGCCATGTATCTCTGATCACTGTTTTTTAATTGTGGCGATGTTGCAGTTGATAGTGGTTAGTGGGGCTCCGTGGGGAGGTAAGGTTTTCTAATTATTTATTAGATTTAATAATACAGTGTTTATCCACATGCAGAAAGCTTCAATGGGTGTGTTATTTTTATAGGCAAGCATGAAGCAGTAGTTGAGGAGGTCATAATATAAGTGTTTTTTTGAATGTAGTTAGGCTGGTTTTTTTAAACAACCTGAATTTGTATCCATAGGAAAGAATGTTTCTCAGTTCCTGGTATGGTATAATCTCCAGGTTACCAGTTATAATATGCCTGTGGTGGGGATTAACATACTGCTGTATTTCTGCCTTGTGGCAAATGCATGTGTCAATGTCTAATTTTACTTTGTCCATGTTAGTAGCAAGGGATTTGTAATTGCAGGCAAGAAGGCTGAAAGGTTTATCATATCTGTATCTGGCTTTTATTTGGATGTTTTGGCAACTCACTGGGAGTAGATCAGTGTGTGAATTAATACATCGGTTTATGTTGATATGATCCATAGCGGTGTTCTGAAATTTTAATATAATGGTAGAATCCTCCTTATTAATATTATTATTTGTGGATTTACAGATGTCAGATAGCAGATGGAATAGGTGTCTGTTGTTGAATTTGAAACTATTGACGAATTTAAATAGTGCCTTTAATATGCTGTGTTTTGTACTGAAGAGCAGGTTATGTAACTGCTGCACTTCTATGTCATTATTGGTCCAAGTGGTTACAATCTGGGTAAAGCTACTTAGTTTGTGGTTGTTAGAATTATGATTTCTTGACTTGCATTTTTTTATGTGGTCATGGCTTGCTTGTACATTTGACCATTTGAAATTTATCATAAATACAGAGTTTTTCTGTAGAGCTGGTAATGATACTATGGCTAAATTTGTTATTTAGTCCATAAGGGTACAGTGTTTTAAGTTTTAGCATAAACATTTCTTCCTGTCTGTTTCGCAAAGCGGGGTCAGGTGTATGGGCTAAGATTGAGATGTAGATATTAGAGAAGCAATGTTTCTGGAAATGTTTATATTCTATTTTGTATTCTTGTTTGCCCGGGTTTTTTCTGTTTTTGTAGTTATGAAGGTTAAGCCTTAGATGCTATTTGTTATTTCGTTTTTAGGAGCATTAGCAACTAGGCCGTATTGCTCCGGGGATATGCGATGGTCATTCCCTGACCTTTCCGCATCCTCCGTATTTGGTGGTGACGGGCTCAAACCCCGGTCTAATCAAGAAGCAGTGTGCTACACACTGCTGCTCCTTTCCACCTGGCTACGGAGGTGCCCTTAGATGCAGTTTGTTGCCGGTTTGTCTAACGTATTTTGCATTACATGTACGGTGATGAGGTATATCACATTGCTATTCTTTCAGAAAATGGGTTCATTGTTATTGTGGGTAATATGATTTGTGTGCATGTATGGGTAGATAAGGCAGTTACATTTGTTGAATTTGGTGGAATGGGAATCTGTTATCCCGGTGTTGGCTAGGCTGGGAGCATTTGATGCTGGTTGCTCTGCGAGGTGTGTGTGTGATATGTGTATGTTTAGGAATAGTAGAGTGTAACGAGGAGCCATACAGAGCATAGGCTCCTGGGGTCCAGTTTATTCTACTCTGCCCGTGTAGCATGTTAGGTAATTTTTGTCTATCCATGTAAAAGTTCCATGTACATAATAAATAAATAAATAAATACACAAAGTGAACATAAAATGTTCACTCTATATAACATCAAAAGATAACATAAAAAGAACTTTATGTAACATATAAAGCTCACTTTATGGAACATAAAAAGAACATAAAATACATAAAGTTAACACAGTAGCAAGTCGAACAACTCGATAAATAAGGTAAAAATAAAATGAAAAATCAAACATTAAGTTTCAAATTACCTTATTTCCTCATGTATAAGATGCTCCCATGTATAAGATGCACCTTAATTTTGGGGCCCAAAATTTGAAAAAAAAATGTATTACATAAAGTTATTGAACTCAAGTTTTATTCATCATAAAATTCATGGGCGCCTCCATAGCCAGGTGGGCAGGAGCAGCAGTGTGTAGCACACGCTTCTCGATTAGACCGGGGTTCGAGCCCGTGACCACCAAATATGGATGATGCAGAAAGGTCAGGGTATGACCACCGCATATCCTCGGAGTAATATGGCCTTAGTTGCTAATGCTCCTAAAAACCAAATAACAAACAAACAAACATAAAATTCATACAACTCCTCATCACTATTAAAACTCCCATCCATTAGCTTGTCCTCATCTGTGTCTGATGACGAATCACTGTCTTCATATATTGCCTCATCCTCAGTTCCATCTATGGAATTTCAAATGCCACACTTCTTAAATGACTTGACAACGATCTCAATCTTGATATTATCCCAGGATCTTTTCACTCAGGTACAAACTTCGCCTATAGTTGGTTTCTTCACTCTTCCTGCTGGTGTCAAATTGTCCCCAGACGACTTCATCCATTGGTTCCATTCGTCTCTCACGGCAGCTTTGAAGGGTTTGTTAATGCTGACATCAAGTGGTTGGAGCTGGGATGTCAAGCCTCCAGGTATGACGGCAAGTTTTGTTTTTTGCTCTGCAGCAATCTTCTTTGTGTTTTTTGTTATGTGTGCCTTGAACTGAACAAGCACCAATAGGGCAGTGCCTCTGTAGCCAGGTGGGTAGGAGCAGCAGTGCATAGCACACGCTTCTTGATTAGACCGGGGTTCGAGCCCGTCACCTCCAAATATGGAGGATGCGGAAAGGTCAGGGAATGACCACCGCATATCCCATAGCAATATGGCCTTAGTTGCTAATGCTCCTAAAAACCAAATAACAAACAAAACAAACAAACAAACAAACAACAACCAATAGGGCAGGTTTGCGTAAGAGCCCATTTGGTATCCTGCTCCAAACTTTCTCAAACCAAATCTTCATCCCATCCTGATCCATCCAAACCTTGTCATGAACGTGGACAATCACTCCTCGAGGAATGTCTTCTTTTGGCATTGTTTTACGTTTGAAAATCAGCATAGGAGGCAGCTTGGTTCCGTCGGCACAGCAAGCTAGAACAACTGTATAATGGCTCTTTTCATGTCCATTGTCTTCACAGTTATAGTTTTCACCCCTTTCTTATCAACAGTTCTGTTACTTAGGATATCAAATTGAAGGGGGACTTCGTCCATATTTGCAATCAGTCCCAATTCAAACTGATGTGTCTTCCGACATTGAATGACAAAACGATGAAATTCAAGGACCTTCTGCTCATAGCTTTCATGCATCTTTTGGGCAAGTCTGGTGCATGTACGCATGCTTAGTCCATTCCGTTTCATGAACCTGAAGCACCAATTGTGTTCTCCTTTGAAATCAGTAACTTCTTTTTCATCAGCAATTCTTCTTTCCTCATGCTGAACCGTCTTTTTGGATACAGGAATTCCAATTGCCCTTTGTTCTTCAATCCACATCTTCAAATCCCTCTCTAAATCAGGCCATTTTGTTGACTTGCCTCTCATGGCCTTCTTCTTCTGCTGTGGCGTTTTCAGTAGGGTTTCTTCTTCCCGTAGCCAGTCTCAGATTGTTTTGTCAGTTGGAGGAGGACCAAACTTACGTTCATCAGCATGATTTCCATTCACTTTTGCAAACTGGATCACTTTTAACTTGAATTCAGCACTGTACGAAAATCTTTTCTGAGCCATTTCTGGGCAAAACGTAGCAAAACATAACCTAATATACTGGTAACAAGTGCGAAACAATGAGCGCAAAGACAACAAGCGCGAAAAGCGGGAAATGCAAAGTAAAAAAAACTACAACCACTGTATAAGAAGCACCCAATTTTTAGACCCCAAATTTTTCAAAAAAAGGTGCATCTTATACATGGAGAAATACGGTAAATTAAGGAAATATAAGCCTATAGAGCAAGGTTCCTGATATGAAGAAATCAGGTTAAAGAGGCAATGGTGCCAATATAAAGAAGTGTGATGGGTTGATTTCAAGAGGGAAAATATAAGATAATGTGGCGAATATAACAATATGAAGTAGGAAATGTAGGCTAATAAGGCAAAGCTATTGATAAGAAGAAATATAGGCTAATAAGGCAAAGCTATTGATAAGAAGAAATATAGGCTAATAAGGCAAGGCTACTGATATAAAGAGGTGCGAATCAATCTGTAAACCGTAATTACAGCGTGTAGTTCCATTGCCTGTACTATGGAAAATAGAAAGCCATTCCTGGTAGTGTAAGCAAGACTAGGACATGGGAAAAGGATGTGATTGTCTCTTTGTATAAGGCAATGGTCAGGCCATGCCTTGAGTACTGCATACAGGTCTGGAGGCCTCATTTTAGGAAGGATGTAGATTTGCTTGAGCGTGTACAGAGAAGGGCGACAAGATTGGTGAGGGGAATGAAGGGATCCTCTTACCAAGAGAGGCTTAAGTTCTGCAAATTGCAGTGGCTGGAGACTAGGCACCTGCGCGGTGATCTGATTGAGGTGTAAAAAAGTAAAGTGTTGCCATTATCAACCCACTGCAGGATGGAAGCCTCCTCAACAATTCATGTTGAGGGAAATGGACCATAATCTGCCACGCTGGTCCAATGCGGGTTGGCAGATCGACCGTATTCAGCAGTCAGGGGCTTGAACCCCAGTCTACTCAAAGAGCGTGTGCTACTGCACTCCCGCTCCTGCCCACCTTGAGGTGTATAAGGCCTTAAATGGGTTGAGCACGCTGAATTCTGGTGGGATCCTTCCACTTCCATTTATGTCCCCTTAGTGGGATCCTTCCACTAAGGGGACATAAATTCAAATTAAGAAAAAACAGATGTAGAATAGATGTGTGGAAATTGGTCTTTAGCCAGTGGGTGGTTAATTGCTGGAACAAACTTCCATCTGTCATTGTGGAAGTTGATAGGTTAAATAAATTTAAGGAGGAACTGGACAGGCAAAAAAAAGAAAGAAAATCGTGTGATTTTCTTTCTTTTTTTTTTTTTTTTGGCTGATGCTGCATAAGCTCATACACGCTTTCTTGCATCACATGCCACTACTACTATGACTTGTATCTAACATGTATTACAGGAAGTAACAGTTTAAAATGTTATTAATTCTTACTATTATCTCAGCGCCCTTATTTGTTTACCGTGATAGTGATCACCGTTCCGTTCGACCTTTATTCTCATATATATATATATATATATATATAAAGAATGTTTCTTTCTTTTCCTATTATTTCCTAAACTAATGTTTAAGGGCAAAATATAAGGAAATCTTTTCTATTATTTCCTAATTTACCATTTAAGGTCAGATTGCAAAATATAATGAAAAATAAAGAAACCATTTTCCTTTTTTCGTAACCAAACCTAAATCAACAATATAGTAAAAACACTCATGAACTCCAAAAGTCCACTTTTAATAATTTGAAAAAAACATAATGAAGAACATAAAATGAACGGAATGAAACTTTTATTAATTTAGTTTTCATCAAAAAATCAACCAGCATTTTATTTTTCTTACAAATTTCTTCCATGTTTAAAAGATTCATCGTTGCTATTACCTGTTTACGGTTCATCACAAAACTATTATGCACCGTTCTTTACTCATAAATACACATAATGCCACTCAATGACTTCACAGTAGCTTGTTGTTTGTCACGCTCAACACCAATCATTTCATCGTTTGCCACGCCTACCTGTCAATCAACCCCAGGGGCTCACATCTGGTGAGTATGGGTTTGGCACACCCAGGGTCCTGAGCTGGATATCATCATTCTTCCCTTTCTTGGTGATTCCCTTTTACTTCTCTCTCTCTCTCTCTCTCTCTCAGGGTAACTGGGGAATTTTTTTTTTTTTTTTTTTTGGCTGGTGCAGCATAAGCCTAAGGCTTCATTGCACCATATAGCTAATAATAATAATAATATATCCTTCTCGAATTTGGCTTCAGACCGATAGCACCTACTGTCTGTTTACCGAGCAAGCAGCGCTAGAGTCCGGTGTTGGGGAAACAAATTTTCTTGTGTAAGTTATCCGACATTTCTCGTCGTTCTTGTGTTGGTTTTCTTTACCTTAGCCAATATGTCATTTCATATTTAATATAGAAAATTAGACTACGTACAAGTTATTGCAAATGCATCATATTAGTACTCAGCTAAACTCTGAATTAGCAAATTTTTTGCAAAGGCAATATCGTTTAAGTTATCTCATATTGTGAATACCTTCACAGCGAGTTGCCATGATATTGCACTACTTCAAATAAGTAATGCTTCACCAAAAGGAGAAGATTGTTGTTATTTATTCTCAGCAGATACCACCACCCAGAATGCAACGTTTCAGGGCTATTTGGCCCTTCTTCGGTGGGTGGGTAGGTACCCTAGCATTCTCTTGCAGCCTGAAGCATAAGCCCTTAATGCATTTTAGTTTTATAGAAAATTATTAAATATGTTATTTCATATTTAAATATTCCAAACATACATATTGTTATTAATGTGAGCAATGGGCATGCTTGTTTGCGATATGCTATTCTACATTGGATGCTGTTGAAGATAAAGCACAATATAGGTCACTTTCAGTGCCAAGTTTGTTGCGCTGCTTTGTGTTTATAGTCAGAAGTGCAGAAAAACCAGCTTCACATGCAAAGCCTGTTTACTTGTTTTGTTGTAGATAGGGAGATCCCAAAAATTCTCCATTGCATTTTTTTTTGTTATCTTTGGCATCTGAATCGAACCTGAGTTCCAAAAACTCCTTCCAGATATCTTCTGGCAGAGGTTGAACATCAGTGAGAAAATGATTCCTCAGAAGTTTCAAAATAGAATTTTCAGTAATCATGATATCAGGAAAATATCATCTGAATTTCTTCTGAAGACAAACTAAGTGGATTTAATTTTTCTTTGAAATCATTTTCAAGTAACTTGCCTTTGAGAGTTTCATAAAGTTGAGAAAACAAAGCGACATTTTTAGCATCAACGTGCTGAATCCATAATTAAATTTTGCAATAAATGTCTGCAATACCATCAAAATCAGCCATGATGGTGGTATTTGTCTTTGCCTTGTTAACAAAGACATTTGCTTTTCCTTGAAAACAGCAGAGATATTCCAAAAGTAGGGTGATTGCTTCTTTCAGCTCATAAACCAAGCATATTTCCTTTGATAACCAATGAACCTGAGTATAGAACAGAAGAGCTTTGTGGTTTGCATTCAGATCTTTACAAAACACAAAGAAAATCTTGAGTTTAATTCACTTTTTTTCACATAATTCACTTCTTTGATGCAGAGGTTGAGATCTTCACACATATTGCTGGGCAGAGTTTTAGAAACCAATACTTGATGGTGAATGATGCAGTGCGTCCAGAAAACAGATGAGTTTTTCTCTAATTTTTGCCAAAAACCCTGATCATGAGCTTAGCATTATACTGGTGCCCCATCAGTGCACACTCCACTCAATTTTTCCCAATAAGCTTATTTGTTTTGAAGAATTTTGAAATAGCTTCAAAGATATCATCAGCTTTAATGGTGGTTTCCAAGGTACGAGAAAATAACATTTCTTCTTCCACAGTATTGTGAGTTACATGTCATGCATAACATATAAGTGTGCATATCCACCTTGATAGATTCCTCATAGCTAATAGCAAGAAAAGGTGATGATTTGATCTTTTGCAGAATTTGAAGTTTGTAATCCCAGATAATTCATCAATTAAGTGCATAACTGTAGAATCAGACAGGGAAATACTATGATCTTTAGCGTTTCTCACCAACCATTGAAGTAAAAACGAAAACCAAATCTTAAAAAGCTTTATATTTAAATTTACAGTAGATCAAACAAAATAAATGTGATTATACAAATAAAATGTTACTGATAACAAAATACTGAATTAAGATAGAATAAAACAAATGTAGTTTACAGTGAATGTACAAATAAAATGATAATAAAATACTGAATTAAAATGCAATAAAATATACTAGATTAAAAGCACTAAAATAACTGAAGCTTTCAAAGGCTTCTACCTTCTTTCTCAACAGTGCACTTCTATTCTGCGGTGCCTCATTAAATACCAGCAGGTTCACGGTGCATCTCACTTAAACGTGTACTGTTCCTGTACATGTTGGAACTGGAAGCGGCTCGGGAGCGTTCCAGGCGAAAACGTTCATCCCCTCCAAGGATTACCGCCTCAAAGAGGGGATGAATGCGTGTACCCCTGTCTCTATTTATATTATTCCCAATAGAACTAATTCTTAGGCTCTCGAGCCACTTGCGGTCCCAAAATCTATGCGCCCGATCAGTGATGACTGCTTCGTCCGGGGAGATATGATGTTGCTTCTCCCAAAAATGTTCAGCTACGGCAGATTTACCATAATCCGCATTTCTTATCGCGTTTGTGTGCTCCCCCAGACGATCTTTGAGGCATCGTCTGGGGGAGCACACAAATGTGATAAGAAATGCGGATTATGGTAAATCTGCTGTAGCTGAACATTTTTGGGAGAAGCAACATCATATCTCCCCGGACGAAGCAGTCATCACTGATCGGGCGCATAGATTTTGGGACCGCAAGTGGCTCGAGAGCCTAAGAATTAGTTCTATTGGGAATAATATAAATAGAGACAGGGGTACACGCATTCATCCCCTCTTTGAGGCGGTAATCCTTGGAGGGGATGAACATTTTCGCCTGGAACGCTCCCGAGCCGCTTCCAGTTCCAACATGTACAGGAACAGTACACGTTTAAGTGAGATGCACCGTGAACCTGCTGATATTTAATGAGGCACCGCAGAATAGAAGTGCACTGTTGAGAAAGAAGGTAGAAGCCTTTGAAAGCTTCAGTTATTTTAGTGCTTTTAATCTAGTATATTTTATTGCATTTTAATTCAGTATTTTATTATCATTTTGTTTGTACATTCACTGTAAACTACATTTGTTTTATTCTATCTTAATTCAGTATTTTGTTATCAGTAACATTTTATTTGTATAATCACATTTATTTTGTTTGATCTACTGTAAATTTAAATATAAAGCTTTTTAAGATTTTGGTTTTCGTTTTTACTTCAATGGTTGGTGAGAAATGCTAAAAATCATAGTATGAATATACCCAACCCCAGAGGCCTATTTGAAGGACAGGGAAATAGTCTGTATTTTTTTCTCAATTTCTTCTCCAGGTAAAATTTTGGCACAGAATCAAGACTTTATGAGAGTTTCTCCAGTGGTATGAGGTTTCTTTTGCTTTACAATTAAAAATTCTATTTCATTCGAAGCTATTTCACAGCCTTCGTGGATTCCTGAAAGTTTGTTTCGGTACCATCCAATCTCATATGCTGCAGGGAATCTCCCTTGGCAGAAAAGTACTCTGCCAATTTTTTTTTTTTTTTTTTAGCTAGATTTGGGTTGTTTTAATTCAAATGTTGTTTCATTTGGGAGGGTCACATGGCATTGTCGCTCAGCATTTTTAGGCATACAGTGCATTGTGGAATTTGCAGCCCATCTTTTGCAATATATGTAAAACCATACTTGATATAAACACATCAAAATTTCATTTTTTTTCCGCACCAGAAAGCAAGTAACTAGTATTCTTGCAAATATCAGAATGCAATTGTTGTAACTAGTATTATTGTATGTCATACCTTGTACATTGGTGTTATTATAGCACATGTGCAGAGTAATGAAACAAGCTTGTTTCACAGTGCATTACTGCATTACAGATGATTTCATTAAAACTGTTATTATTTCCATAAAGATAACTTTTAGTATATATATAAAAAAAATAATATTATAAAAATTAAAAATAAATATTTTTTATGATGTTGATTATATGCTTTTTTCTACAAATGCATCCTTTTGAGAATCTAGAATCTAAGAGATTCACTGATCTAGAATGATTGAGAATGACTGATCTAGATTAATTATTCAGTTGGTCAGAAAAGTGGCTTCAGTTTACTAAAGCTGATAAATACAAAGTTTTGCATCTGAGGATAACTTATCTATGCAGTAGTGATCTGAAGGTAGTAGGAGACAAAAAAGGGCCTAGGAGTTATGATTCTATTTTAGTTTTCACAGTGTTGGGAATAGGCAGACAGGAATAGCCCATGTAAGTAGGAACTTCACCATTAGGAACAAAGAGATGATTTCACCTTTGAAAAGTATTAGTTAGACACATCTGGAGTAGTGTTTAGAGGTTTTAGGCTTGCACCTTAAAAAAGACACTGATTCCCTGAAAGTCAAGGAAGAGCAACAAGATTAATCAGGATGTAAGGGGTGCAATACTATTGTAGACAAGCTGTACTTCTGTAGTTTGCATAGCATGAAGACTGGCTCTATAAGGTGACTTGATTTACCTCACTGTATAGGCAGCTCTTGAAGGTTTGAATCAGTCGAATGCTGAGATTATGTTTTTAATTTTTGGAAGAGACAAGGATAAGGAAGCATATTTTTAAATTTAATGAGGCTAAATTTTGACTGAATACCAAGAAATTTTCTTTCTGTCCATTGTTCAAAGTGAATAATGATTGAAAGATTTTCATGTTGACATCTTTTCTGAATGTGTATTATCATATTATGATAAAAATGAAATAAGTTAAACACTGTTATATGTTGCATGGTTTTTAATCATCTTATACATTTAAATGAATACTATTTTTACACAGTTTATTATTTGATAGGTGACCTTTCAAATGAAGAAGAAGTTTTGCAGTGGCTTATTGCACAGCAAAGTACAGATGAAATTGAGGATGTTTCTTACAAGGTTTTGGAACAGATGCTAGCAAAATCTGAATTTCTAGCTGTGTTATTCTGTAATTTCAAGAATTTTTCAAATATTTTAATAATATATAAATTACAGTTATTTCAAAATAATCCAGGTTTTAATATTGTGTTAATATCAATGTAAATTATACTGAAATTTTAGCCTGAAGAACTTTACGTATTTAATATTTCTCTGTTATATTATTTGGAATTTTAGCAGTAAAATACTATTTACATTGTTTTCATATTTGACACTAGGCCAAATACAGTCCGTGTAGTCACAAGCTTCTACATATTTCATAAAACATTTTTAGGAGACAACAGTAAGTCTTTTTCAATATTTGTACTATAATAAATTATTGGTAATTTATTGTCTCAAAACAACAGAAAGAACAAATGGTAGACTGCTTCAGGAATGATTGTTAATCAGAGGAGCACATTCAGTGTAAGTAATACATTAGCTTATTATATTCCCAGAATAAAGAAATCATATTATTAAAATTGCAGTTAATGACTGTTAGTATTTAGATTACAAAAACATTTACTTACTGTCTAACAAGAGGGAAATTATTTATTTTCTTTATTAAAAGAAAATAATAAAAAAAAAGCAGTCAAATTCTTTCAACTTGATTAAGGAGAAATTAATTCGGTTAACAGAAATGTCATATAATGTCATTATATGACATTTGTGTTAGTTGAAATAGATTGAGTTACTCTGCCTTCCTAGCAATTGCACAGAATCTTGTCAATAATTTTTCCCATCAGTGTGTTAATTGTATTTTATTTTGGTTTTTCTTCTTAACGTATCTTAAAAAATTTGAATCAAGTCTCTGAATATATCTCTGATGTACTGATGTACTTAGGAGAAACTTTGTTATTTATTATTATATTATTGAGAGAGAGAGAGGTGGGGGAGGAGGGGGGGGGGTAAAGAAGTATATTAAAGTCACTGGTCCTTATCATGAAAGATAACTCAGGTTTGTTTATTGTAAGTTGGTTGTTTTTTGACTGTATAAGCAGTGTCAGCAGGGAGCAAAAATAACAGAAAAACTAATTTTTTTATAAATAACAGTTCTTTTTTTTAAATAATAAAAACAATTTAATTCAGTAACAAAAACATGAAAAAGCCTTTACTAGACAAAACTAAAGGAAAAGATCTATCAGTGTAGGTAAAAGTTTTCTAAAGTGAAAACACCTGTTCCTCCTCTCCTATGGAGTGGTTTCCGTATACCGCATTACTTGTCCAGATTGTGGAGGGTGTTATACAGGTGAGTCCAGCAGGAGATCAAAAGATTGGGTTTCTGAACATGAGGTAGCTCTTTGGACTGCTAATTTTGAATGCTCTGCAGTGGCCGAACATTATTGAGTTGAGCAGCACAACCTTGATCCTGATGGGATATTGAAATCGTCCACTATTCACGTGATTACCGCCAGCACTCGTGGCTTGAGGCACTGCACATAGCTAGCAGTAATAGTACCGTGAATTTCTCTAGGGGGAGTGCATGTGCACCCCATTATGGAATCTACTGTTTGCAGTGTGATGAGCACTGGCAATCATCACGTGTATGTATTCTGCTCTCCCGACACCAGACTCATGATGCATGATCATCCCCAGCTGACTTTTGCTGTTGAACCAACATATACTATGGTGGACAAAAAAACTGCATCACGTGAATTTTGCAAATAATATGTGCAAATAATATAATTTTGTGCTGCATTGTCGGTTGCATAAATGTTTGAAATGCATTTGTTATATGGGATATATATATCTCTGTGAATGAAATCCAATAAAAAGACTCCACCTGATATACCTAATTGCCATAAATATCTTCCCAAAGGGTAAAATGTGTAATTAATGGAAATATGAGAAATCATGCAAATAGCAATTATGACAATCAAACATACATTTTATTGCATATACGTGTACAAACTGAAATGACAAGTTAACATAATAGTATTTATGTACTATAAATCAGCAAAATAAGTCCTCAATATTTTGCTGTTCCTCGTTGAGCTGCAATTACAGCCTTGCAACGATCTGGCACAGAGTTAATCAACTTCTGAATATACGGTTGCCCAATTTCATGGTATCACAACCTTAAATGCTCTCCTGCAGCTGAATCTTACTTGTTGGCTTCTTCTGAGCAATTTTAGACAACATTATGTACCAGCAATTTTCAGTAGGGTTCAAATGTGGACTGTTCAAATCCGGGCCAGTCCAACACTGTAATGCCAGCATTTCTGAAGTATGAATGCACCTTAAGGGAGAAAAATGAGGGAAAACATTGGTGTAAGTATGTTTTAAACCTTGAGACAAGAAGACAAACTCATCATTAAATCTAAATAGAATAAAAACTTACCAATTTTGATGTGTGGCAAGGTGCTGAGTCATGTTGAAAATTTCAGTTTTTGACCCCTAATAACAGGTTTCAGGCACTCCTCCAAGATAGCAGTGTAGGTTTCTGCATTCACTGTTCCGTTAATAAACTTAATTCGCCCCACTCCTTGCTTGTTATGCCTCCCCAGACCATCTGACTGGCAGGGAAATTTACAGTCGGTGTTATGCAGTCAGGGTGGTATCACCAGGGGGCTCACATCTGGTGAGTATGGGCTTGGCACACCCAGGGTCCTGAGCTGGATATTACCATTTTTCTCTTTCTTGGTGATTCCCTTCTACATTTGTCTCTCTCTCTCTCTCTCTCTCTCTCTCTCTCTCAGGGTAACTCTGGAATTTTTTTTTTGGCTGTGCAGCATAAGCCTTAGGCTTCCTTGCACCATATAGCTAATAATAATAAATAAATAAATCACTTCCCATCCGAGCTATGCAGGTATAATTTCGATTCATCAGAAAAGATGACGGTGTCCCACTGCTCTTCTGTCCAAGAACATGCATTTTAGCCCAAGCAAGTCGCTTCTTCATCATTTGTTGAGTCAACAAAGGCTTCTTTTTTGGCATGCAGACCACATTCCAAAAGCCGTTTATGGATAGTTTATGCACTTGTTTGCACATCAATGGCCATCTCAAAGTCTAGTTTTAGATCAGGAGCACCAGCACCAGTGATATCCAGCATGGCGATTACGAAGGCATAGCCTTTTCAATTATCGATCTTGGGAAGGTGTAGTCACGCTTACAGCCTGATCCAGGTCTTCTATTCACATCACCAGTTTCAATCATTAATTTCAGCACCCTGAATACCGTTGATTGGTGGCAGCCTATTTTATCAGCAATAGCACATGTAGAAAGCCCTTTCTGGGACAAAGCAACAGCTACACTTTTTTTTTTCTTGGTGTTAACTGAACATATGGAGTCATGCTTACACCTCCACAAAACAAGATACCAATGAATGTATATACCCTTCCAATGCTGTATTTATAGAAATGGCTGATGCAATAGAAGCGTTATCTAAAGCAATACCTTTGCATTGCGACAAACAAAATGACTGTAATTAAACAATATCTTATATGTTGCACTACAAATGTTACTTTTTTTAAGGTGATGCAGGTTTTTTTCTGCCACTATATATATATACTGCAGTACACCATTCACCGACTAAGCTGATAGCCAGGAGGGCAGGAGCAGCAGTGCGTAGCACACGCTTCTTGATTAGGCCGGGGTTCGAACCCGTGACCACCAAATATGGAGGATGCGGAAAAGTCAGGGAATGACCACTGCATATCCTCAGAGCAATATGGCCTTAGTTGCTAATGCTCCTAAAAAAAAAAAGATAAAGATAAATAAACCGACTAAGCTGATGAAGAGGCACTTTGTCTCGAAAGCAACTGTATATTTTATTAGTTTTATTCATATTTTATTGTACTTTAATGCTTTTATCTTATTATCTTTTAATACTTTTATCCATTGTCTTTTAAAACTTTTATTTTATTTTATCTCTATTTTAGTATTTTTTATAGATATTATTTATTTATTTTAATAAATTTATTTTAAGTCAGTTTGTTGGTCGTGGCTAGAAAGTTTGCATTAGCATTAGTAGGGAATATGAAGCAAGAAAGCAAGCTTATATAGGATCAGCCAAAAAAAAAAAAAAAATCACACCCTTTTCACCCTTCCATTCACTCCAAATGTTTGTCTAGTTCTGCGTTGAACTTTATTTAAGTTGCTAACCTCCACTACAACAGATGGAAGTTTGTTCCAACTATCAACTACCTGCTGGCTAAAGGCGAATTTCTGCACATATATTCTACAATTATCTTTCCTCAATTTGAATTTATGCCCATTGAGGTGAGTAATCTGAGCAAAAGGAAGAATCCCATTAGCATTTAGCTTGTTCAATCCATTCAAGGCCTTATACACCTCACAAGTGTCTAGGCTCCCGAAGCTGCAGTTTGTTGCAGAACTTTCTTGGTAACACCAACCCTTTGTTCCATTCACCAATCTCGTCGCACTTCTCTGTACTCGTTACAGCAGGTCTACATCTTTCCTAAAATAAGGCCACCAGACCTGTATAAAATACTCAAGGTGTGGCCTGACCATTGCCTTATACAAGGGGACAATCACCCCTCTTAGCATTAGCATTAGTAGAGGCATTTGATGCAAGAAAGCAAGCTTATGCAGCATCAGCCAAAAAAAAAAGTAACATAAATAAATAAAAATAACCACTTCCACTTCACCCCTCTGTTCGTTCGAAATACCTGTCCAGCTGAGCCTTAAACTTATTTAGGCTATCAACTTCCACGACAAGGGATGGAAGTCTGTTCCACCTACCAACCACCCGCTGGCTAAAGGCAAATTTCCGCACATCTATCCTACATCTGTCTTTCCTCAATTTGAATTTATGCCCTCTCAGGTGATTATTCTGAGCAAGAGGAAGAATCCCATCAGCATTGAGCATGCTCAAACCATTCAAGGCTTTGTACACCTCTATCAGATCACCTCGCTGGTGCCTAGTTTCCAGACACTGTAATTCACAAAACTTAAGCCTTTCTTCGTAAGAGCACCCCTTTGTCCCATTCACCAATCTAGTTGCCCTTCTCTGTACTCGTTCCAGCAGCTCTACATCCTTCTTGAAATGAGGCCTCCAGGCCTGTATACGGTACTCTAGGTGTGGCCTGACCATTGCCTTATACAAGGGAATAATCACCTCCTTATCCCTGCTAGAAAAATTCCTATATATCATTGACAATACACCATGAGCTACTCTTGCAGCCCGTCTGCACTGCTCAGAGAACTTCATATCTGCCTGCACAACCACCCCCAGGTCCCTTTCATTCTCTACCACTGTCAGTGTAGTACCACAGAGTTGATACGTTGCTCTGGGGTTGCTGTTTCCCATATGTAGTACTTTACATTTGTCAATGTTAAACTTCATTTGCCACCTCTCAGCCCATCTGCTCAACCTTTCCAAATCCTGTTGCAGCAGCGTAGTGTCAGTAGTGTCCTTGACAACCCTGCCAACCTTCGTATCGTCTGCAAACTTGGACATTAAGCCTGATATACCATCATCAATATCATTTATAAATACAGAAAACAATAAAGGACCCAATACTGAACCCTGAGGGACTCCACTAATAACATTAGTCCACGATGAGCAGTGTCCATTGATTACCACTCTCTGTCTTCTTAGCCTTAGCCCTGCTAGCAAGATTCCTGTATATCATTGACAAGACACTATGAGCTACTTTTGCAGTCTTTTTGCACTGCTCAGATAACTTTATATATGATTGCACAATTATCCCCAGGTCTTTTTCCATTCTCCACTACCCTGAGTGTAATACCACCCAGTTGATACATTACTCTGGGTTACTGCTAGCCATATGCAGTACTTTACATTTGTCAATGTTAAACTTCATTTGCCACCTCACAGCCCATCTGCTCAACTCAGATCCTGTTGCAGTAGCGTACTATCATTACTGTCATTAACAACCTTCATATTGCTTGCAATCTAAGACATTAACCCTGATATACTTTCATCAGTATCATTGCTAAATACCAAAAACAACAATGGGTCCAACACCAAACCCTAGGGATTCCACTAATAACATTAGTCCATGAAGAGCAATGTCCTTTGATAACCACTCTCTGTCTTTCCTACTCTTATCCTTTTTTGCATCCTTTTATCCATTGTAGCACTCCCATTAAGGAAACCTTGTCCTTAATGCCATACTGCTCCAATTTGTACAGTAGCCTTCCTTGCACTACAGTATCAAAAGTTTTCCTAAAATCCAAGTATATGATGTCAAAATTATTCTTTGCATCCAATTCCTTTGTGCTCACATCATAGTATCCAATCCAAGTTTTGTGACTCATTCAGTTTGTCAGCTACCGGAGCAGGATCATCAACATTCAAACCATCGATATCAAGTGGATCAACCTGATTGATCCCCTTCATTCTAGAGTTTACGTAAGTAAAGAGCTCTTTTCGGTTTTTCTGTGTATCCTTTGCCAAAGATTTCTTGTAATTGCTTGCCTGACCTCCATATTATTTGGAGTTGATGGATTGTGACTTGATTACAATCTTATATCTACCGTTGGCTTCTGTGTCACTTGATAATTTATATGCATCCCGTGCATTTTTGAGATTCTCTGCCATAAGTTCATCTAACATTAATTTTGGTCTAAACCTTGAACAGTATTTTTTAGTTGATATGAAAAGCCTAGTAGCTTCTAAGATTAATTCCTTGAATGCTTTACATTTAGAATTTGCTGTTGGTAACATCATCAGTTGGTCCCAGTGTATAGAATTTAAAACTGTGAGACCACTGTAGTCAACTTTCTGAAAGCAAAAATTCTTCCCTTTACCCCTGATGTTAGTTACATCTTTGAGTAAATCTTACATCAGCACTGTGATCGCTGCCATCCAGTGGTTCTTTTATCTGCAGATTCTTAACACATGAATAATCACTGCTGATAATCAGATCAAGAGTTTTACTTTTTCTGGTTGTCTACTGAACACGCTGCTGTTCAGTAGGCAACCCATTAAATCCATAAAAGTCTTTATAATGTAAAAGTGACTAATCCACCGTTTCTGTTAATATCTGGGATATAAAATCTCCAATTATAAGACATTCTGATTTACTGGCACAGCTGCAACTTGTACAGTTGCTCATTGTACTCATCAGAGTCATTAGGCCTATAACAGACTCCTAGTCTCATTTTTGCTTTCCCAGTGCTTATGTTACACCAAACTGACTGAACATTGCATTGGCTACTCATGTTAACTGGGTGCACTGCCTTAGGTTTTATATATTTCCTAACTAACAGCATAACCACTCCTCCCTTTCTATACTGTCCGTCCTTTCTGTACGGCATATAGGGGAAACCCTGGAGACTGCCTACTTTAAGCAATTACACTTTGTTCTTTCTGTACATATTATACCCCTCAAATTCTGCATTCCTTATATCTGTGTGACACCGTCTCTGATATCCCAACAATATCAGTCTTTGATATCTTGATAAATACTTCAATTTCATTGAATTTATATACTATACTTCTAGCACCGGTGTACATGCAAGTATACATGCACCTGTTCTTACTCCTAGTAAGCTCAGCACCTTGCTTTCCAGGCTGCTGCCAATTCCAATAGAAGAACTGCAAGAATCACTTTCACTTCTGCCTGTGGTTATTGTTAATCTATTAATCTGTGTATCCTCCCAAGCTAGCAGTTTTCTGATCCACCTATCACTGCCTCGATAGCATCAATACTCCTCCTATCATGTCTGGGAAGAATTGCAGACACTTTCAAATTTAACCCTAATGTGAATTTTTTTTTCAACATTGATCTGTACCTGTTAAGGAAGTTTGCAGATCTCCTGTTTTTAATGTGATTAGTGCCAATGTGTTAATCTATTAATCTGTGTAACAATATGATAAGGCCATGATTCATTAGTTGCAAATTCACCTTAAAATCTCAAATCATCCACCTGTCCTTGATGAGAGAGGAGAAGTGCCATCAGAAATTCTCTCCAACTGAAGCAATTCTCACTGCTCTGTGTCATATGCTTTCCTGCTCTACGAGGTATACACCCAGGCATAATCTCAGTTAAAAAAAAAATTATTCATATATCACTAAACCTGTTCATCATCATCATCAGCCATTTTCAATCCACTGCAGGATGAAGGCATCTCTGGAAACTTTCCAGTTCCTTCTGTTTTGTGCAATGGCCATCCATTTACTACCCACAAACTCATGAATTTCTTCTATCCATCTCCGCCGTTGTCTTCAAGGTTTTCTTCTAACTCCTCTTGGGTACCATTCTGTTATTTTCTTAGTCCATCTGTCATCATGTCTTTGAGCTATATGTCCTGCCCAAGACCATTTTAATTCTTTAGTTTTGATAAGAATATCCTTTAATTGAGTTTGCTGCCTAATCCCTGTGTTTCTCTTTTTATCTAACAGTCAGATTCCCAATATAATTAGTTCCATCCTTCGCTGTGTAGTTCTTAGCTTCTCTTCCATTCTTTTGGTGAGTGCCCAAGTTTCACTTCCATAGGTCATGGTGGAGAGTATACATTGGTTCATTATTTTACGTTTCAGACAAACTGGGATATTGCTCTTCAGTATGTGACTATATTTCCTGAATTCTATCAATCTAAAATTTATTTTTCTCTTGACTTCCAGCCACTTATCATTATTACAGCTCATAACTTGTCCCAGATAAGTAGACATGCAGACATGTATAGTATCTTATGTAGGATGGCACCTGAACATCAATTCATCTCTGCCTTCGTACACTGTGATGATTACAGAAAGCACTGCAAAAGGCCAGAAATGTGTGTAACGTTATGTTCGTGCAGTGTGTGTTGTTGTGTTGTTTAGTTGTTTCTGGCCGTTTTATCACCAGGCAGGCGATCACCTGGAAAGCCTGCTCAGTGTCCGTCTACACCACTGGGAGGTAGGCCACAACTACGCATGTATCGCAGCCTCCCTGGTTTACCAGCTCTTACTGCCCTAATATCAGGCAAAAAAACAAAAAAATAATAAGAAAAAAATAAATAATAATAATAAAAAAAAAAAAAAAAAAATATATATATATATATATATATATACCTATCTAAGAAAATAATAAAAACTAGATAATAAAATCCTGTCCATCGGGCAGCCCAAACCCAGGGAACCAGCAAAAATGGATAAATAAATACAAATTAAAAGTAAAAAAAAAAAAAAAAAAAGTAATAATAAAATAAAATTAAATTAAGAAAAAAAATAAATAAATAAAATAAATAAATAAATAAATAAAAATAAAAGTAAATAAATAAAATATAAAATTGAAGAAAAAAAAAATATATATATATTGGTACTGGCCAAAAGCCAGTGCCAGCAGGGGTCTCCACTAGGAAGGCTAGGAGGTATTCCGTAGTTGAGTGAGAAGACGTCTCCGGCGATCAAAAGCATGATGAGCAAATTCTTGCAGGGACTGAAAGTTTTCTGTGGTGCTCAGGAAGTCCGGCTCATTTCCGGGGACAGTGATACTGGTGGAGAGAAGAAGGTTCTGTCGAAGATCTACGTACTGATGGCAGTGGTATAAAATATGTTCCTAGTCTTCTGGGTCACCACAAGAACAGAGAGGTGATTCAGCAAGGTTGAAAGTTGCAAGTTTGGCATTAAGGGAGCCATGACCAGAGAGTAAGTAGAGAGTGTACAGACCAGGATGATACAATTTCTGAGTGGACTCTAACGTGGAAAAGGTGACGTTAGGGATGAACTTTAAAGTAACAAGACCCTTAGAGGTAGCGGACCATCTGTCTTGCCAGCTCTGCATCAAAATATTCCAACAGTATCTTTTCTCTGCCTTGGGATCCACAGTGACATCGATGGTAATGCCAAGAAAGGTGACAGGAACATCGTGCCACAGGGACAGTGTCCCAGATAAGTATATGACTCCACCTTTTCAATTACTACTCCTTCAATCATTATGTCCCTTTCTGTGGCATACTTGTTCATCATTACTTTTGTTTTAGCCATATTCATCTTTAGTCCAAAATCCTTACTAACTGTGCATAACTGATTAAGATTTTCCTCTAATTCTTTGGGATTGTGACTTATGATCACAGTGTCATCTGCAAATCGTAAATGGTTTAGGTATTCTCCATTCACATCGACTCCTTTCTGCAACCAGTCTAATCTTCTGAAAGCTTCCTCAAGGGCAGCAGTAAACAGCTTTGGAGATATTGTCTCCTTGTCGATCCCACATCCCCTGCCCATCCCTTCTAACAGTTTCAGTAGTTTTTCCTTGAATTTATTCAAACCACCTATATAACACCAAATGCAAGTTTGTTCCAGTTGACCTGTGCTGGCAGAAGTAAAATTTCTGCACATCTGCCATTAAGAATCCTGCCTTGATTTGAATTTATTCCCCCTCATGTGTAGTCTGAACAAGAGGAGTATTCCATCAGTATTCTTACTTAAGCCATTCAAATCCCTGAACACCTCAATCAGATCTCCCAACAGATGCCTAGTGACTAGGCACTGCAATTTGCAGAACTGAAGAGCATCTATTTGTCACTCTCGCTATCTTATTGTTGATCTTCTCTGCATCTATTCCACCAGATCCACATCCTTCTGAAAATGAGACTTTCAGAGCATCTTCCTCATCTTGAGTAATCCATGCTACTAAGATGTGGTCTGACCATTGCCTTATACAATGACATAATCAGTTCCTTATTTTTTCTGGAAAAATTACTGTTTATCATTGAAAAAAAGGCTATGATCAGTCCTGGCAGCCTGCCTGCACTGCTTAGAGAACCTCGTAGTATCTGACTACACAGTTATCCCCCAAAGGTCTTTTTTCATTGTCCACTACCACGATTCCCTCAGAATAGTACACAATGAAAAAGACCTGGGGTTAATTGTACATCAGTACACTTTGATCCCATACAAAGTACCTTGCATTTGACAATATTAAACTTCAGTCTAGGTGGTAGATGATGTTCATCAACCGGTGCAATACCACTACTTTGCTTATTGGAGGCTTGCAGTGGTGGAACCCATGTTTAGTCTCCAGAGTTAAGTTCCAGTCAACCCTCCCCCATCTCTTCCACCTTGCAGTATGATTGATGTCTTTTGAGGTTATGATGAAAACCATGGTGAGATCCAAACTTCCTTACATTCCGAGGGTACAACTCTAAAACGGTGTTTGCAGGCTGCCTCTAGTTAGTACACAGGACTGAACCTATTGGTAACTCTGTAGGAGGCTTCCAGATCAGCTAGTGTATAATCTTGCTGCCTCTACTCTGCCAGATAGTGACTGGAGGGAGTCCGAGTAGTGCATATGTGGGGTGGCATTGTCGAGGCCACATTATGTCAAGGGTCTGGTATATTCTTACCATGTTTTTCAAAATACTAATACTATTTGTAAAATATAGAGATTAACTCATCCTTTTTATAGGAAATTCTTTGGCCCGATGCTCACATCCGATTAGACCTAAGGCCGAATCTTTGTAGGAGATACAAAGATTCGGCCTTTGCATCCTTCGCGTCATATTTATATGATGTTATAAAACTTTTACATCTTATTTTAAAATTCAGTATAAAAATTCAGAGTCACTTTTTAATAAATTAAAAGACAGTTAGATGATGAGAAATTGTTTTCCCTAGATGTTGTCTCATTATACAATAATGTAGATGTTAATTATTCGTTTGATACACTGTGATTTGATTAACATTGATTCCATAATATTGAATAAAACTAAGTCATCAAAACTGAAATATTTTATTTAATCAGATTTCTCATTCAAGTCAATTAAATTGATTTTCAATCGAACATTTATATACAAATTTTTGGACTCCCAATGGGACTTAGCTTGAGTGGTCTTGTCGTGGAAATTTATCTTTACAATATTGAACAACTACATTTAAATCCATATATTCCAAGTTTAACATATTATGGTAGGTACCTTGATATCCTGGTCATTTCTTATAAAGATATTGTATTTAATCTCGTGGATTCATTTAATTAAATTCATACGAGAATTAAATTCACTTTTGAAGATGAAAAACCGGGAGAGAAACTATAAATTTTCTTAATTTTATGTTAACTAGGGTCAATGATAACATACATTTTAAAATATACCACAAACCAACAAACACAGGAAAAATTTTACATTATTCAAGTAATCACCCTTTTACTTATAAAAGAAGTATCATTTTTAACCAATTCCATAATGCATACAGATATAGTTCTACACAGGAATCTCTTAATAATGAACTTAGGGAACTCGACAAGATTTTTGAACAGGAATATATACATTAGGTACAATTAGGTTCATTAGCATTTTTAAAAACACAGAATTTAAAATTGTTGTGCAACCCATAAGTAAACTCCACACAGTATTGAAGGTGAGGAAGAAAACTACAGTTGTAAATATGGAACCTACCAACATAGTCTATAACATTGTGTGTGGGAAATGTAACTCTTTTTATATTGGTTCTACCCAAAATTATCTTTCAATGCGAATACAACAACACGAGTGCTTGCCCTCGAAAATAATGCATCTGGGAGCTCGTCAGGGACTCAAAACTCCAGCAATCTACCAAGTGATGCACACCTGATTCGAGCCTCAAAACAGAAAAACCAAGTGCAAACTACTCTGGTTAAAAAAGGACATTGTTTTATTAGGAGATTCCATTGTCAGGGAAACGGGGAATATTTTTTGTAATAAGGATAGGTGGAGTAGAACCAGGGTATGTCTGCCGGGAGCAACTATTGATGATGTCACCAATAGATTGTCAGATTTTAAAGGGGTAAAGAAAATATTATTATTCATGTGGGGACAAATGATATTAAACGTACACAATCTGACGATTTGTTGGAAAAATACAGGACCATGCTGAGGAAATGTCTCGAGCTAGGCCATAATGTCTGTGTCTGCAATTCTGCCCAGACACGATAGGAGGGATTATATGTTAAGAGCCTTGTGGATTAACTCAAGACTTGAAGGAATCTGCAAGGCTTTAGGGGGTAAATTTCTATCAGCATGGCCCACACTTGTAAGTAGAAGGAATTTGTTTTGTAGAGACTTAAACAAAGGTGGTGCAAACGTTTTTGCCAGTATTATTGAGGATACCTTAAAGGTTCAGGGAAACGGCTAGTTAGGGGGGATGTGGGTAATACTGACACGCGTTTATCTGATAATATTGGTCAAAGTAACTCTTGCACATACCTTAAGAGTTCTTATCTGTTACCCCAACTGGACATATTATCTAGATGTTCTTGGGGCAGAAACGTTTCACGTGAGCGGGTAGCTAATATCAGGGAAGAGAGCATAAAAAACTTCAAGGGTTGTGTTAGGGTTGTTAAATATACAAGAACAGTAAATCTTAATTGTTTATGCAGTAACGTTAGAAGTGTCGTCAATAAAATGAGCGAATTCGAACTGCTGGTTAAAACAAGTAACAAGGACATAATAGGGCTTACAGAGACGTGGTGCCACCCGGAAATTGGAGATGATGAGTTTCAGTACGGCTTGTATAAGGTATTTAGGAAGGATAGGTTAGATAGAAGGGGTGGTGGGGTAATGCTTCTTATCAGAAGCAGCCTGAGTGTGATGATAGCTTTCCCGGATTCAGACATTTCACATGCTAGTATAGAGTCTGTATGGTGTGAGATAGTTGGAAACAAAGGTATAATGGGAGTAGGAGTAATCTACAGACCAAGTGATTGTGAAGATTATGACAAAAGCCTCTACATGCAAATGGAATGGGCAAGTAAGCGTCAATGCCTTATTATGGGTGATTTCAATTTGCCTCTAATTGATTGGAGTAAATGGGAAGGAAACTCGACATGGGGAACAAAATTTTTAATTCAACTAGATGACTGTTATTTGTATCAATATGTCAGGGAAAGTACTAGAGAAAAGAATATCCTAGACCTCATCATCACACATGAATCAGATGACATAACAGGGCTGACAGTAGAGGAACCAGTAGCAGGAAGTAATCACGGAGTTCTACGGTGGATGATGATGAGAGACATAGCAGAAGTAAAAGGCAAAGGAATGGGTTTTAATTTCAGAAAAGGAAATTACGATGCCTTAAGGTACTACATGGCCTCTATTAACTGGGTAGATCTCGCGCAGAGAATGAATACAATTGAACTGTGGTACGCTTTTAAAACATTAATCACAGATGCCTTGAATGCATATATACCATTAAAAACATACTCCACGAGAAGGGTTCCAAGTTGGATGAATAGTGAAGTTGCCACATTACTTGAGCAGAAAAAGGTGGCATGAAAAGGTTACAGAGCAATAAAAGGTACTGAAGCCCATAACAGCTACAAGGTGATGTGTAATAGAGCCACAGAAAAGGTTCGACAGGCAAAGGCAATTTATGAGAAATCACTAGCAAACAGAGCAAAGAGGGGGGGGGGGGATAAAGAATTCTTCACATATATAAATGCCAAGAAGAGCAGGACAAACCAGATCGGACCTTTACGTAAGGGAAAGGGGATAGTATTAAATACACCAGCTGCCATTGCAGATGAACTCAACAGTTATTTTGCATCGATATTTACAAATGAAAAGCCTTTTGTGGCAATGGGAAATTGTGGGAGCGAAGTTAAAAAATATGTAATTAATGATATTGAAATTTCGCAAGATTATTTAATGAAAAAACGTTTGAGCCTACAGACCAGTAAGGCTCCTGGAGTTGATGGAATATACCCTATAATCTTAAGAGAGGCGGCAAGCGAGTGCATTGAACCATTGAGGCTAATTATGCGAGCATCACTAGACTCTGGGGAGATTCCCTTGGATTGGAAAAGTGCAAATGTATCTCCCATACATAAGGGTGGCTCTAAAAGTGAAGTTAGAAATTATCAACCTGTCAGTCTGACTTCAGTAGTAGGGAAAATCATGGAGGCAATGATCAAGGGTGGAATTCAGGATCATTTGGATCGAATTGAAATTCTCAAGGATACTCAGCATGGTTTTGTAAAGGGAAAATCATGTTTAACAAATCTGGTTCGCTATTTCGAAAGGGTCACTCACGAGCTGGATCTAGGGAATAATTTCGACATTGTTTATTTAGATTTCAGCAAAGCTTTTGACTCAGTCCCACATGAGCGGTTGCTTTATAAGCTGGAACAGGTTGGAATCACTGTGAAAATCCTTAGATGGATAGAAGGATGGTTTCAGGGCAGGAGGCAGAGGGTTTTGATAAATGGCTATTCCTCAGATTGGGTTGATTGTAAGAAGTGGGGTTCCCCAAGGATCAGTATTAGGACCACTGTTGTTTTTAATTTTCATAAATGACATTGATGAAGGGATAGAGGGCGTGATGTCTAAATTTGCAGATGATGTTAAAATTGGTAGAGTAGTTAATGATCACTGTCAAGCTGAGCTTCTTCAGAGAGACCTAGATAGACTTCAGGAATGGTCAGAAAAATGGCAGCTGTGCTTTAATCCAACAAAGTGTAAGGTATTACACCTGGGAAACAGTAATCCCAAAATAACTTATTCACTTGGTGGAGTTCAACTAAACCCAGTACTGGAGGAAAGGGACTTGGGTGTTACGATACGGTCAGACATGAAATTCTCTGAGCATTGTAAACAGGTTGCAAGGAAGGCCCATGGTGTCCTATCGATGATTTATCAAACTTTTGCAAGTAGAGATAGGGATGTGATAATCTCATTATATAAGGCTTATGTTAGACCCCACTTGGAATACTGTGTTCAAGTATGGAAACCGCACCTAAAGAATGACATTGAGCTTCTTGAAAGGGTGCAAAGAAGGGTAACTCGCCTGGTGAGATCGGCAAAAGGGCGTCCTTATGAAGAAAGACTTCGAATATGTGGGTTGCAGAGTTTGGAAACTAGACACCTTAGAGGAGATTTGATTGAGGTGTTTAAGGCTCTGAGAGGCATCAGTAAAATGAATGAGGACAAAATTTTCAAGATTATAAATGATGCTAGAACTAGGGGACATAAATTCAAGTTACGGGGGGGAAATGTTTAGATTGGACTGCAGGAAGTTTTATTTTAGCCAGCGAGTTATAAATTACTGGAATAAGTTGCCTTCATGGGTGGTAGAGGCCGACAGTTTGGGGAAATTCAAAGGTCATCTGGATAGTACTTTTGGGTAAGGGAAGCGCATAGGATGATAGGTTTAATTTCCTTTTTTTTATTAATTATTATTATTTAGTTATCTATTTTATTTTATTTTTTTATCATTGTTTTGTTCGGATTTTTTTTTTTTTTTTTTGGCTGGTGCAGCATAAGCCATAGGCTTTCTTGCACCATGCGGCCGTTACTAATACTAAAAACACCGGGCATCCTGAGGACAAAAAGGACAGGTGTGTCTGAACTTTCCTTTTGTACCATTCATAAAAACCATATGTTTCTTTTTAATGAAGCAAGAGTAATTAATACACAAAACTCCTAATGACACTTGAAATGAAGTTAAACCCTAACGCTATGAATGTACATAGACCCTACATGATTTCAGACTCATGGACCTTTATTTGCATTGGTTAATAAAAATATCTTGTCGTGGCATGCTAAATTGAATCTTATTATTAGTATAGAAGAGAGTGGAGATTTTTAAGTGTCACTTTACTTCTTGTCAGCACGGACCATCCCAAAATAACTTTGCCCCTTATTAAGAAGTTTAGTCTATAATATTTTAATAAATTTGACAGTTGTCTTCAATTTCCAGTCATTTATTGCTGGTTGGTTTAGTTTTTAGTGGGTTGATGTGCATCGGCTTTGCTTTGCTCTTCCTTTTGGCAATGAGTAGATTATGGAAATTGAATACAGGATTATTTTTAAGAAACTCCTATATACTGTATTAACAATTTTAAAACCATAATATCGTGTCATAAATTTAGTTTTATATATTCTATTAATTGGATTAATTTGATGTGAGTGTCGGGCTGAAGAATTTCTATTAAAAGATATGAGTTAATCTCTATATTTTACAAATTCTTTCTATGTGTGCGCCATATCCAAAAATTTCATTGCTTCATACTGCAAGTCTCATTTCACAAAATGTTTTTTTTTTCATTTCACAAATATACGTGGTCTCAGTTCTAATCTCAGTGACGTCCGTTTCCACTTGCAATCTGCAAAACCCCATGTACTTTTTCTGAGAGAATCTCAGTTTTTGGTTGATTCAACTACTGCTCATCTCAGTTGCCCAAATTATTCGGTGTATGATTCCTTTCGCCTCAAAGGTGGTACTTGTGCATATGTCCGTTCTGATATTCCCTGTCAGAGACTTTGTAATTTGGAACCTCCTCTTTTCGATTTTCTCTGGCTTAAAATCTCTCTACCTCATTCTGTCAAATTCATCTATTGTTTCTACCGTTCGCCCAATTCTGACTTTCTCCAGTCCAACTTTCCTAACAGTGAGGTAATTTTCCTTGGTGATTTTAATGTTCACTATTCCAGCTGGCTTAATTTTTTTCTGGTTACACAGACCCAGCTGGTCGAGATGCTGAGGCTTTTGCAATTACTAATAATCTCGCACAGATTGTTCATTTAGCATTAGCATTAGTAGAGGCATTTGATGCAAGAAAGCAAGCTTATGCAGCATCAGCCAAAAAAAAAAAAAAAAAAAACACCCACTTCCATTTCACCCCTCTGTTCGTTCAAAATACCTGTCCAGCTGAGCCTTAAACTTATTTAGGGTATCAACCTCCACCACAAGGGATGGAAGTCTGTTCCACCAACCAACCACCCGCTGGCTAAAGGCAAATTTCCGCACGTCTATCCTACACCTGTCTTTCCTCAATTTGAATTTATGCCCTCCCAGGTGATTTTTCTGGGCTAGAGGAAGAATCCCATCAGCATTGAGCATGCTTAAACCATTCAAGGCTTTATACACCTCTATCAGATCACCTCGCTGGTGCCTAGTCTCCAGACACTGTAATTTGCAAAACTTAAGCCTTTCTTCGTAAGAGCACCCCTTTGTTCCATTCACTAATCTTGTTGCCCTTCTCTGTACTCGTTCCAGCAGCTCTACATCCTTCTTGAAATGAGGCCTCCAGACCTGTATACAGCACTCTAGGTGTGGCCTGACCATTGCCTTATACAATGGAATAATCACCTCCTTATCCCTGCTGGAAAAATTCCTGTATATCATTGACAATACTCCATGAGCTACTCTTGCAGCCCGTCTGCACTGCTCAGAGAACTTCATATCTGCCTGCACAACCACCCCCAGGTCCCTTTCATTCTCTACCACTGTCAGTGTAGTACCACAGAGTTGATACGTTGCTCTGGGGTTGCTGTTTCCCATATGTAGTACTTTACATTTGTCAATGTTAAACTTCATTTGCCACCTCTCAGCCCATCTGCTCAACCTTTCCAGATCCTGTTGCAGCAGCATAGTGTCAGTAGTGTCCTTGAAAACCCTTCCAACCTTTGTATCGTAGGCAAACTTGGACATTAAGCTTGATATACCATCATCAATATCATTTATAAATACAGAAAACAATAATGGACCCAACACTGAGCCCTGAGGGACTCCACTAATAACATTAGTCCACGATGAGCAGTGTCCATTGATTACCACTTTCTGTCTTCTCCCTCTCAACCACCCCTTTATCCATAGCAGCAATTTGTCTCCAATGTCACACTGCTCCAATTTGTGTAGCAGTCTTCCATGTGCAACAGTATCAAAAGCCTTTCTAAGATCCAAGTATATAATATCAAAGTTATTCCCTGCATCCAGTTCTTTTGTGACTGCATCATTGTATCCAATCAAGTTGGTCAGGCAAGACTTCCCCTTAACAAAACCATGCTGTGTCTGAGCTATAACTGAAGTCTTGTCTAAATGATCCTGCAGTGCTTCTTTAACTAGTGCCTCCATTAATTTTCCTGGAACAGAAGTGAAGCTCACAGGTCTATAATTACTTGTGTCAGCCTTTGATCCTCCTTTGTGAATTGGGGTCACATTTGCACATTTCCAGTCTATGGGTACCTCCCCTGAGTCCAAGGAAGCCCTCATAATTATGACTAAGGGTTTGCTTACTTCCTTTGCTGCCTCCTTTAATATAACTGGATAGATCCCATCCACCCCAGGTGCCTTTCTTGTGTTTATCTTCAACAGTTTCTCCTCCACTTTACTCCCAGTTATTTAAAGATTATCTAGCTTACTGCTAGAGTTGAATACACCTCTGGCATTCCCCTTGCTGAATAACTCCTCATGTGTTAATGTCGATGCAAAATATTCATTTAGTTTGTTAGCTACCTGAGCAGGATCATCAACAGTTGACCCATCAATATCAAGTGGACCAATCTGATTCATCCCCTTCCTTCTAGAGTTTACATAAGTAAAGAACTCTTTGCTGTTTTTCTTTGCATCCCTTGCCAAGGATTTCTCGTAATCTGCCTTCGCCTGCCTAACCTCCTTTGTAACTTGGTTGCATATCAACTTGTATCTATCATAGGCTTCTGTGTCATGTGTTAATTTGTAAGTATCCCATGCATTTTTCTTCTCTGCCATATGCCTCATTAGTTCATCTGACATCCATTTTGGCCTAAACCTTGAACAATATTTCTTAGTTGGTATGTAAAGCCTAGTAGCTTCCAAGATAAGTTCTTTGAATGCTTCCCATTTTGAATTTGCTGTTGGTAACATCATCAGTTGGTCCCACTGTATAGAATTTAAATACTGTCTCAGTCCATCGTAGTCGCCTTTACGGAAGCAATAACCCTTCCCTTTACCCCTAATGGTAGTTACCTCTTTGAGTAAATCCCACTTCAGCACACTGTGATCACTGCCACCTAGTGGTTCATTTATCTGCAGATTCTTAATGCATGAAGAATCACTGCTGATAATCAAATCAAGAGTATTACTCCCTCTAGTTGCCTTCCGAACATGCTGATGTAGAAAACAATCATCCAATAAATCCACAAAAGCCATGCTAGTGTGTGAGTAACCAGCCCCCAAATTCCAGTCAATATCTGGGAAATTAAAATCTCCCATTATAAGACTCTCTGATTTACTGGCCCACTCTATTTCCCTGTACAGTTCCTTATTATACTCAACAGAGTCATTAGGCCAATAGCACACTCCTACTCAATTTTGATCTCCCAATGCTTATGTCACACCAAACTGACTCAACACTGCACTGTCCGGCGATGTCGACTGGCTTCACTTCCTTGGTTTTTATGTGTTTCTTAACTAATAGCATAACCCCTCCCCCCTTCCTATCCTGTCTATCCTTTCTGTAGATGTTGTACTCCCCAAATTGCAGTTCTGCATCCCTTATATCTGTGTGACACCACGTCTCTGATATCCCAACAATATCTGCCTTTGATGTTTTGAGCAATACCTCAAATTCATCAAATTTATTTACTAAACTCCTAGCATTGGTGTACACGGAAGTATACCTGCACCTGTTTCTATTCTTAGCTACCCTAACACAACCCATGTGTTTACTTGTACCGCAATGGCTCCCAGCAATCTCTGAAATACCATGCATCTTGTTTTTCAGGCTTCTGCTCATTCTAATAGAAGCAGTGCAAGAATCTCTTTCACCTCTGCCAGTGGCTACTGTCAATCTATTGGTCTTTGTCTCCCCCCAAGCTAGCAGTTTTCCGACCCACCTAACACTGCCTCGATAGCATCAGCAAATATTCTTGCACCCTTTCTATTTAAGTGTATCCCATCCCTGTAGAAGCAATCTCTCCTGTTAACAAGTACAGTCCAGGCTGAAAAAAATTCTACCCCTTGAGCCTTGCACAATCTTTCCAGGGCCGAATTGATCGACAAGGCTCTCATCATATACTCCCTCCTATCGTGTCTGGGCAGAATTGCAGACACTTTCAAATTCAACCCTAATTCTCGGCTTTTGTTCAACAGTGACCTGTACTTGTTAAGTAATTCTGCCGGTCTCCTACTCTTAATATTATTAGTGCCAACGTGTACAACTATATCACGTTTTGTGCCCTTAAAAGATGATATTCGCTCTACAACGTCATCAACCTTTGCCCCTGGCAGACATACCCTGGTCCTGTTCCACCTATCTTTTTTACAAAGCATGTTCCCCGTTTCCCTGACAATAGAGTCACCAACAACTACTAGTTCCTTCGGGACCAGCGCATTCTACCTTGGGGGTTGTCTCTGTGTCACGCGATGCCCAAGTGCAAGCTCTGGCGTTGATGTAGGCAGCTGAGAGCTTGATGGGCCCCTCAATTTAGTTTCTTCGAGGGCATCCACCCTGTCCTTCAAGCTCTCATATAGGCCCACAAGAGCGCCGAGTTGTTGCCTGATATCGATACACTCCTTGCATCGCGCACACACAAAGACATTTCCCTTGGCAGTATCATGTCCCGTACCCGATTGCTCTGCAAACATCAAGCAAACAGTGCATTTTATAAGGCTGTGAGTCAGAGGACAACTGCCCCCCTCAGTTCTGCTCTGAGTCACAGCACTTCCATTAGCTTGAGCCTTTTGCTTTGCTGCTCTGGTCTGAGTCATGATTCTATTAATTTATTAATTAATTATGTTATTAATTATTTTAGATATAATTAATTATATTACGTTTGTAATCTAAGTCGTTATATGTATTTATTTAAACGTACAATTTAACTGCTAACGAAGTTCAACTAACGCTATCTAGTACGGTATATAACTATCGTATCACAACGGCGGGAAAATTTACCTACTAGAATACCAGACAATCCTAACCATACAGCCAACACGCTTGATCTTTTTCTCACAAACAACCCTTCTAAGTACATGGTTGAAGTGAGTGGTTCTTTAGGCGCCACAGATCACAACTTGGTGATTGTGTCTTCTCCGATGGAGCCTCTATCTCATGGCTATTTCCAACCTCATGTTTTTGGCATTAAAAGAATGCAAAATGGGATGCCCTGCGAGATTTTTTTTCTTCTTTTCCTTGATTGGATTATTGTTTCAAAACTTCTGATGTCAATGGTTGCTCAGATCAAGTCAGAGAAATTTTTTTAGTAGGAATGGAATCCTTTATTCCTCATTTAACCTTAAAATCTCATACTTTATCTAAACCTTGGTTTTCCAATAAATGTGCTAAGGCTGTTCAAGAGAAGAAAGTTGCATATCATAATTGGCTTGTTTCCAATTCTTCAGTTTCATTTTCTGCCTACACCAAGCTTGCAACAATTACGAAGCAGTTATTAATCAGTCCAAACTAGATTTTGAACAGGCTAAGAGAATTGCTTCTTGCCTTAATGGTAGCCGAGCATTCTGGTCTCTTTTCAAAGCTATTGACCACAACTTTTGCCCATCTCTGCTCCTACCTCTGTCAAAACCAGATGGTTGTATTGTTACTTCAGCTAAGGATAAAGCTGACCTGCTAGCATCCCATTATTCTTCCAACTCATGCATTAATGATCTTGGTAAAACAACTCCCACCAGTCCCAGTACGCTCCATTAAATGCTTCCTGTGGTCTTCCGTCAAAAGGATATCAGAAGGATTTTGACAAATCTTGAAGCTAAGAAAGCTCCAGGTTCTTATGGGATTTCTCCACTTGTTCTCAAAACTTGCACTCCTGAACTTACCCCTGTTCTTTGCTGCCTTTTTCACTTTCTTATTCCAAAAGTGTTTTTCCTTCTGCTTGGAAATTTTCTCATATCCAGCCAGTTCCTAAAAAGAATGAGAAATCCCTCCCATCCAAGTATTGTCCCATTGCAATTTCTTCTACTCTTTCTATAAAGTAATGGAGAAATCAATTAACTGCCAACTCTTAAACTATCTAGAAACCTTCCATCTGATCAATGATTGCCAGTATGGATTCTGTAAGTGTCGCTTCACTGGTGATTTTCTGGCTTATGTTACGCACTTATGGATAAATTTAATGGAATAGTTTGGTGAAACACAAGCAGTTGCTCTTGACATCTCAAAGGCTTTTGGTCATGTTTGGCATAAAGGTCTTCTAAACAGGGTTCCATAAGATGGAACCCTGTTTAGAACCCTGTTTAGAACCCTGTTTGCATACTGTTTTTTGTAATTGGTTATTTAGTGTTTTCTCTGATTGCCCACTGAGGGTGATGGTAGATGGCTCTCTGTCTTCTAACTTCTGCACTAATGCTGGTGTCCCCCATGGTTCAGTTCTTCCCTACTCTTTTCCTCTTGTATGTTATTGACATTCCACCGACTGGAAATCCTATCCATAGTTTTGCTGATGATAGCACATTGCATTCCACTTTGAGAAACCTTTCCCTGCTCATCAGCTTCAACTTCTCGAATATAAGCTATCAATTCCTTAAATGCCAATCTCCAGGTAATTCTCCAGTTGGGCAAAGGCAACTTAGTTGACTTCAATCCTTCTAATACTTAGTCCTGTCTTATATCTCACAAAAAGCATTCTTTTGCTCCTATGCTTATCTTTGGTGACACTCTGATTTCTAGACAAGGTCATATATCTCTTTTGGGGATTACCTTGATTTTTAATCTCTCTTAGCACAAGCACATTACAAATATTGCTTCCTCGGCATCTGAAAAACTTGGTTTTCTCTTTCGCTCTTGCTGTTACTTTTCTTCCAAACAGCTGTTCACTCTGTACAAATTGCAAATCCTCCCTACCATGGAATATTGTTCCCACATATTGGGCGGTTCACCTGAAAACTCTTGCAGACTTATAGATTCCATTCAGAAGAGGGCAGTTAGGTTAATTTATGACTCATCTCTAACAGAGTCTCTCTACTCTCTGTCTCATAGACGTACTGTTTCTGCTGCATGCCTTTTCTACAGATGGGCACTGGTCTTCTGAATTGGCTTCTATAATTCTCGCTCTCTCTTTTAAAACAGTCCGAACATGTGCCGCTACCAACCAACATCTATTTACTGTGCAAACTCACAGAAACAACTTCTCATCTTCCCCGTTTATTCATTTAACTGCGGTTTTCTGGAACAAATTTCCTTCATACGTATTTCCTGAAAATTGCAGTCTACAGAAGTTCAAGTCTAATGTCAACAAATATCTTCTTTCGTCTCAACCTCCAACCTCTTCACAGTACTGTAGGTTCTAATACCTTTCGTGTTTGGGGTTTTCATTAAAAAAAAAAAAAAAGTTCCCACTTCTCAGCCCATCTGACTTATTTGTCTTGATATTTTTGCAGTAGTCTACCCTGGTAACTTTGATTAACAACCATGCTAACCTTCATATAATTTGAAACTTACACATTAAGCCTGATAAGCCTTCATCAGCACCATTAATAAATATAGAAAACAACAATGGGCCGGGCACTGAGTACTCGAGAAATCTATTAAGAAAATTAGTCCAAAGAGAGATCTATTATAAATACTTCAATTTTACAAATGTAAGATTTCAACTTAATATGTATAAACACTTAGATTTTACAAACATAATGTTATAGCTTAGTACAAATAACTTAAACTTGATGGGAGACACGAAATTAATATAACGTAATTCGGAATGAGGTAAAACTCGATACTGAAATATATATGTAGCGTTATTACTGCATTGGGATAGAACTTTAGTGTAATATTTTTGATTGTATTAAATTTATATTTGAATTGTATTAAAATTGAATCGAAATCATGCCTCAGACCAGAGCAGCAAAGCAAACCACTCAAAGTAGTGGGAGTGCTGTGCTGTAGAACTGGGGGAGGGGGGATTGTTCTTTGAATCACAACCTTTTGAAATGTACTTCTTGTTTGATGTTTGTGGACAATTAGGAACGAGACATGATATTGCCGTGGGGAATGTCTTTATGTGTGCTAGAAGTAAATAGTGTGAGGAAAAAATGAGGCACCAATTCAGCGTTGTTATGGTCCTTTATGAGAGCTTGAAGGACAAGTTAAATGCCCTCGAAGGACTTAAATTGAGGGGCCCATCAAGCTCTCAGCTGCACACATCAGTGACAGAGCTTGCAGTTGATCATCAGGCAACACAGCAGCAATCCCCAAGGCAGAATGTGCTGGTCCCACAAGAAGTAGTTGTTGTGCGTGACTCTGTTGTTAGGTAAACGTGGAATATATTTTGCAAAAAGGATAGTTGGAACAGGACCAGGGGCAAAAGTTGATGATGTTGTAGAGCAGATATCATACTTTAAGGGCACAAAGGCTATATTGTTATACATGTTGGTACCAATGATATTAAGACTAGGAGAACGGCGGAATTACTTAAAAAGTACAGGTCAATGTTGAAAAAAAAAGCTGCAAGTTCGGGTCGAATTTGAAGGCTTCTGCAATACTGCCCAGACATGATAGGAGAGAGAGAGAGTATATGATGACTGCCTTGTCATTCAATTTGACCGTGGAGAGATTGGATAAGGCTGAAGGGGTAGAATAATTTTTCTCAGTATGGTCTGAGCTTTTTAGACAGCTTCTCCAGGGATTGGATAAACTTAAATAGAAATGGCTCGAGAATATTTGCTGTAGCTATTAAGGCTATGTTAGGTGGGTTGGAAAACTGCCAGCTTGAGAGAGTACATGGACTAACATTAACAGTAGCCACTGGCAGAAGTGAAAGTGATCATTGCACTGCTTTTACAGAAGTGAAAGTGATCATTGCAGAACAAGTAAATACATGGGCTGTGTTTGTGTAGCTAAGAATAAGAACAGATGCATGTATACTTGTGTGTACACCAATGCTAGGAGTGTTGTGAATAAATTTGATGAATTTGAGGTGCTGGTTAAAACATCAAAGACAGATATTGTTGGGATATCAGAGGCGTGTCACACAGATACAAGGAATGCAGAATTGAAATTTGGGCAGTACAATGTGTACAGGAAGGATAGACAGGATAGGAATGGAGGAAGGGTTATGCTATTAGTTAAGAAACACATGAAATCTAAAGAAGTGCATCCAGTTGACATGGGTGGACAGTGCAGTGTTGATTCAGTTTGGTGTGACATAATGCTGGGAAACCAAAATTGAGAGTAGGAGTGTGCTATAGGCCTAATGACTGTGATGAGTATAATGAACAGCTGTATAGAGAAATAGTGGGCCAGTAAATCGGATTGTCCTATAATGGAGGATTTTAATTTCCCAGATATTGACTGGAAGTTGTGGGTTGGTCATTCGCACACTAGCAAGGCTTTTTTGGATTTATGGGATGATTGTTTTCTACAGCATCATGTTGGAGAGGCGACCAGAGAGAGTAATACTTTGAACAGTGATTATTATATGATATCTTAATACATAATTAATCACTGCTGATATTATTATATATCAGCAGTGGTTATTCATTTATTAAGAATATGCAGATAAAGGAACCACTAGGTTGCAGTAATCACAGTTAGATGATATGAGATTTGTTCAATGAGGTAGGGGTAAAGGAAAGGATTTTTGCTTTCGTAAATGTGACTATGGATGTAGTAGTAGTGGCATGTGATGCAAGAAAGCAAATGTATGAGCTTACGCAGCATCAGCCAAAAAAAAAAAAAATTTTTTTACAAAACAAATCCCACTAAATGTTTCTCCAGTTCCTCCTTAAATTTATTTAACATATTTCACAATGACAGATGAAAGTTTGTTCCAGCAATTAACCACCCGCTGGCTAAAGGCAAATTACCACACATCATTCTACATCTGTCTTTCCTTAATTTGATTTTATGCCCCCTTATGTTTGTAATCTGAATGCAAGTGGAAGAATCCCATCAGAATTCAGTGTGCTCAACCCATTCAAGGCCTTATTCTCCTCAATCAGATCACTTTGCAGGTGCCTAGTCTCCAGCCACTGCAATTTGCAGAAGTTAAGCCTCTCTTGGTAAGAGGATCCCTTCATTCCCCTCACCAATCTTGTTGTCCTTCGCTGTACACGCTCAAATAAATCTACATCCTTCCTAAAATGAGGCCTCCAGACCTGTACTCAAGGGGTACTGAAGTACTCAAGGCATGGCCTGACCATTGCCTTATACAGAGGGACAATCATCTCCTTTTCCTGCTAGCAAAATTCCTATATATCATTGACAAAACCCCATAACCTGCCCTGGCAACCTGTCTGCATTGCTCAGAAAACTTCATATCTGACTGCACAATTATTCCCAAGTTTTTTTTCATTTTCTACCAACTTAAGTGTACTACCACACAGTTGGTACATTTCTCTGTGGTTACATCTACCCATATGCAGTACTTTGCATTTGTCAACGTTAAACTTCAATTGCCACTTCTCGGCCCATCTGCCCAAATTTTCTAGATCCTATTGCAGTATCACACTGCCATTACTATTATTAACAACCCTGCCAACCTTTGTATCATCTGCACACTTCGACACTAAACCTGATATACCTTCATCAGTATCATTGATAAATATACAAAACAAAAGTGGACCCAACACCGAACCCTGTGGGTCTCCACTAATAACATTAGTCCACAAAGAGCACCACCCATTGTTTACCACCCTCTGTCTTCTCCCACTCAACCATCCTTTTATCCATTGTAGCAACTTACCCTTAATACCATTCTGCTCCAATTTGTACAGTAGTTTTTCCATGCGCAACAGTTTCAAATCCTTTCCTGAAATCCAAGTATATGATATCAAAATTATTTTTTGCATCCAGTTCCTTTGTAACCACATAATTATAACCAATCAAATTTGTCAGACAAGACTTTCCCTTAACAAACCCATGCTATGTCTGAATTATTGCTGCAGTCTTGTCTAGATGATCCTGCAATGCATTTTTAACCAGTGAGTCCATTATTTTACCAGGAACAGAAGTTAAACTGGCTGGACTGTAATTATTCGTTTCACCCTTCGATCCCCTTTGTGAATTCAGGATACATATGCACATCTCCAGTTCATGGGGACCTCCCCTGAGTCCAAGGATGCTCTTATAATTATGGCTAAGGATTTGCTTGCTTACTTCCTTTTTCACCTCCTTTAATATAACTGGATAGATCTCATCTGCCCCCAGGTGCCTTTCTTATGTTTAACAGGCCGCCGTAGCCTAGTGGTCAGGCACACGGGTGCATAAGTACACGTGCCTTGAGTGACCGGGGTTCAAGCCCGTGACTGCTGAATATGGTGCTGTTTCTTATATTCTGTCTATCTTGTTAACTCCTCTGACTGTTTGGTCATCCCGGAGTAGAAACAGAAAATTTATTATTTTTTTTTTTATCAACAATTTCTCCTCGACTTCTCTCTCAGTTAGTACAAAATCAATAAGCACCCTGCTACAATTTGATAACCTACTGGCACTTTCAAACCTTAATAACTCCTCTTGTGTGAATGTAGATGCAAAATATACTCATTCAGTTTGTTTGCTATCTGAGCAGGATCATCACCAGTCCAACCATCGATATCAAGTGGACCAGTCAGATTAATCCCCTTCCTTTTAGAGTGTATATAAGTAAAGAAATCCTTGCTGTTTTTCTTAGCATCTTTTGCCAAAGATTTCTTGTAATCTGCCTTTGCCTGCCTAACCTCCTTTGTGACTTGATTAGAGATTAGCTTATATCTGCCATAGGCTTCTGTGTTGCCTGATAATTTATATGCATCCCATGCATTTTTTTTTCTCTGTCATGAGTCTCATTAGTTCATTTGATAACCATTTAGGCCTAAACCGTGAACAATTTTTCCTAATAGGTATGAAACTTTTAGTAGCTGCCACGATTAAATCCTTGAATGCTTCCCACTTAGAATTTGCTGTTGGTAACAAAATTATTTTATACATCATCAGTTGATCCCACTGTACGGAATTTAAAAACTGTCTGAGCCCACTGTACTCACCTTTACGGAAGCAAAAACCCTTTCCTTTACCCCTGATGGTAATTATATCTTTAAGTAAATCCCACATCAGTACACTGTGATCACTGTAAAGTGATCACACTGTACTGATGTGGGATTTACACTGCCGCCTAGTGGTTCCTTTATCTGAAAATTCTTACCACACGAATGATCACTGCTGATAACCAGATGAAGAGTATTACCCTCTTTGGTTGCCTCTTGAACATGCTGCTGGAGAAAACAATAATCCAGTAAATCCACAAAAATCTTACTTGTGTGTGAGTGACCAATCCACAAGTTCCAGTCAATATCTGGGAAGTTAAAATCCCCCATTATAAGACATTCTGATTTACTAGCCCACTCTATTTCTCTGTACAATTATTCATTGTACTCATTCGAGTCGTTAGGCCTATAACACACTTCTACTCTTATTTTTGCTTTCGTAGTGCTTATGTCACACCAAACTGACTCAGCAGTGCACTGTTCATCTATATCAACTGGATGCACTTCTTTTGATTTTGTTTTTCTTAATTAACAGCATAACACCTCTTCCCTTCCTGTCCTGTCTATCCTTTCTGTACACATTGTACTCCCCAAATTCCAATACTGCATTCCTAATATCTGTGTGACACTACGTCTCTGATATTCCAACAATATCCGCCTTTGATGTCTTGACCAACACTTCAAATTCATCAAATTTATTTACTATACTTGTAGTATTGGTATACATTCAATGTTTTCTTAGTTACCCTAACACATCCCCATATACCCACTTGTTTCACGATGACTACCATCGGTACCTGAAACCCCCAGCACCCCTTGCTCCAGGCCTCTGCTTATTCTAATTATAGAAGCAGTGAAAGAATCACCTTCACTTCTGCCTGCAGTTACTTTTAACCTTTCAGTCTGTGAATTCCCCCAAGCTAGCTGTTTTCCGACCCACCTAACCCTGCTTCGATAGCATCAGCAAATATTCTTATGCCCTTTCTATTTAAGTCTGAGACTGTTTTTAAATTCTATACATTGGGACCAACTGATGATGTTACCAACAGCATGTGCTAAATGAGAAGCATTTTGAAAGAATTAAATCTTGTAAGCTACTAGGCTTTCATACCAACTAAGAAATTTTGTTGAAGGTTTAGGCCAAAATCAATGTCAAATGAACTAAGAAGACATGTGGCAGAGACGAAACATGCATGGGATACATATAAATTAACATGTGACATGGAAGCCTATGATAGATATAAGCTGGACTGTAACCAAGTCACACAGGAGATTAGGCAGGCAAAGGCAGATTACGAGAAATCTTTGGCAAAGGATGCAAAGAAAAACAGCAAAGAGTTCTTTACTTATGTAAACTCTAGAAGGAAAGGAATGATTCAGATTGGTCCACTTGATATCGATGGTTCTACTGTTGATGATCCTTCTCATGTAGGCAACAAACTGAATGAGTGTTTGCCATATACATTTATACATGAGGAGTTATTCAGGGAGGGGAATACCAGAGGTGTGTAAAACTATGGCAGTGAGTTAAATGATATTTTAATAAGTGAGAGCAAAGTGGAGGAGAAATTGTGGAAGATACACATAAGAAGGGTGGATGGAGTCTATCTAGTTATATTAAAGGAGGTAGCAAGGGATGTAAGCAAACCCTTAGCCATAATTATGATAAACTTGGACTCAGGGAAGGTACCCCTGGACTGGAGATGTGTAAATGTGGCCCCGATACATAAAGGAGGATCAAAGTCTCATACAAGTAATTACAGACCTGATAGTTTAACTTCTGTTCGAGGGAACTTAATGGAGGCATTGGTTAAAGACGTTCTGCAGGATCATCTAGACAACACTTCTGTTATAGTTCCGACACAGCTTGGGTTTGTTAAGGGTAAATCTTGTCTGCCCCATTTCATTGGATACTACAATGTGGTCACAAAGGAACTGGATGCAAAAAATAATTTGATATCATGTACTTGGATCTTAGGAAAGCTTTTGAGACTGTTGCACACGGAAGACTACTATACAAATTGGAACAGTATGGCATTAATGGTTAAATCGTGCTATGGATAAAGGGATGGTTGAGTGGGAGAAGACAGAGAGTGGTAATCAGTGGACACTGCTCTTTGTGTACTAATGTTATTAGTGGCATTAATGGTTAAATCGTGCTATGGATAAAGGGATGGTTGAGTGGGAGAAGACAGAGAGTGGTAATCAGTGGCCACTGCTCTTTGTGTACTAATGTTATTAGTGGAGTCCGCCAGGGTTCATTGTTGGGTCCATTGTTGTTTTCTGTATTTATTAATGATATTGATGAAGGTATATCAGGCTTAATGTCCAAGTTTTCAGATGGTACAAAGTTTGGCAAGGTTGTTAATAACATTACTGACAGTATGCTACTGGAAGAGGATCTAGGAACTTTGAGCAGATGGGCAGACAGGTGGCAACTGAAGTTTAACATTTTCAAGTGTAAAGTACTGCATATGGATAGCAGTCACCCCAGAGTAACATATCAACTGTATGTTACTCTGGATGGTAGAGAATGAGGAGGACCTGGGGGTAATTGTGTAGTCAGATATGAAGTTTTCTGAGCAGTGCAGACAATTTGAAAGAGTAGCTCATGGTGTCTTGTCAGTGTTATACAGGAATTTTTCTAGCGGGGAGAAGGAGGTGATTATCCCCTTGTATAAGGCAATGGTCAGGCCACACCTTGAGTACTGTATTCATGTCTGGAGCCTTCATTTTAGGAAGGATATTGAACTGCTGGAACGAGTACAGAGAAGGGCAACATGATTAGTGAAAGGAACAAAGGGTTACTCTTATGAAGAAAGGCTTAAGTTTTGCAAAAATGTCCCTGTCTGATGAGTAGGAACCTGCATGTTGATCTGATTGAGGTGTATAGGGCCTTGAATAGTTTGAGAAAGCTTAATGCTGATGGGATTCTTCCTCTTATGCAGATTAATCACCTGAGGGGACATAAATTCCAATTCAGTAAAGGCAGTTGTAGAATAGATGTGTGGAAATTTGCCTTTAGCCAGTGTGTGGTTGATTGCTGGAACAACCTTCCATATGTTGTAGACGTTGACAGCTTAAAGAAATTCAAGACAGAACTAGACAAACATTTGGAACAAATGGATGGTTTCAGTGGAAGGGATTTTTTTTTGGCTGATGCTGTATATGTTTGCTTTCTGGCATCATATGCCTCTACTAATGCTAATATCATGTTTTTTTCCCTTAAAAGATGATAGCTGCTCTACATCAGCTTTAGACTCCCTGGTAGACATAGCCTTGTCCTTTTCCAACTGTCCTTTTTCGTACAATGTTTCCCATTTCCCAGACAATTGAATTACCAGTTATAGCTACTTCAAGGGGAACCAAGGATTTCTGTTGCAGAAGATATCATTATCACTATGTTGACTGATTCTAGGGCATTGTATTAAGTGTTGAGCTGGTGACTGAGTGTTTGAGGGCCCTTCCCTCTTTTAATCCTTGAGGGCATGAAACATATTCATCCAGCCTTTATATAATCTCATCAGCATGCCGAATATATGATCAATCTCCTAAATTTAATTTAAAATTAACTCACAAAACAGAAATTGAAAAGAATGACACGACACCAATCCTGCTTATTTGATGGCATTAGAAATTCTGTTATTGTAAACTATTCTATTTTAGATTGTTACTTATTACTTGATAATGTTACATTATAATCAGTTCCGGCACTAAGGGTGTGCAAGCAAGAGACTTTCCACAGGTGCTGCCTAAAATAGGTGCTGCTAGATGCACTACTGCAAATACAGCCACTCCCCAACTTACGTCAGGGTTGCATTCAATGGAACTCTGCATAAGTCAAATTTTATGTAAGTCTGAATTTCCTTAAATGCTTATGTATAGCTGCATAAGTATTTAGGGAAATTCTACAACTATGCGCACTGAATTTTATTGAAGCAAAAAAGAAATGTTTGACGAACACATAAATAGAATTAGGTATTCATTTTTTTTTTTTTTTATCTCGTGTGCAGGAAAAATTACAAAAGTGTATAAAATTACATAAAAGAGAGAGGAGACAGGCATAACATCAGCAAGTTTTACCTTTCGAGTATCATTGCCAGAATTAACTCTCCAGCTTATAGGCACACCGCTGCGGAAGTTGAGAGCTGTGGAGATTTAGAAGGGGTTTTTATCCAACAAATCACAAAATTTCTCTGCAGCTGCAGAATCAGCACTGGCGACTTCACCACATACTTTAATGTTTTGGAAACCATTGTGATGCTTGAACCTATTAAACCACCCATTGCTTGCCTTGAGCTTGGGTTGGGGTTCGCCATACTTATCCTTAATATCGTTATAAATACTTGTTGCTTTTGCTTGAATGGTTATTAGCACTAAGGTTATTAGCCTTAGGGGTACTCGCTTCTGACCTGATGCCGGATTTTCCATCCATATTATTAACAGCTGTTCCATCTTTGATATAGCACCTGAACGCTGTTGATCTTAAATGTGTTGATCCTTTAACATGTTTGTTTATACGCACATTGTCCCTTAAAATAGTATTCACTGTTGAAGCAGCAAGACCTGTTTGTTTGTTTGTTTGTTATTTAGTTTTTAGGAGCATTAGCAACTAAGGCCATATTGCTCCGGGATATGCGGTGGTCATTTCCTGACCTTTCCGCATCCTCCGTATTTGGTGATGACGAGCTTGAACCCCGGTCTAATCAAGAAGCGTGTGCTACGCACTGCTGCTCCTTCCCACCTGGCTACGGAGGCACCTCAGCAAGACCTAATTCTTTGCAGTTGATGACAAACTTAGTCCTGCTTCATAATTCTTAATTAATCATCTTCAATTCTAAATCAATTTTGTTTCGCCAGCACTTGCACTTTCTGTTGGTCTCTTTCCCTTCATCATTGTAATAAGTAAAGAGGAATGAAGAGAAGTTTCTGAAAATTTATTTATATTTTTTATATGATTGAAGATTTCAGTGAAGGGGGAACACATTTCACCATAATAACGTAAAAATCCACACAATTCTAGTTATCGGGATTATTGCAAATTCAGTAAGATCAAGTTTACTACCCCTTTATAATTAGATGCACTAACAGAAAAGCCCAATAAACTGGAAAGTGCAAATTGTTTTTATTGTTTTATGGTAGTGACCTCTAGAAATGTGTTTTAGAAAAATATCACAAAGGCATTCAAAATTGATTCTTATTACGGAACATATGATAATGATGAAAGTGTAGTGCAATTTCCATTATAAAAATGACCTTTTAGAGTGATAAAAATAGCTTAGTTATATAGCGAAAATTTCAACTTCCGAGGTGTTGAAACGAATTATCAAAAAAAAAAAACCAGTGTGTTATTGGGTTCACATTACGATACCTCCATTTATTCCTACGGGATGCAAAATACATTTCCATGATTTTTTTGTTTTCTCCAGCTGGCAAAAACTTATGTAAAGTTGAATTTCTGTAAGTTGAGTATTATGTAGACCGGGGAGTGCCTGTATATGCGTATTAAGATACAATATGAATTAGATAATTTTAATGGTTTTGCCTCAGGTGCCATAAATGCTAGTGCCAGCCCTGATTATAAAAATGTTCATATTGCCATAAGTTTATGGACCTAATCAAAACACTTTTGATATGGATTACACTTCCATAAGGCACCTCTGTAGCCAGGTGGGAAGGAGCAGCAGTGCGTAGCACACGCTTCTTGATTAGACTGGGATTCGAGCCCGTCACCACCAAATACGGAGGATGCGGAAAGGTCAGGGAATGACCACCGCATATCCCAGAGCAATATGGCCTTAGTTGCTAATGCTCCTAAAAATCAAATAACAAATAACAAACACTTCCATAAAACTACATAAATCCTCTAAGTCACACCTATAATACCACTCAGCATGATTTCTGATATTTGTAAACTGATAGCTGTTTTTAACACAGTTTTTTATTCTAATTTTAGAAATGTTATTCAATTTTTCTCTCACATACCATTTTTTTTCAGAAACCATTTTTTCTCAAATCACTTAAGTTGATGTCATGAATTGTATGATTGATTGTATTACTTTAGGAGTAAATGCTGAGATTTTGTAAATTAAATCTTCACATTTTAGAAACACTGCCTTTAGTCATTTGTTCCTTGACCTTGAGAGCTTCATGTAGCAGTAGATTTTTGAAGTTATTTTTGTTTATTTTTGAAGTTTACCCCCAGGGGCTCACATCTGGTTGGTATGGGCTTGGCACACCCAGCGTGCTGAGCTGGATATCATCATTCTTCCCTCTCTTGGTGATTCCTTTCTACTTCTCTCTCTCTCAGGGTAATAAGGGAATTTTTTTTTTTTTTTGGCCGGTGCAGCATAAGCCTCAGGCTTTCTTGCACCATATGGCTAATAATAATAATAATAAGTTATCATGTTAAACTTGTGCTGAAAAGTAAGTAAAATATCTTTGTGCAAGTTTTTGTACAATCCAAACTTATTTTGTTTTATTTGTGGAAGTTATGTAGTCCTCAAGCAAAGACAAAACATTACAAAATTTGTAAAAATTGTGTATTGTGCTTATTTTGGAGTGAAACTCGGTGACTAAGATAAACAATGTGCTTCACATAAAGTTTGCTAAACATGTGTTGAAGCATTGAGATCTTGGAAAAATGGTAAAAAGAATGCTATGCCATTTGCAATTCCCATGATTTGGTGGGAGCCTACAAACTACTGTAATGAGTGTTACTTTTGCTTATTTAATGTAGAGGGATACAATGCAAAGAGTAAAAATAGCATTATGTATCCTTATATTCCATCTGCCATTAAACCAGTCCTAAATGGCAATAACCTGCTGATTCCATGCTGAGAATGCTGAAAGTGAATCTTCTGAAAATGAAACTAAAGTCTACATGCTTAGAGGCATTGAGTTAGTCCTCAACTGTTTTCACAGCATGAACTCATTGATCTGGTAAGAGATTTAAATTTACCAAATGATTTGCAGAACTCCTTGGTTCTAGACTTAAGTCAAAAAATCTTCTAGCACATGGGACATAGTTATCATATACAGACACAGGGAACAAGAACTAGTCTCCTTTTCTGAGGATGATTCTATGGTTTTTTTGCAGTAATGTAAATGACCTATTTAGGACTTATTTATTATTCCTAAATAGGAATATTAATGAACTGTTTAGGAATTAGTTAAATCCTACACAGTGGATACTTTTTATGAACTCATGAAAGGAGTCTGAAAGGTGTATTTTCCACAGTGTAATTACTCTGATCATTTGAAAGAAACATATGAGAACTTGAAGAAGTTGTTGACAAATACTAAGTATAAAGAACATGGTTGGTTGGTCTGTGCTGACTTTAAAGAGATAGGCATGTTACTTGGACAGCAATCTGGCTACACAAAAATGCATTGCTTTTTTGTGTGAGTGGGGCAATCAGGCAAGGAGGAACTGCTGGGAAGTCAAGGTCTGACCAAAGAGGGGCAGTTTGTTGCTTGGATCAAAGAACATAGTTCATAAACCACTGATAATCATTGAGGCTGTCCTCCTTCCATTCTTACATGTCAAACTGGGTTTGATAAAAATTTATGAAAACTTTACTACATGAAGGTCCTTGCTTCAACTACCTTTGTACTATATTCTCACCATCACTCAAGAATAGCTAAAACAGGGTATTTTTGTTGGACCTCAAATTTGCAAACTGATGAGGGACCGAGATTTCGAGGGAACTATGAATAAAAGAGAAAAACAGGCACGAATTAGTTTCAGGTCTATTATTGTGAACTTCTTAGGGAACAAAAAGGAAATTTGCCAACATATTTTCAAGAATATAGTTGAAAATATGTTGGCAAATTTCAGGAAGCTGGCCTGCAATATGAGTGCCAAGGTAAATTTTTTACACTCCCACATCGACTACTTCACAGAAAATCTAGGAAGTATTTTAGTGAAGATCAGTGTGAGAGGATTCACCAGGACATTAAAGACATGGAGATGAGGTACCACGGGAGGGGGAAATGTCAACATGATGGCTGACTATTTCTAGATGCTGAAGAAGGACTGTAAAGTAAAAGGATCTGCAAGAAAATCAAATGAAAATTTGATACATTCATAGATCAATTTTTAAACTGAGAGGTGAGTGTTTAGTGAACTTTTTACTACACTGCCCTTTTTAATAATGTTTTTAAAAACATGTACTTTAAATATTAAAGTCTGGTAAAAATTCACAATTTTGTTATAATTTTGGTGCACAAATTCTTCCAAAATTAATAAAAATTTGTCTAAAATCAAATTTTCTTTCACAATTAAGAAACCTGTTGTGGTGAGAACAAACAGAAGTCATTTTTGAAATCAACATTAGGAAATGATTCAGAAACACCCTTTTCTGAGAAAACATCAGAGAATTTTTTTAAAAATGCAGAGTAATGTAATCAATACTATAACAGCGGTGACAGAATTCGAATGTTCTTATATTGATACAACGCAATTGCAGCAGAAGCCAACTTTGGTTGTTTTAAGCAACTTCAGAGGCTCAGTAATGAACAAATTCATTAACTTATGTAAAATTTTTAAAACATTAAAATATTAATTATATGCCTACATTAAACTTTACAAAAGGAAATGCTCAAGAATTATATTTAACTTCTGGTTCTATTTACTTCCTACTACTATAACAATATTCCAATTTTATTGATGGCAATGGCTGACTTTACTTTTGTCTAAGTATTTACAAAAATAAATAAATCCTTGTAATTAAGGCACTTAAAACTATTCCTTTCCTATAGACACAACATTTGTTAAGCAAAAAATCCTCCATAAAATTATCACAAAAAAAGAATGGCCTGAATTTTTGAGCAAGCTAACAAATGTCTGCCAGAAATTTACGTTCTATAAAAAGAGTATGACAAAAATTTCTTTTGAACCAGATAATCACACTTGTCCATTCAAGTTGTTTAAGTAGATTTTGTCATACTCCTCAGATTTGCTTGGTTTATATACCCCACTATTATTATTTCATTTACATTTAAATGATTGAATATTTTGTGCAGATTAAAATAATCAATGATTATGATTTTAAATTATGAATTTTTTTAATTTTTATATTATTTAGATGATAAAGAGGATAAAAAGTCTGCTGAGGTTTTGAGAGAATTAGAAAATATTGATGACGAATTAGATGAGAAGGGAATGCCTTTTGTTAGAATTGATGATGATGAAGTAGCCAAATCATATGGTGTTGATGATGAACTTCCAGTTTTAGTTTATTTTGAAAAGAAAATACCAAGCATTTATAATGGTAAGTGAATGAAAGTTTTGAGAACAAACACAGTTAAACCCATTGTTAGGTTAAATTAATAATTCAGTTAAGCCCATTATATCACATATGTTTTTTATTTAGAAAATATATAAGAGATTACCTCAATTCAGCTTCTTAGGATGACTTCAATGCAACACTCTTCAAATATAACTGACTAAAACCTAACTAACATACTTAAAATAATTTTAATGTATTCTTCACTCGTACTTTATGGATGATTCAACACCTTGGGATCGCAGATGGATGAAGGCCTTAACCTGACCCTGAAACATATCAAACCCACATGGAACCCCGAGCTACAGACGTCAAATATATGATAGCATAAAAATAAATTCGATGATAAAATTTCTTATTTCTAAAACCGTGAGAATGAGATAAAACTAATTTATGAATGATTTCTTTCCTTTAAGCTGATTAAGCTTTACGATTCTTGTCTTGTTCACAGGTTGGAAAATGATGTGAGGTATGTGTGAACTAAGATACTTATAAGAGATTATTTATTCTGGTGCATATGTGCAAATGACCATGAATCGGAAATGAGGAAAGGGCATCAAACGATAGAATTTGCATGTATCTTCATTTCCATGGGTTCCGCAATTAATAGTTTAGTGTAGTTGTGCTGGATGTTAAGATTTTTATTTTGCTAAACAGGAATGTATGACATTCATTTATTGCATGGAAAACCAATTCTGAAGCTGTAGCTCATGTCGCTCTAACCGACAGAACCTGTTGCTTTAATTTCAGGTCTAGAGTACAACAGGTCGAGCTAATGTAAGTGGAGTCACAGTTGCCACAGAAATGTTAGATCATGTCTCTGTAACCTAAAAAAAGAGGAAGAACAGAATGATTGCTTAGTATGGAGTGCAATTTCTGTGTAGATTTTGCTATTGTTTTAAATTCGATGTATCTAAATAATCTACTGAGTTGGAATATACAAATATTCCACTACACATAGAAATTTAAGAACTGACCACCAGATTTTTGAATAGAGGATACCCTCTCACTACCATTAAACGGACAAAATTACAGTCTAAAGATAGATCAGAAAACATCACACCAAGGAACAGTATTAACAAAACATACTTTATTACCATGCCATACATAGAACAGTGGCATATGCAACTCAGTAAGTTATTTAGAGATTATTGAAAATATTATATACAAGACGCGATCTTGTATATAACATTTCGTGTGGTGACTGTGACTCCACTTATACTTGCTCGACCCTTTATGCTCTAGACCTGACATTAAAGCAACGTGCTGTGTCGGTTAGAGCGACATTAGCTATGGCTTCAGAATTGGATTTCCATGCAATAAATAAATGTCATACATTCTTGTTTAACAAAGAAAAAATCTTAAAAATATGCAGCACAACTACGCTAAACTATTAATTGTGAAAACCTTGGAAATGAAGTTACATGTAAATTCTATCAACGTTCAACACCCTTTCCTCATTTCCAATTCATGGTCATTTGTTCACATGCACCAGAACAAATAATCTCTTATAAGTATCTTAGTTCGCACATACCTTGCGTCATTTTCCAACCTGTGAACAAGACAAGAATCATAAAGCTTAGTCAGCTTAAGGGAAAGAAATCATTCATAAATTAGTTTTATCACATTCTTGCAGTTTTATAAGAAATTTTATTATTGAATTTATTTTTATGCTATAATGTATTTGACAAATCTTCTGTCACTTGGGGTTTCATGGGGGTTTGATATGTTTCGGGGTCGGGTTGGGGCCTTCATCTGTGATTCCAGGGTGTCGGATCATTCATGAACTATGAGTGAAGAATACATTAAAATTATTTTAAGTATGCTAGTTAGGTTTTAGTCAGTTATATTTGGAGAGTGTTGCATTGAAGCATCCTACGAAGCTGAATTGAGATAATCTCTTATATTTTATAAATATTGATATAAAGTAGGATTTATTGAACCATTGTAGCTCTTTTTATTTATTAATATATTTTTTTGTGATCTCTTTTTGGTGTACAATGTTAAAATGTATCTATTTTAATGACATTTTTAGAATTGCTCAAGAAACCATAACTCTCTCTCCCAAAAAAGATGTGTTGAATTTATTTACCCACATCATTGCACATGTACATGTACTGATATCTCTGTAATGATATCATTCTGATACTAATTATATTGAATTATCACAGATTAGTTCATTTAAGCAATTAAATAAATTTTACCTTGTATGAACTGTATATGGATGCATCTCCATAGCATTTGTCCCTCTAGGTGCTTAACAATTGGGATGAGACAGGAAGAGTGGAATGTTATGTGCAGCACATATAACACTTCATCCATGTTAAATTTTGATTCATCAGAGAAGATGATCTCATTTCAAATTTCTGATGTCCACAGTGTGCTGTTTTGTCCACTGGAGCAGTTGTATCTTCATTTGTTTCTTCCTAGGCTAAAAGGAATGAAAAATAGTCTACCTCACTGTTGGCATATTTGACAGATGATATTATGATTTATTGGACAAACACACTTAAGTGATCTGTTTTTGGGCTGCACATTTATGCTGACCTTTTTTTTTTTACCTTTAATTGGTAAAGCCCTATAATAACTGTTTTGTGTGTTGTTGATTCCGCTCTTTTTTCCCATTTGACTGATATGCTGCAGTGATGGCTGAAGCTTTAATGATAGTGGACAACACTCTGTTGCCAGAAATAATCTCTACAAGTGAGTGATTCAGTCCTACTTCTAGGTTGAAATTATAATAGTGTTTCTAGGCAACTGCTATTAATTAACAAATACTGTTAATAATAGTTAAATACTGTTATTCTTCTCTCTAGAAATTAATAATAATGCAACTGCACTGAATAAACAAGGAGTGGCAGTAAATTCTTCCACCACCATACTTTTCTAATCAGGCTAAAATAAACCTGTACTGATTTATACTGAAGTAAAAACAGTGCTATAAAATAAACTGCATGTTATTATTTTTATTTTATTATATAAAATTTTCCACATTATAAATAATAAAATGTTACAAAATACAAATAGAAGTTGTAGATGAATTACATTTAAGTTGCTGTGAATGAATCTTATTATTTGCAGGAGACCTGAAAAATGAGGAAGAAGTATTGGATTGGCTTGTTCTTCAGTTAACATCAGATGGCATAGAAGAAGTTACAGATAAAATACTTTTCAGCCTTGTTGACCGCAGTGATCACATAGCTGTATTCTTCTGTATGTAAAGTTTTTTTTATTCATATTTCATTAGGTGCACTTTCCATAATCATGTATATTAATGATAAAATCCACTAAAACTTTAATTTGTTTCTATTAATTATTAAAATTACATTTAGCCATTATAATACATTAGTATTATAATAGCTAAATGATGCAAGGAAGCAGATGCTTTCTGCATTTTCTAAAAACAAAAAAGAGGACAAAAAAATTATTTTCCCATCATATTTTCCATTTACAAAAAGTGACCACCCAGTTATTCTTTTAACTTTACCAACTAGTCGGATTTGTTCACTATATCAGGTTATTCCAGTGATCTCTACAACAATCTGCCCAAAAAGTAAACTTCATGAGATCCAGCTTTTTGTTCTTTCCCAAAATTTTGTATTTGTGCATCTCCCTACTGGTTCTTCTCTTCTATCAGAGAAAATGTACCTCTTTTCTTCATTCTACTTATTCATTTCATTTGTTAACCTTATAAAGGTTAATATACCTTTATCAGGTCCCCCCCCTCCCCTAAGATATCTAGTTGCCAAACTTTGCAGTCTGTACCTTCTAAATCATTATGCATATGGGCATCAGTTAGCACTTCTTGCCAATTTTTGAAGAAAATTAACATTTGGTTGTTCTTCTTATCCTTTTTGGAATTTCTGTCTTTCTTAGTAGCTATTTCTTAGCTCTGTGCATTTCTGAGTGTATGCCTTATCTTTTCTAAGGAACTGAGGTCTTGAAACCCTCTACAACCTATCCATTGTCCATGAAATTCCCTATCCTATAGTCATTGACAGCAGTCATATGTGCTGTCCACGAGAGATAGTCATTAACAGCAGCATTATATTTGAAAACATGCTTCTGATATTGGTTCAGTGAATACAATTGTATTGATTGAACGATCCATTTAGTTTGAACGTGAATTTGCCTGACCATATGATTGCATCCTCAATAGCTCCAGTTCCATTATTTTTATGACAGTACCACTCACAAAATTATGTTCATCAACCTGGATCATCTTTCTATGTTGCATACAGTAATCAAGGTCTAAAAGACTTTGAATTTATGTACTTTAGGATTCTTAGAACACTCAGTTGATTCATTTGATTTCCTCATGAACACTGTCTTGTTGACTTCTGTGGAGAATGTTCGAATGTGTTTATGACAGCTTTATTGTTGGGAGAGTGGGTGCTAGAGTACATGTTTTACGGCTCTAGCAAATAGAGAAGTTTTTGCTTGTTTATTGACTTAAATTGGCATATTAATTTATTTTTTAGAGTTGCTTTATATTCCTAGTAACAATACTTTAGTTTAAATTGAATTTACATAGAGATTTTGTAGGTTATTACTTGGTATCGGTAAGAGTATCAAATCCGTGTGTGGACAGGTTTTGCAGCTCCCACGAACGAAAAGTTTTTAATTATACTTGGCCGCTTTATTGACTTAATTGTTAGATTAAATTATTTTCTATAAGTAGCTTATAGACCTAGTCAATCTCTGTGGTTTTTGAATTTAGATAGAGCAATTTCGAAACTAAATAATACCTCGTGTCCGTAAATTAACCGTTTGTAATTTGCTGCCATTGTTATAAACAACGTGTGCTAGCGTAAGGTTTAAAGGAAAATTATATAGCGTAAGGTTTAATGAAAAACTAGATAGCGAGTATAGTAGTAGTATCAATTAATCAGTAAAATTTATTAATCTTATTAAATTTCATTGTCAATCGAATTGTACTTTTTTAATTAAATAAATCTAGCAACCTAGTTATTACAAACGTAACATCATACATTAATACATATAAGTTGACAGGGGATAAGAAAGTCATATAACGTAACTCTGAGATAATATTCAATACTGAAATACATATATATAGTGTTATAACTGCTTTGTGATATAGGTTTAGGGTTATATTTTGTATTGAAATTTTATTGAACTTGAACTTGAATAGAAATCATGACTCAGAGCAGCAAAGCAAAAGACTCAAACTAGTGGAAGCGCTGTGGCTCAGGGGAGAACTGAGGAGAGTGGTTGTCCACTGAATCACAGTCTATTGAAATGCACTGCTTGTGGAGCAATCAGGAATGGAACATGATATTGCCAAGGGTAATGTCTTTGTGTGTGTGTGCACGATTTAAGGAGTGCGAGGAAATCAGGCACCGACTCGACATTGTTATGGGCTTATATGAGAGCTTGAAGGACAGGGTGGATGCCCTCAAGGGATTTAAATTGAGGGGCCCATTAAGCTCTCAGCTGCCCACATCAATGCCAGAGCTTGCACTTGAACATCACACAACACAGCAGCAACCCCCAAGGCAGAATACGCTGGTCCCAAAGGAACTAGTTGTTGTAGGTGACTCTATTGTCAGGGAAACGGGGAACATATTGTGCAAAAAGGATAGATGGAACAGGACCAAGGTATTTCTGCCAGGGGCAAAGGTTGATGACGTTCTAGGGTAGATATCATCCTTTAAGGGAACAAAGGGTGATATTGTTGTACACATTAAAAGGGTGTATTGTTGGCACTAATGATATTAAGAGTAGGAGACTGTCAGAATTCCTTAACAAGTACAAGACAATGCTGAAAAAAAGCCGTGAGTTAGGGTTGAATTTGAAAGTGTCTGCAATTCTGCCCAGACACGATAGGAGGGAGTATATGATGAGAGCCTTGTTGATCAATTCGGCTCTGGAGAGATTGTGCAAGGTTCAAGGGGTACAATTTTTCTCAGCCTGGTCTGTACTTGTTAATAGGAGAGACTGCTTCTACAGGGATGGGATACATCTAAATATAAAGGGTGCAAAAATATTTGCTGATGCTATCAAGGCAGAGTTAAGTGGGTCGGAAAACTGCTAGCTTGGGGGGGATACACGGACTAATAGATTAACAGTAGCCGCTGGCAGAGGTAAAAGTGATACTTGCACTACTTCTATTGAAATGCAATTGAGCAGCAGCCTGGAAAGGAAATCAATGGAAATTTCCAGGACTGCTGGGAGTCATAGTGGAACAAGTAAATGCGTGGTCTGTGTTAAGGTAACTAAGAGTAGAAACAGGTGCATGTATACTTGCATGTACACCAATGCTAGGAGTATAGTTAATAAATTCAATGAGCTTGAAGTGCTAGTCAAGACATGAAAGGCAGATATTGTTGGGATATCAGAGACATGGTGTCACACAGACATAAGCAGTGCAGAACTGGAATTTGGGGAGTACAATGTGTAAAGAAAGGATAGGCAGAACAGGAAGGGAGGAGGGGTTATGCTGTTAGTTAAGAAACACATAAAATCTAAGGAAGTATGGCCAATTCATGTGGGTGGAAAATGAAACGTTGAGTCAGTTTGGTATGACATAAGCACTGGGAAAGGAAAAATGTGGGTAGGTGTGTGTTATAGGCCTGATGAATCTGATGAGCATAATAAGCAATTGTGGAGACAAATAGAGTGGGCCAGTAAATTAGAGTGTCTTATAATGGGGGATTTTAATTTCCTGGATATTGCCTGGAATTTGTGGGTTGGCCACTCGCACACTAGCAAGGCTTTTGTGGATTTATTGGATGATTGTTTTCTACATCAATATGTTTGGGAGGCAACTAGAGGGAGTAATACTCTTGACCTGATTATCAGTAGTGATTCTTCATGCATCAAGAATTTGCAGATAAAGGAACCACTAGGTGGTAATGATCACCGTGTGCTGAAGTGGGATTTACTCAAAGAGGCAACTACCATCAAGGGTAAAGGGAAGGGTTTTTGCTTTCGTAAAGGTGACTACAGTGGTCTGAGACAGTATTTAAATTCTATACGGTGGGACCAACTGATGATGTTACCAACAGCAAATTCAAAATGAGAAGCATTCAAAGAATTAATCTTGGAAGCTACTAGGCTTTTCATACCAACAAAGAAATATTGTTCAAGATTTAGGCCTAAATGGATGTCAGATGAACTAATTAGACATGTGACAGAGAAGAAAAATGCATGGGATACATATAATTTAAACATGTGGCACAGAAGCCTATGATAGATATAAGTTGATCTGTAACCAAGTTTCAAAGGAGGTTAGGCAGGCGAAAGCAGATTACGAAAAATCTTTGGCAAAGGATGCAAAGAAAAACTCCAAAGAGTTCTTTACCTATGTAAACTCTAGAAGGAAAGGGATGCATCAGATTGGTCCACTGGATATCGATGGTTCAACTATTGATTATCCTACTCAGGTGGCTAACAAACTAAATGAATATTTTGCATCCACATTCACACATGAGGAGTTATTCAGGGATGGGAATGCCAGAGGTGTATTCAACTCTGGCAGTAAGCTAGATAATCTTGTAATAACTGAGAGCAAAGTGGAGGATAAATTGTTGAAGATAAACATAAGAAAGGCACCTGGGGTAGATGGAATCTATCCAGTTATATTAAAGGAGGTGGCAAAGGAAGCAAGCAAACCCTTAGCCATAATTATTAGAGCTTCCCTGGACTCAGGGGTGGTACCGATGGACTGGAGATGTGCAAATGTGACCCCAATCTACAAAGGAGGATCAGAGAGAGATACAGGTAATTACAGACCTGTTAGTTTAACTTCTGTTCCAGGGAAATTAATGGAGGCACTGGTTAAAGAAGCATTGCAGGATCATCTGGACAAGACTTCAGTTATAGCTCGGACACAGCATGGGTTTGTTAAGGGGAAGTCTTGTCTGACAAATTTGATTGGATACTATGATGTAGTCACAAAGGAACTGGATACAAAGAATAACTTTGATATCATATATTTGGATCTTAGAAAGGCCTTTGATACTGTTGCACATGGTAGACTGCTGCACAAATTGGAGCAGTGTGGCATTGGAGGCAAATTGCTGCTGTGAATAAAGGGATGGTTAAGTGTGAGAAGACAGAGAGTGCTAATCAATGTACACTGCTCTTCGTGGACTAATGTTATTAGTGGAGTCCCTCAGGGTTCAGTGTTGAGTCCTTTGTTGTTTTCTGTATTTATAAATGATATTGATGATTGTATATCAGGCTTATCGTCCAAGTTTGCAGACAATACGAAGGTTGGCAGGGTTGTTAATGACACTAATGACAGCTCATGGTGTCTTGTCAATGATATATAGGAATTTTTCTAGCAGGGATAAGGAGGTGATTATCCTCTTGTATGAGACAGTGGTTAGGCTACACCTTGAGTACTGTATAAAGGTCAGGAGGCCTCATTTTAAGAGGGATGTAGAGCTGTTGGAATGAGTACAGAGAAGGGCAACAAGATTAGTGAATGGAACAAAGGGTTTCTCTTACGAAGAAAGGCTTAAGGTTTGCAAATTACAGTTTCTGGATACTGGGCACCTGCAAGATTATCTGATTGAGGTGTATAAAGCCATAAATGGTTTGAACATGCTCAACGTGGATGGGATTCTTCCTCTTGCTTAGAATAATTGCGTGGGAGGGCATAAATTCAAATTGAGGAAAGACGGTTGTAGGATAGATGTGCTGAATAGTGTCTTTAGCCAGCGGGTGGTTGAGGTGTGGAACAAACTTCCATCTGTCATTGTAGAAGTTGATAGCTTAAATAGATTCAAGGCAGAACTTGACAAACATTTGGACCAAGTGGATGGGTGGAATAAGAGGGAGGGGGGGATTGACTGATGCTATATAAGCTTGTTTTCTTGCCTTTGCTAATGCTAATACTCTTTTTGTCCTTTTTCCACATTGCTTTTCTTATTGATATTTGGTACAGTTTCATGTTACTCAAATTTATCACACAGATATTAGAAATGTTAGAAGAGTAGGCACCCTTGTTCCATATTGTCTTTCCTCATGCATGTTGAACCTCTATGACATTTGGTTTTATCTCATCAAAACTTAATTGCACGTTCGCCTTCATTTCTATGGTTTTCAGCCAGTGTGAAAAAAGGACTAATACAGATCAGTCATCTAATTCATGAATTACGGATTGTTAAAGTGTGTATATGCAGGGGTGTTCCTAGGGTAAGTGGTGCCCCCTTTAAAATTTTCTTCATATGGGTATGTATGTATGTTTCAGATTTTCAGGTGCCCCATTGAACATTAGTGCCCCTTATTGCGGTGCATGTCTTACACCCTTGGGACAGCCCACTCCTGTGTATATGTAATTTGACTCTCTCTCTCTCTCTCTCTCTATATATATATATATATAGAGAGAGAGAGAGAGAGATAATACAAAATGAAGTATAATACAAAGAAAAGTTATTGCTATATAGCATGCAACCTTAGTGTCACTTTTCAAGAACCATTCATCAAAATTGCAAGTAAAGGAGATAATATCAGATGTTTGTCTCTGTTTCGGAGATAAGAGAAACGTGCCCTTAAGGTTAAGTTTAAAACTGTGAAATGCAAACAATTGGAATTAATTAAGGCATTAAGAAAATTAAAGCATCATGGAAATTAATGTCAGGACGAAAGTAAAAAACTGGAGGAAATATGTATTAGGCCTGTAGTTTATAATTGGTTCTAGAGAGAATGGATATAGAATACCCATAGAAGTAAAAGAGAACTTACCATAAAAGCAAAAGACGTGAAAGACAAAGTGAACATGGACATCTCAAAATGTATATAGTACCAAACTCTTGTGGACAAAAAAAAAAAAGAAAAACAAATGTAGTAAAAGCTTGAGATTAAATTTGTGATACACAGCTCTGCATAGAATAGAAGTAGAGATAAACAACGAACAAATTAGCAGGCTCAGGTGCTAATAATTTTGCTAAGGTGAAAACAGTTAAGATAGGAAGAAAATAGTTTCTAGCTACATGTTTCTAAAACTAATGGCTCATGAGAAATAAGATGAAGGCTGTAGAATAGTAAAAACGGAGAGGGAATGTAGTGAAATAGTAGGGCTAAGGTTGCTCAGGGTCACAAATCCTATTCCTGTAGAAAGAACCTTGAACAGAATTGAAGTACGAATCATGAATTTAAATAATGCGAAACTAACAAGAAAATAAGGATTAAAAAACCAATCATTAGTAAATAAAAATAATGATAAAAAAGAACAGTTGGGTAAAGATAAACATCAATTCAGAAAATCAGTGAGTAATTAATACAATAAAAAAAAATAATGCATACATTGTATAGTAAAGCATCACACAGGGTGATTCACTACCAGTGCGAGGTGCCTCCGTAGCCAGGTGGGAAGGAGCAGCAGTGCGTAACACACACACTTCTTGATTAGACCGGGGTTCGAGCCCGCCACCACCAAATACGGAGGATGCGGAAATGTCAGGGAATGACCACCGCATATCCTGGAGCAATATGGCCTTAGTTGCTAATGCTCCTAAAAATCAAATAACAAAAACTACCAGTGCGACAAACTTGCAGGAGATGTAGGGGGCATAAAGACGAATTGGAATCACATAGCATTGCAAGGTCCAAAATGCCTTCGTCATGCGGGAGGTCGCGTGAACAAAGAAGCAAAGAAAAAGAACAGAAACAGCAACTCGTTAGTGTTGCTGTTTCTGTTCAGCAACTTGATATCATAACAGATATCATTTTAATGACATGTTTTACATTGGCAAAAAGCCATGCTACAGAAGGTGTTCGAAAGTTCGACCAGAAGCAGTCACACAGGCTTCACAGCGCCGCCGCATGGAATCCCTAACGTTCTGGAAGATTCCTGGCTTGTCTCAAATCTCCCCGGCAGCTACAGAGATGCGAGCGATGAGGTCTTCAACTGAATCAACATGGGGGGGGGTCTCGTACACCAATGTCTTCATTTGACCCCAGCAGAAGAAGTCCAGGCATGATAGGTCCGGCGATCTAGCAGGCCAATGAACCGGACCACCACGACCTATCCAGTGCTGTCCAAATGTAAAATTTAGGTGTTGGTGGACGTCATTGGTGTAATGTGGGGGAACCCCATCATTCTGGAACCGCATTGAGCGGCACAACGACTGAGGAACATGTGCTTCTTCAATAAGTTCGGGCAGGACTTGCTGTAGAAAGATCAAGTATGCCCTACCGTCCAGACGAGGGGGCAGAAGGTACAGTCCAATGAGGTGGTCTCCAACAATGCCGGCCCAAACATTGACAGAGAAACGGCGTTGAGTTGCACATGTTCGCGTACCATGGGGGCTCTTCAAAGCCCACAAGTGGGCGTTATTTTGATTGAAGGTTCCCTCTCTTGTGAAACTTGCCTCATCCATGAACAATACGGATGCAGCAAATGCGCTGTCTGCCCCACTCTGTTGAAGAAACCAAGTAGCAAAAGTCCTCCGGAGTGGATAATCCGCAGGCTCCAATGATTGGATGTTGCAGATGGTGATTGGACACGTTGCAACGATTGGGAAATACCCAATCGTTGGCCTATTGCTTGAGTACTCATACTCGGATTGCCTTCTGCAAGATGTAGGACATTCTCCTCATTGTCTGGCATCCTCTTTGTTCGCTCTCGATTCATGGTACCTCTCATGAAACAACCAGTCTCACATAACCTTCTGTGCACACGTGCGAAAATCGTATGAGGAGGAGCACGCCTGTGCGGGAAACGTTCTTGGTACAAGCGCAGAGCGCAGTGACTGTTACAGTCCGCAGCTCCATACGCGAGGTGCATGTCGGCCAGTTCAACGTTTGAATACTCGTCCATCCTACTGCCTCAGGAACCGGTTCGCAAATGCTGACTTCCAGCGGGATCGCTCTTCATGCAACCTCCCGTTCAACATACTCTACCGCGTGACGAAGGCATTTCAGACCCTGCAATGCTATGTGATTCCGATTTATCTTTGTGCCCTCTACACTCCCTGCAAGTTTGTCGCACTGGTAGTGAATCACCCTGTATACAGGGTGTCTCAAAAATATTGGTACAAATTAGGGGAGGTAGGTTACATCTAAAGGAATGTGAATCGCATAGGAACCCATAACCAGAAACGTCACCGTAAGTCTGTAGACGGCGCTGTTCATCAGTTCGTGAGAGGGAAAATTTATGGTTTACTCATTCAAGCAGCAGTTGAATTCAAGATGAAGAGCATGCATCTATATATGAACTGTGAGCGGGCAGACATGCGCATAGTGTATGGATTAGCAGAGGGCAATGGATGAGCCACTCAACGAATTTTTGGAGAATGCTTCCCAGACAGACATGTACCGGACCACCATTTGTTTGCACGTGTGCATCAAAATTTGTGTGATTATGGGTCATTTAGAGGTAACAGGAGTAGTGTGGGAAGACCACGTTCGATGCAAACTCCCGCCATGGAAGAAAGTGTGTTGAATGCCGTCTAGAATAATCCTACTATCAGCACACGGGCCGTTGCCTCTGCCTTAGGAGTGTCTCGTTGCAGTGTACAGCATGTCTGGCATGACGATTCCTTACACCCCTTTCATCTCCAAAGGGTTCAGTTACTGCTCCTCCAAGATCATCCTGCACGTGTGGCTTTTGTGCAGTGGTTTCTCCAAGAAAGTGTTCAAGACTTGAATTTTCCAGCCTATGTTTTCTTCATGGTTGAGGCTTATTTCACTCGAGAAGGCTTATTCAATCAGCACAATGTTCATGTGTGGGCTTACGACAACCCACACGGTGTGTGCCCCCATTTGGTACAACATCGCTTCGCTATAAATGTGTGGGCAGGTATGGTCGGTGACTGCTTAGTCGGCCCATACCTGTTACCATCCCGCATGAACTCTGCTAAATATCGGATATTTCTTGAACAAGTTCTATCAGGGTTACTTGACGATGTTCCAGCAAATGTGAGACACAACATTTGGTTTCAACATGACGGGGCGCCTACCCATTATGGAAGGTGTGTTCGTGACCATTTGAACAGGCGTTTTGGGCGTCGATGGATTGGCTGTGGTGGACCCTTTGCCTGGACCCCACGCTCACTTGATTTATCGAGCCTTGATTTCTTTCTGGGGGGGGGGGCCTCAAATCTATCATGTATGAATCGCCTGTGGAGACTGAAATGGATCTCGTGGCAAGACTCGTCTGCACTATTGCTACTATCAAAAAAACTCCAGGTGTGTTCGACCATGTCCGCCAATCCATGCTGCGTCGGTGTCACGCATGCATCGCGTCTCATGGTGGAACCTTCGAGCATCTGTTGTAACATCATGAAATGCATCCATCTCGTAATCCATTGTTAATATTATGTCAAATAAATGTTTGCCACTAATTACTGTCTTGTGTCATTTCTGCTTCTTGTGCCTATGTTACTACTTTCCAGTGACGTTTCCGGTTACGGGTTCCTATGCGATTCACGTTCCTTTAGATGTTACTTACCTCCCCTAAACGTTTGTACCAATATTTTTGAGACACCCTGTATAGTCATGCACTGTATATTGTGTGCTATATAAAAATGTACAAACCTAGATAATGAGAAGTGAGCAATTAAATTAACTGAAAATGCATGCTGAAATTGAGATGTATTTGGACAAAATGTGATGGAAATTTAGAAGAGAAACTGCTGTAGATCAATATGTTCTTGGAGGGGGGGGGAGTAGATCTTCTGTAATTCAGTGTCCAAAAATTTTTTTTGTTTTTTTATAATTAATAATATTAAGAGTTTTATGAAAGTGATATGTCAAATAAGTTAAGGGAAAAGATTTGCCAACGAGTTTTAAGGTAGAATTTTCTAATTAGCATTAGCATTAGTAGAGGCATTTGAGGGAAGAAAGCAAGCTTATGCATCATCAGCCAAAAAAAATAAAAAAAAAATAAAAAATAACCACTTCCACTTCACCCTTCTGTTCATTCGAAATACCTGTCCAGCTGAGCCTTAAATTTATTTAGGCTATCAACTTCCACGACAAGGGATGGAAGTCTGTTCCACCAACCAACCACCCTAAAGGCAAATTTCTTCACATCTATCCTACATCTGTCTTTCCTCAATTTGAATTTATGCCCTCTCAGGTGATTATTGTGAGCAAGAGGAAGAATCCCATCAGCATTGAGCATGCTCAAACCATTCAAGACTTTATACGCCTCTATCAGATCACCTCGCTGGTGCCTAGTCTCCAGCCTTTCTTCATAAGAGCACCCCTTTGTTAAATTCATCAATCTTGTTGCCCTTCTCTGTACTCGTTCCAGCATCTCTACATCCTTTTCGAAATGAGGCCTCCAGACCTGTGTACAGTACTCTAGGTGTATCCTGATCATTCCCTTATACAAGGGAATAATCACCTCTTTATCCTTGCTAGAAAAATTCCTATATATCGACAATACACCATGAGCTACTCTTGCAGCCCATCTGCACTGCTCAGAAAATTTCATATCTGCCTGCACAACCACCCCCAGGTCCCTTTCATTCTCTACCACTGTCAGTGTAGTACCACAGAGTTGATACGTTTCTCTGGGGTTTGCTGATTCCCATATGTAGTACTTTACATTTGTCAATGTTAAACTTCATTTGCCACCTCTCAACCCATCTGCTCAACCTTTCCAGATCCTGTTTCAGTAGTACAGTGTCAGTAGTGTCCTTGACAACCCTGCCAACATTCGTAACGTCTACAAACTTGGACATTAAGCTTGATATACCATCATCAATATCATATATAAATACAGGAAACAATAATGGACCCAACACTGAGCCCTGAGGGACTCCACTAATAACATTAGTCCCCGATGAGCAGTGTCCATTGATTACCACTCTCTATCTTCTCCCCATCAACCACCCCTTTATCCATAGCAGCAATTTGCCTCCAATGCCACACTGCTCCAATTTGTGAAGCAGTCTTCCATGTGCAACAGTATCAAAAGCCTTTCTAAGATCCAAGTATATAATATCAAAGTTATTCCCTGCATCCAGTTCTTTTGTGACTGCATCATAGTATCCAATCAAATTGGTTAGGCAAAACTTCCCCTTAACAAAACCATGCTGTGTCTGAGCTATAACTGAAGTCTTGTCTAGATGATCGTGCAGTGCTTCTTTAACCAGTGCCTCCATTAATTTTCCGGAAACAGATGTTAAACTAACAGGTCTATAATTACTTGTATTGCCCTTTGATCCTCCTCTGTGAATTGGGGTCTCATTTACACATCTCCAGTCCATGGGTACTTCCCCTGAGTCCAAGGAAGCTCTCATAATTATGGCTGAGGGTTTGCTTACTTCCTTTGCTGCCTCCTTTAATATAACTGGATAGATCCCATCCACCCTGGGTGCCTTTCTTGTATTTATCTTCAACAATTTCTCCTCCACTTTACTCTCAGTTATTACAAGATTCCCTAGCTTACTGCCAGAGTTGAATACATCTCTGGCATTCCCCTCGCTGAATAACTCCTCATGTGTGAATGTCGATGCAAAATATTCATTTTATTTGTTAGCTACCTGAGCAGGATCATCAACAGTTGACCCATCGATATCAAGTGGACCAATCTGATTTATCCCCTTCCTTTTACAGTTTACATAAATAAAGAACTCTTTGCTGTTTTTCTTTGCATCGCTTGCCAAAGATTCCTCGTGATCTGCCTTCGCCTGCCTAACCTCCTTTGTAACTTGGTTACAGATCAACTTGTATCTATCATAGGCTTCTATGTCACGTGTTAATTTGTATGTATCCCATGCATTTTTGTTCTCTGCCATATGTCTCATTAGTTCATCTGACATCCACTTAGGCCTAAACCTTGAACAATATTTCTTAGTTGGTATGTAAAGCCTAGTAGCTTCCAAGATAAGTTCTTTGAATGCTTCCCATTTTGAATTTGCTGTTGGTAACATCATCAGTTGGTCCCACTGTATAGAATTTAAATACTGTCTCAGTCCATCGTAGTCGCCTTTACGAAAGCAATAACCCTTCCCTTTACCACTAATGGTAGTTACCTCTTTGAGTAAATCCCTCTTCAGCTCAATGTGATCACTGCCACCTAGTGGTTCATTTACCTGCAGATTCTTAATGCATGAAGAATCACTACTGATAATCAAATCAAGAGTATTACTCCCTTTAGTTGCTTCCCGAACATGCTGATGTAGAAAACAATCATCCAATGAATCCACAAAAGCCTTGCTAGTGTGTGAGTGACCAGCCCCCAAATTCCAGTCAATATCTGGGAAATTAAAATCCCCCATTATAAGACTCTCTGATTTACTGGCCCACTCTATTTCCCTGTACAATTTCTTATTATACTCATCAGAGTCATTAGGTCTATAGCACACTCCTACTCTCAATTTTGATCTCCCAATGCTTATGTCACACCAGACTGACTCGACACTGCACTGTCCAGCGATGTCCACTGGCTTCACTTCCTTGGATTTTATGTATTTCTTAACTAATAGCATAACCCCTCCTACCCTCCTATCCTGTCTATCCCTTCTGTAGACATGACATTGTACTCCCCAAATTCCAGTTTTGCATTCCTTATATCTGTGTGACACCACGTCTCTGATATCCCAACAATATCTGCCTTTGATGTTTTGAGCAATACCTCAAATTCATCAAATTTATTTACTAAACCCCTAGCATTGTTGTACACGCAAGTATACATGCTCCTGTTCTTTTTCTTAGCTACCCTAACACAACCCATGTGTTTACTTGTACCCCAATGATTCCCAGCAGTCTCTGAAATATCCTACATCTTATTTTCTAGGCTGCGGTTCATTCCAATAGAAGCAGTGCAAGAATCACTTTCACCTCTGCCAGTGGCTACTGTTAATCTATTAGTCCTTGTATCTCCCCAGGCTAGCAGTTTTCTGACCCACCTAACACTGCCTTAATAGCGTCAGCAAATATTCTTGCACCCTTTCTATTTAAGTGTATCCCATCCCTGTAGAAGCAGTCTCTCCTGTTAACAAGTATAGACCAGGCTGAATAAAATTCTACCCGTTGAGCCTTGCACAGTCTTTCCAGGGCTGAATTGATGAATAAGGCTCTCATCATATACTCCCTCCTATCGTGTCTGGGCAGAATTGCAGACACTTTCAAATTCAACCCTAATTCACGGCTTTTTTTCAACAGTGACCTGTACTTGTTAAGTAATTCCGCCGGTCTCCTACTCTTAATATCATTAGTTCCAACGTCTACAACTATATCACCTTTTGTGCCCTTAAAAGATGATATCCACTCTACAACGTCATCAACCTTTGCCCCTTTTAGACATAACCTGGTCCTGTTCCACCTATCCTTTTTACCAAGCATGTTTTCCGTTTCCCTGAAAATAGTCACCAACAACTACTAATTCCTTTGGGACCAGTGCATTCTGCCTTGGGGGCTGCCGCTGTGTTGCCGCTATGTCTAATGTTAGACATAGCTTGCATGATTGGAATAGCAATCTTTTCCCTTATCTTATGTGACATATCACTTTCATAAAATGTTTTATATTATTAATTATCATATTAAATTACAGCAGATCTACTAAAAAATTTTTTATTCAAACCATATTGATCTTTCTCTTCTAAAGTTCCATAGCATTTTGTCCAACTACAACTCAATTTTGGCATGGATTTTTGGTTAATTTAATTGCTTACTTCTCCTTATCTAGGTTTGTACATATTTTTTTTTTTTTTTTTTTTTTTATGAACTGAACTCTGACCATAGTATGCTGATAGGAAGTTAAACCTGAAAGAAGGAAATATTAATTATATTGAAATAACCAAGTGAAATTATAAAGTACAGTAGAATCATGGTTACCTGAAAAAGTTGGGGCCAAAGGTATTTTAAATAGTTGATTTTTTGGGTATTTAACTGTAGATGCATCATTTATACATGTAAAAAAGGAAGCAGGAAAAAATAGTAATGAAAGAAAATTACAGTAATCTGTGTACATATGCATAGTATGCATTACATACTGTCCATATGTGTGCAGCTTGAAAATAATTGCCAGTTTCTGCTTGAAAGATTGTCAGTTTTTTTTTTTTTTTTTTTTTTTTTACTGCACGATACTGTATTTTCATCAAATACTTAAATTGGTTCTTATTCAGTTCTTGCAATTTGGATATGAAGTGCATTAATTTCGATATCTGTTGGTGTTCACAGTATATGTATATTACAATGTTTCCTGTTTGATGTGTATTAGGTTAAACTAAATGGTGAAACTGCTATCTCTCAAGAAAAAAAAAAAGCAATAGGCTGGATTGTTATGAAAAAAACCAAAAACCTATGGATACCATGCAGTTCATGCTTTGTTTCTAGTTTTGTGCATTTGTGTTAAAATGTCCAAAGAATTTATTGCAGTTTATTGAAATTCTGCAAATAAGAATTTAAAGAACAAGGCATATCATAAAAACTAAAATGTTTGTATCTTTGAATAAAAGTCAAGCAGGCTGGGTGGATAATCCATGCTACTTTTGTATAACACCCCAAAAAACACGTATGTGATGCGTAAAGTCTTTGCTGGGGTTAAAAAAAAAAAAAAAAACCCCTACAAATTGAATAATACATGAATTTTTGTTTGCGGTGATTTTTGTAATGGTGAATTTGTAGCCTTTTATTTTACAATATTTTTATGCATTATATTAGTGGTTTGTATTATATAAAAGTGATATGGATGAAATTTACTTTTCTTTGCTTCATTCATAATGTTTTATACAAGTGGAATCATGCTTTTATTATATTTCCTACAATTAAATTTTAATCATGTTAATTTCTTTGAGTGAATTTAGGGGGGAAAAAATAAAATTGAAAAAATTTTCAGACAATTGAAATTTCATATAATTAGTATTTAGTTAGTGAGAATTCTGCTGTACTGTATTTTTTTTTTTTTTTTTTTTTTTGTTAGTTGTTGGTGCATCGGCTTCTGTGGCCATATTGCACTTCCCAAGGTTTTTGCATTTTCTACTCTGAACCAAGCCCGAGTCTGGATTCGAACCTGCGACCTTTGGGTTGCCAGGAAGGCACTTTACCCACCCGGAAATTGATTTTACATTGAAATGAACAAATGAAACTAAATCTGTGGTTTCATTTAATTAACACCATAACAATAATTTTGCCCTTCAGTTTTTTTTTTTTTTTTTTTTGTGTGTGTGTGTGGGGGGGGAGAATAGCTTCCCCCATTGCTCCTTGTTGGGGAAGCAATGGGGGAAGCTGAGGAGTCAGGGGGCCAGATGGTTGACTTTGTAATTTTAGATCACATGGAGGCCATTTGAAATAAATAACTGCTAATTAATAAATAAAAACAATAATTTGTTCCCCCCCCCCATTATCAGTTGGAAATAGCTTCCCTCTCATTAGCTGTAGTTGGTAATTATAATCCTAAATATTAGACTTTATTTTAGAAGATTGATATATTGACTTTTGGCAAAACTATTATACTTCCCGGTCTGCTACCACTTGGGTGAACTGAAGAGTCAGGGGGATTGACAGTTGGTTTGTCATTTATGATCACATGAAGGTCATTTAGAAACCTCATGGAAGTGCTCACAATTTATAGTTTGCCTCTGATATTGACCAACATTAAACTATGTATGCTGACAATACACGAAAACAACAATCAAAATTTTGTACCATCTTTGCTTAGATTGCAGTAGGTTATAAGTAAAATGTATCATTCTGCTTAAGCAGAATGCATATCTGCATTGAGTGGCAGTGAATATGTTAACTTGCCACTTGTCATGTGGAGTTATTTTAATCCCTTTTTGCTATTTTGCTCATATTTCATTCAAATGCATTCTGTCCATTGTTAAATGATTGTTTAGAATAAGTTTGTAATTTGATTAATATTTGTATTTAATTTAGGATTTGATAAATTTTAATTTTCTTCAGATGATAAGAAAGCTAAAAGGAGTGAAAAGGTTCTTAAAGAATTAGAGAATATTGATGATGAAGCAGATCAAAATGGCATTCTTTTTGTAAAGACACGTGATGTAAATGCAGCACATAAATATGGTATTAGGAAGCTTCCATCACTTGTATTTTTTGAAAAGCAAGCTCCCACACGATATGAAGGTATGTGATTATCATTTAAACCTTTTATTTTTAATATAATTAGTTTAACCTTTTAATATTTTTTTGTTGAATTTTACTTTGATTTTATAATTTATGTAGAATCAAATTCATTCATGCTCCTTTTATGCGAGGGTTGGATATCTTGAATGTCATCCATTGATTTTATATTTTATCTAGAATCAAATTCACTACTACTCATTTTATTAAACGGTTGAATATCTTATTATTATTATTACAGGCAGTTCCTGCTTTATGAGTTTTCGCTTTACGAGTTCCCTTGTTTATGAGTTTGTTTTTTTTTTTTTTCAAGTATCAACAAAATCGAAAATATGAACATTAATTGCAAAAAATGAATGTTAAACATTCATAAATACCGCATTTCAAACCACATGTGGACCTATGCCATACAGTGTACCCCGATATTAATTCCTGGAATGGATATTAATTAATCCATTCCAGAGACACCATCATATTAGCATTAGCATTAGCATTAGTAGAGGCATTTGATGCAAGAAAGCAAGCTTATGCAGCATCAGTCAAAAAAGAAAAAAAAAAAAAAAAAAACCCACTCCCACTTCACCCCTCTGTTCGTTCAAAATACCTGTCCAGCTGAGCCTTAAACTTATTTAGGCTATCAACTTCCACAACAAGGGATGGAAGTCTGTTCCACCAACCAACCACTCGCTGGCTAAAGGCAAATTTCCGCACGTCTATCCTACATCTGTCTTTCCTTAATTTGAATTTATGCCCTCTCAGGTGATTATTCTGAGCGAGAGGAAGAATCCCATCAGCATTGAGCATGCTCAAACCATTCAATGCTTTATACACCTCTATCAGATCACCTCGCTGGTGCCTAGTCTCCAGATACTGTAATTTGCAAATCTTAAGCCTTTCTTTGTAAGAGCACCCCTTTGTTCCATTCACTAATTTTGTTGCCCTTCTCTGTACTCTTTCCAGCAGCTCTACATCCTTCTTGAAATGAGGCCTCCAGGCCTGTATACAGTACTCTAGGTGTGGCCTGACCATTGCCTTATACAAGGGAATAATCACCTCCTTATCCCTGCTAGAAAAATTCCTATATATCATTGACAATACACCATGAGCTACTCTTGCAGCCCGTCTGCACTGCTCAGAGAACTTCATATCTGCCTGCACAACCACCCCCAGGTCCCTTTCATTCTCTACCACTGTCAGTGTAGTACCACAGAGTTGATACGTTGCTCTGGGGTTGCTGTTCCCCATGTGTAATACTTTACATTTGTCAATGTTAAACTTCATTTGCCACCTCTCAGCCCATCTGCTCAACCTTTCCAGATCCTGTTGCAGCAGCATAGTGTCAGTAGTGTCCTTGACAGCCCTGCCAACCTTTGTATCGTCTGCAAACTTCGACATTAAGCTTGATATACCATCATCAATATCATTTATGAATACAGAAAACAATAATGGACCCAACACTGAGCCCTGAGGGACTCCACTAATAACATTAGTCCACGACGAGCAGTGTTCCTTGATTATCACTCTCTGTCTTCTCCCCCTCAGCCACCCCTTTACCCACAGCAGCAATTTGCCTCCAATGTTACACTGCTCCAATTTGTGCAGCAGTCTTCCATGTGCAACAGTATCAAAAGCCTTTCTAAGATCCAAGTATATAATATCAAAGTTATTCCCTGCATCCAGTTCCTTTGTGACTGCATCATAGTATCCAATCAAATTGGTCAGGCAAGACTTCCCCTTAACAAAACCATGCTGTGTCCGAGCTATAACTGAAGTCTTGTCTAAATGATCCTGCAGTGCTTCTTTAACTAGTGCCTCCATTAATTTTCCTGGAACAGAAGTTAAACTCACAGGTCTATAATTGCTTGTGTCAGCTTTTGATCCTCCTTTGTGAATTGGGGTCACATTTGCACATCTCCAGTCTTTGGGTACCTCACCTGAGTCCAAGGAAGCTCTCATAATTATGGCTAAGGGTTTGCTTACTTCCTTTGCTGCCTCCTTTAATATAACTGGATAGATCCCATCCACCCCAGGTGCCTTTCTTGTGTTTATCTTCAACAATTTCTCCTCCACTTTACTCTCAGTTATTACAAGATTCTCTAGCTTACTGCTAGAGTTGAATACACCTCTGGCTTTCCCCTCGCTAAATAACTCCTCATGTGTGAATGTCGATGCAAAATATTCATTTAGTTTGTTAGCTACCTGAGCAGGATCATCAACAGTTGACCCATTGATATCAAGTGGACCAATCTGATTCATCCCCTTCCTTCTAGAGTTTACATAAGTAAAGAACTCTTTGCTGTTTTTCTTTGCATCCCTTGCCAAAGATTTCTCGTAATCTGCCTTCGCCTGCCTAACCTCCTTTGTAACTTGGTTACAGATCAACTTGTATCTATCATAGGCTTCTGTGTCATGTGTTAATTTGTATGTATCCCATGCATGTTTCTTCTCTGCCATATGCCTCATCAGTTCATCTGACATCCATTTAGGCCTAAACCTTGAACAATATTTCTTAGTTGGTATGTAAAGTCTAGTAGCTTCGAAGATAAGTTCTTTGAATGCTTCCCATTTTGCATTTGCTGTTGGTAACATCATCAGTTGGTCCAACTGTATAGAATTTAAATACTGTCTCAGTCCATCGTAGTCGCCTTTACGAAAGCAATAACCCTTCCCTTTACCCCTAATGGTAGTTACCTCTTTGAGTAAATCCCACTTCAGCACACTGTGATCACTGCCACCTAGTGGTTTATTTATCTGCAGATTCTTAATGCGTGAAGAATCACTGCTGATAATCAAATCAAGAGTATTCCTCCCTCCAGTTGCCTCCCGAACATGCTGATGTAGAAAACAATCATCCAATAAATCCACAAAAGCCTTGCTAGTGTGTGAGTGACCAGCCCACAAATTCCAGTCAATATCTGGAAATTAAAATCTCCCATTATAAGACTCTCTGATTTACTGGCCCACTCTATTTCCCTGTACAGTTTCTTATTATACTCATCAGAGTCATTAGGCCTATAGCACACTCCTACTCTAAATTTTGACCTCCCAATGCTTATGTCACACCAAACTGACTCGACACTGCACTGTCCAGCGATGTCCACTGGCTTCACTTCCTTGGATTTTATGTATTTCTTAACTAATAGCATAACCCCTCCTCCCTTCCTATCCAGTCTATTTTTTCTGTAGATGTTGTACTCCCCAAATTCCAGTTCTGCATTCCTTATATCTGTATGACACCAAGTCTCTGATATCCCAACAATATCTGCCTTTGATGTTTTGAGCAATACCTCAAATTCATCAAATTTATTTACTAAACTCCTAGCATTGGTGTACACGCAAGTATACATGCACCTAATGTCGTGAAAATATCTTAATGTGAACTCAATGACACATTTTTTGGTAATTCGTCCCACGACCTCGGAAGTTGAAATTTTTGCTATATACCTCTATAAGGTTGTTTTTATAGTGTAAATTGTAATAGTTACCAATTCAAATCATTAAAATGCACTACACTTTCATTGTTATCATATGTTCTGTTATAAGAGCCAATTTTGAATGGCTTTGTAATATTTTTTTAAAACATATTTCAGATTTTTGGGGTTTACGACCATAAAACAATAAAAACAATTTGCACTTTCTGGGTTATTAGGCTTTTCTGTTACTGCAAGCAATTATAAATGGGTAGTAGACTCCATGTTATTGCATTTGCGAAAATACTCATAGCTAGAATTGTGTGGGTTTTTTTTACGTTATTATGGTGAAATATGTTACCCCTCTACTGAAATCTTCAATCTTATAAAAAACATAAATAAATTTTCAGAATCTTCTCGTTTTTTTTTTTTTTATTTTTTTTTAAGTTTCGCAAACTTCTTACTCCACGCAAATCATGTTAGTTGCAATTTGTGCATTCCGTGAAAAAATACTTATGGTGCTATTGAAATTACAAAGAAACGAGAAGATTATCTTCGAAACAAATGCTTCTTGAAGCATTTCTGAAGAAGATGACTCCTTGTGCAACAAACCAATGAGTGCCGAGCCAATAATGAGTTGTGAGAACTGGGGTCTTACTATTTATTTATTTATTTATCTATATGGTTAAGTGTTGTTATACCATGTACCTTGGAACCCAATTTTGGTAGTTGTGTATTATTTTTGATTTAAGTACAACTGATTCCTCACCCTTCCAAAGCTCACAAGCTACCTGGCTGCTATATTTATTCTTTCTGTTGCAGAAGATTCTGGGCATGAGGATATATTTATTCTCCTTGTACAGGTTTAGACTTAGTGCAAGTTTTTTTTTTTTTTTGAGAGCAGTGTATATTTCTCTTAGAAAAATGAAGCACTTATTTAAATTTCTAAACATAACAAAGGTTTATTTCCATAGCAAAATTTACACAGTATTATCTCATTTAATGTTAAGAAATATTATCTCCACCTTCTTTCTGAAATTGTACAACCTACTCTTAATTAAGGTTAACTTCAGGATCAATAAAACTTCCTTCTACCTCCTTTTTTAAATTTTTTTTCATACATATCTTTAATTATACCATTTAGTTAAAAGTTATAATCACCTCTTTTCTTCTGAAAATTGTACGTGTTGTACAATTTTCAGAAGAAAAGAGGTGATTATAACTTTTACCTAAATGGTATAATTAAAGACTACTTTTAATTAAAGTTAACTACAGGAACAATAAAAACTTTCCTTCTACTTCCTTTATACATATTCATCATACATATTTTTTCATTTAATCTAAAATTTTCTTTCAAATCTTTTTGTACATACTACACCTTTCCTCTAACAATCTCAGACTATACAACTCTCTGAAAACAGTCCTTTTATCCTTACAAAATACTGCTCCTCTAGCCAGTTATCAATCAAATATCTATCCCTTTGTTTTTTTTCTTTCACAAACATATACAATTTAGGGATACATATATTCTCCCTAGAGCACTTATGCAACATAATCCTGAGCTTATACATATATTCTACACAATTCCATTATATCAGAGCTAGATAGTATTTTCTCTCTCTCCCCCCACCTATCCCAGTTTCTTGCTATTTATTAGTGTTTTAGGCCTATCTCAAGCTATCCATCGACAAAGTTAACAATTATCAGTCCCGAGCAGATTCTAACAATTAACCTTTATAATTGTTTGGGACTTACTTTTCCTTGCCCTTTCTTTATTTCGCAGCCACCAGTAAATTGATCCTCCACTTCTGGTTTTTCTCTGTGCCATCTTCCTTGTGCTTGGCTTATGAGTTCTACAGGCATTTCTTTCCTACATTCTCTTTTAGAGGAATCGATGGGTGATGGTCTGCATCCATTTACTTTCTTATTATGAGGAGGCTCGGGCTCCTTGAGCATTCAGTTGGCCATTTATCAGACACCCTTCTCATTTTGGCGACTATCTTCACCCTCCACTTTACATCAAACACAGGTACTTCTGCTTGACCACTCTTTCCGACACGACATTACAACACTTTTTCGGACATTCAAAAACTAAAGTTCCCCTTTCTCCTCATGCTCCTACTTTTTGTTTCCATTCTCCTGCCTTCTTTTTAACTAATACAATCACCTTCTCTTCCAGCATCTCTACTCTAGTTTGTCCTTCATCTCAAATCTTTGTTTCAGCTGTGCTATATGGCTGGGCATCCTTCTCCTGAAGTACAAAGACTGCGGAGCTACTTCCTTCTGGAACTTTCCCTTAATCTGGTTTGTTCCGCTCGTAGTCAGAAACAGATACCCTTCTGTTTCCAAAATGCATTCTAAAGTGAGTTTAATTGTATGTACCTGAAACTTAAGTTATCTTCCATTACTAGGTTCACAGTCCATTACTCTACTCAAGCACATACCACGATTAATGGATAATTTGGGACAGTGACTTCATTGCTTCCCCAACATATCTTTCCTGCCATTGTCTGCATTCCGAACCATTATTTTTAGAAATCAAACTTGCCATCCATTGTCACTTTCCAATTGTTCTGTACTTGCTCACATTGGCATAACTAATTAGCACTCTGCTTCAGATGAATATCTGTGTGGATTTAGAAGTAAAAGAACTTAGCTTACCCTCTCTGTATAAAAATAATTAATTTTAAAAGACAGAAATTTATTATTTTTCTGGAGTTGTAAGAGTGGAACTTTACAGAGTGATCAACGAGTGTGCATTTAGTCAATGATGATGATGACGAAGAATAAACATTCTTTAACATTTGTGAGTCATAAATAATTTCTTTATTATTATAATTTGCTTTGATTTTACAGGCTCCGTTTTCATTTCTTTGGATAAATCAATCATTGTTTAAACAAACTAATTAGCTAACTAATTTCACTATTGAGAATGTAACCCCTATTTTTAACATGATGTCCATGGGAAATAAATTCGTGTTTTACGAGTTTTCACTTTACGAGCGTGCACTAGGAATGAATTAACTTGTAAAGTCAGGAACTACCTGTATTATTAACCATATAGTGCAAGGAAGCATGAGGCTTATGCTGCACCAGCCAAAACAAAAAAAAAATTCCTGAGTTACCCTGAGAGAGAGAGAGAGAGAGAGAGAAAGAGAGAAAGGAATCACCAATAAAGAGAAGAATGATGATATCCAGCTCAGGACCCTGGGTGTACCAAGCCCATACTCACCAGATGTGAGCCCCTGGGGTGAATTTTGAATGTGATACATTAATAAAAATTTATTAAGTGAAACTGAATGCTTCTCTAAATGGGAAGCATTCAGGGAAGTAATCATAGAAGCTACTAGGCTTTTCATACCAACTAAGAAATACTATTCCAAGCTTAGATCTAAATTGATGTCAGATGAACTGGTGAGACTTGAGACACAGAAGAAAAATCCATGGGATGCATACAAATCATCAGGTGATACAGAAGCCTATGATAGATATAAACCAGCCTGTAATTAGTAACTCCTTTGTAATTAAGTCACAAATGGAGGAGCCCTGAATGCCAAGCGATAGTAACAAGTGATTTTCTCTGAGATATATAGAGTGCTCTTTCTAAGTGACAGTTTAATTTCCTTTCTAGTTCCTTTTTCTCTTTTGTTTACCTCAAGTTACCTAAAGCTCTGCTACTGTGAGAGCCACTTACCCACAAGTTCTGGTCAGTATCTGGAAAGTTAAAATTCCCCATTATAAGACATTCCGATTTGCTGCACCACTCTATTTGCATGTATAGTTGTTTTTATACTCATCACAGTCGTTTATTCATCACAGCCTATAACATAGTTCTGCTCTCATTTTTCTTTTTCCAGTGCATATGGCAGATCAGCCCGACTGAACATTGCGCTGGCCATCCTGTTGAACTAAGTACATTTTCAAGAGCATAATGATACCCCTATTTCCTATCCTTTCTATAGTACTCACCATATTCAAGTTCAGCTTCATTATGTCTGAGTGGCACCATATGTCTGATATCCTTTCAGCGTCTGCATTTGATGACTTAACCTGTACTTCAAATTTATCAAAATTGTTTCCTCTCCTCCTAGCATTGGTGCACAAGTAAGTATACATATGCCTGTTTTTGCTCTTAGTCAGCCTATCACAGCCCATGTATTTACTTCTTCCATGAGGACCTTCTTCCCCCAGCTGGCCTTTCCAGTCCCCAACATTTTGCTTTCCAGGCTGCTGCATATCTCAGTAGAAGCAATGCAAGAATAATTTTTTTGCCTCTGCTTGTAGCTACTGTTAAATGTATTAGTCTGTTTATCTTTACAAGTTTTAATGTACAACTTGCATTTCGATAGTACCACAAGAGTGGCCCATGCTCAGTAAGAAGTTTTTACTGGCACCAACTACAATGTTGGATCCATGATATTGGGTCTCTGCCCTTGTGACTTGTTGATGGTAACTCTAAAGGTCAGCAGTATTAGAAACTATTCATTGCAATATGACAGTAGAGGCTGCATTATTCCCTGTGAACCTGTCACACATGAAAACTTTATGACGCAACAAATCAGATCTATCCTACTGGAGGGTTGAGAAGTAAAGCTCAGATTGTATAACACCATTAAAACAGTCCAAATCTTCAATTTTCTGACCATGATGTCACTGTATAAAGTGGATGGAGCAATAAGACATCACCGTTTTTATTTTTGGTAATCTCACGTTTAGCATAGAACTGTCGGATGCATATCAGCAAAGGGAGTTGCAGACACAACTGTGGAACAGCTAATTTACACATAAGAAAGCTAGAATTTACAGTAATAGAAAACTGTTTCAGCATCACACAGCTATAAACTCTGAATGAATTTGCCAGATTTCCTTACCCTACACTAAATGGACAAAACAGCTACTCGGCCATATTAAGAAGATAAAAGAAAAAAAAAATAATGAAAATATATATAAGAATAGCCTATTTCATCAACGAATAAAATATATTAAAACATTGTACTGGTTTTCCTTCTCACGTTTAACGTAGAGTAAATAATCTCCACGCAAACTGACCATACTGAATTGTAACAGAGGAGGTGGAGAGATTTTATATATATATGGAGGAATAATGATTTGAAAACATAAAAGCACTATAAATAACAATTGATTAAAAATTTGTACTAATTTTAGGTAAAATTATGCATACTATATATATAATTAAACAAGATTCCAAACTCTACACAGTTAATTCAGTTTTTGTTATCTGAGTCACTACCTTCATTTATTAATTTGGTACACAGTAAGTTGGGGCTTAAACTACACTTGTATTTGACTATACTTGCATGTTGGAACTACAGAAGTAGATACAAGTTGACCTGGTCTACACTGATCCCATTAACATGTTTTATTTTGTCTGATTTTGTTATAAAGGACAAAATCATGTAAAGTAAAGATGCTTTAAGTATTTCTAAAATATCAAAGTAATATATGAACTAAAAATTAAAATATTTAGAGTTTTCATGAACCTGTGGTTAAAAGATATCCCAAGTGGATTGTGAGGATGTTGAGATTGTGTCATATGTGGTTTCTAACTTGTGACACTCTAAGATGGATCTTTTTGGAATCACCATGGTCAGTTTATGTAAAGCATATTTTTATTGAAGACTGACAAACATTTGAAATTTATAGTTGAATATAAATATTCAAATTTAAAATTAAAACTACCATTTAATATTATCATATTTTATACATTACTAACACAGTCAGCATGATTTTGCTTGTCTGAAGAATACATGCATGTGGTACGTTATACATTCAGATAAATCACTTATTGGTACAAGAAATACCATGCATTAGCCTAAATCACTGAACTTTGTTTTCATCTATCAGGTTGGTTGGCATTGTAGTATGTGGTAATGGTAGAAGATAGCTCACAGTAGCCAGGTAAGAAAGCCATTGTACATAAAAGGTGTTATTGCCAACTTAAAACTGTTTAATACTGGAAAAACCTAATATGGACAGATTGAACAGAAATGCATATAATGTAAGGCCAGAAATGAATATATTCAGATTTTTGTTGGTTTGGTTTACATTGCATCATTTGCAAAATATAGTAAATTCCATTTTGTATTGATTAAATTTCAAGTTTCATTGCCTTTTACCTTGGAATCCCCAATCATTTTTCAACTAGGAACAAGGGAAAAAAAAAAAAAAGAGCAGTGAGCATTGTAATCATTAATCCAAATAAAGAATGGAAACTTCCTTTGTTGCAAAAAATACAACTCCAGCAATTATGCTGGAGTTGCATTCCAAGCATATGACTTGCAACAAAGGAAGTTTCCATTCTTTATTTGGATTAAGGATTACAATGAAAGAAAAATGCCTTTAAGCAAAATTCTTATTTTATCCAAGGGAAAAACCTCATTTGAAGGCCTGTGTTCAAAGTTGGAGTCTAAAAGATGAGACTTTTGAAGCAGCCAAAGCTAGTTTGAGCAATACAAGGCTTGTTCTAACTTCACAATGCTTCCTTGAATGGGTGTGCATACACTACTTACCTTAAGAAAAAAGTGTTCTTTAAAATGGTAAGTTATTATGTAGCACAAAGCGAAACGGAAGACAAAATAAAATAAATGCGAAGTTTTAATGTTAAATTGTAAAACACAATATGTTAAATACATACAGTACAAAAAGCTTTCGGTTATTATGGTAACCTTTATCAGTCAAACTGAGAGTTTAGGAACTTAGAACATAAGGGCGTGTAACACTAGTCATGCACAGTAACCTTCGTGATGTAATAGTTAACTGTTTGATGTTGAAGCCTGTGGTTGCGACGTATGCGAATGTGCCGTTTGTCAGTCACGAGGATGGTTGCTTCAATAATAGGGTGGACACGACATCCACTGCTTCTGTTGACCGAAGTATTAGAGCACGTGGTGTGCAACGATTCCACTCAGGCATGGCGTCAGTAATGGCGGGACTGATTGATAACCATGACATCGCGATGTGAGTCAATGTCATGTTGGGTTGACCAGAAGTGCTCAGCAATGGCCAAGTGTTCTATGTACGCTAAACGGATGGCTCTTTTGTGTTTTGAGATACATTTGCTGAGCCTTCTCCCAGTTTCTCTGATATAGCAGCCAGTGCAGTCACGGCAAGAAATGCAGTAGACTAGTCCACTTTGTAATAAGGTGGGAACCGGTGTTTTCACTCTAGAGATGAGGCATCGCAATTTCCTGCCCGGAAGCTGTATGCACTTTATTCCATGAGATTTCAGGGCCCTAGAAACCTGCTGTGATAGATTTGGGTAATATGGGATAAAAGCACTCGCAGTGGAGTCATTACCTTGAATGTTCCTGTTTGTCATTACATGGTCATGTGCCTGCAGGTCACACCTGTCTAGGGTACTGGCAGGATAGCCACACCTCGCAAGGTCTGTCTTGACCCTAGCAATCTCGGTGCGCCTCTCATCTATAGAACTAGATTGGGTCCAGGCACGAGTTAACAATGTCCGCACGGTGCCAAGAAGATGGCTGCACGTGTGTGCTGACCCATAGTTGGTAAATTGGCCAGCACACATTGGCTTGTGGTAGACTGTTGTCTTCAAGCACGTGCCCTCATGTCGGACAAGGGTGTCTAAGTATGGTAGATTTACCAACTATCAGTCAGCACACACACACACATGCGCAGCCATCTTCTTGGCACTGCTGGACATCGTTAACTTGTGCCTGGACCCACTCTAGTTCTGTAGATGAGAGGTGCACCAAGATTGCTATGGTCAAGACTGATCTTGCAAGGTGTGGCTATCCCACCAGTATCCTAGACAGGTGTGACCTGCAGGCACATGACCATGTAACGACCAACAGGAACATTCAAGATAATGACTCCACTGTGAGTGCCTTTATCTCATACTACCCAAACCTTTCACAGCAGGTTTCTAGGATCCTGAAATATCATGGAATAAAGTGCATACAGCTCCTGGGCAGGAAATTGCGATCCCTCATCTCTAGAATGAAAACACGGGTTCCCACCATACTACAAATTGGACTAGTCTACCGCATTTCTTGCCATGACTGCACTGGTTGCTACATCGGAGAAACAGGGAGAGGGCTTGGCAAATGTATCTCAGAACACTCAGCCATTGCTGAGCACTTCTGGTCAACCCGATACGACATTGACCCACATTGTGATGTCATGATCGGTCCCGCCATTACTGACGCCATGTCTGAGTGGAATCGTTGCACATCATGTGCTCTAATACTTCGGTCAACAGAAGCAGTGGATGTCGTGTCCGCCCTATTATTGAAGCAACCATCCTCATGACTGACAAACGTTGGCAATGTTCACATACGTCAGAACCACAGGCTTCAACATCAGACAGTTAACTATTACATCACGCAGTTTACTGTGCATGACTAGTGTTACACGCCCTTATGTTCTAAGTTCCTAAACTCTCAGTTTGACTGATGAAGGTTACCATAATAACTGAAAGTTTTTTGTACTGTATGTATTTAACATATTGTGTTTTGCAATTTAACATTAAACATGTAATTTATTTTATTTTATTTTGTCTTCTGTTTCGCTCTGTGCTACATAATAACTTACCATAATGAATCCAGAGCACCTCTAGATCTGTTAGATGAGAATATCTGTGTGTTCTCAAAACATCTTAAAAAATCGTTTTTACCTAGTAGCAATGTGCCGCATTACTAATAAAATGATTGTTGTTCTCCATCTCTGAAACAAAATTGTTTTGGTAGTAGAGTGCAGCAATCCTTGCAGAGAACAGTTAAGAAATGCAGCAATCCTTGCAGAGAACAGTTAAGAAATGCAGACAGGTTCTTTGTAATGACTGCACCCTTAAATCCTAATCTTCAAGATTTAAGTATTGCTGAAATAAAACAAAAGCTTTTAAGTTCTAGTGACTGTATAGGTTTACAGCAGACACAGGTTTGAAATGCTTAGTTTAAAAGTAACAATCGATTAAATATTCTAATTGAGATATTCCTAATAGTAAAATACTGAGACAGATGTATTTTCACTTGAAACAAAAAATAATAATAATAAATTAAAAAATAATAATAATTAAATAAATAAATATGAAATTCATCATAATGTTTTCTTTTATACGAAGGGGTATCAAAAAGCCCTAGAAAGGCGAAACTTCACAGGAACTTTAATGCTTTTCTATTTACTCTCTCTCTCTCTCTCTCTCTCTCTCTCTCTCTCTCTCTCTCTCTCTCTCTCTCTCTCTCTCTCTCTCTCTGCATAGTAACACATTTCTCCCATCTATGGATCAGTTGCCTAATGCCTTGATCACAGAAGTCCAAACTTTTTGCCTGAGTTTGAAACTGCCCTGGGCAACAAAGTTGGTAGTGGCTGTGTGAGCCGGTGCATTGTCTGACAGAAGATGGATACCTTTAGTTAATATTCCATGCTGTTTCACCTTCAACGCATCGCGTAACTTTTTCAAAAGATTTCTGTAGTATTCTCCAGTGAATGTGGAACCACAAGGTAGGTAATCTGTCGGGATAACCCAAAACCTTCTTGGTCAGATGGAGTGGTCTTTGGCTTTTTGGGAGGTGGGGTGGAGGTGTGCTTTTTTACTACTTTGACCTGTCTTTAGTCTCTGGATCATACTGGTACACCCAGCATTCGTCATTTGTCACCAACCGATCAAAAACGTTTTCAACACCCACATTACACAAATCCACCAGTTGGCAAGATTGCATTTGATATTGCTTCTGCAAAAGTGTCAACAATCTTGGAACCCATCTTGTGGAGGGAGACCTTAGACCTGTGCAGATGGTCATGTGAAATGCTGTGGGCAGACCCATAACTGATTCCCACTGCATTTGCGATGAAATGAATTGTCACACACCTGTCACTCAGCACCAGCTGCTCAACTCAACCCTTGCAACCATCTCGCTGTCTGTTAATGTTGATAGCCTTCCTTCTCTTGGCTCGTCAAAGACACTTGTATGACCACACTGAAACTCCCATTTTCACTTTTTTAGAGTGTCATAGGATGGACAATTCTGCCAATGACAACTCTGGACAATGATAGACAATACAGCTTCCATTTCTTCATCAATTTCCTGAGCTTTCTTGCCTTTCAAATGTAGGAGCTTGATCACTGCTCGATACTCTACTTTGTCACCCATAGCGTCCTTCCTCAGATTCCGGGCTCCACCTCTGGTGTATGATCACCTATGGGAATGAAATTTCACGTGTTAGTTGTTGAATATGTAGACAACTTATATTAAAAATGGCATCTTCCTACTGATGTTTTATCTAGGTCAGGGTATGAACTTTTTGATAACCCCCATATATTATAATTCTAATTTCTGACCTAGTAATTTTCAGAAATAACTTCACTGTGCATACACAAAACTTTACAACTATAAATCAAAATACTATCTAGTGGTGCTGCTGAGATTAAAACTAAGAACATTTTTTTAATTGTTTAATCTCTTAAGGCAGCAGTGTCCAACCGTTTCCTGTAAAGGGGTCATATTCAAAGTTAGATTTGTTTTTTGGCCCACACTGAATGATTTGAAAAAAATTAAGTCTTTTACATTTTCCATATCTTGTTACATGTAAAAGGAAGGAAATTTCCATTTTCATGTTAATGTTTTTTATTTTCAGGCTATATATAAGAAAAATGCAAATTCCCAACGCTTATGTGCAACAAATCTATGTCAGTTATTTTTTTTTTAGATTTTATTAAAATTATAAAAATATGCTTACTTTTGCTTTTAAATGCTCACTTTAGAAAATTTAAAACCTGAAAGAGATCACAGATTTTCAATGTTAAGGTGAATAAATAAATATAATGATACACCTAAAATTGAAAATATTAAAATACGCAATAATGAATAAATAAATATAATGATACACCTAAAATTGAAAATATATATTCAAAAACTTTATTTAGTGCAATATGCCATAACATTTTCTGAACAAAACTTAACATTTAATGAGAAAATTTTGGCCGCTAATTTACAAAATTTAAATGCTGTTTTAGTTCACTTTCCGCATGAGTTATATAAAAATTATTCCCGGGCCATATCTGGCTCGCAGGCCATAGGTTGGACACCACTACTTAAGGTATTGTAGCATTAACCAAACAGCCACAAAAAGTTTTATTCTGTAATTACACTGTTGGAAGATTGTCCTTTATCAAAAGAGAATGCTTGCTCTGTGTTTTTGAGCAGTTCCAGATAATGGTTGCTTTTGAATGAATGCTTTTATCCTTTAATGTGTTGACTTTGCTTCAATCTGTATTTTCAAAATCTATGTAAATAAAAGAAAATCTCTTAATTACATTTACCTTTACAGAAGTGGCCACTTGATCAAGACTCTTATGTTTATTTATTTTGTTCTTGTCTTTTTCTGGAATACAATTATCTATATTTTTGCAGGACATCAGTTGACAACATAGCGTTCATATGTGACAATTTTGAAGCATTTTTAAATATAGTCTGGATCTTGCCTACCAGCATAACAAATAAATAAGAAGAAAAATACTCAGTCTTATGAATGAATGAATGGCTCCCAATGAATTCTGGAAACTTTCAGTAAATATACATCACTTGGCACCTCCGTAGCCAGGTGGGAAGGAGCAGCAGTGCGTAGCACACGCTTCTTGATTAGACCGGGGTTCGAGCCCGTCACCACCAAATACGGATGATGCGGAAAGGTCAGGAAATGGCCATCGCATATCCCGAAGCAATATGGCCTAAGCTGCTAATGCTCCTAAAAACCAAAACAACAACAACAACATACATCACTTATAATTTCTAATTTCAATAATAACACTATTTCTCTTATTTAATATACTTTTAAGCCTTCTAACTCCTCTCTCTCTCTCTCTCTCTCTCTCTCTCTCTCTCTCTCTCTCTCTCTCTCTCTCTCTCTCTCTCATATTTCACCCCCTCTGTAAATAGGAGAGATGTTTGCATATCTTCAATCAAGGATGCTCATAATTTGACCTTGAATCTTGAAATGTAGTCCATCCGGTTATCTAGATCAAGATTTGAATTAATGAGACAGTGTCTGGATGGGTATGGTGCTTTTCCTTTAGACAAGGTAGCATCGGTGTATCTCTTTATGGCTGATGCCTTGAGTCTGTTGAAAATAGCTCATGCCCTGAAATATAGGATCCGATCTTGGGTTGTACCAGAGATTTTTCATCGCCTGTGAAGGTACTGCTTGTTGTGGAAACTGCGTGCTAGATCTTTGGTCCACCAAGCTCTAGTCCTTGGAGAAATGCGTATGGTTTTGGCTGATGCATAGAGAGTGACTGTATTTATCCATCTTGTGATTAGATCAACTGCGAGCATTGGGTCACATCCATCAAGCACATGCCATGGAATAGACTGCGCTGCCTTGAGGCACTTTTTGGGATTCAGAAAAGTCGGAGAAAAAAAAAATGATTCTTTCTAGGTATAGGCAGAACAAGAAGTGGCGACTGGGCTAGCCGGGTGGGTAAAGTGCCTGCCTGGTAACCCAAAGGTTGCGGGTTCGAATCCCGCCTCGGGCTTGGATCAGAGTAGAAAATGTAAAAACCTTGGGAGGTGAAATATGGCCACAGAAGCCAATGCGCCAACAACTAACAAAAAAAAAAAAAAAAAAAAAAAACAAGAAGTAATGATTTGAAGAACATTTCTGGTGGAATGTCAACTCTGCAAATGCCAGAACATAGAATCAAGACGATTAGTGCCTCTCGTTGGCTCCTCATTGATAATCGTAAAATTTAATGGACAGAGATTGTTCATTAGTTGCTGAAGGAAAGGGCTCAGATGGGGTGAAAGGTTAAAATTGCCGCAGAGAATGTGAGTAGCAGAAGGGTGTAACTTACTCATTATCCAGCTGGTAGCATCGTCAATTGTTGCAATATCTGGAGCTGGGGGTATGTAGATTTCCGCTAAATCGATTAAACATGCATTAAACTTCTCAGTTACGAGTATTGCTTCATAAGTAAGGATGTGACGTGCACAAATTTCAGGTTGGAATCTTTTGATGAAGATGGCAAAACTGCCGCCTCTAGATTGAGATCTTAATTTGAAGAATGATGAAAATCCAGTGGCCAGAGCACCGGCTATTGACTCCTGGTCAGGTTCAAGCCATGTTTCTGTTAGACAAATTATATCCATGCTCTTGGACAACAAGAGTTGTTTGAGGGTTTTAAGCTTATTTCGGAGGATGTCACTACCATAAAACAATAAAAACAATTTATAGTTTCGTTTATTGGGCTTTTCTGTTAGTGCAGTTCATTATAAACGGGTAATAAACTCAATATTATTGCATTTGCGATAATACCGATAGCTGGAATTCTGTGGGTTTTTTCGTTATTATGGTGAAATGTGTCCCCTTCACTGAAATCTTCAGTCATATAAAAAAAAAAAACATAAATATACTTTTAGACTCTTCTCTTCATTCTTATTTTTTTGAGCTTCATAAACTTGTTACTCAGTTTTTTTTTTTTTTTTTTTTTGTTAATTGTTGGCGCATCAGCTTTTGTGGCCATAATGCACCTCCCAAGGTTTTTGCAGTACTTTGATCCAAACCCGAAGATTCGAACCCGCGACTTTTGGGTTGGTAGGCAGGCATTTACCCACCTGGCTAGCCCGGTCGGCTGTTACTCAGTATTCTGTTGTTCTTGCTTTTATGCTCCAGCACGACAATCAGGTCAGTGGAGTTTACAATAAATCATCAATCAAACGTTAATCGTATTTAGCAGTCATGGCCTTGAACCCCGGTCCACTCAAAGAGCTCTTGCTACTGCACTCATGCTTCTGACCACTCAGCTACATCAGGCTAAATCTCACTTGTGCAAGTTGTGCATGCCATGTTCATTGTTATTGATTGCTTATTTTTATTTTATTTTTTTTTACTGTTTTAAATTTTACAATCCTAAAAAAAATTGAGTGAAAAAAAATTTACATAAGTCCGAAGTTACATAACTCGGGCTTATGTAAGGCAGGTACTTACTGTATTTTCTATTACCTTTTCTACCTGAATAATTGGGATACAATCCAAATTCCATTTAATCTTTTACTCTTCAGATTATCTTCAGTAGCCTCAGGAAATTTTCCCAAGGGGAGTGATATGGTACATTTCCTTGGGTTATATTTGCCTTGTATAATTTCAAAGCCCCACAATTAAGAAAACTAGATGCACAGCGAAGTTAATGAATCAATTTCTAATATTAAATAATAAAAAACAAAAAATGCTGACTTTCCAAGTTATATAATGTACAATATGAATAACAGGTGTCTATCAACTAGGAGCAACTAATGGGATACATGCATCACACAGTTTACTTCACATCAGAAAATATGCTACTTAGGGTAGCTAAGCAAAGTGTTCTATAGTCATATGTAATTTATAATAATTGAAGTAATAGTATTCGATGAAGTTCAAGATTTCAGACTGATTTCTAGTTTTATTTAATTTTTTATGCAAACTTTTCAAAAAGTTCTCGATTTTTGAGAATTCCAGGTTTTAAAATGCTAGATTTAAAAGTAATAATGAAGGACTTTTTATATACAAACTGTTTTTTGAATACCCTTATTAATTCATTTTACAGTACTAAAATTCTTAAAAGAAATATTCAGATATTTCTTTTTAAATATTTAAAAAACATATTTAAATAATATTTCTTTTTAAATATTAAATAGTAGTTTATGTTATGTTTTTCTTTATCTACATTTTATAGGAAACCTGATGAAAGAAGAAGAAGTTCTTCAGTGGCTGATAGATCAACAAGCAAGTGATGAGATTGAAGATATAAATATTCAGATACTCGAGGAACTGATTGACACATCACAGTATCTGACTGTTCTTTTTTGTGAGTATAAATTCCAATTATAGTTGCCTCAATTTGTTTACCCTGCTTAAGTAATTTACTTGCAATTTTTTAATTCATGATATTTTAATTTTTAAAATTTTTACTTGTAATTTTAAGTAATTTACTTAAAAAATGTACTTAATTACTTTTCAAGTAATAATTTGCTTCTGAACTATAATTACAGATGATAAGGATAATGAAAATAGTGCTAAAATTCTAGCAGAATTAGAAAATATTGATGATGATACTGACCGACATGGAATTCCCTTTGTAAGAATTGATGATGATACTGTTGCCAAAGAGTATGGAATTTTAGATGAATTGCCAATTTTGGTATACTTTGAAAATAGAGTTCCTAGTGTATATGAAGGTATGTGAAGAATTTTGTTTTGAGCTGAAATAGCATAAAATGCTTTTAAATGATTTTATAATATATATTTAATGTCATTTTATATTTAATTATTAAGTTATAATAAAGAATTAGAACATATTGCCTCCTTTGAACAAGATTATTCTCTCTCTAGTTTAAAAAAAAAACAAAACCACGAGCATAATAAAAAATATTTGTCAGTATAACTCCCAAATAATAGAGAAATTTTATTGTTCATTTATGGAAAGGTGGTAATTTTTGAGCCTTTGGGTTGTTGGTGTTTTTTAAATATCTTTTCAGGCGAAGAATAACTATAAAATCATTTTTTTTTTGATAATGATTTTTTCTAAGTGATCACAACTCTAACAATCAATATTAAATAATGTTTTTTAGGCATGGTGGCATATATGCACTACGTGCCTATTGTCTTCCATGTCAGTCCATCCTTGGGGTAACAACTTGACTCTCATCAAGTTGTCTCAGCAGACAGATATCTGTGACATTTTATATTTAGGCCTTTTAAAAGCATTTGCTTACCCCCTCTAAATTTCATTAAAATTGGACTAATAGAAATCCAGCAATTATCATTTCGATTTTACTTTTTTTTTCTTTTTTTATAAGAAGAAGAAAAAGAAAAATTTACCTGAGTACAATATGTAGAACACTTCCGTATGATACTCTTCAGAAATTAAAACGAATAAAAGGTTAACTCAAAATGATTACTGTAATCACTTTGCGTTAAATCTTTTTTTCATTTTAATTTCTAGAGAGTATCATATGGAAGTGTTCTACGTATCCTATTGAGGTAAATTTCTCTTATTCTTATAAAAATATTGATATTAACATAGGATGTATTGATCACCATAGCTGTGTTATATACTATCATTTATATTTTACATACAATTTGTATGTAAAAAAAATTTATAGATTGAATGTAGTTATTATTATTTTTTTATTATTAGTGGCACATGATGCAAGGAAGCAGGCTTTATAAAGTATCAGACAAAAAAAAAAAAAACTCCCACATCACTTGTGTAATCCCTCCAGTAATTTGTCTAGTTCTTACTTGAATTTATGCAAGTAAGAATTAAAAAAACACACCAGATGGAAGCTTGTTCCATCAATCAACCACCTGTCTGTATGTAGGAAAATCTCCTCACACCTATCCTTCAGCCATCCATCCTCAATTTAAATCTATGCCATCCAAATGAATGAAGAGTGACATCATAATGAATGAAGAGTCATTGCTGATAATCAGAACAAGAGTATCTCTTCCTTATTATATCTCTCACAAGCTGCTGTAGACAAAGTGTCATGCAATGAATCCACAAAATTCTTGCTAATGCTTGAATGACTAACCCACAAGTTTCAGTCAATATCTGGAAATTAAAAATTACCCATTAGAAGACATTTTGATTTACTGACCCATTCTATTCCTTTGTACAGTTATTTGTTATACTCATCACCATAATTAGGCCTATAACCTACTACTACTCTTCTTATTGTTTTCCCATTGCTTATGTTACACCAAACTGACTCAACATTGCACTGGCCACCCATGTTGACTGGATGCACTACCTTATATTTAATATACTTCTGAACTAAGAGGATGACCCCCCCACCTGTCCTGTCTGTCCTCTCTGTGGGGGTATGTATGTTGTGCTATACTGTTAGGTATAGCACACAATACACATAGTCATTATTATTATTATTAGCCATATGGTGCAAGGAAGCCTGAGGCTTCTGCTGCAACAGCCAAAAAAAAAAAAAAAAAAATTCTGAATTACCCTGAGATAGAGAGTCAGAAGTAGAAGGGAATCACCAAGAAAGATAAGAATGATGATATCCAGCTCAGGATCCTGGGTGTGCCAAGCCCATACTCACCAGATATGAACTCCCTGGGGTTAAATATGTAAACACATTGAAAAGTTTTATTATATGATATACAGATTACGATAAAAACTCAGTGATATACACATTGTAGAGTTTTAAATCAGTTATAGCCTTACTAGATAAAGTTTATTGGCTAAAACAAAATAATTTATTCTGACAATTAAAAACCTACAATTCGACTACTATGCACTACACTACTCATTATGCAATATCCTATTCCTCCCAAATCACTGACAAAAAAGTTCTACGAATATTAATGTTGTACATTACATACTGTGGGATAAAGTTAAGTTGTTAAAACATGCATGTATTGCTATAAAGAATAGTTTATAAGACTTTTCTGATACTGATTACACTGCTCTAAGCCGACCGGGCTAGCCGGGTGGGTAAAGTGCCTGCCTGGCAACCCAAAGGTTGCGGGTTCGAATCCCGCTGGGGCTGGATCAGAGTACTGCAAAAACCTTTGGAGGTGCATTATGGCCACAGAAGCTGATGCGCCAACAACTAACAAAGGGGAAAAAAAAAAAAAAAAAACAACACTGCTCCAAAACTAAGTAGAAACCTCCAATTATCATCTATATCAATAGTAAAACAATGGCAGAAAAATTTGAACATTCTTATGTGTACAACACAGTGGTGGCAGAAGTCAATTGTGATTTTTTTAAGCCATTACAAGGTTCGAATAAAGAAAAACTTCGTCAAATTAATCAGAGAATTAGAAACAATTACTGCACTACCAATGTTAAATTAATAAATAAAGTTATGCTTCACAGCTCCAAAAAATGTTTTTAGTCTGAATAGCTTCGTCCAGTAAATCAGTGCATTTTATTGGAGTATTCTTAGTTTTAGACAGTTTCTCCATGCGTTGAGTGTATATACAGTCATGAAGAAATAGTAGTAGTAGTAATAGAGGCATAGGTGCTAGAAAGCAAGCTATGTAGCATCAGACATTCAGAGAGTACAACTCTAAAACGGTGTTCATTTCGAAGGTACAGCAAGCTTATGTACCATCAGACATTCAGAGAGTGCAGCTCTAAAACGGTGTTCGCACCCGGCCGCTAGTTAGCACCTGGACCAAACCTATCAGTAACTCTCTAAGAGGCTTCTGGATCAGCAAGTGTATATAATCTTGCTACCTCTACTCTGCCAGATAGTGACTGGAGGGAGTCCAAATAGTGTGCATGCGGGGGGCATTGTCGAGGCCACGTTATGTCAAGGATCTGGGTATATTCTTACCATGTGTATGCCATATCCAAAAATTTCATTACTTCATACAGCATGTCCCCCCTGCCACCACTTTATCTTACTGTTGAACACACCATGAATTGTCAAATTTATAGAGCCAACTTATCTGTGAAAAGAACTAAACTTCCCAAACACTTCCTAGTTCATTTCACAAATATATGTGGTCTCAGTTCTATTCTTAATGTCCATTTTCCACTTGCAGTCTGCCAAACTCAATGTACTTTTTCTGACAGAATCTCAGTTATCAGTTGATTCAACCACTCCTCATCTCAGTTGCCCAAATTATTTACTGTACGATTCCTTTTGCCTCAAAGGTTGTACTTGTGCATATGTTCGTTCCGATATTCCCTGTCAGAGACTTGGTAATTTGGAATCTCCTCTTTTCGATCTTCTCTGGCTTAAAATCTCTCTACCTCATTGTGTCAAATTCATCTGTTGTCTCTACTGTTCTCCCAACTCAACTAATCACTTGGAACTCTTTGACTTCCTCTCCTTCCAACTTTACTTTCTCCAGTCCAACTTTCCTAACAGTGAGGTAATTTTCCTTGGTGATTTTAATGTTCACAACTCCAGCTGGCTTCCATTTTCTGGTCACACAGACCCAGCTGGTCGAGATGCTGAGCTTTTGCAATTACTGATGATTGTTCATTTACCCACCAGAATACCAGACAATCCCAACCATACAGCCAACAATCTTTTTCTTGCAAACGACCTTTCTAAGTATAAGGTAGACAAGAGTAGTCCTTTAAGCACCTCAGATCACATGGCGATTGCTTCTTCTCCAATGGAGCCTTTATCTCATGGTATTCCCTACCTTGTGTTGTTTGGCATTACAAGAATTTACAAGTTTGGTTCAGATTGTGTCAGCGAAATTATTCTTGTAGGAATGGAATCCTTTATTCCACACTCCATTTTTAAAATCTTGTCCTTTATTTTAACCTTGGTTTTCGAATAAATGTGCTCACGTTGTTCAAGAGAAGAACATTGCATATTGTAATTGGCTTGTTTCTAATTTTCAGTTTCATTTTCTGCCTACACCAAAGCTCGCAACAATTGTAAAGCAGTTGTTAATCAGTCCAAACTAGAGTTTGAACGGGTTAAGAGCAGAAAACTTGCTTCTTACCCTAATGGTAGCCAAGCATTCTGGTCTCTTGCCAAAGCTATTGGCCGCAACTTTTGCCAATCTCTGCTCCCACCTCTGTCAAAACTAGATGGTTCTATTGTCATTTCAGCTAAGGATAAAGCTGACATACTACCATCCCATTTTTTTTCTAGCTCATGTATTAATGATCTTGGTAAAACCTCCCACCATTCCTAGCATGCTCCATTCAATGCGTCCCGTGGTCTTCCGTCAAAAGGATGTCAGAAGGATTTTTACAAATCTTGATGCTAAGAAAGCTCCAGGTCCTGATGGTATTTCTCCACTTGTTCTGTAAATCTGTGGTCCTGAACTTACTCCTGTTCTTTGCTGCCTTTTTTTTCACTTTCTTATTTCAAAAGTGTTTTTCCTTCTGCTTGGAAATTTTCTCATATTCAGCCAGTTCTTAAAAAGAATGACAAATCCCTCCCATCCAAGTATCGTCCCATTGCAATTTCTTCTACTCTTTCTATCTAAAGTAATGGAGAAATCAATTAACCGCTAACTCTTAAACTTACTAGAAACCTTCCATCTGCTCAATGATCGCCAGTATGGATTCCGTAAGTGTCGATTCACTAGTGATATTCTGGCTTATATTATCCATTTATGGACCAATTCAATGGAAAAGTTCAGTGAAACACAAGCAGTTGCTCTTGACATCTCAAAGGCTTTCGATCCTGTTTGGCATAAAGGTCTTCTAAACAAGCTTCTATCTTATGGTTTTCTCTCTGACTGCTCAATGAGGGTGATGGTAGATTGCTCTCTGTCTTCTAACTTCTGCAATAATGCTGGTGTCCCCCAAGGTTCAGTTCTTTCCCCACTCTTTTCCTCTTGTATATTATTGATATTCCACTGACTGGAAATCCTATCCGTAGTTTTGCTGATGATAGCACATTGCTTACCACTTTTCACTTTGAGAAACCTTGTTCTGCTCAATCAGCTTCAACTTCTCAAATATCTGCCACCAATACCTTAAATTCCGATCTCCAGGTAATTCTCCAGTGGGGCAAAGACCACTTCGGTGATTTCAATTCTTCTAAAACTCAGTCCTGTCTTATATCTCGCAAAAAGGTTCTGCTCCTATGCTTATCTTGGTTATACTCCGATTTCTAATCAAGAGGATATATCTCTTTTGGGGGTTACCCTGACTTCTAATCTCTCTTGGCACACTACAAATATTGCTTTCTATGCATCGAAAAAACTTGGTTTTTTCTTTAGTTGTCGGCGTTACTTTTCTTTCAAACATATGTTCACTCTGTAAAAATCTCAAATCCACCCTACCATGGAATATTGTTCCCACATCTGGGGCAGTGCTCCCAAAACCTCTTTCAAGCTTCTTGAATCCATTCAGAAGAGGGCAGTAGGTTAATTAATGACTCATCTCTAACAGAGTCTCTCCACTCGCTTTCTCATAGACGTACTGTGTCTGCCACATGCCTTTTCTGCAGATACATCCATGGACACTGTTGTTCTGAATTGGCTTCTATAATTCCCACTCTCTTTCAAAACAGTCTGAACACGTGCCACAACCTACCAACTTCCATTTACTGTCCAACTTCAAACTCACAGAACCAACTTTTCATCTTCCTCATTTATTCATTCAACTGCCGTTTACTGGAACAACCTTCCTTCATATGTATTTCCTGAAAATTACAGTCTATAGAAGTTCAAATATAATGTCAACAAATATCTTCTTTCGTCTTCTCAACCTCCAACATTTGCACAGTACTAAGTACCTCTCGTGTTTGGGGTTTTCATTAAAAAAAAAAAAAAAAGACATTTCACACTCCTATTCCCTTTAAACGTTTGTCCAGTTCTTCCTTAAATTTATTTAAGCTATCAACTTCACATCGACAGATGGAAATTTGTTCCTGCAGTCAACCACCTGCTGGATAAAGGCAAATTTCCGCACAGGTATTCTACAACTGTTCTTTCCTAAATTTGAATTTATGCCCCCTCGGGTTCGTAATCTGAGCAAGTGGAAGAATCCTATCAGAATTGAGCCTGCTCAACCCGTTCAAGGCCTTATACATCTCAATCAGAACTCCTTGCAGGTGCCTAGTCTCCAAATGCTGCAATTTGTAGAACTTAAGCTTTTCTTGGTAAGGGCAACCATTTGTTCCCCTCACCAATCTCGTCTCCCTTTTCTATACTCACTTAAGCAACTCTATATCCTTCCAAAAATGAGGCCACCAGACCTGTGTGCAGTACTCAAGGTATGACGTGACCTTTGTCTTATACAAAGGGATAATCACTTCATTTTCCCTACTAGAAAAAATTCCTGTATTTCATTGACAATACCCCATGACGTGCTCTGGCAACTTGTCTGCACTGCTCAGAAAACTTCATATTTCACTGCACAATTAATCTCAGGTCTTTTTCGTTTTCTACCACCTTAATTGTAGTACCACACAGTTGATACGTTTCTCAGGGGTTGCGTCAACCCATATGCAGTACTTTACATTGGTCAATGTTAAACTTCAGTTGCCACTTCTCAGCCAGCCTGACCAACTTTTTTAGATGTTGTTTAGCAGCATACTGTTTATATTGCTATTACCAACCCTGTCAACCTTTGTATCATCTGTAAACTTTGACATTAAGCCTGATATACCTTCATCAAATCATTGATAAATCTACCAAACAACAGTTGGCCTAACTCTGAACTCTGGGGAACTCCACTATAACATTAGTCCACAAACAGGAGTGTCCATAGATTACCACTCTCTCTCTATCTTCTCCCATTCAACCATCCTTTTATTCATAGCAGTAACTTGCCATTAATGCCATACTTCTCCAACTTGTACAGTAGTTTTCGATGGGGGCTCACATCTGGTGAGTATGGGCCTGGCACAACCAGGGTCCTGAGTTGGATATCATCATTCTTCTCTTTCTTGATGATTCCTTTCTACTTCTGTCAGCCTCTCTCTCTCTTTCTCTCAGGGTAACTCGGGAATTGTTTTTGGCTGGTGCAGCATAAGCCTCAGGCTTCCTTGCACTGTATGGCTGGTAATAATATTAATAATAATAATGTGCAACAGTATCAAAATCTTTCCTAAAATCCAAGTATATGATATTAAAATTATTTCTTACATTGCAGAAAGTATTTCTTACCGCATTGTAGTATCAAATCAAATTTGTCAACAAGACTTATCTTAAGAAACCCATGCTGTGTTTGAATTATTACTGGTCTTATCTAGATAATCAGGCAATGCTTCTTTATCCAGTGACCTCCATTATTTTTCCAGAACAGAAGTTAAACTACTCGTATCCCCTTTTGATCCCTCTCTGTGAATTGGGGATACATTTGCACGATTCCAGTCTGTGAGGACCTCCCCCAAATAGAAGGATACTATGTAATTATGGCTAAAGGTTTGCTTTAGCCATAATTCCTTTGCTGATTCCTTTAATATAATTAGCATTAGCATTAGTAGAGGCATTTGATGCAAGAAAGCAAGCTTATGCAGCATCAGCCAAAAAAAAAAAAAAAAAAAACCCCACTTCCACTTCACCCCTCTGTTCATTCAAAATACCTGTCCAGCTGAGCCTTAAACTTATTTAGGCTATCAACCTCCACCACAAGGGATGGAAGCCGACCGGGCTAGCCAAGTGGGTCAAGTACCTGCCCGGCAACCCAAAGGTCACGGGTTCGATTCCCGCCTCGGGCTTGGATCAAAGTACTGCAAAACCTTGGGAGGCGCAATTTGGCCATAGAAGCCGATGTGCCAACAACTACCAAATCAAAAAAAAAAAAAAAAAAAGGGATGGAAGTCTGTTCCACCAACCAACCACCCGCTGGCTAAAGGCAAATTTCCGCACGTCTATCCTACATCTGTCTTTCCTCAATTTGAATTTATGCCCTCTCAGGTGATTTTTCTGAGCTAGAGGAAGAATCCCATCAGCATTGAGCATGCTTAAACCATTCAAGGCTTTATACACCTCTATCAGATCACCTCGCTGGTGCCTAGTCTCCAGACACTGTAATTTGCAAAACTTAAGCCTTTCTTCGTAAGAGCACCCCTTTGTTCCATTCACTAATCTTGTTGCCCTTCTCTGTACTCGTTCCAGCAGCTCTACATCCTTCTTGAAATGAGGACTCCAGACCTGCATACAGTACTCTAGGTGTGGCCTGACCATTGCCTTATACAAGGGAATAATCACCTCCTTATCCCTGCTAGAAAAATTCCTATATATCATCGACAATACACCATGAGTTATTCTTGCAGCCCGTCTGCACTGCTCAGAAAACTTCATATCTGCCTGCACAACCACCCCCAGGTCCCTTTTATTCTCTACCACTGTCAGTGTAGTACCACAGAGTTGATACATTGCTCTGGGGTTGCTGTTTCCCATGTGTAATACTTTACATTTGTCAATGTTAAACTTCATTTGCCACCTCTCAGCCCATCTGCTCAACCTTTCCAGATCCTGTTGCAGCAGCATGGTGTCAGTAGTGTCCTTGACAACCCTGTCAACCTTTGTATCGTCTGCAAACTTGGACATTAAGCTTGATATACCATCATCAATATCATTTATAAATACAGGAAACAATAATGGACCCAACACTGAGCCCTGAGGGACTCCACTAATAACATTAGTCCACGATGAGCAGTGTCCATTGATTACCACTCTCTGTCTTCTCCCCCTCAACCACCGCTTTATCCATAGCAGCAATTTGCCTCCAATGTCACACTGCTCCAATTTGTGTAGCAGTCTTCATTTGCAACAATATCAAAAGCCTTTCTAAGATCCAAGTATATAATATCAAAGTTATTCCCTGCATCCAGTTCTCTTGTGACTGCATCATAGTATCCAAACAAGTTGGTCAGGCAAGACTTCCCCTTAACAAAACCATGCTGTGTCTGAGCTATAACTGAAGTCTTGTCTAAATGATCCTGCAGTGCTTCTTTAACCAGTGCCTCCATTAATTTTCCGGAAACAGATGTTAAACTAACAGGTCTATAATTACTTGTATTGCCCTTTGATCCTCCTCTGTGAATTGGGGCCTCATTTGCACATCTCCAGTCCATGGGTACCTCCCCTGAGTCCAAGGAAGCTCTCATAATTATGGCTAAGGGGTTTGCTTACTTCCTTTGCTGCCTCCTTTAATATAATTGGATTGATCCCAATCTACTCCAGGTGCCTTTCTTATGTTTAACTTCAACAATTTCTCCCCAACTTTGCTGTCAGTTATTACAAAATCATTAAGCTCCCTGTTAAATTTTAATAAGCTTCTGTCTTCCACTTCCATTCAGAATTCCTCATGTGTAAATGTAGATGCGAAATACTCACTCAGTTCGTCAGCTTTGTGAGGAGGATCATCAACAAGTGAACGGACAACAACGGATCATCAACAAGTGAAGCAGGACCATCAACATCAAGTGAACCAACCTGATTCGTCCCCTTCTTTCTAGAAGTTATATAAGTAAAGAAGTCCTTTCTGTTTTTCTTAGCATCCTTTGCCAAAGATTTCCTGTAATCTGTTTTCCCTTGCCCAATCTCCTTTGTGACTTGATTAAAAATTTGCTTACATCTGCCATAGGTTTCTCTGTCGCCTGATAATTTATATGCATTCCATGCATTTTCTTCTCTGCTATGAGTATCATTAGTTCATCTGACATACATTTAGGCTTAAACCGTGAACAGTATTTCTTAGTTGGTATGAAAAGCCTAGTAGCCTCCATTTAATTCCTTGAATGCTTCCCATTTAGAATTTGCTGATAGTAACATGATCAGTTGGTCCCACTGTATGCAATTTAAAAACTGTCTGAGACCACTGTAGTCACCTTTACGAAAGCAAAAACCCTTCCTTTTACCCCTGATGGTCGTTACATCTTTGATTAAATCCCACAGCAGAACATTGTGATCCCTGCTACCTAGTGTTCCTTTATCTGCAGATAAAGGAACACTCTTAATGTACAAATAATCGCTGCTGATAATCAGATCAAGAGTATATCTCCCTCTGGTTACCTCTCGAACATGCTGCCGCAGAAAACAATCATCCATTAAATCCACAAAAGTCTGGATAGTGTGTGAGTGACCAACCCACAAGCTCCAGTGACAAATCGCACATTATGAGAGATTCCAATTTGGTAGTATGTATTTGCCCCGCTGTCTTCACCCTTTGGCTCGAATAAATATCACTATGAGGAAAACGTTTTTAATGTATAGCAAGATAATATTTAATGTAATAACACGGCCACTGGACATAGGCCAAAGTTAAACAGGTCCACCTGCATAGATGGATAATATTGAAGAGAAATAATAATCGTACTGCATCGAGTATGGTGCAGGATAAAGCCTCTCATGTTCAGTCTTTAGGCAAACGGGTTAGTTCGAAAAGTCGAAGACAGTCTCAAGAGGAAGACAGTGGTGGCACAGCACCAAAGCAGGTGGCACAACACCTCATATCGCTACCACAAGAGAAGGGAAAAACCATCCAGCTCCATCAACTGGAAGTGCTTGCTGCACAACTGCACTAGTAACCACCCAGGAAGGAAGAAAGTCCAATGCATGAAGTGGAGCATTAAAATTTATACGTACATCATGCAAGCATACTAAAAAAAACCAAGCTAGAGACGGATATGACAATGTACAGGTGTAGAGTACATACTAAGTGGTTGGAATGATTTCCGAGTATTCAGATCACCGAACAGCAAATATCCACCACAGAAGGACCATTATCACAAAGAACCTAATAGCTCCTGTAATCTAGGAAAAAATCAAGCAGGACATGAGCAATCAACTGCAAAGAATATGGACAATATGCAACTAGAGGAAGGAGAGCAAGAAGAAATACAACTAAAAGCAGTTGAAGTGGAAAGAGACGAGATTGTGATATCCAGAATAGAAGATGAGTGGAAGAAGGCCCTAACAGAATTCAAAGGAATGGACCCCACAAAGACCCATGTGATACCGAAGCAGAGGCTGAATAGAATCCTATGGAGAGTCACAGACTGCCCCAATTTGCAAATAATATCATATTACCTTGACAACAATGGTGCAATTCTGGAGGCCATCCATGCAGCCATATACTGTGCTGCCATAACAGCCATTAGGATTAATGCAAGAGAAACGAGAGACCAGCGGCAGAAGAACTAAAAAAAAAGAAGGAACCACCTGCATGAGATAGAAGATTTCAGCAGAAGAATTAAGAGTCAAGATACACCAATTGTCCCAGTACCAACAGGGCAATAGGAGTAAGAAATTGATTGGAAAAGTGAAGAGCATCCTGAAGAGAGATAGAGCCCACAGCAAACATGTGACCAAAATTCAGAGAATAGGAGAATACTTGAACACACTGAAACAGAACCTCCTCACACTCAGGAAGGGACTACACCAATACAAAGAGAGCTTCCAGAGGAAAATAAACAACCGAATCTTCAGTCAGGGCCAAAGAGCCTTCTACAGGAGCCGCGGAGAAGACAGGAAAGATGGAAATAGACCACCCAAGCAGAAGATGATCGAGGAGTTCTGGGGCAAGATATGGAGCAGTGAAGTAAGAGCCCCTCAGAACTAGAAATGAAGAAAACCAAGGAGACATACAAGAGATGAGAGAGTGGGTAATTTGGGAACAGTCGATCAGGAACTCCCACAATTGGTGAACCTTGGGAATAGATAACATCCACACCTACTGGTGCAAGAAGCTCACTTGCACACACAAGCAACTAGCAGAGCAGTTCACCCAAATGATAAAGCACTCAGAGACAATCCCCAAGTTTCTCACTGAAGGAATCACGTATCTGAAGCCTAAAGGCCAAGATACAATAAATCCAGTGAGATACATGCCAATCACCTGTCTCCCAACGATGTACAAGATCCCAATTAACTGCATAACCAAGAAGATATCAGACCACTTGGAGAGATAGAACGTAATGACCAAACAACAGAAAGGATACAACCATGGATGTCACAGTTATAGAGTAAGCTTTCAAGTAGCGCAGTAACCTGTACACACCATACATCAATTACCGCAAGGTCTTCACTCAGGAAAAGATGCCGAAGATCTACAAAGTAAATCTTACAGTAACAAACTTCCTAGAAACAATGATAGTGAAATGGAGTATCACAATTAAGGTCAAGAACACTACAACTAGACCAATCAACATCAGGAGAGGAATCTTTCAGGGAGATACCCTGGGCCCGTTGTGGTTCTGTCTAGCACTCAACCTATTATCCACTGTGCTCAATAGCAGCAAGTATGGATATAACCTTAAAGAAAGAAGGAAAAATTTGTACATCACCCATCTGATCTACATGGACGAGATCGAGCTGTACACTGCAATTGAGAAGCAACTCCAGCCACTACTCTGGATCACCGAAGAATTCAACAATGATATCAGGATGGAATTTGGTCCAGACAAATGCAAGACACACGGATTGCATCATGGGAAATTAGTCGGCCTAAACTACCAGCTGCCAACTGGCAAAGAGATCGAAGATTTCTGCCTCCTGATGGGTACTGGTACCAACTGCATAGGGTTATTGTTGTGTCCAGTTACTATTAGTATTTTTATTGTTACTGTTGATTGAGGAACTCTTTTACTATCCCACAGGTATTCAGGATTGCAGCTTTCTTGCCTCTAAGTGTTCTCTGGGAGGCTTGTTGTTGTTGCTAGGTTCTTATGGAGGCTCTTTGTCACCATGCTGATGGTTGACACTGTGGTCAGAATAGTTGTTACTTGTTCCATATGCCAAATATCTTTGACTTTCTGTATTTGGTCCGATGTTTTCTGGAGGTTGTTGGTGTTGGGCACCGCTATGTTGATCAAGTAAGTAGCCTTTTCCTTCTTGTCAAGAAAGGTTATGGCTGGTCTTTTGTGCGGAATTGTCTTGTCCGTCATTAGCATTAGTAGAGGCATTAGATGCAAGAAAGCAAGCTTATGCAGCATCAGCCAAAAAAAAAAAAAAATAAATAAATAAATAAAAAATAACCACTTCCACTTCACCCCTCTGTTCATTCGAAATACCTGTCCAGCTGAGCCTTAAACTTATTTAGGCTATCAACTTCCACGACACGGGATGGAAGTCTCTTCCACCAACCAACCACCCGCTGGCTAAAGGCAAATTTCCTCACGTCTATCCTACATCTGTCCTTCCTCAATTTGAACTTATGCCCTCTCAGGTGATTATTCTGAGCAAGAGGAAGAATCCCATCAGCATTGAGCATGCTCAAACCATTCAAGGCTTTATACACCTCTATCAGATAACCTCGCTGGTGCCTAGTCTTCCAGACACTGTAATTTGCAAAACTTAAGCCTTTCTTCGTAAGAGCACCCCTTTGTTCCATTCACTAATCTTGTTGCCCTTCTCTGTACTCGTTCCAGCATCTTTACATCCTTCTTGAAATGAGGCCTCCAGACCTGCATACAGTACTCTAGGTGTGGCCTGACCATTGCCTTATACAAGGGAATAATCACCTCCTTATCCCTGCTAGAAAAATTCCTATATATCATCGACAATACACCATGAGTTATTCTTGCAGCCCGTCTGCACTGCTCAGAAAACTTCATATCTGCCTGCACAACCACCCCCAGGTCCCTTTTATTCTCTACCACTGTCAGTGTAGTACCACAGAGTTGATACGTTGCTCTGGGGTTGCTGTTTCCCATGTGTAGTACTTTACATTTGTCAATGTTAAACTTCATTTGCGACCTCTCAGCCCATCTGCTCAACCATTCCAGGTCCTGTTGCAGTAGCATAGTGTCAGTAGTGTCCTTGACAACCCTGCCAATCTTCGTATCGTCTGCAAACTTGGACATTAAGCTTGATATACCATCATCAATGTCATTTATAAATACAGAAAACAATAATGGACCCAATACTGAAACCTGAGGGACTCCAGTAATAACACTAGTCCACGATGAGCAGTGTCCATTGATTACCACTCTCTGTCTTCTCCCCCTCAACCACCCCTTTATCCATAGCAGCAATTTGCCTCCAATGCCACACTGCTCCAATTTGTGCAGCAGTCTTCCATGTGCAACAGTATCAAAAGCCTTTCTAAGATCCAAGTATATAATATCAAGTTATTCCATGCATCCAGTTCTTTTGTGACTGCATCATAGTATCCAATCAAATTGGTCAGGCAAGACTTCCCCTTAACAAAACCATGCTGTGTCCGAGCTATAACTGAACTCTTGTCTAAATGATCCTGTAGTGCTTCTTTAACCAGTGCCTCCATTAATTTTCTGGGAACGGAAGTTAAACTCACAGGTCTATAATTACTTGTGTCAGCCTTTGATCCTCCTTTGTGAATTGGGGTCACATTTGCACATCTCCAGTCCATGGGTACTTCCCCTGAGTCCAAGGAAGCTCTCATTATGGCTAAGGGTTTGCTTACTTCCTTTGCGGCCCTGAGTGCCAAGCGATATTAGTGACCATAGCGCCTTTCCAGAGTGATTATCTAGTACGCTTAACTGTAAATACATTTTTTCTGAGTTTCGAAAGTCCGATCGCTCCTGAATATTATAATTAAATAGATATATTCAAATACTATAACCTAGAAAGGAAAGCCACCATTCTTTAATCCCTGTTTTATTTGTGGTTAATACTAACCCTTTTCTTCGCTTGGGTCACTAGGTGGCACCGCTCTTGCCTCCACGTGGCGGGGCTGGTAACCTGGGAGAAAAAGACAATCTCCCGTGGCCAAAAAGAGCATATGATGAGTAAATCAAACTCAGACTTATCTGGGCTTCCAGACGCAACCCAGATACCAAAAAAGAAAGACAGTTCCACAGCAGAAACTGCAAAGTGCCAAAAAACTGAGCCAGAGACCTATCCAGTTCCAACCTATCTGATCATCCACTCAACTGGTGAGAATGCAGTTGGCAAACTTTCTCCATTTTAGAGTTCAAAAGGAATTGGAAAGTAGAGCAGGATCTCTGAAATCCGTAAAAAGACTCAGATCAGGAGATATTCTCATTGAGACATCGAATGCCAAACATTCTGAGCGACTTCTGAAAACTAATTTCTCTGCAGGACTCCCAGTAACTGTAATGCCCCACAGATCACTAAACACCTCTAAAGGAGTGATCTCAGACTGGGAGTTACTAGATGTATCTGAAGAAGAAATGCTAGAAGAACTGAAAGAACAAGGAGTTATTCATGTCAAGAGAATCTCCGCCAGAAAAGATGGCAATCTGATCCCTACCCGCAACCTGATCTTGACCTTTAATACACCGAATCGTCCATCATCCATTAAGGCCGGATATCTGCTATGTAATGTCAGACTATATGTCCCAAACCCACTACGGTGTTTCTGATGCCAGAAGTATGGACATTCCCAAACCGCTTGCCGGGAAACCCCTACTTGTACAAAGTGTGGTTCAATTGAACATGATTGTGAAAACTGTAATGCTCCTCAATCAGTATGTCCAAATTGCAAAAAAGATCATCCCGCTTATGCTAGAATATGTGATTGCTGGAAAAGTGAGAAACTTATCCAGAAATATAAAACTGAGCATAATGTTTCTTACCAAGAAGCAAAAAGAATCATCTCACCACCAACTCATGCAAACAGACCTACGTATGCCCAAGCCACCAAAAAATTCCAATCAACCGGATCACAAACTGAACTAACAGTACCCCCAAAAGAGTCTTTCTCGAATTACGTAAAATCTTTGTACAGTGCAACTCAAACCCAAGCAGTCAATACACCAATTACCATACCACAAGAAAACATACACACTCCGGATGAAGGACTTAAAGAAAAACATATCCTAACTTCTAGTCACCAACAACAAATGAACACTAAAGAAAAATCAGCAGATGACCCTGTTCTTCAAATTTTTGTTGAAGAAGACATGGACACCGAAAGGCCTTCCTTCCCAAAAAAAGATAAAAACAAAAGTGAAAAACAGAAAACCTCAGCAACCCGAAAACGCTCAAGTCTAATAAGAGATAAACAATGAACAGAATAATACAGTGGAATTGTCATGGATTCCGTGCCAATATCGATGACCTATACGATCTTTCGTGTAAATACTCACCAATATGTATCTGCCTTCAAGAAACTTATTTAAAACCCCAAAATACACCAAAACTGTCTCGTTATAACATTATTAGAAAAGACAGAACAAATCAGAATATCGCACATGGTGGTGTAGCTATTTTAACAAACCCACATATTCCTACCAAACAGGTCTCACTGAACTCTCCCCTCGAGGCAGTAGCAGTCCGTGTAGCTGCTGACATCCATATGACAATCTGCTCCTTATACATCCCACCAAGCTTATACCTTCCAACAAAATGATCTCAACAATCCTATAGCTCAACTCCCAACACCTTTCCTCATTCTGGGAGACTTAAATGGTCATCACACTCTATGGGGTAACAGCAACATCGACCAAAGAGGAAAACTAATTGAACAGTGTCTAGACAGTAATAACCTCCTTCTTCTAAATGACGGTTCACCTACATATGTTCACCTTCCTTCAGGAACAAGCACTGCAATAGACTTGTCTATCTGTTCAGCAACCTTATATCCTATTCTAAAGTGGACGATAAACAACGATCCACTACATAGCAATCATTTCCCCATAATAATTGAATTACTTAATAAGCCCCCTCATCATCCTACTAAAATTCCGCATTGGCTTACTGATAAAGCAGATTGGCAGTCCTATAAAAAATTAACCAAGCTTGATCCCGAAATAATCCAAAATTCCACAAGTGACGAAGCAGTTGACTATGTCACCAAAACGATATTACATGCAGCAGAACAAACCGTACCGAAATCCTCATCAAAATTACCGATTCATCCAAAAACCTGGTGGAGTGATGAATGCCTTGTGGCTAAAAAAGTGCAAAGCAAAGCTTGGAATTCTTTTCGCCGGAGTCCAACTACAACCAATCTCATTCAATATAAGCGTGCTAGAGCAAGAGCGAGATATGTTAGACGCTGCAATCAAAAGGCTGCTTGGATCCGCTTCACTTCGACTATTAATCAAGCAACGTCTACACATAAAATTTGGAAAGCAATCAGAAAAATGAGTGGCAGATATAAAACGATACCCCTACCCATCGTGGAATGGAGAGGGCAGAATGTAAATGATCCTGCTGGAATTGCCAATATACTATGTGAAACCTTTGCAAAAACATCAACAATAGAAAGTTATACACCGACCTTCAGAACATTAAAAACAAGTTTAGAAAAACAAAAGTTAAACTTCTCTTCAAAAGGAGATGAATAATACAACTTACCTTTTACCATTCACGAATTACATAGAGCTTTGTCAACATCTAGACGCAGTGCTGTAGGACCAGATAACATTCACTATTCCATGATTCAGAAACTAAGTACCGAATCATTAGTTACTTCTTCATCTATTCAATAGACTCTTCCTGGAAGATAAATTCCCTAATCAATGGCATCATGCTACGGTCCTTGCCTTCCCTAAACCAGGTAAAGACCCTATAAATCCCACTCATTATAGACCAATCGCCTTGACCAGTTGCATTTGCAAAATTCTCGAAAAGATGGTGAACCGCTGACTGATCTGGTACCTTGAAAATCTCAACCTGCTGCATTCTGCACAATACAGTATCCGACAAAACAGATCTACACTAGATATACTAGTCAGACTAGCGAATTCCATTCGGAATGCATTCCTCAAATCGGAACACCATGTGTTAGTCTCCGTTGATATCAGTAAGGCCTATGATTCCACGTGGAAGTATGGAATACTCCATGAATTACATCGCCATGGACTTCGGGGGTCACCTCCCGATTTTCATACAGAATTTCCTCTGCAAGCGTACATTCCAGGTTCGATTCAAAACCTCACTGTCCCAAGTTTTTTCACAAGAAGGAGTTCCTCAAGGCTCTGTACTCAGTGCTACACTCTTTATAATTGCAATAAACACCATCGCCGGACAAATTCCAAACACTATTGATAAAGCCCTGTTTGTAGACGACCTTAGTATTTGGTGTCATGCTAAAAACATGAATACTATTGAGAGACAGTTGCCAGGATCAATAAATAAGATCTGTTCACGGGCTCAGACTAATGGATTTCAACTTTGTCCAGAAAAAACATTTGCATCCATTTTTGCCACCAACGCAAACTCCATCCAAATCCGGAGCTACAACTGAATCGCCAACCAATAGCAGTTCATCCCAGCATACGGTTCTTAGGAATCACTTTAGACCATAAACTCACTTTCGTTGAGCATATCAAAAGACTAAGAACATCATGTCAACAAAAACTAAATATCATCCGGGTTCTCTCTGCAACTAATTGAGGAGCTGATCGCCTTACTTTATTACTGTTATATAGAGCATTAATAAGATCAAAACTTGACTACGGAGCACCAGTGTATAGTTCAGCAAGACCTAGTGCCCTTCGCTGGCTTGACCCTATCCATCATAGTGGAATACGCGTTGCATTAGGAGCATATCGCACGTCTCCAATACATAGCCTATATGCTGAAGCACACGAACCTCCTCTCTCAATCAGACGACAACAACTGATACTACATTACACCTATAAAATTAGATCTATGCCAGAACACCCAAACTGGCAGATACTTTTCTCATCAGAGCACACCAGGTTATACCAAAACTGCCCTAATGCTAATCGTCCTTTGGGTATGAGAATAAAACTCATCTTAGAAGAACTAAATTTAACCTTAGACATTGTGGCACATAGCCTCCCAACCTCTCTTGCTCCTTGGCATATCATTCCACCCTCATGTGACTTACATCTGCATCTCTATGCAATGTAGATTGCATAGAGAAAACTTCTTGCAACTATACCATGCAGTAGTGGACCAGTTTCCCACCTTTTCCATAGTACATACTGATGGATCAAAGAATGATGTCCACGTTGGAATCGCCGCAGTTTTTCAAAACATCACATTAGCTTATCAGTTATAATGTGATTTCAGTATATTTTCCGCCAAACTAATAGCAACTCAGGTTGCACTGAATCATATTGAGTCTTCTGACATTAGCAACAGCATAATTTTCACAGATTCTTTAAGTGCACTTCAAGCACTAAAAAACACCATGAACATCACCCACCCAGTTGTGAAAAGAATAGTCAGCTGTCTACATACCTTATCACAACTTGGGAAAAACATACGCTTCTGCTGGGTCCCTGGATATATGGGAATTCCTGGAAATGAACTAGCGGACAATGCTGCCAAATTAGCCCACCTACCATCCGAGAAAAAGTGGAAAGTGCCTCATCAAGACTATTGACCAATAATCCAGGAAAAATGCATGTGCCAATGGCAGTTATCATGGGAAAATCAACCAAAAAATAAGCTTCGAAGTATCAAGCCAAACCTTGAGCGATGGCCTTCCAGGTTTAGTTCAATCCGACATCAGGAGGTAATTTTGGCTCGTCTGCGAATAGGACACAGAAATATTACTCATAGTTATCTTTTAAGAGGAGAGATACCTGCTCAATGTCATCACTGTAATACAATGCTCTCAGTGAAACACATTCTGGTTGAATGCACAAAATATACAAGTGAATGACAAACTTTGCACTTCAGCCACAACAAAAGATCCTACACTTACCTCACTTTTAAACAATGAAACAAATGTCTCAAGCATTTATAACTTTCTCAAGTTGATTAAAGTATATCACCTCCTTTAGGGAAGGAAAAAAAAAAATTACTTTCTGGTTCCTTTTTTCCATTTTCTCTATTTGAGAAGAAATGGCATGCATAGTTACCATATGTATGGCGCACTATGGCCATAGTTGCCGATGCGCCTAATAAATCCTGAAACAAACAAACAAACAAACAACAATACTTCCTTTGCTGCCTCCTTTAATATAACTGGATAGATCCCATCCACCCCAGGTGCCTTTCTTGTATTTATCTTCAACAATTTCTCCTCCACTTTACTCTCAGTTATTACAAGATTCTCTAGCTTACTGCCAGAGTTGAACACACCTCTGGCATTCCCCTCGCTGAATAACTTCTCATGTGTGAATGTCGATGCAAAATATTCACTTAGTTTGTTAGCTACCTGAGCAGGATCATCAACAGTTGACCCATCGATATCAAGTGGACCAATCTGATTCATCCCCTTCCTTCTAGAGTTTACATATGTAAAGAACTCTTTGCTGTTTTTCTTTGCATCCCTTGCCAAAGATTTCTCGTAATCTGCCTTCGCCTGCCTAACTTCCTTTGTAACTTGATTACAGATCAACTTGTATCTATCATAGGCTTCTGTGTCACGTGTTAATTTGTATGTATCCCATGCATTTTTCTTCTCTGCCATATGTCTCATTAGTTCATCTGACATCCACTTAGGCCTAAACCTTAAACAATATTTCTTAGTTGGTATGTAAAGCCTAGTAGCTTCCAAGATAAGTTCTTTGAATGCTTCCCATTTTGAATTTGCTGTTGGTAACATCATTAGTTGGTCCCACTGTATAGAATTTAAATACTGTCTCAGTCCATCGTAGTCGCCTTTACGAAAGCAATAACCCTTATTTACCTGCAGATTCTTAATGCATGAAGAATCAGTACTGATAATCAAATCAAGAGTATTCCTCCCTCTAGTTGCCTCCCGAACATGCTGATGTAGAAAACAATCATCCAATAAATCCACAAAAGCCCTGCTAGTGTTGTGAGTGACCAGCCCCCAAATTCCAGTCAATATCTGGGAAATTAAAATCCCCCATTATAAGACTCTCTGATTTACTGGCCCACTCTATTTCCCTATGCAGTTTCTTATTATACTCATCAGAGTCATTAGGCCTATAGCACACTCCTACTCTCAATTTTGATTTCCCAATGCTTATGTCACACCAAACTGACTCGACACTGCACTGTCCAGCAATGTCGACTGGCTTCACTTTCTTGGATTTTATGTATTTTTTAACTAATAGCATAACCCCTCCCCCCTTCCTATCCTGTCTATTCTTTCTGTAGACATTGTAACCCTCAAATTCCAGTTCTGCATTCCTTATATCTGTGTGACACCACTTCTCTGATATCCCAACAATTTCTGCCTTTGATGTTTTGAGCAATACCTCAAATTCATCAAATTTATTTACTAAACTCCTAGCATTGGTGTATGCGTAAGTATACATGTACCTGTTCTTTTTCTTTGCTACCCTAACACAACCCATGTGTTTACTTGTACCCCAATGATTTCTAGCAGTCTCTGAAATATCCTGCATCTTATTTTCCAGGCTGCGGCTCATTCCAATAGAAGCACTGCAAGAATCACTTTCACCTCTGCCAGTGGCTACTGTTAATCTATTAGTCCTTGTAACCCCCCCCCCAATTTAGCAGATTCTCTGACCCAGTTTTCTGACCCACCTAACACTGCCTCGATAGCATCAGCAAACATCCTTGCACCCTTTCTATTTAAGTGTATCCCATCCCTGTAGAAGCAGTCTCTTCTGTTAACAAGTACAGACCAGGCTGAAAAAAATTCTACTCCTTGAGCCTTGCACAATCTTTCTAGGGCCGAATTGATTCACAGGGCTCTCATCATATACTCCCTCCTATCGTGTCTGGGCAGAATTGCAGACACTTTCAAATTCAACCCTAATTCACGGCTTTTTTTTCAACAGTGACCTGTACTTGTTAAGTAATTCCGCCGGTCTCCTACTCTTAATATCATTAGTGCCAACGTGTACAACTATATCACCTTTTGTGCCCTTAAAAGATGATATTATGGTGCATTCTCAGTACAACTTGTGGGTTGGCTTATCTAGTACTGCTTGAGGTTCATACTTGTAATATGGTACATTTTCTTCGATTAACTGGTATTTCCTCCCTAGCTTCAGATGTATTATCCTGGCTTCCTGGCCTTGTCTGCAAGTGTACTCTGTTTGAGTGATCACCTTGCATTCTGTGGTGATGTGTTAGATCATTTCTGAGGCCAGGTGGCATTGTTGACATGTGTTATCTGATACTCCAAGCTCCTTGGCGATGTATTTTCTATAGTTCCTGGCATTGATTACCTAGTCTTGCATGACAAGTATGAATCCTTTAGCCTTGGGGAAGAGCATCTGACTGCTGTGTTTTTGTGGAAGTAATCCTTAGTGTTAGCTATCACTGTTTTCTGTTGCTCGATGAGGTGTATCAGGCCCCCTTCTTCCCTCTTTCTGAGCTGTTGTCAGTCTCTCCACACTGACTTCAGGTGATGTTGGCAGCTCTTGGTCATCATTGTCCTTGTGTTTCTCATAAGATCCTGCAGCTCGCTGCTAGTACAATCTATGATCCCAAGGGAGTATGTTAGTACTTGGACTGGTATTTATGGCTTTAACTGCGTTTCCTCCATTCATCTTTGCTTCCATCAAGCTACTTAGTCTCTAGTGGTATTTTTTGGTCAAGCATACTTTCATTTCCTTGTGCTGTAACTGCTGATCCTGCATTATCCCCGGGTATTTGTAGGGCTTGCCCTCTGTCATGGCTTCGATCCCTTTACCAGTCTGCAGCTGGTTTCGGCCAACTACCTACCCTTGATGCAATCTTGTAGGTCTTGCTTTTATCTAGACCAAATTCTATCCTGATATCATTGCCGAATCCTTCAGCGATCTGAGTTGCTTCTTGGTTGTCACGTAGAGCTTAATGTCATCTATGTACATAGGTGGGTGAGAGCCTTCAGGTTTTTCTTTCCTTCTTTAAGGTTATATCTGTACTTGATGCTGTTTAGCATGGTAGATAGCGGGTTTAGTGCTGGACAGAACCACAGTGGGCACAGGGCATGCCCCTGAAAGATTCCTCTCCTGACAGGGATCGGTCTGGTTGTGATGTTCTAAACCATAATGGTGGTATTCCATTTTGCCATCATTGCTTCTAGGAAATTTTTCACTTTCTGATTGACTTTGTGGATCCTCAGCATCTCTATTAGCCAGTTATGAGGCATGGAGTCGAAGGCCTTGTGATAATCGATGTAGGCCCTCTACTGGTTGCACCACTTCTTGTTGGCTTGCTCTATAACTACAGCATCTATGGTTAATTGCTCCTTGCATTCTTTGCTCATCTGATTGCATCCTTTCTGCTGTTTAGCCATTATGTTCTAGCTTTCAGAGTGATCTGGTATCTTCTTGGTTATGCAGCTAGTTTGGATCGTGTACATTGTTGATTAGCATGTATCTCACTGGGTTTATTTTATCTTGGTCTTTAGGCTACAGATATGTAATTTCTTAAGTGAGAAATTTTGGCATTGTATCTGGGTGCCTTATCATTTTAGTGAGCTGCTCTGCTAGGTTCTTCAAGTGTTCAAGTGAGCTTCTTGTACCAGTGGTTGTGGACATTATCTCTTCCTACAGTTTGCCAGTTGTGGGAGTTCCTGATCGACTGTTTTACTTCTTCCTCCCGAATCTCTCACTCTATCTCTTGTACGTCCTTGGTTTTCTTCCATTCTAGTTCTATTCAGGGAGGGCTATGCTGTTATTATTATTATTTTAAAATTGGGATTTATTGTATTTCAGAATTATTTATTTTGCAGCACAGTAAAGGAAATGTATTTCTTTATTTACAGGGGACTTAATGAAAGAAGAAGAAGTTTTAGATTGGATTATTAAACAGAAAGAAGAAGATACCATAGAAGAGGTTACCGAGGAAATTCTTGAGGATTTAATAAAAAATTATGAATATGTTCTGGTTTTTTTTGGTAGGTTGAAATGTCTCCTCTTGTTTGAAATAGTTGCCAAGTTAATGAAACATTTTTTTTATTTATTTTTTTTTTTATTTATAATACGAAATGTGTATGTAAATGTTTTTATGGAAGTAATCTGTGTATCATTTGGACTGAATTTAAATGAAAATTGTGTGGCAATTTGTTGTTTTCACTTTAAAATATATTAATTAAAGCAAAACTCTAATTTTACATTGATTATTTTAAATTAGTTAAAGCTTGACAATAGTGAAATTATAGTAACCTTATAATACCGTGATAAATCTGACTAAAAAATGAATAGCAAATGCTTAGAAAGCGGTACTCACCTTGTATAAATCTGCAATAAATTTTTTTGGTAGATGGTGGTTAAATTTAGGTTGGAAGAAGCATTAAAAAGAACTAAGGCGGGGAATGGGGTGAAAATATTTTAAATATTTTAAACAGATTTTAAAATGAGCGCAAGGAAGTAGAAATGCAAATTCCAATCCTTGGTTGTCATAAAGAGATTAAAAGATGTAAATGAAAAAAAAGAGAGAAGACCAGTGGTGCCAGTAGTCGTTATGAGAGACTTTCGTAAGTAAACCATCATCAGTTGGCAAATGGAAGAGAAGTGAGAGCATGTTGTATTTAAAAGTTTATCTAAACTCCCATGATGCTCTTTTTCACACGTGGGAACTTTAGCCGCGAGAGGTTCCAAGCCGGTGAAAGGTTGAAGGGAAGTTTAGCATTAATAATGTTGAGATCGGAATGGTGTTGGTACCATTCGATGGTGAGGGCTTCATATTGAAGAATTCTGTAGCTCGATCTAAGTTTAATAATAGTGATGGCAGAGTCAACAAGGGGGGGAGTCACAACCACACCCACAGGTTTGAGCATACGTTGTTAACTCAGTGCAGGATTGACTTGTCTTAAAACTGTTGAAGTGGTAGTATGCGCGGGTATTAGAAGTTGTGGAGGAACCGAATTTGGTGGTAGTGCTGCCGATGTAACAGGTGTCGCAGTTTGGTTGGCATTTTATGAGATATATTATGTTATTGAGATCATTGATGGGATATTTGTGTGTATCTTTATAAGAATTAAATAGGAAACCTAGTTTATTGTAAGTGGAGAAGGTGAGGGAGATGTCGGTATCTTTGAATGTACGTCGGAATTGTGCTGCGAGTTCACTATGGTAAGGGAGAACTATGCAAGTATTTGTCTTGTGACTGTGTCTGGTGGGGTTATTAATACTGTTTTTAGCGGTGGATATTGTGTGTTGGATGAGTTGAGGGGGGTAGCTCCTGGCTATGAATTTATCAGTAAGGTATTGAAGTTCATTGTGTAGATCGTTTTGTGAAGAGGTGAATTTGATAGCGTTGTAGATTTGGTTGTGTAGGATGGCTTTTTTGGTACTATGGGGATGATGTGAAGTGAAATGTAGATATTTACCGGTGTGCGTGTTTTTTCTGGAGACAAAACATGAGCTTCACAATTTCAGGCTTCCAATAAGGAAAGTGGTAATATATTGCCATGGTTGAGGAGAGTTATCTGTCATCTTGTATTGGCTGGTAACACACAGGGAAAGCATTTCTCTGTGTGGTGTGGATGCCACACCTCGACACCTGCATATGTTGGCTTACACCTGGGTGTCACCTCCAATATACTAGATTCTGTATATTTCAGGACTTGCACATCGGTGATTCCATGTCAAGTGGCCTAATTTTGAAGATAGACCCTGCTTGACCATCTTCAATTTTGTTGAAACTTGGTGTAGATGTTTAAACAGGTTTCCAAAGAAGCTGTGCAAAAATTCAGTTTAAAATATAGTATACTTGAGGCACCAGCACTTTTTTTTTTTTTGTGGAGGTCACTTATGTTACACGGAGCAAATTGCAAAAATTTTTTATAAGTTTTAATTGTTACTGTTGCACGACATTGAGAGGTAGTGCTCTGAAACTTGGTAGTTAACTTTTGGCAGAGAATGCAAAACGTTTGGTGTCCAGGCTCAAAATCCTTCATATTTTTTACAATGCAGTCTAAAACTGACACCAAACATTTGTCGTGACAAATTTAAGCAAGACTTTTGAAAGCCATAACTTTGAAATAAAAACCTTTGGTACCTTCTTCTTTGGGCATTACATTTAACATCTGCATGAATTCAGCCTAACTCAATAAGGGCTCTTTTACTTGTTTTCTGGCTGAGATATTTTCCTTCAAAGATAGACCCAAAATTTGAAAGTCAAAATTTGACCTGTCTCTAGGGGCAAATATCTTAATGTGTCACACATTAAGATATCTCGTTTTTGCCACCATTGGAAAGGGCAGGTTTTAAGCAACAAGAATCATGGTTTTTTAGTTTTGTGTCTTGCTGCTTAAGGCCTAAAAAATGGCCTTATTATATTTTCCACATAATATTTGCATACTTATTTGATGGTGAAGTTTTAGATCTCAATAAGGACAGAACTCTTGCATTTACAGGAGTGAAATTTTCAGCAATTTCTCGGCCCTTTGGTTTAAGGACAAAGGATATATTGCTAATGCACAAAAAGATCTGTATTTTTTACAATGGGGGTGCAAATCGCAAGAAAAGAAATTGCATGGGTTTCTTTAGTGCAAGTTCCCAAGCCCTAAAAGTGGTCTTTATTCAGGATTCCAAGCATAAAGATGATGTTCTATGGGTTTCTAAGCTTGAAAGAAGTTATAACTGCAACAAAATTTATTTAAAACACAATACAATTTAAAATAAGCAAGTGAATGTGAAGATATTGAATCACTGCTTCATAATGGACTGGAATTTTTCATTGATGGTTGATATTACTACTTCAGGCAAGCTATATTGTCTTCCCATTGTTGTTTTTAGAGCTGGAAGATTGGCAATAATTTGTTGTTCAGGAATGCATCAAACATCTTGTCTAGCAGGCCAGTGAAATGAGCGAGCTGCTCCATGAGGATGAATGAAATTTACCAATACATCATGTTCTTCAAATGAAATTTCACAAATATTTCCAATCCACCAATTATTGTAATAAATACAGGCAATGTATTGGCCAGGTTTTAATTTAACAATTGGCACATATTGAATATTGGTTTCACTAGTCTGATCTACATGAGCTACAAATGATGATGGTGTGTCATTTGATACTCTGCAAACGTAAATCTGTCTTGCCTCGATAGAAATGAAGTGATGATTTTCTCTTGTTCCAGCAGTAGTATGACTGTCTATGAATCTTTTCTCTTGAAATGGCCTTACTTGCTCAATTTCCTCTTTAGAAACAAAACAGAATTTTATTCCAGTCACTTGCTTGTCACAAAATTCAAACATGTTTCTTGGTGTCAGGATTTGGTTTTCAATTGGGTGTTGAAGACTTGAATGTGCCGCCAATCATTTTATTGTTCCAATTACATCACATGGTGATTAGCCATGGCTAGTGCCAAAGAAATTCCATTCAGCACTGATATCAAAATCCTTCTGATGATGACACAAGTTAATAAAATTCTTGAAATTCTTGTATTGAGCTGCAGAAGCATCACTGAATTAGTAAATGTGCCCACTTTCTGTCATGAAACTCTTGAAATATTCAATTAAGTTGGTTAGAAAAACATGCACTGCAATTGTGTCATGTCGAAGGCAGTCACTGATTATGCAGAAACAAAACATATTCTGAAGTGCAACATCCGAATAATAATCTTGCAGAACAGATGAGTAATTTCTGCAAAATCCATCAAGATGAACAATTCTCCTGTCATTAGGCTTTCCTTTGTTGACTTCAAATGGTAGCTTTGGTGTCTAGCAATGTAGTGATGACAGGAAAGGTTAAATATCTTTGTACTCAACTCTTCAATAAAATCTTCTGTTGTTAATTACTTTGTGTCCAGTGTACCTCTGTCAGTGTGTATTCATTTCTTGAATTCAATAATATCTTCTGGTTCATTGTTTTCAAAAATATTCTCTAGAAACATTTTTCACACCAATGAAGCATACAATCTTTTGACTCCAAATCACAGAGAACCTTGTAATCACATTCAACAAGACTTGCTGATAGCATTTTCTTGACATTTTGATGATTGTGCATACACATACTGAATGTGTTCCTGGATCTCACAAAATAACAATATGGATGTTTAGGCTTAATTTTAGGGCCTTAAGTGCAAAAGAGGCAAAAGTGCAAAAGTTAAGTGCAAAAGACACAAAAGAGGTAAACCATGATCCTTGTAGCTGAAACTCTGCGCTTTCCTTTGAAATAAAAAACTTTGATCAAAGTTTTTTATTTCAAAGTTATGACTTTCAAAAGTCTTGCTTAAAATATGTTGCAACAAATTTTTGGTGCCAGTTTCAGACAGAATTGAAAAAAAAATGTGAAGGTTTTTGAGCCTGTACACCAAAAGTTTTGCATTCTCTTCCAAAAAGTTAACTAGATATACCAAGTTTCAGAGCACTACCTCTCAATGTTGTGCAACAGTACCACTTAAAACTTAGTCAAAACACAGAGACCTCCACAAAAAAGGTGCTGTTGCCTCAAGAATATATATTTTTAACTGAGGCGGTTTCCGTAGACCAGTGGTCAGGAGCGGGAGTGCAGTAGCACATGCTCCTTGAATAGACCGGGGTTCAAGCTCCTGACTGCTAAATATGGTCGATCTACCAACCCGCACTGGACCAGTATGGCAGATTATGGTCCATTTTTCCTCAACGTTGAATTGTTGAGGAGGCTTCCATCCTGCAGTGGGTTGATAATGGCTGCAGTTTACCTTTTACCTTTTAACTGAAATTTTGCACAGCTTCATTTGAAATCTGTTTAAACATCCACACTAAGTTTCAACAAAATTGAAGATGGTTGAGCAAGGACCCTTAGAAAACCTAACATAGAATGGCCCACACGTGGTATTAAAACCAGGGTTACTAACAGTCTCATTGTTGTGAAGGCGCAAACAGAGGATTTGTTTGTCGAAGAATGACCAAATTTGATCAAATCTCTCTCTCTCTCTCTCTGGCGTCTCCGTGGCCAGGTGGGAAGGAGCAACAGTGCGTAGCACACGCTTCTTGATTAGACCGGGGTTCGAGCCCGTCACCACCAAATACGGAGGATGCGGGAAGGTCAGGGAATGACCACCGCATATCCCGGAGCAATATGGCCTTAGTTGCTAATGCTCCAAATAACAAACAAAAACAAAACAAAAAAAAAAACTCTCTCTCTCTCTAATTCAGAAATTTTTTTTTTGGCTGGTGCAGCATAACCTTCATACTTCATTGCATCATATGGCTAATAATAATAATAAAAGTGAGACCGATATGACAATGTACGGGTTGCAACTACATACCAAGTGGTTGGAACAATACCCGGATATTCAAGTCACCGAACAGCGATTAGTGCACCAAAGAAGGACATCGTTGCGAAGAACCTAATAGCGCCTGCCATCTTAGAAAAATTGTGAGCGATTAACTTAGAAAGGATGTGAACGATTAACTATAAAGCATAAAGAATATGGTCAGTATGGAACTAGAGGAGGAAGAACATAAGAAATACAACCAAGAGTAGGTGAAGTGGAAAGAGACAAAATCATGATATCCAGAATAGAAGATGAGTGGAAGAAGGCCCTAACAGAATTCGAAGGAATGGACCCCACAAGAACCCACGTAATACCTAAGCAGAGGCCAAATAAAATCTTGTGGAGAGTAACAGACCACCTCAATCGTCAAATAATGCCACATTACCTTGACAACAATGGTGAAGGCTGGAGGCTATCCACACAGCTGTATATTGTGCTGCCATTGGAGCTACTAGGATTAATGGAAAAAAAACTAGAGACCAGCAGCAGAACTGAAAACAGAAGGAACCACCAGCTTGGGAAAGAAGACAGCATTAGTTAGTAGAGGCATATGATGCAAGAAAGCAAGCTTATGCAGCATCAGCCAAAAAAAAAAAAAAAAAAAAAAATCCACTCCACTCGCATTTCACCCCTCTGTTCGTTCCAAATACCCGTCCAACTCAGCCTTAAAGTTATTTAGGCTATCAACTTCCACAACAAAGGATGGAAGTCTGTTCTACCAACCAACTACCCACTGGCTAAAGGCAAACTTCCGCACATCTATCCTTCATCTGTCTTTCCTCAATTTGAATTTATCACCTCTCACGTGATTATTCTGACCAAGAGGAAGAATCCCATCAGCATTGAGCATGCTCAAACCATTCAAGGCTTTATACACCTCAATCAGATCACCTCGCAGGTGCCTAGTCTCGAGACACTGCACTGTAATTTGCAAAATTTAAGCCTTTCTTCGTAACAGCAACACTTTGTTCCATTCACTAATCTTGTTGCCCTTCTCTGTACTAATTCCAACAGCTCTACATCCTTCTTAAAATGAAGCCTTCAGACCTGTATACAATACTCAAGGTGTGGCCTGACCATTGCCTTATACAAGGAGATAATCACATCCTTATCCCTGCTAGAAAACTTCCTGTATATCATTGACAAGACACTATGAGCTACTCTTGCAGATCATCTCCACTGCTCAGAAAACTTTATATCTGCCTGTACAATTACCTCTAGGTCCTTTTCATTCTCTACCACTGTCAGTGTAGTACCACAGAGTTGATATGTCACTCTGGGGTAACTTCTTCCCATATGTAGTACTTTATATTTGTCGATGTTAAACTTCATTTTTTACTTCTCAGCCCATCTGCTCAACTTTTCTAGATCCTGTTGCAGCAGCGTACTGTCATTAGTGTCCTTAACAACCCTGCCAACCTTCGGATCATCTGCAAACTTGTACATTAAGCTTCATATACCATCATCAATATATCATCCCCAGGGGCTCACATCTGGTGAGTATGGGCTTGGCACACCCAGGGTCCTGAGCTGAATATCATCATTCTTCTCTTTCTTAGTGATTCCTTATTACTTCTCTCTCCCTCTCTCTCTCTCAGGGTAATAGCAAAATTTTTTTTTTTTGGCCGGTGCAGCATAAGCCTCAGGTTTCCTTGCACTATATGGCTAATAAAATAATAATAATCATTTATAAACACAGAAAACAATAATGGACCCAACACTGAATTGTGAGGGTCTCCACTAATAACATTAGTCCACGATGAGCAGTGTCCATTGATTACCACTCTCAGTCTTCTCCCCCTCAACCACCCCTTTATCCATAGCAGCAATTTGCCTCCAAAGCCACACTGCTCCAATTTGTGCAGCAGTCTTCCATGTTGAACAGTATCAAAAGCCTTTCTAAGATCCAAGTATATAATATCAAAGTTATTCCCTGCATCCAGTTCTTTTGTGACTGCATCATAGTATCCAATCAAATTGGTCAGGGAAGACTTCCCCTTGACGAAACCATGCTGTGTCCGAGCTATAAATGAATTCTTGTCTAGATGATCCTGCAGTGCTTCTTTAACCAGTGCCTCTATTAATTTTTCGGGAACAGAAGTTAAACTCACAGGTCTATAATTACTTGTGTCAACCTTTGATCCTCCTTTGTGAATTGGGGTCACATTTGCACATCTCCAGTCCATGGGTACCTCCTCTGAGTCCAAGGAAGCTCTCATAATTATGGCGAAGGGTTTGCTTACTTCCTTTGCTGCCTCCTTTAATATAACTGGATAGATCCCATCCACCCCAGGTGCCTTTCTTGTGTTTATCTTCAACAATTTATCCTCCACTTTACTCTTAGTTATTACAAGATTCTCTAGCTTACTGCCAGAGTTGAATACACCTCTGGCATTCCCCTCGCTGAATAACTACTCATGTGTGAATGTCGATGCAAAATATTCATTTAGTGTGTTAGCTATCTGAGCGGGATCATCAACAGTTGACCCATCGATATCAAGTGGACCAATCTGATTCATCCCCTTCCTTCTAGAGTTTACATATGTAAAGAATTCTTTGCTGTTTTTCTTTGCATCTCTTGCCAAAGATGTCTTATAATCTGCCTTCGCCTGCCTAACCTCCTTTGTAACTTGGTTACAGATCAACTTGTATCTATCATAGGCTTCTGTGTCACGGGTTAATTTGTATGTATCCCATGCATTTTTCTTCTCTGCCATATGTCTCATTAGTTCCTCTGACATCCATTTAGGCCTAAACCTTGAACAATATTTCTTAGTTGGTATGTAAAGCCTAGTAGCTTCCAAGATAAGTTCTTTGAATGCTTCCCATTTTGAATTTGCTGTTGGTAACATCATCAGTTGGTCCCACTGTATAGAATTTAAATACTATACTGTCTCAATCCATCGTGGTCGCCTTTACGAAAGCAATAACCCTTCCCTTTATCCCTAATGGTAGTTACCTCTTTGAGTAAATCCCACTTCAGCACACTGTTAATACTGCCACCTAGTGGTTCATTTATCTGCAGATTCTTAATGCATGAAGAATCAGTACTGATAATCAAATCAAGAGTATTGCTCCCTCTAGTTGCCTCCCGAACATGCCGATGTAGAAAACAATCATCCAATAAATCCACAAAAGCCCTGCTAGTGTGTGAGTGACCAGCCCCCAAATTCCAGTCAATATCTGGGAAATTAAAATCCCCCCCATTATAAGACTCTCTGATTTACCTGTACAGTTTCTTATTATACTCATCAGAGTCATTAGGCCTATAGCACACTCCTACGCTCAATTTTGATCTCCCAATGCTTATGTCACCCCAAACTGATTCGACACTGCACTGTCCGGCAATGTCGACTGGCTTCACTTCCTTGGATTTTATGTATTTCTTAACTAATAGCATAACCCCTCCTCCCTTCCTATCCTGTCTATCCTCTCTGTAGACATTGTACTCCCCAAATTCCAGTTCTGCATTCCTTATATCTGTGGGACACCACGTCTCTGAAATCCCACCAATATCTGCCTTTGATGTTTTCAGCAATACCTCAAATTCATCAAATTTATATACTAAACTCCTAGCATTGACATGCACCTGTTCTTTTTCTTAGCTACCCTAACACAACCCATGTGTTTACTTGTATCCCAATGATTCCCAGCAGTCTCTGAAATATCCTGCATCTTATTTTCCAGGCTGCTGCTCATTCCAATAGAAGCAGTGCAAGAATCACTTTCACCTCTGCCAGTGGCTACTGTTAATCTAGTAGTCCTTGTATCCCCCCCCCCCAATCTACCAGTTTTCCGACCCACCTAACACTGCCTCGATAGCATCAGCGAACATCCTTGCACCCTTTCTATTTAAGTGTATCCCATCCCTGTAGAAGCAGTCTCTTCTGTTAACAAGTACAGACCAGGCTGAAAAAAATTCTACTCCTTGAGCCTTGCACAATCTTTCTAGGGCCGAATTGATCGACAGGGCTCTCATCGTATACTCCCTCCTATCGTGTCTGGGCAGAATTGCAGACACTTTCAAATTCAACCCTAATTCATGGCTTTTTTTCAACAGTGACCTGTACTTGTTAAGTAATTCCGCCGGTCTCCTACTCTTAATATCATTAGTGCCAACGTGTACAACAATATCACCTTTTGTGCCCTTAAAAGATGATATCCGCTTTACAACGTCATCAACCTTTGTTCCTGGTAGACGTACCCTGGTCCTGTTCCACCTATCCTTTTTACAAAGCATGTTTCCCGTTTCCCTGACAATAGAGTCACCAACAACTACTAGCTCCTTTGGGACCAGCGCATTCTGCCTTGGGGGCTGCCGCTGTGGTGAGTGATGACCAAGTGCAAGCTCTGGCATTGGTGTGGGCAGCTGAGAGCTTGATGGGCCCCTCACTTTTAATCCTTCGAGGGCATCCACCCTGTCCTTCAAGCTCTCATATAGGCTCATAACAATGCTGAGTTTTTGCCTGATTTCCTTACACTCCTTGCATCGCGCACACACAAAGACATTCCCCATGGCAATATCATGTGCCGTACCCGATTGCTCCACAAACATCAAGCAAGTAGTGCATTTTAAAAGGCTGTGATTCAGAGGGCAACTGCCCCCCCCCCCCCTCAGTTCTTCCCTGAGCCACAGCACTCCCAGTAGCTCGAGCCTTTTGCTTTGCTTTGCTGGTCTGGTCTGATTCATGATTTCGATTTATTTTTAATAAAATTTCAATTTCAGTACAAAATTAAAACCCTAAACTTGTATCTCAACACAGTTATACGCTATATTTATGTTTCAGTATTGAGTGTTATCTACGAAATCCCTTTATATAACTTCCGTATCAAGTTAAGTATTAATTATTTATTTTTACTAATTATTTATGTTACGTAACCTAAGTCGTTATATGTATAGTTAAAAGTACAATTTAATTGACAATGAAGTTCAACAAGATTAATAGATTTTACTGATTAATTGACAATATTATGTACTATACTATACTATATTAAGCTTATGCTATCTAGTTCGAGATATTTTGTATTCCATAAGAATGGCGGCAATTTACGAATGGTAAACACGTGGATTTGATACCCTTACCGATACTAAGTAATACCTACAAAATCTCTAAGTTACTTTAAACTAAGTATTGTAAATAGGAATATAAAGCTACTCTAGAAAATAAGTTAATATGCCAATTTAAGCTAATAAAACAGAAAATAAATCAGAAAAAAACTTCTCTGTTCCAGGTGCGGCAAAAAGCTACATCCGCACAGGCTACACTCGTTTTCAAACTCTGCTAGGCTTTTCATACCAACTAAGAAATACTCTTCAAGGTTCAGGACTAAATGGATGTCAGATGAATAAATGATGCTCGTGGCAGAGAGGAAAACCGCATGGGAAGCATATAAATTATCGGGTGACACAGAAGCCTATGGCTGGTATAAGCCTCTGTAATCAAGTAGGTTAGGTAGGCGAAGTCAGATTACGAGAAAACTTTGTGGCAAAGGAAGCAAAGATTTCTTTACTTATGTAAACTCTAGAAGGAAGGGATGAGTCAGATTGGTCCACTTAACATAGATGGTTTGACTATTGACGATCCTGCTCAAGTAGCTGATAAACTGATTGAGTATGTTGCATCAGACATATGAAAAGTTATTCAAGGAGAGGATCAAATGAATGATCATTCGCATCATTCACACTTGAGGACTTATTCAAGGATTGGAATGCCAGAAGTTTCTCAAACTCTAACAGAGAGCTAAGTGATTTTGTAATAACTGAGAGCAAAGTAGAGGAGAAATTGTTGAAGTTAAACCTAAAAAAAAGGCACCTGGGGCAGATGGAATCTATCTAGTTATAATGAAGGAGGCAGCAAGGGAAGTAAGCAAACCCTTAGCCATAATTATTGGAGCATCTTTAGAGTCAATGGAGGTCGCCATGGACTGGAGATCTGCAAATGTACCCCCAATTCGCATGGGTGACACAAATAATTATAGACCTGTTAGTTCGACTTCTGTTCTGGGAAGACTAATGGAGTCACTGGTTAAAGAGGTGATACAGAATCACATAGACAAGACAGCAGTAATACCTCAGACATAGCATGGGTTTGTTAAGGGGAATTCTTGTCTGACCAATCTGATTGGATACTATGATGTGGCCACAAAGGAACTGGATGCAAAAAATAATTTTGATATCATATACTTGGATTTCAGGAAATCTTTTGATACTATTGTGCATGGAAGACTGCTGTACAAATTGGAGCTGTATGGCATTAAGGGCAAGTTACTGCAATGTATAAAGGGATGATTGAGTGGGAGATGGCAGAGAGTGGTAATAAATGGGCACTGCTTTACGTGGACTAAAGTTATTAGCGGAGTCCTTGGGTTGTGTATTTATCAATGATATCGATGAAGGCATATCAGGCTTAATGTCCAAGTTTGCAGATATACAAAGGTTGGCAGTGTTGTTAATGAGAGTAAAGACAGTATGCTACTGCAACAGGATCTAGAAAAGTTAGGCAGATGGGCTGAGAAATGGCAACTGAAGTTTAACATTGAGAAATGCAAAATACTCCATGTGGGTAGCAGAAACCCAAGAGAAACGTACCAACTGTGTGGGAAGTTTCAGATCAGGTTTTGTGTGATACAGGCAAGGCAATAAAGGGCACAATGTTGAAATTTTCATATGATATGTAGGTCAAGCTGGTTAACAGTGCGTGTTGGACTGAACTTCCACAGAATGATTTGGATGCAGTTGATGGTCAGAGAAGTGGCAGGTATATTTTACTGCTGCCAAATACTTTTCCAAATTATTATTTCCCATTTATCTCCATATTTACTTCCCAAATATCTTCTATATTTGGGAAATAAAAACCAAAGAATAACTTATACACTAAGGGTATAGTTTAGGGTTTTAAATGAGAAAGAGACTTGGGTTTTTTGCTACAGTTGGAAATGAAGGTTAGTATGCATTATGAGCAGGTAATTGCACAGTGTTTTATCAATGATTTGCCATACCTTTATGTTTAGGGAGAAGGAGCTTATTTATACAAATTGATGATGAGATAGCATTTGGAATATTGTGTTCAGGTTCTGGAGACTGCATTTAAAAGAGCTTGAAAGTCCATGAAAGGATATAAAGACAGGTGACTTATCTGAGAACAGTAAAACAGCATCTATATGAGGAGATAATACAATTGTGTAGGTTACAGAGCTTGAAAATAGGCATCTTGGAGTATCCTATTGAGGTGTATGAGGCACTAGCAAAGGGAAATGAGAAATTGAACTATGTTGCAGTTTTCAGATTGGAATGGGACACAAAAGCCAGATAGAAATTCATAGAAACTGTCAATGTCAACCTGTCTGGTTGATATTCATGGTTTGGACTGTCAATTTAACTAACAAGATTTTTTTTTTTTTTTTTTTTTGTGTGATTGACAGCAAAATCTTATCTCCCAGCAAACTTGTGTCTTACATCCTGTACTAATAATATTGCAGCTTGAAATAAAACTCTTAATGCACAACTTTTTTCTAGTGTACTACATGGAATATTCAATTATTGTTAAGTAAACCATTGTTTGGCAGACCCCATGTACTTTTTCTTGACTACATCCTAATTATCAGTTGGTTCAACCACTGCTCATCTCATTGTCCTAATTATTCACTGTATGATTCCTTTCAGTTCAAATGTGATGGTGGTGGTACTTGTGTATATGTCTGTTCTGATATTTCACATCAGGGACTTGGTAATTTCGCATGTTCTTTCAATATTCGTTTGCTTAAAATCTCTCTACCACATACTGTCAGTTTCAACTCCTATCATTCTCCCAACTCCACTAATCACTTCCTCTCTTTGAAATTTGACTTTTTCTAGTCCAACTTTCCTAACAGTGAGCTAATTTTATTTGGTGATTTTAATGTTCACAACCCCATCTAGCTTCTGTTTGATAATCACACCGACCCAGCTGGTCTAGATTCTGAATTGTGAGGTTTTTGAAATTACTAACGACCTTACACAGATTGTTCATTTACCTACCATTATACCAGACAGCCCTAAACGCATAGCCAACATGCTTGATATTTTTCTCTGAAAATTAAGTGCATGGTCATGGTGAGTGGTTCTCTAGGCACTTCAGATCAAAACTTGGTGATCGTCTCTTCTCCAATGGACCCTTCCTCTCATGGCCATTCTCAGCCTCATGTTGTTTGGCCTTACAAGAATGCAAAATGGGATGATATGCAAGATTCCTTTTCTTTGCTCGGATTACTGTTTCAAATCTTTTGATGTCAAAGTTTGCTCAGATTGTGCCAGTGAAATTATTCTTGTAGGAATGAAATCCTTTATTCCGCACTCCATCTTAAAATCTCGTCCTTTATCTAAACCTTGGTTTTCCAATAAATGTGCTAAGTCTTCTCAAGATAAGAATGATTCATATTTTAATTGGCTTGTATCTAAATCTCCAGGTTAATTTTTGCCTATATCAAAGCTTGCAACAATTACAAAGCAATTACTAAACAGTCCAAACGAAGTTTCGAACAGAATAACAATAGAAAACTTGCTCCTTGTCCAAATGGTAGCTGAGCATTCTGGTCTCTTGTCAAAGCTATTGGCTGCAACTTTTGCCCATCTTTATTCCCACCTCTGTCTAAGCCAGATGGTTCTGCTGACACTTCAACTAAAGATAAAGCTAAGCTGCTAGCATCCAACTTTTCTTCCAACTCATGTATTGATGACCTTGGTAAACTACTTCCATTCCCAGTACACTCCATTTAATGCCTCCTGTGGTCTTCTATCAGAAGGTTATCAGAAGATTTTTGAACAGTCTTGATGCCAAGAAAGCACCAAGTCCTGCTGGTATTTTGCCACTTGTTCTCAAAATGTGTGCTCATGTGCTTACTCCTGTTCTGTGTTCCTTTTTTTTACTTTCTTATTCCATAGATATTTTCCCTTCTGCTTGGAAATGTGCTCATATTCATCCAGTTTCAAAATAGGATAACAAATCCTTCCCATCCAATTATCATCCTGTTGCACTTCCATCTACTCTTTCTAAGTAATGGAGAAATCTATTAACTGCCAACTCTTAATTTATCCTAAAGTATTTTCCATCTGATCAATGATCGAGTATGGATTCCATCAGTATCAATCCACTGGTAATATCCTGGCTTATGTTACATATCTATGGAGAAATTCAGTGGAAAAGTTTGCTGAAACTCAAGCAGTTGCTCTTGACATTTAAAAGGCCTTTGATTATGTTTGGCATAAAGGTCTTCTTAATAAGCTTCCATATGGTTTGCCAACTTTTTTTTTTATAATATGGGTACCCAGTTTTCTCTCTGACCCTTACTGTGTGATGGTAGACTGCTATCTGGCTTTTTAACTTCTCCACTAACGCTGGTGTTCCCCAAGGTTCAGTTCTTTCTCCAACTCTTTTCCTCTTATATATTAATGATCTTCTATTGACAAGAAATCCTATCCACATTTTGCTGATGATAGTACATTGCATTCTGCCTTCCAGTTTGAGAAACTTTGTACTGAACAAACTGTTTCAACTTCTTGAATATCTACTAGCAATTCTCTAAATGCTAATCTTCAGGTATTTTTCCAGTGGGGGCAAAGATAACTTAGGCTAAGGTAAATAAAGCCTGCATGAGAAGCCGTTAAAAGTACTTTGCCGTAACTGCATTTGTATTGTTGTTCGCTGGTAAACAGACAGTGGGTGTTATCCGTCAGGAGTAGAAATTTAATCCCATGGAAGATTGAAACCCTCCCGAAGTGGAGGGGTGACCTGACCTTTTTTCTTTAGAATCACTGGTGGACTAATAGATAAATTTTTTATGAAGGAAAAAAAAAGGGCAAAGGAAGCCCACACGAGAAGCACGGAAAACTTCGAAAAAGTTTGCCAGTGAAACTACGTTACGAACATTTTTTACTACGCCAGACTTCCAATATGACTCTGTTCATGATTCATTTAGTGGTTCTAAAGAAAAAAGGTCAGGTTACCCCCCCCCCCCCCCCACCTCCACTTCAGGAGGGTTTGAAGCTTCTGTGGGATTCAACTTCTGCTCCCGACTGATAACACCCATTGTCTGTTTACCGAGCGAGCAACAATACAAATGCCGTTACGGCAAAGTACTTTTACCGGAAATTTCATCGAACTTTTGCTTGCTTCTCATGCAGGCTTTCTTTACCTTAGCTCTTAGTTGATTTCAATCCTTCTAAGAACTCAGTCCTGTCTTATATTTCTCAAAAAGGATTCTTCTTCTCTTATGGTTATCTTTGGTGACACTCTGATTTCTAGGCAAATCAGATATCTCTATTGGGGATTACCCTCATTTCTGACCTCTCTTGGCATAAGCACGTTACAAATATTGCTTCCACTGCATTTAAAGAACTGTGTTTTCTGTTTCCGCTCTTGGTGTTACTTTTCTTCCAAACATCTGCTCACTCTCACTCTATACAAATCACAAATCTGTCCTACCATGGAATACTGTTCCCATATCTGGGTCTATCCAGTCAAAATCTTCCTCAGGCTTCTAGATTCCGTTCAAAAAAGGGCAGTTAGGTGAGTGAATGACCTATCTCTAAAATTCTCTCTCCACTCTCTATCTCATAGACATTCTGTTTCTACTGCATGCCTCTTCTAAATATACTTCGGTGTGCACTGTTCTTCTGAATTAGCTTCTATAATTCCTGTTTTCTGTTCCAAATCACTCCAAACATGTACCAAAGCCAGTCAGCATCCTTTTACTGTCCAAATTCAAACCCACAGAACCAACTCTTTCCCCCCTCATTTATCCCTTCAACTTCTATTTTCTGCAATAACCTCCTTTCATGCCTATTTCCTGAAAATTACTATCAACAGAGACTCAAGTATAATGTGAACAAGTACCTTCTCAACCTCCAACCCAAGTATGGTACTATGGCTTTAGATTCTAATACCTCTTATGCCTGAGGCATTTTTGATGAAAAACAAAAGAGGTAGCAGTTTATATCTTGTCAGATAAATAAATAGAAGCTTTAGTCAATCTTACTGTTAAGTGCCTGATCTTAGGCACCTAACAGTAATGTTCAGCATTGCTCAGGGGAATCTTTGCATCATATTGTTAGTTTTAATTTGAAATTATTAATGTTTTCTAATATTTAAAGGTAATTTCTTTGTGTTTTTTTACAGCTCCTGAAAATTGTACAGAGTGTGAAAATATCCTTCATGAGTTAGAAAACATTGATGATGATACAGATGAACATGGTATCATGTTTGTTACTACTGATGATTTAGACTTTGCAATGAGGGAAGCTGGTGTTACTACATTTCCAACTATCATACTCTTCAGAAATGGCCGACCAGTTTTATACAATGGTTAGTGTTAATCTTTTTTTTAATTTATTATTTCCGCCAAATTTTTTTTAGACAAATAAATTAAGGTGTAAAATTGCAATTATGTCCTTGATATCTCCCTCTCTAAACTGAAATCCTCCAAATGTCCAAGATGGACATTTTGGCTGCCATTTTTTGAAAAAATTGCTGACAGTAGCAGTTTTGTCTAGTATGTATCAGCCATTGCATTTCATCAAAAAATTTAATATGAAAAGGATGTGAAATTTTATACTGAAAGATCTGTAGTATTTTTGTTGTTAGAGAGAAAGTATTGGAATAAATTTATCTTTCATTTAAAATGGTGGATACATTATTAATTGACTATTTTTAGTTCACTATTGCTCTCTTATTTTCTCAAACTTCCAATGGAGAGTTGAAAGACAGCAGAGCAAGATCAGTTAATTTGTTTTCTTTTGAGTGATTGGGGGGGGGGGATCTGAATGCTTGTAAAAATAGCCATTCTAGCAGTCTGGAATTCATCCCATTTGTCCATATTTTGAGTGGTTAGTCTCACAGAGTGTTATTAAAAATAACTTTGCTGTTTTTTCCAAACAGCAAACCTTTTCTAAAAAACTAAAAACTTGAAGTGTTCCTATTTTTTTTTTTTTTGGCAGATAGTTCATATGATGATAATGCCTTTGTTTCTTCATTTCCAAGGAAAACCAGGAAATAAAGAAGAAAGGAAGAAAAATTGGAAGGAACTTACCTCCATTAGTTTTTCAGTGTAATGCTTAATACACTTATTGATCACTGAATTATGACCACCTGCCTAATACTTCGTAGGTTCTCCTTTTGCCCTCAGTACAGCAACCATTCATCGTGGCATTGATTCAACAGGATGTCGGAAGCGTTCGGGTAGTATGGCCAACCAAGCTGTGTGTAATGTGTCTAGCAATGCAGGTATGGAGGTCATTGGTGTATTCAGATGCCTGATATGCCTTTCCATAGAGTCCCACAAGTGCTCTATGGGATTAATATTGAGGGAGTTCAGAGGCTAGTCAATATGCTGGAAGTCAGAACTGTGTTCCTCAAATTATTCCTGCACATCAAGTGCCTGATGGCTCAACGCATTGTCATCTTGGAAGACACCATCGCCATTCGGGAAAAAGTTTAACATAGCAGGGTGTACACAGTCAGTAAGTAGTTGACAATAGTGAAGACCAGTGATACGTTGTTCCACATTCACCAGGGGTCCAAGTTCCTGCCAGTGAAACATGAGCCACACCATACGACTACCTTTACCGGTGTGCACTTTTGATACCACGAATGATGGATCAAGAGCCTCATGTTGTTGACACTAAATCCGTACACAACCATCCACGGTATCGAGTAAATAACGTGACTCACCCGACCAGCACACCTTCTTCCAGTCTTCTAATGTTCAACTTGCATGCTCTTTGCACCAGGTTAGTCTTTTATGCTGAAGGACCTTGGTTAGGAGAGGATGCCCTAGGGGTCGTCTGCTAATATAGCCCATACCTGTGAGCGTACGATGCATGGTCATGCCAGATATTGTTCTGGGTTGGCCCATGTTGTATTAGGTAGTCAACTCTTCAACAGTGCTGTGCCTGTACGAGTCATCGGACCCGGCGCTAACCTCTAACATCAACCTTTCACTGACCTTTGCAGTTTTGCCATCGGGTCATTGTTTGACCATTTTGATGCCAGTCCTGGTAAACTTTAACTACGGCGGCTCTCGAACACCCCACCAGTTGAGTAGTTTGGGAAATCAGGCACCAGCTCATCAAGCACTCACAATCTGTCCTTTATTAAAGTCTGATAAATCCTTCCTTTTACCCATTATTCTCGAAATTTTAGTACCTATTGAACCACTGACACCTTATCTATGCTACATAGTCAACTAACTCCGCACTCTCGTACCTCACGTGGTTAACAGGTCGCATTCAGTTTTCATAGAGTTGTTCATAATTCAGTGATCACTATGTATACTATATATACAACAGTTAAAATAAGTAATAATATCATGATAAAATAAACTCAAACAAACAAATTGCATACCATTCCCACCACTTAAACAACAAATGGGCACCTAATCACACTAAACTTTGGAAATTTGATATGTATTATAAATATAAGGCAAGATGAGATGCCAAAATTCAAGTCTTCTATAAAAAATGATAAATGAGCTTTCCTCATTGCAAAATCTAAATGATTTTGCAATGAGGAAAGCCAGTCCACATAGTACCTTTATTGAACACTTTTTTTTCTTGTAAACTGTGCAGTTTAAAAAAAAAAAAAAAAAAAAAAGAATTGAAGTATCACGATAAAAATGGATATGAAGTTTCCTGAATTTTGTTACAAAACATATAAATTAGATAGTATGAACAAGAGCTGTAATGCTCAATACGTTCTATGTTGATATCAATATTGGTAAAAATAATAAGAGAAGTTTACCTCAGTATAGTACGTAGAACACTTCTGTGTGATACTATCCAGAAATTAAAACGAAAAATCTAAAATCTTACATTACAGTAAGAAATAATTACAAATCAATTGAACACAATTAAAAATCAATTTAACACAATTAAAAATTAAGAAAATTAATTAAAAGAATTTAATGAAAAAATTGCAAGACGATGTTTGTTCCTGAAGCTGACAACACTTTTCAACCATATGTCGTGATCACAGGAATGAAAATTACCGAATAGGGATGAGCATGAAATTAAATAGGGATTATTTGTCTTCACCCATGCACGTAAAAGCCCAAGAATCTGAGATCAGATATGGCCGGCGAACATTAACAGAATTCTCTTGTAATTTAACTTCTATGGTTTCTGCAATTAATAGTCGTGTATGATTACGTTGGACACTAAGTATTTTGGCCTCATTAAATAAAAAAGTATGTTTTTTGTTAGCGGCATGAAAGGCTAATTCTGACGCTGCTGAATGAGAAGCACGAACTGAGGCTGCATGTTGATTAACACGAATATTCAGAAGAAAACATGTTGAACCTTAGTAAGATGAATCGCCATCACCACAAGAAATGTTGTATCCAGGTCATTAATTTGTGTTGCGAATGAGGAAAGGACAGAACAGTTTTTCAGTATAGTGTGTAATTTCCGTATTGGCCTGGCCACAATATTAAATTCAGTATCTTTAAAAAATCTGTTAAGCTGTTTGTGCCACTGTTCAACATATGGGATAGAAATAAAGTATTTTTTGATATTACTATTGTTGGTTGGTGCAGTATTTTGTATCCTATCCTTAGCTTGTACCCTAATTCGGTTTATTGTAGCAAGGGGATAACCCCTGTTTAAGAATCTGCAGGTTAATATTTGCATTTCTAAGCCTAAAGCAGATTCCATCCTTGAATATTTATAGACATTTAGAAATTGATTAAAGATAATCGATCTTTTGTAGGTGAACAGGTGATAGCTGTTATAATGTAGACACATACCAGTGTTTATAGCTTTTCGATAGATGTTAAATTGGATTTTATTCAAGTCCCAAGTAAACGTGAAATTTACTAGATTAATATGGCTCAGTTAAAGAAATTGAAGGCCAGAACATACAATATTCCTGCACTTTTTGGTTATGTAAAATTACAAAAGACTGGATTTCTATTCCGCCCATTGTTTCCTACAGAAACTCAGCATTTTCATCCTTGGCCACACATATATATAGCATTGTAAAACCCTTTAGACAGGTGATACAATTTGGGATTAAGAACTACGATACATTATTTAATAACCTTAAGGACTGTAGACTTGGCGATAATGACAATTTATTCTTACTAGATGTTACCTTGTTATATACGAATGTAAATGTTGAATACACATTAGATATTATTCGGGATATGTTAAATAGTAACTCTATACCGATTAATTATACAAAGCTTCCTATTAAAGAAATTTTTCACTTAATTAAGCTGTTAGTTCAGGCCAACTATATCATCTTTCAAGACAAAGTGTACAAACAAATTTTTGGTTTGCCAATGGGTATGAGCCTGAGTGGCTTAATATATGAGATCTATCTCTCAACGATTGAGCATATACATTTGACTCCTTTTCGACCCCATTTCACATACTATATGAGGTATTCAGATGATGTTGTAGTTATTACTGATAGTAGTACTATCCAAGACATTTTACATTCGTTTAATAATATTTATTCTAGACTCAAATTTACATGGAGAGGGAGGATACAGATACTAAGTCATTAAATTTTCTAAATTTCACACTTACTCGGGACTCAAATAAAATCATATTTAACATCTATCAAAAACCTACGAACACCAGTATGCTTCTACATTATAACAGCTATTACCCTTTCACCTACAAAAGATCGATTATCTTTAATCAATTTCTAAATGCCTATAAATATTCAACAACGAAATCTGCTTTGAGCCCAGAAATACAAATATTAACCAGCAGATTCTTAAACAGGGGTTATCCCTTGCTACAATAAATCAAATTAGGTTACAAGCTAAGGATAGGATACAAAATACTACACCAACCAACAATAGTAATATCAAAAAATAATTTATTTCTATCCCATATGTTGAATAGTGGCAGAAACAGCTTATCAGAGTCTTTAAAGATACTGAATTTAAAATTTTGGCCAGGCTAATACTGAAATTACACACTATATTGAATAATCGCTCTGTCCTTTCCTCGTTCGCAACACAAATTAATGACCTGGTGTATATTTCTTATGGTGATTGCGACTCATCTTACCAAGGTTTGATGCGTTTTCCTCTGAATATTCATGTTAATCAACATGTAACTTTAGTTCGTGCTTCTCGTTCAGCAGCGTTAGAATTAGCCTTTCGTGCCGTTAACGAAAAACGTACATTTTTATTTAACGAGGCCAAAATACTTAAGTGTCCAACATAATTATACGCAACTGTTAATTGCAAAAACCGTAGAAATTAAATTACAAAAGAATTTTGTTAATGTTCGCCAGCCATATCTGATCTCAGATTCGTGGGCTTTTATGCGCATGGGTGAAGACAAATAATCCCTATTTAAGTTTCATGCTCACCTCTATTCGGTAATTTTCATTCCTGTGATCACAACATACAGTCGAAAAGCGTTGTCAGCTTCAAGAAGGAAAATCATTTTGCAATTTTTTCATTAAATTCTTTTAATTAATTTTCATTTTTAATTATATTAAATTGATTTTTAATTATTTGTTACTGTAACATAAGATTTAAATTTTTTTTTTTGTTTTAATTTCTGGTTTTTATCACACCGAAGTGTTCTATGTAATACATTGAGGTAAACTTCTCTTATTATTTTTAAAAAACATATAAATCAAGAAATCAAATGTACTTATAAATCAAACAAAATTGCTGATTGATTTTTTTATGTAAACCCCAAACACAAGAGGTTTTAGAACCTATAGTACTTAGTACCGTGCTTGGGTTGGAGGTTGAGAAGACAAAAGAGGATATTTGTTGACATTGGCTATTTTTGTGAAATGAATTAGGAAGTGTTTCTGGATCTCTAGATAATGTCTTTAACTTCTGTAGATAGTAATTTTCAGGAAATACATACGAAGGAAAATTGTTCCAGAAAACAGCAGTTGAATGAATAAACGAGGAAGATCAAAAGTTGGTTCTGTGAGTTTGAAATTGGACAGTAAATGGATATTGGCTGGTGGCGGCACGTGCTTGGACTGTTTTGAAAGTGAGTGGGGGAATTACAGAAGCCAATTCAGAAGAACAGTGCCTATGGAAATATCTGTAGAAGAGGCATGTAGCAGAAACTACATCTATGAGACAGCGAGTGGAGAAACTCTGTTAGAGATGAATCATTAATTCACCTAACTGCCCTCTTCTGAATGGAATCAAGCCTGAGAGAGGTTTTGGGGGCACCACTACAGATGTGGGAACAATATTCCATGGTAGGGCAGATTTGTGATTTGTACAGAGTGAACAGATGTTTGGAAGAAAAGTAACGCCAAGAGCAAAAGAGAAAACCAAGTTTTTTAGATGCATAGAAAGCAATATTTGTAATGTGCTTGTGCCAAGAGAGATTAGAAGTCAGGGTAATCCCCAAAAGAGATATATCATTTTGCCTAGAAATCGGAGTGTCACCAAAGATAAGCATAGGAGCAGAAGAGTCCTTTTTGCGAGATATAAGACAAGACTGAGTTTTAGAAGGATTGAAATCAACTAAGTTGTCATTGCCCCACTGAAGAATTACCTGGAGATTGGCATTTAAGGAATTGGTAACAGATTTTCGAGAAGTTGAAGTTGATTGAGCAGGGCAAGGTTTCTCAAAATGGAAAGTAGAATGCAATGTGCTATCATTGGGAAAACTATGGATTGGATTTCCAGTCAATGGAAGAAGGTCATTAATGTACAAGAGGAAAAGAGTGGGGGAAAGAACTGAGCCTTGGAGGACACCGGCATTAGTGGAGAAGTTAGAAGACAGAGAGCCATCTAGAGACAGAGAGAAAACTGGATAACCAATTGCAAAAAACAGTTGGCAAACCATAAGATGGAAGCTTGTTTAGAAGACCTTTATGCCAAACATGATCGAAAGCCTTTGAGATGTCAAGAGCAACTACTTGTGTTTCACCGAACCTTTCCATTGAATTAGTCCATAAATGGGTAACATAAGCCAGAATATCACCAGTGGATCGAAACTGACGGAATCCATACTGGCGAACGTTGATCAGACGGAAGGTTTCTAGTTAGTTTAAGAGTTGGCGGTTAATTGATTTCTCCATTACTTTAGAAAGAGTAGAAGTAATTGCAATGGGACGATAATTGGATGGGAGGGATTTGTCATCCTTTTTAGGAACTGGTTGGATATGAACAAATTTCCAAGCAGAAGGAAAAACACCTTTGGAATAAGAAAGTGAGAAAAGCAGCAAAGAACAGGAGTAAGTTCAGGAGCACAGGTTTTGAGGACAAGTGGAGAAATACCATTGGGACCTGGAGCTTTCTTAGCATCAAGATTCATCAAAATCCTTCTGACATTCTTTTGACAGAAGACCACAGGAGGCATTGAATGGAGCGTGTTGGGAATAGTGAGAGGTGTTTTACGAAGATCATTAATACATGAGTTGGAAGAAAAATGGGATGCTAGCAGGTCAGCTTTATGCTTGGCTGAAGTGACAATAGAACCATCTGGTTTGGACAGAAGTGGGAGCAGAGATGGGCAAAAGTTGTGGCCAATAGTTTTAGGAAGAGACCAGAATGTTTGGCTACCATTAGGGTAAGAAGCAAGTTTTCTGCTCTTAGCCTGTTCAAACTCTAGTTTGGACTGATTAACAACTGGTTTACAATTGTTGCGAGCTTTGTTGTAGGCAGAAAATGAAACTGAAGGATGAGAAACAAGCTAATTACGTTATGCAACGTTCTTCTCTTGAACAGCCTTAGCACATTTATTGGAAAACCAAGGCTTAGATAAAGGATGAGAGTTTAAAGTGGAGTGTGGGATAAAGGATTCCATTCCTGCAAGAATAATTTCACTGACACAATCTGAGCAAACGTTGATATCAGAAGTTTTGAAACAGTAATCCAACTGAGGAAAAGAAATCTCACAGGTCATCCCATTTTGCATTCCTGTAATGCTAAACAATATGAGGTTGGGAATATCCATGAGATAAAGGCTCTATTGGAGAAGAGACAATCACCAAGTTGTGATTTGAGGCGCCTAAAGGACCTGTCATTTTGACCGTGTACTTAGAAGGGTTGTTTGTGAGAAAAAGATCAAGTATGTTGGCTGTATGGTTAGGATTGTCTGGTATTCTTGTAGGTAAATGAATAATGTGTGCAAGGTCATTAGTAATTGCAAAAGTCAGCATCTCCACCAGCTGGGTCGGTGTGACTGGAACACGGAAGCCAGCTTCAATTGTGAATATTAAAATCAACAAGGAAAATTACCTCACTGTTAGGAAAGATGGACTGGAGAAAGTCAAGTTCCAAAGAGAGGAAGTCAAAGACCTCCAGGTGATTAGTGGAGTTGGGAGAATGGTAGAGACAACAGATGAATTTGACACAATGAGGTAGAGAGATTTGAAGCCAGAGAAAATCAAGAAGAGGAGATTCCAAGTTACCAAGTCTCTGACAGGGAATATCGGAATGGACATATGCATAAGTACCACTTTTCAGGCGAAAGGAATCATACAGCAAATAATTTGAGCATCTGAGATGAGCAGTAGTTGAATCAACCGATAACTGAGATTCTGTCAGAAACAGTACATGGGGTTTGGCAGACTGCAAGTGGAAATGAACATCGTTGAGATTAGAATTGAGACCACGTATATTTGTGAAATGAATTAGGAAATGTTTCTGGATCTCTGGATAATGTTTTGAGAAAACCGAAAAGAAATAGCCAATAAATTGAATCTAGTAAATTCAGGAAGTGAAAATGTTATTGCAACAGAGGTTGTAATAAAAATATTATATAAAATTGTTTCATTGTATAAAATTGTTTATACGATGAAACAATTAAAATTGTTTCATTGTACAAGGAAGAAATGCCAAGGTTTGACATAATATACAGTAGAACTTAGGTCCAAGTTCTCTGTGAATATAAACTGCTAAGAGTCTACTTTAATTGGTGAAATAAGGTTACATTAGAATGGATTTTTTTGCAAGACTATAAGTAAGGTTTATTCTTTTGAAGAAAGTAATATGCAAAAGCTTGTGCCATGCTTCAGGATTTGCAAGTTCACTTCATTCAATAGAATTGTTTTGTGTTTTCTCAAGGTGGAATATAGGGTTAGTTTGTCACTTCCTTTTGATTTAGTAATTATTGGTTTTAAACTACATAATTAAGGTTTTGAGAATTAAAGTTTTAATGATTATTTATTCCACCTTGAGAAAACACAAAGAATTCCAATAAATGAAGTGAACTTGTAAACCAACTAAAACACCTTGGCACGCTCCACATTCCAGCATGCAACTTTTCCCTTAACAACCAGGTAAAGTCAGATTGCCTATCATCTCTCTACCTGTAGCTCTATTCAGCACACTGAGTTAAACATTCTGACTTCTTGCTAGTTTACACAAGCAATTCATAGTCAGAACATATGTAGGATGTGCTTTTGCTGCTTTCCATACACTACTATGTCTGAGTAGATTCTCCCCAAATGCAGCATATACAGTGTAGAGCTGTATGCAACAGAGTTAAGCTTGGATCACATCAGTACGTGCCAGTACTAATGGTTTATTATATAGTCTGATTCTTTGAGTGTGTTAGGCTTTACTATCAGTGAGGTTTTACCTCCTCATTCAGTCCTCTTTCAAGTTCAGCAGATGATATTTCAGAACATGAATTGATGTTCACTTTTTATGGATCTCTAGCAACATTGGGATTTGGGGAAATGATTTGGCTGCAGTATCAGCCAAATCAGCAAATCCCACTAATTTTTATTGCCTGTCAGTCCCCTATATAGACTACAGGCAAATAATATACAACAAGATACACTCCCAATGGCAGGTTTTATGAAATAGACAGACTACAAATAAATTACGTCCGATAAAGCCTGTAATTGAATCATGGCGGTCTAGTCTGCACAGTTATAATATAGAGGAAGTTGTTCTTGCATAAGACACAGTCATCTGTGTCACATTCCCTTTTGCTGGGGGCTGATATCCCTCCTCTGTGTGTGCGTGTGTGTGTGTGTGTGCGTGTGCGTGTGCGTGCGTGTGTGCGTGTGTGTGTGTGTGTTGTAACACTATTTTATCTCTCAGATATATTTTAATTGACTGTACAGATTTTAACGACACACATTTGATTGCTTTTAACTGTCTGGATGAGCCTTATACACTCAGTCAGATTTTATCTGACAATGACAACGTGTTAGTTTTTAAAAAATTCTTACAGTTTATTAATTTACATACATATATACAGGGTCCAGTCACAATATTATGACCACCTACCTAGTATCCAGAATATGTGCCTTTCACAGCATGCACCACAGCCAGCCACTTTGGGAGGGACTCTAAGTCTGTGGAAGGTTGCTATGGGTATTTATGCCCATGCAGACTGCAGCACACCCCAGAGTTTCTGTAGCTTCCTTGGTGGAGGATCCATCCCTCTGATGTGTCGATCGAGGTGTTACCTAGATTTTCAATTGGGTTAAGATCCGAAGAATTCGGTGGCCAATGGAGTAGCTTGAAGTCTTCATTGTGCTCCTCAAACCACTCACAGACAATTCTGGAGACATGGCATGGCACATTGTCTTGCTCATAGATACCATTGCCCCCCCCCCCCCCCCAAGGGTGTACCTGATCAGCGACGATTGATAAGTAACCATTTCCATTCAGGGTACCCTCCAGAGGTATCAGCGGACCCAAGCCATGCCATGAAAACATTCCCCAGACCATAACACCGGCCTGCCTTATGCCAACAATTGTGTCTGGGTGTCTGTTCTCTGAGGTTTCATGCCTAATACGCCACCATCCATCCACTCAGTGGAGCAGAAAGTGACTCATTGGAGAAGGCCACCCATTGTCACTTGGCCAGGGTCAAGTGTCGGTATTGCTGTGCAAACTGATGGCATTATTTGTGATGAACGGCCGTCAGCATGGGTGCTGTCACAAAGCATCTGCTCCAGAGCCCAATGCGCAACAGGTTTCGCTGCACTGTCATGTTGGAGACCTTTCTGGTGGCCCCATGGTTCACTTGGATGGCTAGTTGAGCAACAGTAGTGCGCTGATCGGTCCTGACCAACCGTTTCAGCCAATGTTCAATTCTGGGTTCAATGGTGCATGGGGTTCCACAATTAGCATATCGGGTTGTCAAAACTGTCTCATTCATCCAGTCTTGATACACTTTCACCACTGCAGCATGTGAGCATTTCGCAAAATCTGCTGTTTTGGAAATGCTGACACTCCTGGCCCGTTAGCTGATGATAATGTCTTTTTCCAGTTCTGATAGGTTGCGTGCTTTGCCCATGACAGAGGCTGTTACTGTGTTCACGGATGCCAGACATCAAGCCTTATATGCTTGCAGTGTGTGAATTCAATATGTTAATCCGTATACCACCCTTATGCTTATATATCTTTTTGATGAAGTAACCTCTTTCAAAAGTTAAGAGAGGAATTTATAACATTTTTTAACCTTGTCTTGGACCATAATAGCTTTTGCCCCTAATTGCCAATAAAACTATAAACCCAATCCAACCCCGAAATAGATAGCGTAAGGTTTAATATAAAACTAGATGGCGAGTATAGTAGTATGAATTAACGAGTAAAATTTACTAATCTTATTAAATTTCATTGTGAATTGAATTGTACTTTTTTAACTAAATACATATAATGACCTAGTTTTTACAAACGTAACATTATAAATTAATACATATAACTTGACAGGAGATAAGAAAGTCATATAACGGAGATAATATTCGATACTGAAATACATATATACAGGTAGCTCTCGACTTTACGAGTTAATTTGTTCCTAGTGTGCACTCGTAAAGCGGGAATTTATTTCCCATAGACATAAGGTTAAAAATAGAGGTTACGTTCTTAACAATGAAATTAATTAGCTAATTAGTTTGTTTAAACAATGATTGATTTATCAAAAGAAATGAAAAGTAGCCTGTAAAATCAAGCAAATTATAATAACAGAGAAGTTATTTACGACTTACAAATGTTAAAGAATGTTTATTCTTCATCATCATCATCGACTAAATGCACACTCGTTGATGACTCATCATTGGCTCGGCACTCGTTAGTTTGTTGCACAAGGAGTCATCTTCAGAAATGTTTCAAGAGGCATTTGTTTCCAAGATAATCTTCTCTTTTAATTATAAATTTCACGATTCATTGCATAAGCATTTTTTAATGGCATACACAAATTGCAACTAACATGATTCGCGTGGAGCAACAAGTTTACGAAGCTTAAAATAAAAGGAATGAAGAGGATTCTGAAAATTTATTTATATTTTTTATACAATTGAAGATTTCAGTAAAGGGGAAACACATTTCACCATAATAACGTAAAAAACCACACAATTCCAGCTATCGGTATTTACGCAAATGCAAGAAGATAGAGTTTACTACCCATTTATAATTGCTTGCAGTAACAGAAAAGCCCAGTAAACCGGAAATTGCAAATCGTTTTTTTATTGTTTTATGGTAGCAACCTCCAGAAATGTGCTTTAGAAAAATATCACAAAGGTGTTTAAAATTGATCCTTATAATGGAACATATGAAAACGATGAAAGTGTAGTGAATTTTAATGATTTCAATTGGTAACTAATACAATTTAGAAACCACGCTCATGACCTTTTATAAGGCCTTAAGGTCATGCTCGTGACCTTAAAAATGACATTTTAGAGAGAAATAGCTTAGATATACTGCGAAAATTTCAACTTCCGAGATATTGAAACAAATTACCAAAAAGCAATGTGTTATTGGTTAGAATAAAATACGTTAAAATACCGCAATTCACATTCCGGTATTTTAACGATACGATGATGTCTCTGGAACCGATTAATATCGTAAAGCGGGGTACACTGTATTGTATAGCTATGCATGTGGTTTTGAACATCGTGATTATGAAGGTTTAATATTATTTTTTTTGCAATTAATGTTCATATTTTCGATTGTTATATGTTTCAATACTTGGGGAAAAAAAACTCGTAAACCCAGGAACTCATAAAGCGAGAACTGCCTGTATAGGGTTATAACTGCATTGGGATATAAGTTTAGGGTTATATTTTGTTTTGGAATTTTATTTGAATAGAAATCATAGCTCAGACCAGAGCAGCAAAGCAAAAAAGCTCAAACTAATGGGAGTGCTAATGGCTCAGGAGAGAACTGAAGGGCAGTTGTCCTCTGAATCACAGCCTTTTGAGATGCACTGCTTGTTTGATGTTTGTGGAATAATCAGGAACAGGACATGATATTGCCAAGGGGAATGTTTTTGTGTGTGCACAATGTAAGGATTGTGAGGAAATCAACTCAGCACTGTTATGGACTTCTAAGAGAGATTGGAGGACAGGGTGGATGCCCTCGAAGGGCTTAAATTGAGGGGCCCATCAAACTCTCAGCTGCCCACATCAATCCCGGAGCTTTCACTTGAACATCACACAACACAGCGGCAACTCCAAGGCTGAATGCTCTGGTCCCAAAGGAACTAGTTGTTGTCAGTGACTATTTTTAGGGAAATGGGGACCATATTGTGCAAAAAGGATAGGTGGAACAGGACCAGGGAATGTCTGCCAGGGGCAAAAGTTGATGACGTTGTAAAGCGGATATCATCTTTTAAGGGCACAAAAGGTGATATTGTTGTACACGTTGGCACTAATGATATTAAGAGTAGGAGACTGGCGGAATTACTTAGCAAGTACAGGTCACTGTTGAAAAAAAGCCGTGAATTAGGGTTGAATTTGAAAGTGTCTGCAATTCTGCCCAGACACGATAGGAGGGAGTATATGATGAGAGCCCCATCGATCATTTCGTCCCTGGAGAGACTGTGCAAGGCTCAAGTGGTAGAATTTTTCTCAGCCTGGACTGTACTTGTTAACAGGAGAGATTGCTTCTACAGGGATGGGATACACTTAAATATTTGTGCAAGAATATTTGCTGATGCTATCGAAGAAGAGTTAGGTGGGTCGGAAAACTGCTGGCTTGGGGGGATACATGGACTTATAGATTAACAGTAGCCGCTGGCAGAGGTGAAAGTGATTCTTGCCCTGTTTCTATTGAAATGAGCAGTAGCCTGGAAAACAAGATTCAAGGGATTGCAGAGACTGCTGGGAGTCATTGCGGAACATGTAAATACATCGACTGTGTTAGGGTAGCTAAGTATAGGAACAGGTGCATGTATACTTGTGTGTACACAAATGCTAGGAGCTTGACAGTTTTTTTTTTTAAAAAAAGGTTGACAGTTTTTTTTTTCTTTTTTTTTTTCAAATCAGTCGATTTATACTTCCTGGAGTGAATAATTGAGCTATATTTTTTTTATTTGTGGACTTGGTAGACATGTACACAGATCTGCATATTTGAAGGTCATTTAAAGTATATTTCAGATAATGCTTTTGTTTATGCTTGAATTTTCTTATAATTTTTTCCAGTATGTGCTTTTATCTGTTTCCGGCTAATAATAGACATGATTTTAATACGTGGCAGCACAAAAATAACTTTGAAAATTTAGTATTAATATTGGTGTTAGTGGTATCAAATCACACTAATAATTTGTCTGGTCCTTTCTTAAACTTATTAAAGCTACTCACTTTCACAACACTAGTTAGAAGCCTGTTCCAGCTGTGGCCTAAGCATTGCCTTATACAACAGAATAAACACCTTCTTACCTACCCCTGTTGGCAAAATTTCTGTTTCATTGACAAAACCCCATGAGCTGTCCAAGTGGCCTGTCTGTACTGCTCAGAGAACTTATTTCTGATTGCAGAATTACCTCCCAGGTCTTTTTCATTGTTTGCTATCTGGGGTTGTGGCACCATGCAGTTGATATATTATTCTGGGATTACTGCCACTCATATACAGTACATTACATTTGTTAGTGTTATGTTGCATTTGGCACTTCTCAGCTCATCTGCCTAATTTTTGTAGCTCCTGTTGCAGTAGCATACCCTGATTACTATCATTAACCACCCTGCCAACCTTTCTACAATCTGCAAATTTAGACATTAAGTTTGATATGTCTTTGATAATAACAGTAGTTCAAGAAGAGCAGTGCCCATTGAGAGCCATTCTGTGTCTTTTCCCACTCAACCATCCCTTGATCCATAGCAGTAACTTGCCTCTAATGGCAGACTGCTCCAATTTGTATAGCAGTCTTTCCTGTGGAACAGCATCAGAAGCTTTACTGAAATATATATATATATATATATATATATATATATAATTAAATAAAAAAAAATAACAAGACTGCACATACAGACACTACACACCAAGCACTAACTGTGAGACAAAAGCACAACAATTTATCTTAAACATTTCCCTAGTGATCTGCGAAGTCATATTCCAACACACCCATTTGCTTTGCATTGAGTTAGTTTTTATTACCTTGTGTTTTTGCAGTTTGTTGGAAAAATGGCAGGCAAAAGAATAGAACAGTGAATCAACCTCAAATTTTTAACAAAATGAAAAAAGAAAATATCAACTGAAAGTTATGAGTTGTTACATTAAGTTTGTGGTGAAAATACTATGTCAAGAGCTCACATGTTTGATTGGCATAAAATATTTTTAGAAGGAAGAGAGAATATGGAAGACAATGAATGACCAGACCATCCTGTATCCATGAAAACTGAGGAAAATGTGGACTGAGTAAGGACATTGATCATCATTTAAACATTAGAATGGTTGCATTAGAACTCAATATGGACAAAGAAACAGTTAGACAAATTTTAGCTGAAAATTTAGACATGAGAAAAGTGTGCCAAGATGGTGCCAAAAATTTTGAATGAAGATCAAATAATGAGAAGACTCCAATTTTGTGAAGTTGTTCTGAAAAAAAAAAACTGAAGAAGGTTACAGTTCTCAGAGACACTGAGTACTGTAATTACTTTTAATGAAAGTTGGCTGTTCCAGTACAACCCAGAAGCCAAAAGACAGTTAATGCAGTGGAAGACTAAGCAAACCCCATACCAAAAAAAGCAAGAATGTCAAAATTAAAAATCAAAACTATGCTTCTTGTTTTATTTTACTTTAAAGGAATTATTATGGCTGAATACATCCTACCAAATCAGTGAAACATGCTATAAGTTCATTGAGGTTCTGACCAGTCTGATTGAAAAAAATTGAAGGAAAAGACCTCAATTGTGGAAGGATGGTTGGATGCCCTGTAAAGACAATGTTTCAACACACACACAACATACTCTATTCACCAGTTTCTTGCCTTAAAACAAGTCCCTGTGTGCGAACATGAACCATAGTCACCAGCTTATCCCCTTTGACTTCTTTCTCAGTCCTAAACTGAAAAGTGTACTTAAGGAATCCATTTTCAGTCCATTGAAGACATTCAGAAAAAAATGACTGAACCATTAAAAGGACTTACAGAAGATGACATGTTTCTGTGCTTGAAAAAAATTTATGCAACAGTGTGCGCAAGCCCAAGGCTTGCACATACTGAAGGGTTAACTTGTAAGGTATGAAATACTTCAGTATATTTATGTTATTGCAACAGTCTCTTTATTTAATAGTCATACCTTGTATATATGTGATGTCAAAATTATTTTCTTGCATCCAGTTCCTTTGTTTCTGTGCATAGTATCTAATCAGATTGATTAGATATGCTTGCCCCTTAACAAATTCATACTATGACCATGTAACTGCATTCTTGTCTAGTTGTTCTTGCATTACTTCTCTAACCAGAGATTCAATTATTTTTCCTGGAACAGAAGTCGAGCTTACAAGTCTTTAATTACTCAGTTCACCCTTTGATCACCATTTTTGAATTGGGGAGACATTTAATTCATAATAACGGCAATATAATACACCAACCGTATAACTGAAACTTTATTAAAATAAAAATTAAAATTTTTATTTTAATAAAGTTTCAGTTATACGGTTGGTGTATTATATTGCAGTTATTATGAATCAGAGCATTCCCAATCCCAGAGGCCTATTTGAAGAATGGGGAGACATTTGTACATTGTAAATCTCCATAGGGACCTCCCCTGGATCCAAAGATGCTCTCATAATTATGGCTAAAGGTTTGTTTATCTCTTTATTCTCTTATTATAACTGGATACCCCCATCCTGGGTGCCTCAATTTCGTATATTGAAACGTTGCTCCTGTCAGCCATTATTGTCTAATTTTTCACAAAAAAGAAATTTTCTGGAATTCAGATCCAAAAGTTGTTGAAATAAAATAAAGTGATACATAAATACATACAGGGTGTTTCAAAAATGATGGTCAATAATTTAAAGATGAAAAGCACAGACTAGAATAAGAAAAAAAGTCCCAGTGAACATCGTGCCCCAAATGAACTGTTTTCGAGATAATGCACATTTTCTGTTAAGGTCCGCCACTGACTATGGGAGCACTAGTTTAGCAAAAAGCTGTGAATCCTTTTGCTAAAGCGGGTTTTATTAAACATAAGATAATACATTTTTAATTTTTGGTTTCAACACCGCAGGATGTTACAAAAGGTGTTCAAAATGCTGTCCTTGCATCCATATGCAGCTTTGTAGTCTTCTCTGCATTGAGTTGCAAATCCTCTCTCAGGCATTCCTGGGTCATTTCTGATTTGCTTAAAGGCTCCTTCAACCCGACGCTGTAATTCCTCAACTGTGTTAATGTCAGAAGTGTACACCAGGCTTTTTACATGACCCCAGATACTTAATTCTATCCAAGCAGAATTAATAAAAGCAAAGCTTTTATTAATTCTTCTTGGAAAAAAAGAAAAACATAAGTATGAAACCAAAACCACTCCCATTTTATAATTTGTAAAACCATAATAAGTGCTGTTATCAGGTGGCATAATGTAAACAACCGAACTTCTTTACACAAAACTGTAAAAACATGATTTCAATTCTAACACCTCACCTACCACTTCACTGAATATGTAATTCTATGTGATAAAACCTTGTCACTTCCAGGATTATTCAAGTAAGACAGATCAAAAGTCACTAATGTTGAAAAGCAATTAACTGCTCAATTAGTAAATCATTGTACCATTGCCAGATGCTAAAAACCAAACATCAGAAAACAATATTTTATTCTTTAAAGATTTTCTTTTTGCAAAATTCATTATAATGATTATATTTTTTTCTTGTCGGCGTGAATTTTTATAGCACTAAACTGATATTTTCATTATAATAATATTTGCTAAAATGAAACATAAAAAATACATAGTAAAAATATACAGAGTGACTGAAAAATACACGGGCATACCTTCTGGAATGAGTTTCTTATATGTAGACAATAAAAATATTTAATATCAACATAGTTCCAGAAATGCTTGGGTCCCAAGTTTTGAAGGTCTGTCTATGACACTGAACTGTTCACATCACCTTATAATAATTGTTCAAAAATGTTCACTTTCTGCCTGAATATAGGCCTCACATCGACATGTCATGGACTCATGAAGACGATGCCAAATTCCTGGCATATTTCGTATTGTCTCACAACCTGTCCCAATTCGATTGTAGAGAGTTTCCACATCAGCTACCGGAGTTGAATACACCAATGACTTTAAATGGCCCCACAAGAAGAAATCTAGTCGGTTTAAATCAGGTGAGTGTGGAGTCCAGGCAATTGGTCCACCTCTACCTATCCACCGACCAGGAAACCTTCAATTCAGGTAATTGCAGGCTAGGTGACTGAAATGTGCGGGAGCGCCATAGTGCATGAAGTGTGCTTGTTGATGAATGATCAGTGGCATGTTGTTTTCCAGAAAGTTTCTGTACGCCTTCCCTGTGAGTTTATTTGGAAGTACATAGGGCCCAAATAACTTATCACCAAAAACACCTGCCCAGATGTTGAGGCTGAACTGCTATTGGTGATGTGATGGAAGAATTGCATGTGGGTTTTCCTCAGCCCATACATGCTGATTGTGAAAGTTTTGGATTCCATCTCATGTGAACTGTGCTTCATCTGTGAATATCACTAAGGCAGGAAAGGGAGGAGTTGTACCACACTGCTGCAAGAACCACTGGCAGAACATTACTCACGATGGGTAATCTGCTGGTGACAAGATCTGTACCCGTTGCAGATGGTAAGGATACAGTTGGTGTTCTCGCAACACTCTCCAAATAGTCGAACGTTGAACAGCCAGTTGCATTGCTATTCTGCATGTGCTGATTCCAGGAGTGGCATGCACAACATCCAAAATCTCCTCCTCTACTTCAGGAGTCATAGATCTTGATCGTCCTCTGTCGTCAGCACGAGGTGTAAAGGTCCCATGTTCACAAAGGCGGCGATGGATACCTTCAGATGTTTTCCTGTCTGGACATTTTCATTCAGGGAACCTTTCGTGGTGCAAACAACAAGCCTCCAGAGCATTGCCATCCACCAAACCATACATAAAGTGCATATCCACTTGCTCCTGATTTGAGTACATGGTCGGAATGGAAAACCACCAGATTCTGTCAGTACGTTGTGATGAAGGAAATCACCTGCGGAGATAAGACATTCCGGTTAATAACTCGGGAACCAAGCATTTCCGGAACTATGTTGATATAAAATATTTTTATTGTCTACATATGAGGAACTCATTCCTGAAGTTATGCCGTGTATTTTTGAGACACCCTGTATACTGAATTGTAATTGCATATTGGTATTGGTGGGTGCCTGTCTTGTGATGAACTATCGTGTTACTTTCTGTCTTCCATTGATGTTCAGTATTTCAAACAGCTGATTCGTGTTCTTACTGTATTTGTTGTCTGGTTCATGGACATGCTCACTGTGTGACAATCTGTTGTTTTTCCTCTAATGAAGGAATCCAGGTTTTTTTTTCACATGTCATTCTATTCTCCTCACCTGTTATTGAATGTACATGCTTTTACTTTCAAATATTCATGTTTGTATGTAAATATTTTGCTCTTAGATATTTTGCTATTTTTAATTGCTTTTCCATTTTATATTTTCCGTCCTGCATAGTTATAGTTCCATTCTGTCTGCATAGTTGTAGTTATATTCCTTTTACAGAAGGCCCCTTTCCTTTTTCTCTATTAAAAATTCAAGACATCTCTACTGAATTGGTTAAAAGTGACCATGTGCACTTAGCACCTTCAAGCATGTCTACTTAAAGGGGTTAAAGGTTATTGAAGTACTAAGGATCATTGCTGCTCTTTTGCTGACACTGATAAGAATGTTGATCCTGTTGTTTCAACATTCTTATCAGTCTCAGCAAATGCATTCTAATAATCTGTAGATCTTGGATACATTTATAGGTTAGCAGGCTCTAAGCTATTTAAAGTATCTCTACCTAGGTCCCTACAAGGGACCCAAGAAAAAAAAAATTCAAATAGTGATGCTTGAAATGCTGATTTTAGGCCATTTTTTATCTAAGAAAATGATATAATTACTGCAGTATGTACTGTGGCCTAACACAACCATTTATGTTCTTAATTTCAAATGATAATCTAATTAATGCAATAGAAATATGAGAGTAGTCTCTGCTAAATGAGTATTGCAGATCACACCATGAAATCATATATTCTTCATTTATTAATGAATTTTGCAGTGCAGAAGTCATTATATGAAGTATAAACAATTGCTACACATGAAATAATTATTTTCATGACAAGTGTACAATTTACTGTAATGCAAAAATGATAAATTTTTGCATTGTAGTGTTTTATAATATTTTTGCATTGTAGTGTTTTATAATATTTTTGCATTGTAGTGTTTTATAATATTTTTGCATTGTAGTGTTTTATAATAATTTTGCATTATGGAAATTTCTGGAGCAATGATAACAAAGTTCTCTGAAGAATTGGAATGTAAGCCACCATACATTGAGGTGTACTGCAATGTCTATCACATACTTCTTCAGTGTACGTATTTCTTTAAATTTAACTCCATTAAACTAAACAGCTTACCTCAATGTGTTACAATAATGTCTAAGGTTGTTTGGTCCGGTTTGGTTCAAAAATTGCTTCTAGCCCCCCCCCCCCCCTAATTCTGCCATCAGTTTGTGGGCATCTCTCAGTGAAATGCTCCAAAACAGGGCCATGGCTAGCAAAATTTGCCTGCCCTGGCTGCTTCATGCCATTAAATTGAAAAAAGATGTCTAATATACATGTGGTATCATTGCTTCAGCTATGCTGCATCAATACTCAGATTGCAGTGCATATTTTTAGCAATTGTTTTCTTCATTTTTTTTTTTTGCCTACAAAATGCTTTGGTTTTGCATTAGTATTGTATTAGCCATATAGATTATGGAAGCTGTAGGCCTTTGTTGCAGCAGCCAAAAAAAAAAAAAAAAAAAAATTAAATTAAATTAAATTAAAATAAATAATAATAACAATAATCATAAAATAAAAAATAAACTACTTATTATTATTATTATTATTATTGTTAGCTATATGGTGCAAAGAAGCCTGAAGCTTAAGCTGCACCAGCCAAAAAAAATTCCCGAGTTACTCTAAGACAGAGAGAGAGAGAGAGAGAGAGAGAGAGAGAGAGAGAGAGAGAGAGAGAGAGAGAGAGCAAGTCAAAAGTAGAAGGGAATCACCAAGAAGGAGAAGAATGATGATATTTTATTGGTAACTATCTGGCTGATCTTTGAATTTCTCTCAGCTGTCAGCCGAAACTGCCCATAATGGTAACTTATTCCAGTAATTAATAACTTGCAGGATGAAAGAAATTTTTACGCAATCCAATCTAATTCTTTTATCCTATAATATAAATTTATGGCTTCTTGTTTTGAATTATTTTTAATAGTGAAAATTTTGCCTTCATTCATTTTGCTGTCCCCTCTCAGAGTCTTACGGGCCTAATTAAGGCCCTCTCTAATTTGCCTTTACCATGCTCTGTAGCTGATATATTCAAAGTACTACTTATTATTATTATTATTATTAAACAGTGCCCATACCAGAGCAAAATGGTACTCTGGTATGGGCACTGTTTTTCTTATTTCAAGTGGGTTGCCATCATTGTATCCTTTCAAGAAGCTCTGTGGGTTTTTAGGTGATGTAGTTTCCATACTTCCCTAGTTGTCACATTCTTCAAATAAATAGCACTTTCCCATCTCAGTAGGCTGGTGCTGTGGATTTTCCTATATCAACAGAACTGAATTCAAAATTTGCAGTGAAACAATTCAGGCCACAAGACATAAGTGTATCATGTCTGTAAATGGCACATGTTCTATGATTAAACATACAACCCTTGGCCTGGACCAACTAACACAGCTGTGGTGTGTTAGTTGGTCTTGTGGTGTCAGTTGGTTGGACAAAAAAAGATAAAAGTGCCCCCCTCTTTCAACACAAGTTGTTTGTTAACTTTAGTGGACAAGACTCAGACTGGTATTTTGAAGAGAACAATGATGCTGTCCACTACGTTACTTAATGAGAGAATCAGTAAGGAAGTACTGTTTATTTAGGTAATGCCATTATACAATAATCATGGCATGGAGTTGTTGTAGGGTGATCTTGTCTGATCAATCTGATTAGCTTCTGTGATGCAGTAACAAAAGATAGATGCAAAAAATAATTTTCACGTCATATACTTCACTTTTCTGTAAAGCTTTTGATACTGTTCCACATGAAGAGATCATTTAGCCCATGACATAGAGTGGCTGTTTGCTGCGCTCAGTGTTGGCCGCCCTTAATGTTTTTAATATTTAAGTTTGCTGTTGATTCAAAGGCAGGAAGATTGGTTAATGACAGCAGTCAGGATATGTTACTCCAACCAAACCTATATAAATTAGGCAGATGATCTAAAAAATGGCAATTGAAGTTTAATATTGGTGAATGCAAGGTGCTGCATTTGGATAGAAGAAATCCCAGAATAACATACCTTTGGGTGGTATCAACCTTAAGGTAATTGTGCGGTCTGACATACAGTTCTCTGAGCAGTACAGACAAGCTGCTAGGATAGCTCATGGGTTCCTGTCGATGATATACAGGAATTTTGTCAGCAAGGACAAAAATTATTGCCCTGTTGCATACATAAGGCAGTAATTAGGCCGCAAGTTACATACTGCATATAGATTTTCAAATCTCATTTTAGAAAAAGTGTTGATCTGTTGTTGGAATAGGTGCACAGAAGAGCTACAAGATTATTCAGAGGTACAAAGGGTTACTCTTACCAAGAAAGACAAATCGATCTGATTGAGATATATAAAGCTTTAATGGGTTATGTAATATAATTAGTGACAGCATTTTTACTCTTTAAGATGACAAGATAGTAATTATTGGAATAAACATCTTCCTAGTGTTGTGTAAGTGGGCAGTTTGAATAAATTTAAACATGGTTTGGATGACTTATTTAGGATGAATGGACAAATGAAGTAAACTGTAAATTTTTTTTTTTTTTTCTTTTGCTGGCAACATGATTTTTTTTCAAGGAAACTTAACTTCTTTGAATCATGTTGCCAGTGTTAATACTAATATTAAACAAGAGAAGTATAGTAGCAGTGTAAAAAATTTGAAGTTATTTGTGTAAAAAGATTACAATACTAACAAGATAAAAGTAATTGGGAATTGTAGGATGATCTGGATCTTCAAGGTGCTTATGATAGAATAGTGCAGAGAAATGAAATATAATTTAAAGATCACAGTGACAAATTATGGTTAAACTGAGTAAAGCTGCAAGTGTACCTTTGACAAACTCTTTGCAAATAAAATTATTCACTTTGTGTGTGTGTGTGTGTGTGTGTGTGTGTGTGTGTGTGTGTGTGTGTGTGTGTGTGTGTGAGAGAGAGAGAGAGAGAGAGAGAGAGAGAGAGAGAGAGAGAGAGAGAGAGAGAGAGGAAAGACAGAAAGAGAGATCGTCCTCTTCATTCCTGTTTTCTGTCTCCCTAAAAACAATACTTTGCCATCAGAACTGGAATTTTATTGATTGTAAATAGTTATCCTGCCTGTGTATTCCTCTCTTACTCTTAGAATGGTGAGAAATGCTACATAAAATTTAACAGGGAGATCATACAAGAGAATTCTTGAATTTTTAATAGTGAAACCCATAAAAGCATTTCTTGAATAGTTACAGCTGAATGAGTAGATTGTTTTGTAAATGTGAACTAGTCATAAAAAAAAAAAAAAGAAAAGAGGAGGATCAAAATATTATTATTAGCCATACTGTGCAAGGAAACCCGAGGCTTTTGCTGCACCAGCCAAAAAAAAAAAAAAAAAGAAAAAAATTCTGAATTACCCTGAGAGAGAGTCAGAAGTAGAAGGGAAATCACCAATAAAGAGAAGATCTTGCATCCAGGTGCCAAGCCCATACTCACCAGATGTGAGCCCCTAGTGATGAATTATAACCATATGTATAATAGTTTAAACATAGATATGAATAAATATATATAAATAAAAAATATCAAGTTGTGGCTTTTATTTGTATCTTTTTTAGGAGATATTCAAGATGAAGATGCTCTGCTAAAGTGGGCAACTAGTGAAGAAGCACTTGATCTTCCAGATGAGATTGAGGAAGTGAATATGAGGATGTTGGACAAGTTACTTGATACATCACACTATGTTGCTGTTCTGTTTTGTATGAAATTTCAACTACTTAGTATATTATTATATATCATTGCATTTTAATTAAATTCTGAAACCTCTAAAGATGTTTTTCTAGAACCGCATAAATTTATCATTCAGTAACCCAGAATTTTCAGAATCTGAAACTTTTTAAAAATTAAGAGGGGGGGACAGTCCCAATAATCTAGAAATTATTTCAGGTCCTGTACTTCACATGCCATTTCTTATATAAAACATAGAAAAAGTGTTTTCTGAGTAAATGAAATATGTGACCTGTTTCTTACTTAAACTGTATGTCAATCAGTATAACTTAAAATGAGCAGATTGATTTTTGTTGGTGTAAAATTAAGACTTATAATGTGATGCTGGAAATTACATTGTGATCTCCATTTTGCTTATGATTCTTGATTGTGAGCTTGGTAATTAAATTTGGAAAGTTTCTTCAGGTGAGCCTATTGCTGGAGAGACTCTGTTAGACATGAATCATTAATTAACCTAACTGCCCTCTTCTGAATGGAATCAAGAAGCCTGAGAGAGGTCTTGGGGGCACCACCCCAGATGTGGGAACAATATTCCATGGCAGGGCGGATTTGCGATTTATACAGAGTGAGCAGCTGTTTGGAAGAAAAGTAACACCGAGAGAGAAAGAGAAAACCAAGTTTTTTAAATGCAGAGGAAGCAATATTTGTAATGTGCTTGTGCCAAGAGAGATTAGAAGTCAGGGTAATCCCCAAAAGAGATATATCATTTTGCCTAGAAATCGGAGTGTCACCAAAGATAAGCATAGGAGCAGAAAAGTCCTTTTTTACGAGATATAAGACAAGAAGGAGTTTTAGAAGGGTTGAAATCAACTAAAAAAGTTGTCTTTGCCCCACTGGAGAATTACCTGAAGATTGGCATTTAAGGAATTGGTAGCAGATTTTCGAGAAGTCGAAGCTGATTGAACAGGGCAAGGTTTCTCAAAATGGAAAGTAGAATGCAATGTGCTTGATTGTGAGCTTGGTAATTAAATTTGGAAAGTTTCTTCAGGTGAGCCTATTACTCACCTAAAGAAACTTTCTATCTTGGTATCTTCCTTAAAATACTGAGTATATTCTTCAACTCCAGGAGCCTTACTACTTTAGGCTTGAAAATTTTGAAAAATTTTAACAAATCTTCTGAAATTTCAATATCACTAATTTCATGCTTTCTCCTCACTATAAAGGGGTCTTTCTTCTGTAATTATTTATGCAAAGTACTTTTTAAATTCATCTACAGCATTAGTAGGGTTTATAACTTTCTTGCATCCAATATGCAATGGTCTGAACTGATTCACTTTTTTCTTTTTAGTATTCACATATGAGAAAAACTCGTTTTCCCCATTCTTTGCTCTCTTAGAAATTTCTCATAATCTGCCATTTCAGCCTAACCTTTTCTGTGGAATTATCATTATTATTCTTATGGTGCAAGGAAGCCTGAGGCTTGAGGGAAAAAAAAAATTTCTGAGTTATTTGAAAAACAGAGAGAGAGAGAGAGAGAGAGAGAGAGAGAGAGAGATCACCAAGAAAGAGAAGAATGATTTTTTTTTTTTTATGTAAACCCCAAACACGAGAGGTATTAGAACTTATACTACTTAGTACTGTGCTTGGGTTGGAGGTTGAGAAGACGAAAGAAGATATTTTTTGACATTGGACTTGAACTTCTGTAGACTATAATTTTCAGGAAATACGTATGAAGGAAGGTTGTTCCAGAAAACAGAAGTTGAATGAATAAACGAGGAAGATGAAAAGTTGGTTCTGTGAGTTTGAAGCTGGACAGTAAATGGCTGTTGGCTAGTGGCGGCACGTGTTCGGACTGTTTTGAAAGAGGGAGCGGGAATTATAGAAGCCAATTCAGAAGAACAGTTCCCATGGAAGTATCTGTAGAAGAGGCATGCAGCAGAAACTGTATGTCTATGAGACAGCAAGTGGAGAGACTCTGTTAGAGTTGAATCATTAATTAACCTAACTGCCCTCTTCTGAATGGAATCAAGAAGCCTGAGAGAGGTCTTGGGGGCACCACCCCAGATGTGGGAACAATATTACATGGCAGGGTAGATTTGCGATTTATACAGAGTGAGCAGCTGTTTGGAAGAAAAGTAACACCGAGAGCGAAAGAGAAAACCAAGTTTTTTAGATGCAGAGGAAGCAATATTTGTAATGTGCTTGTGCCAAGAGAGATTAGAAGTCAGGGTAATCCCCAAAAGAGATATATCATTTTGCCTAGAAATCGGAGTGTCACCAAAGATAAGCATAGGAGCAGAAGAGTCCTTTTTGCGAGATATAAGACAAGAAGGAGTTTTAGAAGGGTTGAAATCAACTAAGTCGTCTTTGCCTCACTGGAGAATTACCTGAAGATTGGCATTTAAGGAATTCATAGCAGATTTTCGAGAAGTCGAAGCTGATTGAACAGGACAAGGTTTCTCAAAATGGAAAGTAGAATGCAATGTGCTATCATCAGCAAAACTATGGATAGGATTTCCAGTCAATGGAAGAAGGTCATTAATATACAAGAGGAAACAAGAGATTGTTTCCTGTTGTATAGAAACAAGACATAAGATGGAAGCTTATTTAGAAGACCTTTATGCCAAACATGATCGAAAGCCTTTGAGATGTCAAGAGCAACTTCTTGTGTTTCACCGAACCTTTCCATTGAATTAGTCCATAAATGGGTAACATATGCCAGAACATCACCAGTGAATCGACACTGACGGAATCCATACTGGCGATCGTTGATCAGACTGAAGGTTTCTAGGTAGTTTAAGAGTTGGCAGTTACTTGATTTCTCCATTACTTTAGGAAGAGTAGTAGTAATTTTTAGAAACTGGCTGAATATGAGAAAATTTCCAAGTAGAAGGAAAAACACCTTTGGAATAAGAAAGTGAAAAAAGGCGGCAAAGAATAGGAGTAAGTTCAGGAGCACAGGTTTTGAGAACAAGTGGAGAAATACCATCGGAACCTGGAGGTTTCTTAGCATCAAGATTTGTTAAAATCCTTCTGACGTCCTTTTGACGGCGCCTCCATAGCCGGGTGGGCAGGAGCAGCAGTGCGCAGCACACGCTTCCTGATTAGACTGGGGTTCAGGCCCGTGACTACCAAATATGGAGGATGCAGAAATGTCATGGAATGACCACCGCATATCCCCGGAGCAATATGGCGTTACTTGCTAATGATCCTTAAAAAAAAAAAAAAAAAAAAAAAACCCATCCTTTTGATGGAAGACCACAGGTGGCATTGAATGGAAATTGGGAATGGTGGGAGGTGTTTTACCAAGATCATTAATAATGAGTTGGAAGAAAAATGGGATGCTAGCAGGTCAGCTTTATCCTTGGCTGAAGTGAAAACACAACCATCTGGTTTGAACAGAGGTGGGAGCAGAGATGGGCAAAAGTTCCAGCCAATAGTTTTGGCAAGGGACCAGAATGTTTGGCTACCATTAAGGCAAGAAGCAAGTTTTCTACTCTTAGCCTGTTCAAACTCTAGTTTGGACTGATTAATAACTGCTTTACAATTGTTACGAGCTTTGGTTAGGCAGAAAATGAAACTGAAGAATTAGAAACAAGCCAATTACGATATACAACATTCTTCTCTTGAACAGCCTTAGCTTAGCACATTTATTGGAAAACCAAGGTTTAGATAGACGAGATTTTAAAGTGGAGTGTGGGATAAAGGATTCCATTCCTGCAAGAATAATGTCACTGACGTGATCTAAGCAAACGTTGACATCAGAAGTTTTGAAGCAGTAATCCAATCAAGGAAAAGAAGAAAAGAAATCTTGCAGGTCATCCCATTTTGCATTCTTGTAATGCCAAACAACATGAGGTTGGGAATAGGCATGAGATAAAGGCTCCATTGGAGAAGAGACAATCACCAAGTTGTGATCTGAAGTGTCTAAAGGACCTCTCACTTCGACTGTGTACTTAGAAGAGTTGTTTGTGAGAAAAAAGATCAAGCGTGTTGGCTGTATGATTAGGATTGTCCGGTATTCTTGTCGATAAATGAACAATCTGTTCAAGATCATTAGTACAGGCATACCTCGAATAACGAATAGGATGCGTTCCACGAAATTACTTCGTTAAGCGAAACTTCGTTTTCAGAGGTAAAAATACTATGGCCAGAATAGGGATACGTTCTTACGTAAAGAAAATGAAAAGCTTTTTTTTTGAACAAAGAAAAGTTTTATTAAATAAACATTCAACTTACATACAAAGTGAAATCACATTTTAAAATATGAGTCTAAAGTTGATTGCTTATGCTTTTTTTCTCTTTCATTTAACAATTGCCTATATGGAGTTATTGCATTTAACACTGATCGTTTAACAATAAAACTTCTTCCTAAATCAGGATCATTTTCACTAAAAAAATTTAAACGTTTTCAATGTCATTTAAGCAGCTTTTTAAATCTTTGTTTGTTAACACTTTTTCGGCAGGAACTTCTTTAACTTCGTCTTCATTATCTTTGTCTTCGTTGCTAACAAGGTTTTCTAAATCTTCTACTGAAAAACCATCATCTTCTGCATTCAATAAATTCCGAACATCCTCTTCATCGACATTTTCAAAACCTATTGATTGAGCCATCTGGATAACTTCATTTCTAATTTCTTGGATGCTATTTTCTTCTTCTAGTACAACTTCTGGCCATATTTTGCGCTCAACTCCATTTAAGCATTTCTTAGTGACTTCTTTCCAAGAACTATCAATGTTTTCAATTGCCTTTTTAATGATGTAGTTTTTCCAAAAGGTTTTAACTGTCATTTCCTCTTTATCCTCTAGTTCAGTTAAATTGCTTAACGTTCGACGCAGATAATAAGCTTTAAATGATGCTATTACTCCCTTGATCCAATGGTTGAATCAGAGAAGTTGTGTTTGCTGGAAGAAACACAACTTTGACAGGAATGCATGTGTCCAACGTGTTAAGATCAGTAGGATGTCCCGGAGCATTGGCTAACAACAAAAGAGCTTTTTCTTCCAAGTTGTTTTTTTGACAATACCGTTTTACTTCAGGACAAAAGTGGTTAACAAACCAATTAGTAAATAACTCCTTGGTAACCCACGCTTTTCTATTTGCTTTCCATATTACAGGTAAATTCATTTTTATGTTACCTTTTAACGCCCTCGGATTTTCTGAATGGTAAACTAATAACAATTTTAATTTATAATCGCCAGAGGCATTTGATCGAAAGAGTAACATTAAACGGTCTTTAGCTGCTTTGAACCCAGCAGCTGGTTTTTCTTCAATAGAAATGAAACTTTTTGTTGGTAGCCGTTTCCAGAACAAACCGCTTTCGTCAACACTGAACACCAAATTTGGTGGAAAATTTTCACGTTCAATTATTTCCTTTAGTTTTTCTGAAAACTTATTTGCGGCTTCTCCTGTTAATTTTACACTATGAACCCTGGCCCGTTTTTTAAATTTCTCGAACCAACCACGAGAAGCCCAAAAGGTTTCCGTAATTTCGTCAGTTTGTTTAGATTTCAGGTGATTAAACTGGAATATTTTTTTATGTTAAATGGGGCTTGAAATTGCGGACTTCGTTATATCGAAGCTTCGTTATCAGAGGTAACGTTAACCGAGGTATGCCTGTAATTGCAAAAGCTTCAGCTCTCGACCAGCTGGGTCGGTTGTGACTAGAAAACGGAAGCCAGCTGGAGTTGTGAACATTAAAATCACCAAGGAAAATTACCTCACTGTTAGGAAAGTTGGACTGGAAGAAGTCATAGAGCTCCAAGTGATTAGTGGAGTTGGGAGAACAGTAGAGACAACAGATTAATTTGACAGAATGAGGTAGAGAAGTTGTTGTTGTTATTTGGTTTTTAGGAGCATTAGCAACTAAAGCCATATTGCTCCAAGGATATGCGGTGGTCATTCACTGACCTTTCCATATTTGGTGGTCATGGGCTAGAGATTTTAAGCCAGAGAAGATCAAAGAGAGGAGATTCCAAATTGCCAAGTCTCTGACAGGGAATATCAGAACGGACATATGCACAAGTACACCTTTGAGGTGAAAGGAATCATATAGCGAATAATTTGGGCATCTGAGATGAGCAGTAGTTGAATCAACCGATAACTGAGATTCTGTCAGGAAAAGTACATGGGGTTTGGTAGACTGCAAGTGGAAATGGACATTGTTAAGATTAGAATTGAGACCACATATATTTGTGAAATGAATTAGGAAGTGCTTGGGAGGTTTAGATATTTTCGCAGATAAACTTGCGCTATTAGTTTGACAATTCATGGTGTATTCAATAGTAAGAAAAAGTGGGGGGAGGGACGTGCTTTATGAAGTAATGAAATTTTTGGATATGGTGTACACATGGTAAGAATATATCCAGATCCTTGACATAACGTGGCCTCGACAATGCTTCCCACATACACACTACTCGGACTCCCTCCAGTTACTATCTGGCAGAAGTGAGGTAGCAAGATTATACACTAGCTGATACGGAAGCCTCCTAGAGAGTTACCAATAGATTCGGTCTGGTGTACTAACTAGCGGCCCGCCTGCGAACACCGTTTTAGATCTGTATCCTCGAAATGTAAGGAATATTGGATCTCGCCACGATTTTTATCATAACCTCAAAATTCATCAATCATACTGCATGATGGAAGAGCATGATGATGATATCAGCTCAGGATCCTGGGTGTGCCAAGTCCATGTTCACCAGATGTCAGCCTCTAGGGTTCTTTTGTTACAGATCAGTTTGTAGCTATTATAGGCTTCGCTGCTTTATATCATTCTATAACTTTTTCTGCTCTATTGCACCTGCTAGTTCATATTCATCCGTCTCAGACTCCTTCTCCTCCTTATGCTATATTTTTAATAGTTCTGCTATATCATGGTACATGTGTTCCTAAAAGTTATGGGAAAAATAGGGATAGGGGCAGAGCACTCAAAAAATTGTTCAGTCTGTTAAGTAAAACACTCAAAAAAAGTTAGAAACCCAATAAAATTGCTAACACAGATTTAAACATTTTAAATTTCTAATAAATAAATAAATATTACAGTAAATATGACACTTTCCCTTGACAAGATAAGAAGTTTGTTTGATTGATATTTCTGTTCACTGACATTTTCTTTTCTTTTTTTTTTTTATCGTAAAATTTAAAACAGCAAAAAAGATAAGCAATCAATAATGATTAACACAGCACACACAAATTGCACAAGTGAGACAAGTTTACGAAGCTTAAAACAGGAATGAAGAGAAGATTCTGAAAATTTATTTGTTTTTTATATGATTGAAAACACATTTCACCATAATAACGTAAAAATCCACGGAATTCCAACTGTCAATATTATCAATGTCAATATTATCGCAAATGCAATAAGATTCAGTTTACTACCCATTTATATTAGATTGTGCTAACAGAAAAGCCAAACAAACTGAGAACTTCAAATTTTTTTATGGTAGTGACCTGGAGGTCACTACCATAAAAAAATTTATTTCTGGAGAAATATGCTCCTTTGCTCACACTATCATGCCTCATGAAATTTCTGTTCAAACAGAAAAATGTGATCTCCCGAAAACATGAGTCGGCCTAAAATATCACCTTATCTTGTGAATACAGCGAATGACAACAGTGCCTCCCATCAATATACCAATTAACCAATTACTAAAAACAGTTATATGAGAATATAACTCTCACACATTTGACATTTTTTAAGCACTTGTATGTATTACTACACAGGTCACTACATTCAGCTTGGTGGCAGGTTTTGTGTTCACCAAGCGTTGTTCGCACACGAAATTGCGCATGAGCCAACGCGAAAATCGCATTATAGTTTCATTGTTCCCTAATACATCAGTAGCATTGGAGCAATTTTGCATTGCAAAAATGCACATTAGAACTGACTGTACTTTGTTTGCAAGATTGGTGATCAGGACCAAACTCGGGCTCCACATATTACCTGCAGTACAAATCTAAGGATGTGGCTGAGTGGGAAAATTAAAAGGATGCCTTTTACTCTTCTGTTCCTATGATGTGTCAAGAACCATTTTTGCTATTTTTGCATGTGAAAATATCAGAGATGTCAAGAAAAATATGGGTAGCAGTAAGCCTAGAGAAATGTACCAACTATGTGGTACTACACTCAGGGTAGTAGAGAATGAAAAAGACCTTGGGATAATTGTGCAGTCAGATATGAAGTTTTCTGAGCAGTGCAGACAGGCTGCCAGAGCAGGTCATGGGATCTTGTCAGTGATATACAGGTATTTTGTTAGCATGTATGAGAAGGTCATTATCCCTTTTTATAAGGCAATGGTCAGGCCACACCTTAAGTACTGCATTCGGGTTTGAAGGCCTCATTTTAGGAAGGATGTAGAGCTGCTGGAACAATTACAGAGAAGGGAAACTTGAGATTGGTGAGGGGAACAAATGGTTGCTCTTACCAAGAAAGAGCAACCATTTGTTCTGCAAATTCTGCAAATTGCAGCAAATGGAGACTAGGCACTTGCTACGTGATCTGATTGAGGTGTATAAGGCCTTCGATGGTTTAAGGGATGACTTACGAGACTTCTCTCCATGGTCGGATTACTGTTTCAAAACTTCTGATGTCAACATTTGCTCAGATCGTGTCAGTGATGGAATGGAATCCTTTATCTCACACTCCACTTTAAAATCTCGTCCTTTATCTAAACCTTGGTTTTCCAATAAATGTGCTAAGGCCATTCAAGAGAAGAATGTTGCATATCGTAATTGGCTTGTTTCTAATTGTTCAGTTTCATTTTCTGCCTACACCAAATCTCGCAACAATTGTAAAGCAGTTATTAATCAGTCCAAACAAGAGTTTGAACAGGCTAAGAGTAGAAAACTTGCTTCTTGCCCTAATGGTAGCCTTTGGCAAGAGACCAGAGCATTCTGGTCTCTTGCCAAAGCTATTGGCTGCAACTTTTGCCCATCTCTGCTCCCACCTCTGTCCAAACCAGATGGTTCTGTTGTCACTTCAGCCAAGGATAAAGCTGACCTGCTAGCATCCCATTTTTCTTTCAACTCATGCATTAACGATCTTGGTAAAACACCTCCCACTATTCCCAACACCACGCTCAATTCAATGCCTCCTGTGGTCTTCCGTCAAAAGGATATCAGAAGGATTTTGATGAATCTTGATGCAAAGAAAGCTCCAGGTCCTGATGGTATTTCTCCACTTGTTCTCAAAACCTGTGCTCCTGAACTTACTCCTATTCTTTGCCGCCTTTTTTCACTTTCTTATTCCAAAAGTGTTTTTCCTTCTGCTTGGAAATTTGCTCATATCCAGCCAGTTCCTAAAAAGGGTGATAAATCCCTCCCATCCAATTATCGTCCCATTGCAATTACTTCTATTCTTTCTAAAGTAATGGAGAAATCAATTAACCGCCAACTCTTAAACTACCTAGAAACCTGCCGTCTGATCAACGATCGCCAGTATGGATTCCGTCAGTGTCGATCCACTGGTGATATTCTGGCTTATGTTACCCTTTTATGGACTAATTCAATGGAAAGGTTCGGTGAAACACAAGTAGTTGCTCTTGACATCTCAAAGGCTTTTGATCGTGTTTGGCATAAAGGTCTTCTAAACAAGCTTCCATCTTATGGTTTGCCAACTGTTTTTAGTAATTGGTTATCCAGTTTTCTCTCTGATCACTCACTGAGGGTGATGGTAGATGGCTCTCTGTCTTTTAACTTTTTCACTAATGCCAGTGTCCCCCAAGGTTCAGTTCTTTCCCCCACTCTTTTCCTCTTGTATATTAATGACCTTCTTCCATTGACTAAAAATCCTATCCATAGTTTTGCCAATGATAGCACATTGCATTCCACTTTCCATTTTGAGAAATGTTGTCCTGCTCAATCAGCTTCAACTTGTTGATAATCTGCTACCAATTCCTTAAATGCCGATCTTCAGGTAATTCCCCAATGAGGCAAAGACAACTTAGTTGATTTCGACCCTTCTAAAACTCAGACTTGTCTTATATCTTGCAAAAAAGGATTCTTCTGCTCCTATACTATCTTTAGTGACACTCCGATTTCTAGGCAAAATGATATATCTCTTTTGGGGATTACCCTGACTTCTAATCTCTCTTGGCACAAGCACATTACAAATATTGCTTCCTCTGCATCTAAAAAACTTGGTTTTCTCTTTCGCTCTCGGCGTTACTTTTCTTTCGAACAGCTGCTCACTCTGTATAAATCGCAAATCCGCCCTGCCATGGAATATTGTTCCCACATCTGGGGTGGTGCCCCCAAAACCTCTCTCAGGCTTCTTGATTTCATTCAGAAGAGGGCAGTTAGGTTAATTAATGATTCATCTCTAACAGAGTCTCTCCACTCACTTTCTCATAGACGTACTGTTTCTACTGTATGCCTCTTCTACAGATACTTCCATGGGCACTGTTCTTCTGAATTGGCTTCTATAATGCCCGCTCTCTCTCTCTCTCTCTCTCTCTCTCTCTCTCTCTCTCTCTCTCTCTCTCTCTCTCTCTTTCAAAACAGTCCAAACATGTGCCGCCACTAGCCAACATCCATTTACTGTCCAACTTCAAACCCACAGAACCAACTTTTCATCTTCCTCGTTTATTCATTCAACTGCCGTTTTTTGGTTTTTTTTGGAACAATCTTTCTTCATACGTATTTCTTGAAAATTACAATCTATAGAAGTTCAAGTCCAATGTCAACAAATATCTTCTTTCGTCTTCTCAACCTCCAACCCAAGCATGGTACTTAATACTATAGGTTCTAATACCTCTCGTGTTTGGGGTTCACATAAAAGAAAAAAAAAAGCAGGCTCAGTGCTGATGGGATTCTTTCTATTGTTCAGATTACGAACCTGAGGGAGCATAAATTCAAAGTGAGGAAAGGCAGTTGTAGAATAGATGTGTGGAAATTTTCCTTTAGCCAGTGGGTAGTTGATTGCCGAAACAAACTTCCATCTGTCATTTTGGAAGTTGAAGGAAGAACTGGACAAACGTTTGGAACAAATGGTAATTTTTTTTTTTTTTTTTTGGTTGATGCCATATAAGCTTCCTTTTTGCATCATATGCCTCTGCTAATGCTGATTTCTCCTCCACTTTCCTTTCAGTTATCACAAAGTCATTTAGCTCTTCATTAGAATTTGATAAACTTCTGGCATCACCTTCCCTAAAGAATATATTCTGTGTGAATGTAGATGCAAAATACCTATTCAATTTGTCTGCAACCTGAGCAGTTAACAGTTAACTGGGGTTAACAGTTAATAGACAATTAACTCAGACATCAAACAGTCTAGTGTGAATCAGCCCTTTTCTTCTAACTGGAAAAGTTTGTTATCATAAGCGTAGAAGTCTTTGCTGTTGTTTTTCTTTGCTATTTTTGCCAGAGACTTCTCATAATTTGTCTTAGCTTGCCTAACCTCCTTTGTGAATTGATATCTGCCATAGGCTTCTGTATCACCTGATAATTTATATGCATCCCATGCAGTTTTCTTCTCTTTAACTTGTCCGAATAGTTCATCTGACATGCGTAAAGCTAAGCCTTGAACAGTTTTACTTTGTCATTATGAAAAGCCTAGTAGCTTCTTCTTCTTCGATTACTGGATATTAAGGAATATTAATGGGTAAACAAGTTCTCTTTTCTTAGTGGAAAAGGACGCATTGAAAGCAATGGGAATTAGTGTGTTTTTAATACTTTTTGCCTTTTATTTATGCATTTGTAATGTAATCGTTTTTAAATTTTATTTCATTAAAAGCTTAAGAAAATTATTCATACTTTTATGCAGGTTGAATAATGTGTTGATTTCTAAAATTTTATTTTATCCAGTTTTACCTTTTATTTTGTTAAAATCTTTAAACTTATTTTCACCTATATATTGACTGGTGGATAACCTAGTTGATGTTCCAAAATTTATTGAATTAACAAATGAATTTTCTGCTTTAATCTATGGAAGAAAGTAAAATTCTTGATTGTTCCATTTCTCAAATACCATATTGAAAAAAAAATAATAATAAAAATAAAAATAAATATATATATATATATATTTTTTTTTTTTCCCGTGGTTTTAAAACTGCTAATTTAGCAAAGGAATTGACTTAATATGTATATATAAAATGGAGGGAGAAATGAAACATATCTGTTTATGATAAATTGACTGAACAGCCTGATATTTGTAAATTGGTTCAGTTATATTGTTAAAGTTTTATAATGAAACATAAATAAATTAGCAACATAAAATATATAAATTTATATATTTACAGGCTTCCTTGCACACATAGTGCAAGGAAGCCTGAGGCTTATGCTGCACCAGCCAAAAAAAAATTTCCCAGTTAGCATTAGCATTAGTAGAGGCATTTGATGCAAGAAAGTAACCTTATGTAGCATCATCCAAAAAAAAAAAAAACCCCACTTCCACTTCACCCCTCTGTTCGTTCAAAATACCATCCAGCTGAGCCTTAAACTTATTTAGTCTATCAACTTCCACGACAAGGGATGGAAGTCTGTTCCACCAACCAACCACTCGCTGGCTAAAGGCAAATTTCCGCACGTCTATCCTACATCTGTCTTTCCTCAATTTGAATTTATGCCCTCTCAGGTGATTATTCTGAGCGAGAGGAAGAATCCCATCAGCATTGAGCATGCTCAAACCATTCAATGCTTTATATACCTCTATCAGATCACCTTGCTGGTGCCTAGTCTCCAGACACTGTAATTTGCAAAACTTAAGCCTTTCTTCGTAAGAGCACCCCTCTGTTCCATTCACTAATCTTGTTGCCTTCTCTGTACTTGTTCCAGCAGCTCTACATCCTTCTTGAAATGAGGCCTCCAGACCTGTATACAGTACTCTAGGTGTGGCTTGACCATTGCCTTATACAAGGGAATAATCACCTCCTTAACCCTGCTAGAAAAATTCCTATATATCATTGACAATGCACCATGAGCTACTCTTGCAGCCCATCTGCACTGCTCAGAGAACTTCATATCTGCCTGCACAACCACCCCCAGGTCCCTTTCATTCTCTACCACTGTCATTGACAATGCACCATGAGCTACTCTTGCAGCCCATCTGCACTGCTCAGAGAACTTCATATCTGCCTGCACAACCACCCCCAGGTCCCTTTCATTCTCTACCACTGTCAGTGTAGTACCACAGAGTTGATACGTTGCTCTGGGGTTGCTGTTTCCCATGTGTAGTACTTTACATTTGTCAATGTTAAACTTCATTTGCCACCTCTCAGCCCATCTGCTCAACCTTTCCAGATCCTGTTGCAGCAGCATAGTGTCAGTAGTGTCCTTGACAACCCTGCCTACCTTTGTATCATCTGCAAACTCCGACATTAAGCTTGATATACCATCATCAATATCATTTATGAATAGAGAAAACAATAATGGACCCAACACTGAGCCCTGAGGGACTCCACTAATAACATTAGTCCACGATGAGCAGTGTCCATTGATTACCACTCTCTGTCTTCTCCCCCTCAGCCACCCCTTTATCCACAGCAGCAATTTGCCTCCAATGTCACACTGCTCCAATTTGTGCAGCAGTCTTCCATGTGCAACAGTATCAAAAGGCTTTCTAAGATCCAAGTATGTAATATCAAAGTTATTCCCTGCATCCAGTTCCTTTGTGACTGCATCATAGTATCCAATCAAATTGGTCAGACAAGACTTCCCCTTAACAAAACCATGCTGTGTCCGAGCTATAACTGAAGTCTTGTCTAAATGATCCTGCAGTGCTTCTTTAACCAGTGCCTCCATTAATTTTCCTGGAACAGAAGTTAAACTCACAGGTCTATAATTGCTTGTGTCAGCCTTTGATCCTCCTTTGTGAATTGGGGTCACATTTGCACATCCCCAGTCTGCGGGTACCTCCCCTGAGTCCAAGGAGGCTCTCATAATTATGGCTAAGGGTTTGCTTACTTCCTCTGCTGCCTCCTTTAATATAACTGGATAGATCCCATCCACCCCGGGTGCCTTTCTTGTGTTTATCTTCAACAGTTTCTCCTCCACTTTACTCTTGGTTATTACAAGATTCTCTAGCCTACTGCTAGAGTTGAATACACCTCTGGCTTTCCTCTCGCTAAATAACTCCTCATGTGTGAATGTCGATGCAAAATATTCATTTAGTTTGTTAGCTACCTGAGCAGGATCATCAACAGTTGACCCATTGATATCAAGTGGACCAATCTGATTCATCCCCTTCCCAAAGATTTCTCGTACTCTGCCTTCGCCTGCCTAACCTCCTTTGTAACTTGGTTACAGATCAACTTGTATCTTTCATAGGCTTCTGTGTCACGGGTTAATTTGTATGTATCCCATGAGTTTTCTTCTCTGCCATATGTCTCATTAGTTCATCTGACATCCATTTAGGCCTAAACCTTGAACAATATTTCTTAGTTGGTATGTAAAGCCTAGTAGCTTCCAAGATAAATTCTTTCAATGCTTCCCATTTTGCATTTGCTGTTGGTAACATCATCAGTTGGTCACACTGTATAGAATTTAAATACTGTCTCAGTCCATCGTAGTCGCCTTTACGAAAGCAATAACCCTTCCCTTTACCCCTAATGGTAGTTACCTCTTTGAGTAAATCCCACTTCAGCACACTGATCACTGCCACCTAGTGGTTCATTTATCTGCAGATTCTTAATGCACGAAGAATCACTGCTGATAATCAAATCAAGAGTATTCCTCCCTCTAAAGGGCGCCTCCGTAGCCAGGTGGGAAGGAGCAGCAGTGCGTAGCACACACTTCTTGATTAGACCGGGGTTCGAGCCCTTCACCACCAAATACGGAGGACGAGGAAAGGTCAGGAAATGACCACCACATATCCTGGAGCAATATGGCCTTAGTTGCTAATGCTCCTAAAAAAAAAAAACAAAATAACAATAACCTCCCTCTAATTGCCTCCCGAACATGCTGATGTAGAAAACAATCATCCAATAAATCCACAAAAGCCTTGCTAGTGTGTGAGTGATCAGCCCCCAAACTCCAGTCAATATCTGGGAAATTAAAATCTCCCATTATAAGACTCTCTGATTTACTTGCCCACTCTATTTCCCTGTATAGTTTCTTATTATACTCATCAGAGTCATTAGTCCTATAGCACACTCCCACTCTCAATTTTGATCTCCCAATGCTTATGTCACACCAAACTGACTCGACACTGCACTGTGCAGCGATGTCCACTGGCTTCACTTCCTTGGATTTTATGTATTTCTTAACTTATAGCATAACCTCTCCTCCCTTCCTATCCAGTCTATCCTTTCTGTAGACGTTGTAGTCCCCAAATTCCAGTTCTGCATTCCTTATATCTGTGTGACACCAAGTCTCTGATATCCCAACAATATCTGCCTTTGATGTTTTGAGTAATACCCCAAATTCATCAAATTTATTTACTAATCTCCTAGCATTGGTGTACACGCAAGTATATATGCACCTATTTCTATTCTTAGCTACCCTAACACAACCCATGTGTTTACTTGTACCGCAGTGACTCCCAGCAGCCTCTGAAATATCCTGAATCTTGTTTTTCAGACTTCTGCTCATTCCAATAGAAGCAGTGCAAGAATCTCTTTCACCTCTGCCAGTGGCTACTGTTAATCTATTTATCTTTGTATCCCCCCAAGCTAGCAGTTTTCCGACCCACCTAACACTGCCTCGATAGCATCAGCAAATATTCTTGCACCCTTTCTATTTAAGTGTATCCCATCCCTGTAGAAGCAATCTCTCCTGTTAACAAGTACAGTCCAGGCTGAAAAAAAATTCTACCCCTTGAGCCTTGCACAGTCTTTCCAGGGGCGAATTGATCGACAAGGCTCTCATCATATACTCCCTCCTATCGTGTCTGGGCAGAATTGCAGACACTTTCAAATTCAACCCTATTTCACGGCTTTTTTTCAACAGTGACCTGTATTTGTTATGCAATTCTGCCGATCTCCTACTCTTTATATCATTTGTGCCAACGTGTACAACTGTATCACATTTTGTGCCCTTTAAAGATGATATCTGCTCTACAACGTCATCAACCTTTGCCCCTGGCAGACATACCCTGGTCCTATTCCACCTATCCTTTTTACAAAGCATGTTCCCCGTTTCCCTGACAATAGAGTCACCAACAACTACTAGTTCCTTTGGGACCAGAGCATTCTGCCTTGGGGGTTGCCACTGTGTTTCACGATGACCAAGTGCAAGCTCTGGCGTTGATGTGGGCAGCTGAGAGCTTGATGGGCCCATCAATTTAGTTCCTTTGAGGGCATCCACCCTGTCCTTCAAGCTCTCATATAGGCCCATAAGAACGCTGAGTTGTTGCCTGATTTCGATACACTACTTGCATCGCGCACACACACAAAGACATCCCCCATGGCAATATCATGTCCCGTACCTGAATGCTCCACAAACATCATGCAAGCTGTGCATTTTAGAAGGCTGTGATTCAGAAGGCAACTGCCCCCCTCAGTTCTCCTCTGAGCCACAGCACTTCCAGTAGCTTGAGCCTTTTGTTTTACTGCTCTGGTCTGAGTCATGATTACTTTTAATTTAAATAAAATTTCAATTTCAGTTTATAACCCTAACTTATCTCCCAACACAGTTATAATGGTATATATATTTTTTAGTGTCAAGTATTAACTATCTCCGAGTTCCCTTTATATAACTTCCGCATCAGTTATGTATTAATTAATTATGTTACGTTTGTAATCTAAGTCGGTATATGTATTTAGTTAAAAGTGCAATTTAAATGCCAACGAAGTTCAACAAGTTTAATAGATTTTACTGATCGCTGAAAATATTATAAATTATACTATACTAACGCTATCTAGGTTCGATATATAACGATCGTATGACAAAGACAAAGGCGGAAATTTATGAACGGTAATCTATGGACACTTAAGTATTAATTAACTTTCAAATCTCGCTGTCTCAATTCAGAACAAACTAACGATCTTTACTAGGTCTATAAGCTACTTACAAAAAATAATTTGATGTAAAAAATATTCAATAAGCGGCTAAATATGGCTAAAAAACTTCTCGTTCAGCGGAGTTGTAACTTGTAACACGTGGATTTGATACCCTTACCGATACTTTTATGCAGTTACGAGGCCGAGTAAAGAATAAATACACCAGATTAATCAGAAATATCACAAAATAATGCTATACTACTAAATTTAAATCAAAAGTTTTAGAAAAAGAATAATTTCAAATCAATAAATAAGAAAAATCCACTTAACGGCTTTGAACACGTCTGGCCCCTACTAGCCTCGTCAGCAGATGTATATCTATTTAATTTAATAGTTATTGTATTTTGAAATATTCTTTTAACAATCTTTGTTTTTATAAGTTTATAGTGTTCTGTTACATTATGGCATGTTCACCACTTATTACTCATTTGGGGAGGTCTCAGTTTGAATCCTGCAAATGAATTCTTAATGATCTCTTCATCTGGGGCTTTAGTTAATTCAGGTGGGAGGTTTTCCGTGTGAGTTATTTATGCTTGTTTTTTTTCCCGCCTACACAACATGCAGATCAATTAGTGAACAAATACACACACTTATACAAATGTATTACACATTAATATTATGAGTGGTATTATGTAAACTGGAAAACTGTGACCAAAGTAATTGATACAAGTTTATATTTTTTTTTAGAGCAGATAGAGTTCTATATTTTGTATATAATTTGGTAGCAATTTTCAGTTAATTGTTAGATTTTTATTTATTATTTATTTATTTTTTTCAGATAAAGAGAATGATCCAAAATGTGCAAAGATTCTAGGTGAACTAGAAAACATTGATGATGATGCAGAAAAGCTTGATATTGATTTTGTAAAGATTTCTGATCCACTCATTTCTGAGGAATATAATATTCATTCATTTCCAACCCTTGTATTCTTTCGTCGAAGGTTTCCTCAGTTTTATGAAGGTAATTGGAATATTTTTAATTAAATAGAATAACCATAAGAATCAGATGAATACAAATAATTGTTAAAATTTTTTAAAAATAAAGTTTGTTCTACCATCCAGAAAGCGGTTTGTTTTAGTTTTTTTTATTGGATGATAGCTTTGTGGGATTTGAACTTTAAAGTGAGAGATGACATTTTATGGATGGAATTTCAAACTTAAAAATTTTGAAAGAATTTATTTAAATGTTTGATTTCTATGAGCATGTTAACATAAAAAAAATTTTCTGTGCTTGTTCTTTGATTGCTGCCAATTTCTATTCATATTTTTAATTTCCTTCCTCATTTGCTCTACACAAAACGGGTAATGTAAAAATAAACCTTTAATGTAGAAGATGCATAAAGATCATACACCATGATTTTATCTACCTAATTAATGTTAACTAACTTAACCCTGTCCATCTGGGTTGGATATAATCTATCAAATATAAGGGACTCAGCAAAGGAAGTTTGCAAACCCTTAGCCATAATTATGAGAGCATCCTTGGATTCTCTACAGACTGCAGATGTGTGAATATATCCCTAATTCAAAAAGTGGATCATAATGTTACATGAGTAATTAAAGATTTCTTAGTTCAACTTCTGTTCCAGGGAAGATAATGGAGTCATTGGTTAATGAAATAATTCAGCTACATCTAGAAAAGACACTGCTCTTCATGGATTAATGTTATAATGGAGCCCAGGGTTCAGTGTTGGACCCATTGGTGCTTTTCTGTTTTTATCAGTGATATTGATGAAGGCGTATCAGGCTTAATGCCCAAGTTTGGCAAATGATACAAAGGTTGCAGGTGATTAATAACAGTATTGATGGTATGCTGCTGCAACAGGATCTAGAGCAGATAGGCTGAGGTTTAACATTGGCAAATGCAAATTCCTGCATATGGGTAGCCATAATCCCAGAGTAACATATCAACTATGATACTACACTAAGGGGTAGTGAAAAATGAAAAGGACACAGGGGTAATTGTGCAGTCTGATATGAAATTTTCTGACCAGGGCCCACAGGCTGCTAGGACAACTCATGGGGTTTTGTTAAGGATGTACAGGAATTTTTCTGGCAGGGATAAGGAGTTGATTATCCCATTGTATAAGGAAATGGTCAGGCCACACCTTGAGTACTACATACAGGTCTGAGGCCTCATTTTAGAAAGGATATAGAGTTGCTTAAAACGGGTGCAGAGATGGACAAAAATATTGTTGAGGGGAGCAAACTGGTGATCTGATTGAGGTTTTTAAGGCTTGAACAGCTTGAGCAAACTCAGTACTAATGGAATTCTTCCTCTTGCTCAGACTATGCACATGAGTGGCATAAATTCAAATTGAGGAAGAATGGCTGTAGAATAATTGTTTGGATGTTTGCCTTTGGCTAAACAGGTTGTCAATTGTTGGAACAAGTTATCACCCTTTGTTGTGGAAGTGGATAGCTTGAATAAATTGAGAATAGAATTAGATATACAGTTGGTCCTCGTATAACACGTGTTTACATTACACGAATTCAATCATATACGATTTATAAATAGGGGAACAGTATCTTATATAACACGAACCGAATTCGCTTATGCACGATTCGCCTTTGTGTTTACAAGAAATGGCAGTCGAACGCGGAATCATCCCAACCGAACGCAACACTATAGGAATGAAGGGAAGATTCTGAAAATGTATTTATGTGTTTTATATCAGTGAAGGGGAAACACATTTCACTATAATAACGTAAAAACCAACACAATTCCAGCTACCGATATAATCGCAAATGCAATTAGATCGAGTTTACTACCAGTTTATAACAGATTCCACTAGCAGAAACGAAACTGGAAATTGTTTTTATTGTTTTATGGTAGTAACCCCCAGAAATGTGCTTTAGTAAAATGTGGGGTGTTAATAGTGTATCTCGGCCTTTACGGTTATTTATTCAGTTGCTATACGAGCGCAGCTTTGTTTATGTGTATTAATCGTGCCTCCTCGTTTTGTAATTGCGCTCTATTCCCTAAAAATTAATAAAATATTACTTAAAAGGTGTGAAAAGGAAGCGTCCTGGTGAAGACACTGCAGATTCAGAGAGAGAGAGAGAGAGAGAGAGAGAGAGAGAGAGAGAGAAAAGCAATATCGATAAACAGAGGCGGACTGAGTCAAAAATTCTTGCCCTTGAAAATTTATAGTGGCCTCATACTACGGTTTATGGCCAAAATCACACCGGCCTCCAGCACACCGGGATTTCCCGGGTAAGGCTTATGGCCAGTTCGCCTCTGTCGATAGAGAAAAAACATATGAAATTGTGAAATGCTTTGATCGAAATGAAAGACCATGTGATATTGCAAGTGCTACAGACCTAAATGAGGCAACGCCGAGAATTACAAAGAATGCGGAGAAAATAAAAACAACTTTCATAGTGGGAACAATTCAAAGTGTAATTAAAATCCATTAGATTAAGACACAAGAATTGGAAGAGATGGAACGGCTGTCATCTGTTTGGATAGAAAATCAAACAAAAAACAAGTTAGCTTACGATAGAAGCAAAAGCATTAGCATTATTTTATTACGTAATAAAATACGTAAGTATTTTATTACGTAATTATTTTATTACGACTATTTTATAAATATTTCCGTATATAAAATACGTAAGTATTTTGTTACGACTATTTTATTTAATATAATTTTTTTACGAATAAAATACGTATTTTATTCCTAAAAAATACTTTCTTAGTATTAAAAATACTAAAAATACTTTATTATAATATAATAAATAATAAAAAATATTTATTATATTATAATAAAAAATATATTATATTTTATATTACGTATTTTAATCGTTATAAAATACGTAAGTATTTTATTATAAGGATTAAAATTACCCGATTATTTATTGTGTTTGGTAATGTTTTGGTTCCAAATGTGTGTTCAATCTTGGGTGGTCGGCACCTAACCACACTTTTCCCATAGGGCCTGTTGTTTATATTGCACGATTTTGCATTGCACGAGGGTTTCTAGGAACACAACTATCATGCTATACGAGGACAGACTGTACTGTTTGATTTGATTTGATTGGAGCGGAGCGGATGGATAGATGAAAGTGGGTTTTTTTTGGTTTTAGCATTAGCATTAGTAGAGGCATTTGATGCAAGAAAGCAAGCTTATGCAGCATCAGCCAAAAAAAAAAAAAAAACCCACTTCCACTTCACCCCTCTGTTCGTTCAAAATACCTGTCCAGCTGAGCCTTAAACTTATTTAGGCTATCAACCTCCACTACAAGGGATGGAAGTCTGTTCCACCAACCAACCACCGGCTGGTTAAAGGCAAATTTCCGCACGTCTATCCTACATCTGTCTTTCCTCAATTTGAATTTATGCCCTCTCAGGTGATTATTCTGAGCTAGAGGAAGAATCCCATCAGCATTGAGCATGCTCAAACCATTCAAGGCTTTATACACCTCTATCAGATCACCTCGCTGGTGCCTAGTCTCCAGACACTGTAATTTGCAAAATTTAAGCCTTTCTTCGTAAGAGCACCCCCTTTGTTCCATTCACTAATCTTGTTGCCCTTCTCTGTACTCGTTCCAGCAGCTCTACATCCTTCTTGAAATGAGGTCTCCAGGCCTGTATACAGTACTCTAGGTGTGGCCTGACCATTGCCTTATACAATGGAATAATCACCTCCTTATCCCTGCTGGAAAAATTCCTGTATATCATTGACAATACTCCATGAGCTACTCTTGCAGCCCATCTGCACTGCTCAGAGAACTTCATATCTGCCTACACAACCACCCCCAGGTTCTTTCATTCTCTACCACTGTCAGTGTAGTACCACAGAGTTGATACGTTGCTCTGGGGTTGCTGTTTCCCATGTGTAGTACTTTACATTTGTCAATGTTAAACTTCATTTTCCACCTCTCAGCCCATCTGCTCAACCTTTCCAGATCCTGTTGCAGCAGCATAGTGTCAGTAGTGTCCTTGACAACCCTGCCAACCTTTGTATCGTCTGCAAACTTGGACATTAAGCTTGATATACCATCATCAATATCATCTATAAATACAGAAAACAATAATGGACCCAACACTGAGCTCTGAGGGACTCCACTAATAACATTAGTCCACGATGAGCTGTGTCCATTGATTACCACTCTCTGTGTTCTCCCCCTCAACCACCCCTTTATCCATAGCAGCAATTTGCTTCCAATGTCATACTGCTCCAATTTGTGTAGCAGTCTTCCATGTGCAACAGTATCAAAAGCCTTTCTAAGATCCAAGTATATAATATCAAAGCTATTCCCTGCATCCAGTTCTTTTGTGACTGCATCATAGTATCCAATCAAATTGGTCAGGCAAGACTTCCCCTTAACAAAACCATGCTGTGTCCGAGCTATAACTGAAGTCTTGTCTAAATGATCCTGCAGTGCTTCTTTAACCAGTGCCTCCATTAATTTTCCTGGAACAGAAGTTAAGCTCACAGGTCTATAATTACTTGTGTCGCCCTTTGATCCTCCTTTGTGAATTGGGGTCATATTTGCACATTTCCAGTCTATGGGTACCTCCCCTGAGTCCAAGGAAGCTCTCATAATTATGGCTAAGGGTTTGCTTACTTCCTTTGCTGCCTCCTTTAATATAACTGGATAGATCCCATCCACCCCGGGTGCCTTTCTTGTGTTTATCTTCAACAGTTTCTCCTCCACTTTACTCCCAGTTATTTCAAGATTCTGTAGCTTACTGCTAGAGTTGAATACACCTCTGGCATTCCCCTCGCTGAATAACTCCTCATGTGTGAATGTCGATGCAAAATATTCATTTAGTTTGTTAGCTACCTGAGCAGGATCATCAACAGTTGACCCATCAATATCAAGTGGACCAATCTGATTCATCCTTCTTTCTAGCCTTCCTTCTAGAGTTTACATAAGTAAAGAACTCTTTGCTGTTTTTCTTTGCATCCCTTGCCAAGGATTTCTCGTAATCTGCCTTCGCCTGCCTAATCTCCTTTGTAACGTGGTTGCATATCAACTTGTATCTATCATAGGCTTCTGTGTCATGTGTTAATTTGTAAGTATCCCATGCATTTTTCTTCTCTGCCATATGCCTCATTAGTTCATCTGACATCCATTTTGGCCTAAACCTTGAACAATATTTCTTAGTTGGTATGTAAAGCCTAGTAGCTTCCAAGATACGTTCTTTGAATGCTTCCCATTTTGAATTTGCTGTTGGTAACATCATCAGTTGGTCCCACTGTATAGAATTTAAATAGTGTCTCAGTCCATCGTAGTCGCCTTTACGGAAGCAATAACCCTTCCCTTTACCCCTAATGGTAGTTACCTCTTTGAGTAAATCCCACTTCAGCACACTGTGATCACTGCCACCTAGTGGTTCATTTATCTGCAGATTCTTAATGCATGAAGAATCACTGCTGATAATCAAATCAAGAGTATTACTCCCTCTAGTTGCCTCCCGAACATGCTGATGTAGAAAACAATCATCCAATAAATCCACAAAAGCCCTGCTAGTGTGTGAGTGACCAGCCCCCAAATTCCAGTCAATATCTGGGAAATTAAAATCTCCCATTATAAGACTCTCTGATTAACTGGCCCACTCTATTTCCCTGTACAGTTTCTTATTATACTCATCAGAGTCATTAGGCCTATAGCACACTCCTACTCTCAATTTTGATCTCCCAATGCTTATGTCACACCAAACTGACTCAACACTGCACTGTCCGGCGATGTCGACTGGCTTCACTTCCTTGGTTTTTATGTGTTTCTTAACTAATAGCATAACCCCTCCCCCCTTCCTATCCTGTCTATCCTTTCTGTAGACGTTGTAGTCCCCAAATTCCAGTTCTGCATCCCTTATATCTGTGTGACACCACGTCTCTGATATCCCAACAATATCTGCGTTTGATGTTTTGAGCAATACCTCAAATTCATCAAATTTATTTACTAAACTCCTAACATTGGTGTACACGCAAGTATACCTGCACCTGTTTCTATTCTTTGCTACCCTAACACAACGCATGTGTTTACTTGTACTGCAATGGCTCCCAGCAGTCTCTGAAATATCATGCATCTTGTTTTTCAGTCTTCTGCTCATTCTAATAGAAGCAGTGCAAGAATCTCTTTCACCTCTGCCAGTGGCTACTGTCAATCTATTGGTCTTTGTCTCCCCCCAAGCTAGCAGTTTTCCGACCCACCTAACACTGCCTCGATAGCATCAGCAAATATTCTTGCACCCTTTCTATTTAAGTGTATCCCATCCCTGTAGAAGCAATCTCTCCTGTTAACAAGTACAGTCCAGGCTGAAAAAAAATTCTACCCCTTGAGCCTTGCACAATCTTTCCAGGATCTAATTGATCGACAAGGTTTTTTTTGGTTTTTGTTGAATATGCTTGCTTTCTTGCACATTTAGCATTAACATTGGTAGAGGCACATGATACAAGAAATCAAGCTTATACAGCATGAGCAAAAAAAAAAAATAATAAAAAAATAACCCTTCCTATTTCACCAATCCATTCACTCAAAAAATCTGTCCAGTTCTTCCTTTAATTTATTTAAGCTATCAACTTCCACAACGACAGATGGAAGTTTATTCCACCAAACAACTACCCACTGGCTGAAGGCAAATTTCCGCACATCTGTTCTACCACTGTCTTTCCTCAGTTTGAGTTTCTGCCCCTTAGGTTCGTAATCTGAGCAGGAGGAAGAATCCTATCCCTTATACACCTCAATCAGATCATGTAACAAGTGCCTAGTCTCCATTTGCTGCAATTTGCAGAATTTAAGCCTTTCTTGGTAAGAGCACCCCTTTGTTCCCCTCACCAATCTTGTTGCCCTTCTCTGTACTCATTCTAGCAACGCTGAATTCTTTCTAAAATGAGGTCTTCGGACCTGTACATAGTATTCAAGGTGTGGCCTGACCACTGCCTTATACAAAGGGATAATCACTTCCTTAACCCTGATAACAAAATTACTGTATATCATTGACAAGACCCCATGACCTGCTCTTGCCGCCTGTCTGTAATGCTCAGTAAACTCCATATCTGACTGCACAATTACCCCCAAGTCTGTTTCATTCTCCACTATGCTGAGTTTAGTACCTCACAGTTGGTACATTTCTCTGTCACCCCATGTCAGGGGTTGGCAACCTTTTTTTATTGTGAAGAGCCATTTTTGATCTAATTAAAAAAAAAAAAGAGAATCTGAAGAGCCGCCCCTTAGATCAAGCTTGTGGGGGAGGGGGGGTTAAGAAATTGAATAGAGTGGGAAGGTGTTTTATAAAAAAATATATTTTTTTGAAATATTATTTATTAATACTGAAAAAACATAACAAACATCTAATGAGGTACGAATTAATGACTTTTGCTGCTTAACTTCTTGAGACAGTCTCTCGACATCAGGCGAGTATACTGTAATTTTCATTTTTAAACATGCTGAAAGATTCGCATTGCAGAAAATCAAAAATCTGAGAGAATTCCAAACGCAAATATTTTCAAATCAAAATCTATATACTTGTCCAGTAAGCTACTCCACGCATTGAACACAATTTGGTCTTGCTTTTTCAACTCATCTATTGCCGTCCATTTGTGTAGAATTGCAACGGCAGCCTTTTGCTTTTCCAAATCCTCAATTTTAGTTTTAAGGCATTTTAGTCTTGCACTCCACATGTCCTTGATTTTTAATTCCTCTAACTCCATTTTATATTATGCTTTGTGTGGACTAAAAGTTAAAGAGCCATAGATACATGTGTCGGCAACCTTTGCCCTATGCAGTACTTAGCATTTGTCAATGTCAAAGTTCAGTTGCCATTTCTGAACCCTTCTGCCTAACTTTTCTAGATCCAGTTGCAGTGGCATACTATCATTACTGTTATTACCCACCTGCCAAACTTTGTATCATCTGAAAATTTGGACATTAAGCCTGATAGATCTTCATCAATAACATTGATAAATATACAAAACAAACACTGAGCCCTCGGAGACTCCACTAATAACATTAGTCAACAAAGAGTAGTGTCCATTGATTGCCACTGTCTGTCTTCTCACACTCAACCATCCTTTTATTCATTGTAGAAACTTGCCCTTAAATGCGATACTGCTCCAATTTGTACAGCAGTCTTCCAGTGCAACAATATCTAGAAAAGTTGGGCTGGTGGGCGGAGAAGTGGCAACTGAAGTTTAACATTGACAAATGCAAAGTACTGCATGTGGGTTACAAATGTTTTCCTGAAATCCATGTATATGATATCGAAATTATTTTTTTGCTTTTGGTTCCTTCATGACCATATCATAATATCCAATAAAATTGGTCAGACAAGTCTTCCCCTTTACAAACTCATGCTGTGTCTCTATTATTACTGAAGTCTTGTCTAGATGATTCTGCAGTGCTTCTTTAACCAGTGACTCCGTTATTTTCTCTGGAACAGAAATGATACTAACAGGTCTGTAATTATTTGTGTCATCCTTTGATCCCCCTCTGTGAATTTAGTATACATTCTCACATCTCCAGTCCATGGGGACAACCTTTAGTCCACGGATGCTCTCATAATTATTGCTAAGTGTTTGCTTACTTCTTTTTTTGCCTCCTTTTAATATAACTGGATAGATCTGATCCGTTCCTGGTGGCTTTCTTAAGTTTAACTTCAACAATTTCTCCTTCATTTTGCTCTCAGTTTTTACAAGATCATTTAGCTCCTTTTTAGAATTTAATAAGCTTCTGTCCTCCACTTCTCTATAGAATCTCTCATGTGTGAGTGTGATGCAAAATACTCATTCAGTTTCTGAGCAGGATTATCAACAGTCGAACCATTGATATCAAAAGGACCAATCTGATTCATCCCCTTCCTTCTAGAGTTTATATAAATAAAGAAGTCTTTGCTGTTTTTCTTTGCATCCTTTGCCAAAGATTTCTCGCAATATGTTTCGTTTGCCTAACCTCCTTTGTGACTTGATTACAGACTAGCTTATATGTACCATAGGTTTCTGTATAACCTGATAATTTATATGCATCCCATGTATTTTTCTTCTCTGCCTTGAGTCTCATTAGTTCATCTGCCACCCATTTTGGCCTATACATTGAGCAGTATTTTTTAGTTGGTATGAAAACCTAGTAGCTTCCAAGGTTAATTCCTTGTATGTTTCCCATTTAGAATTTGCTGTTGGTAACTTCATCAGTTGGTCCCACAATATGGAATTTAAAAACTGTCTGAGGAGACTGTACTCACCTTTATGAAAGCAAAAACCCTTCCCTTTACCCCTGATTGTAGTTACATCTTTAAGTAAATCCCACATGAGTACACTGTGATCACTGCCTTACAATAGTTCCTTTATCTGCGAGTTCCTAATGCATGAATAGTCACTGCTGATAATCAGATCAGACCTGGTTTAGCATGATTGTAACACCAGGGTACCAACCACCCACCCACCAATGATAGGCCAATAAGCTTTTAAACGGTTAGTCGTCTCTCTTAGTGAAGCATTACTTTTCCGAGGTAGTGCAATATCGTGGTAACTCATTGTGAAGGTAGTCACAATATGAGATACAGTTATTAAATCGATGCCGTCCATTATACTACTTTGTAGTTCACTATGAACAAAATATTGTGAATTATCACTGCCAGGTCTATAATTAGGATTCTACAGATAAAAAGTCCTACTAGGTGATGGTTATCACAATGTGGGATTTACTTAAAGATATATTTACTGTCAAAGGCAAAGGAGAGGGCCGGCTTTTGCTTTCATGAAGATGACTACAGAGGCCTCAGACAGTTTTTAAATTTTATTCAGTGGCACCAAATGATATTACTAACAGCAAATTCCAAATGGGAAGCATGCAAGGAAATAATTATAATAGCTACCATTTTATACTCTCTGAGAGATGCTGTTCAATGTTTAGGCCTGAATGGCCTCATGGCAGAGCAGAAAAATGCATGGGATGGTTATTAATTGTCAGGTAATAGAGAAGCCTTGAGTTGATATAAACTAGTCTGAAATCAAGTCTCAAAGGTGTCAGGCAAGCTATGAGAGATTTCAAGAAGTTTCTCTCAAGGTATTCTTAGAAAAGTAGCAAAGACCTCTTTAGATATGTGAACACTAGATTGAAAAGGACAGGAGTGTTTCTAGTGTATGTGGCAGCCGGGTGTCAATTGAAATCTGGCACCACCGTTTAAAATTTTCTTCATATATGTATGTAAGTTTCAGGTTTTCAGCACCCCTTGAATGTTGGTGCCCAGGTGCAGGGCATCCCTTGCACCCTCGGGATGGCCCACCCCTGGAAAGGGATAAATTATGTTGGTTTGCTAGATATGAATGTTTTAACTGTTGATGATTCTACTCAGGTTTCTGACAAGCTGAATTTTGCATCTATATTCAAACAAGAATAATTTCTTAGGAATGAGGATGTCAAAAGTATATCAAATTACAAGGAGCTAAATGATTTTGTGATGACTGAGAGAAGTGGATGAGAAATTGTTGAATTTAAATGTAAAATGGAATCCAGGGCTCATGGGATCTATCCAGTATTATTAAGAGAAGTATCAAAAATGGTCAACAAACGTTTAGTCATAATTATGAGAGCATCTTTTGATTCAGTGGTGGTCCTCATGGACTGGAGATTTGATGATGTATACCCAGTTGCCAAACGAGATGCAGAACGAGACATGAGATTCAAAGGGTTTAGTGAGTAATTGCAGCTGTAATCTTGACTTCTATTCCAGGGAAAATAATGAAGTCACTGATTACAGAAGTAATGCAGGTCCATCTAGATAGAATGCAGTTTTATGGCAATCTTGTATGACCAATCTGTTTGGATACTATGATGTAGTGACAAAAGAGCTAGATTCAAAAAGTATTTTTGACATCATATACATAGATTTCAAAAAAATATTTTTGGTGCTTTTCCACATAAAAGATTGCTATATAAATTGGATCAGTGTGTCAATTGGGGCAGGTTACAGCTATGATTAAAAGGATAGTTCCAAGTGGGCGAAGACAGAGAGTGTTGTTATTAGTGGACACTACTCATCTAGGACCTTGTTACTTATGGGAGTCCCCTGGGTTCAGTGCTGGGCCCATTTTTTGTTTTCAGTATTTATTAATGATATTGATGAAGGCATATCTGGCTTAATGTCATAAGTTTTCTGATGATATGAAAGTTAGCAGGCTAGTTAATGATGGTAATCAGGGAATGGCACTGCAGCAAGATCTAGAAAGTGTACACAGATGGGCTGAAAAGGCCATTGAAGTTTAACATTAATAAATGCGAGGTACTACATAATGGTAACAGTAATTGAGAATAACATTCCAAACATGTTGTATTACACTCTGGTAGTGGAAAATGAAAAGGACCATGGAGTAATTATGCAGTAAGACATGAAGTTCTCTGAACGGTGTAGACAGGGTGCTAATACAGCTTATGGGATTTGCCAGCAGGGATAAAATAGATGATTATCCCATTGTATCATTGTATAAGACAGTTGTTAGGTCACATCTTAAGTAGTTCATTCTGGTCTGGAAGTCTCATTTTAGGAAGGATGTGAATCTTTTGAAATGGGTGCAGAGAAGGTTAATGAGATTAGTGAGAAGAACAAAAGAATACTCTTACCAAGAAAGGCTTCAGTTCTGTTAATTGCAGCAACTGAAAACTAGGCACCTGTGAGGAGATTTTATTGAGGTGACTAAGGCTTTGAATGGATTGAGTAAACTAAATGCTGATGGCATAAACTTAACTTGAAGAAGGATAGTTGCAGGCTTTGTTTTCACCCAATGGTTAGTTGATTGTTGGAATAAACTTCTACCTGGTGTTGTGAAAGTAGTTAGTTTGAGGGGTTGGACAGGTATGTGAGAAGTGGTTGTTTTTTGTTTGTTTTTTTTTTGCTGATGATGTATAAGCTTGTTTTCTTTCATAAGGTGCAAATACTAATAATAATGCTTTTAATATCATAATAAGAAATCAGAGCCAGAACTAGGCAATCCTATGCAGGGGAAAAAGTGTTATAGGTACACCCCAATTATATGCTGGTAGTCAATCTTTCAGTAGCCTAGCTAAGGTCATCGACACCCAGAGCAACATGTTTTCCTGGCACCCCTGATTGTGATAGATAGGTAATTAGTATTAGTAACGGCCGCATGGTGCAAGAAAGCCTATGGCTTATGCTGCACCAGCCAAAAAAAAAAAAAAAAAAAATCCGAACAAAACAATGATAAAAACAAAAAATAAATAAATAAATAAATAAATAGATAAATAAAATAAATAACTAATTAATAATAATTAATAAATAAAAAATAAATAAAAAGGAAATTAAACCTATCATCCTATGCGCTTCCCTTACCCAAAAGTACTATCCAGATGACCTTTGAATTTCCCCAAACTGTCGGCCTCTACCACCCATGAAGGCAACTTATTCCAGTAATTTATAACTCGCTGGCTAAAATAAAACTTCCTGCAGTCCAATCTAAACATTTCCCCCCCGTAACTTGAATTTATGTCCCCTAGTTCTAGCATCATTTATAATCTTGAAAATTTTGTCCTCCTCCATTTTACTGATGCCTCTCAGAGCCTTAAACACCTCAATCAAATCTCCTCTAAGGTGTCTAGTTTCCAAACTCTGCAACCCACATATTCGAAGTCTTTCTTCATAAGGACGCCCTTTTGCCGATCTCACCAGGCGAGTTACCCTTCTTTGCACCCTTTCAAGAAGCTCAATGTCTTTCTTTAGGTGCGGTCTCCATACTTAAACACAGTATTCCAAGTGTGGTCTAACATAAGCCTTATATAATGGGATTATCACGTCCCTATCTCTACTTGCAAAAGTTCGATAGATCATCGATAGGACACCATGGGCCTTCCTCGCAACCTGTTTACAATGCTCAGAGAATTTCATGTCTGACCGTATCGTAACACCCAAGTCCCTTTCCTCCAGTACTGGGTTTAGTTGAACTCCACCAAGTGAATAAGTTTTTTTGGGATTACTGTTTCCCAGGTGTAATACCTTACACTTTGTTGGATTAAAGCACAGCTGCCATTTTTCTGACCATTCCTGAAGTCTATCTAGGTCTCTCTGAAGAAGCTCAGCTTGACAGTGATCATTAACTACTCTACCAATTTTAACATCATCTGCAAATTTAGACATCACGCCCTCTATCCCTTCATCAATGTCATTTATGAAAATTAAAAACAACAGTGGTCCTAATACTGATCCTTGGGGAACCCCACTTCTTACAATCAACCCAATCTGAGGAATAGCCATTTATCAAAACCCTCTGCCTCCTGCCCTGAAACCATCCTTCTATCCATCTAAGGATTTTCACAGTGATTCCAACCTGTTCCAGCTTATAAAGCAACCGCTCATGTGGGACTGAGTCAAAAGCTTTGCTGAAATCTAAATAAACAATGTCGAAATTATTCCCTAGATCCAGCTCGTGAGTGACCCTTTCGAAATAGCGAACCAGATTTGTTAAACATGATTTTCCCTTTACAAAACCATGCTGAGTATCCTTGAGAATTTCAATTCGATCCAAATGATCCTGAATTCCACCCTTGATCATTGCCTCCATGATTTTCCCTACTACTGAAGTCAGACTGACAGGTTGATAATTTCTAACTTCACTTTTAGAGCCACCCTTATGTATGGGAGATACATTTGCACTTTTCCAATCCAAGGGAATCTCCCCAGAGTCTAGTGATGCTCGCATAATTAGCCTAAATGGTTCAATGCACTCGCTTGCCGCCTCTCTTAAGATTATAGGGTATATTCCATCAACTCCAGGAGCCTTACTGGTCTGTAGGCTCGAAAGTTTTTTCATTAAATAATCTTGCAAAATTTCAATATCATTAATTACATATTTTTTAACTTCGCTCCCACAATTTCCCATTGCCACAAAAGTTCCTTCAGTTTGCACCCCTGAAGATTGGCGCCTGGGGGGTAATCCCCTCCTGCACCCCCTTGCTATGCCTCTGCAAACTTTATGAATTTTTAAAAATTACTATGCAATGGTCTGCGATTTGCATATATTTATTAATAAAATTATTTAAGTAATACAATGAATATAACAAAACAAAAATATGAAAGAAAAAGAAACTCAAATATTCGTTTATATCTACAGAGAATTTAATTCTACATAAACTACAAAGAAAGTACAGTGCATATGACTACAAAGAAATTAGAAAACCAGATAGTTTATGTTTATATATCTAGTATAAAATCATAGAAACAAAATATTGCAAAATATAGTACTTTTAACATTATAACATAAACTAAAAATATGCAATGAAGGTGTATTTTTTTAATTGAATTTTTCTCTCTTTGAAAAACCTTTCACAAGAACTGTTACAGGCAGGGTAAGAAAAATTCATAGCGCTATTTTTTTATTTGAATAAGATTCTATTAGGCAATACTCATGAAAGAATTGGAGAAAGTTGTAAAGGGGTTACAGATTTTATATCCTGATTTTTTAAATATCTGTTGAAATGTCAACAGATATTTGAAAAATTAGGTTTGCCCTCCATTGGTTAGCACTGGAGGACAAACCAAAAAAGCTCAGAGGTGTGACGTCACAAAACGGTCTGTACTTTATAGAAGTTGGTAATTGGATTTTTCTGTTATTTTCAAAATTTATAAAACACTGTTCCTCAATGATATTTTTTTCCATAAAAGATTATAAATCCAAATTTATAATTTTTTTCGCTCTCACAAAATCACAAAAATTTCTGGAATCATATGTAGCACATACAAAGATAATGCAGTATTTCTTTTAATAAAATTTTTATTTATTTCTTTTTGAACAAAGAACACAAGTTGACCAGAAGCTATTATCTGTATGGGTCTGGAATATGCCTTAATCTTTTGACTGGCTATAGCAGTAGTTTTCGACCTTTTTTTTAATAACGGCAGCCCTAAGTGATTTCTTTTATTTTGTAGCACCCCTACTTAATTTTTTGCCTGTTAGATCTCATTCTGTGTGTGTGTGTGTGTGTGTGTGTGTGTGTGTGTGTGTGTGTGTGTGTGTGTGTGTGATATAAAAAAAAAAAAAAAAAGTTATATGATAGTTATTACAATAATACAACTATAAACAAAATTACAATTCATAATACAAATTATATATATATATAATTTGGCAATCTGGCATTCAAAGAAAGTCCATCACCCCTTAAAATTGTAATTGTCATCCAAATAACATAAGTATATGGCAATATTTCATACAGATTACATCAGATGAGACTGACACACATAGGTGATGACATAACATTGCATCAGCTGTTACTTTCAGCTATATAAGCACACTCTGCAAGAGTTGCAGTCATTCCTTGTGTCAGGATGGCAAGTTATGTGCAGTTGACGCCACAAAGAAAGAGTGCTATTGTTGCTTTACATGAGGAAGGCTGTTCTTCCCATCATATTGCTTATAGAGTGTCATGACTTTCGACACTATCGAAAGTGCATGACACTCTATAAAGAAGAAATCTCTCACTGTCGACAGTGAGAGATTTCTTTCCAAACTCAAGAATACTGGTTCTGCTGATAGGAAAAAAGGAACTGGATACAAACGAGTCTCTTCTGGGAGAAACAGGACCGTGTTTTAACGCACGTATGCCTTAAAAATTGTAAAGCTTCTTTGTCTGAGCTGAGAAGAGAATGGGAAGAACATACAGAAGTGGTAGCAAGTGCAGTAACAGTTAGAAGACGCCTCTTCAAAAATGTACTTGTAGCCTGTCATCCTAAGAAGCAGCCCCTCCTCACAAATGAAAAATGAAAAAGGCCCGATTAATTTGGTGTAAGGAACATGTCAAATGGACCTCTGAGCAGTGGAAGGCAATTATTTTTTTTTGTATGAGAAGAAATTAAACCTGCTGGCTCTGATGGGACACAAATGATTCGCCTTAGACAGTGGTGAAGAATACCATCCAGACTGTATGGTGTCTACAGTGAAATTCCCTAGCAGCCAAATGATATGGGGGTGCATTTCGTATCTCGGAATAGGTCACCTGCAGCTGATAAAAGGTTCCATAAATGCCATTGGATACCTGGCTATATTGGAAGGCAAATTGCTACCAACCATTAGAGACCATTTCAACCTGCCAAGTAACTGCAGCTTTCAGGATGACTCTGCTCCTTGTCATTGGGCAAAAAGTGTAAGTAGGCACTTCTGTAGTTACGTTAGCTTCATTTCTGCATTAGAGTTTTGACGGTAATATGTTTTCATTTGTTACAGGTGAAAAAATGGTTGGAAGAACGGTCCATTACAACTCTTAGCTGGCCAGGAAACAGCCCAGACCTGAATCCTTTAGACAACTGTTGGCATTGTGTGGAATCTCTAGTTGCCAGAAAGAAACCAAAGACCCTTCGTTAACTTCAGGAAGCCATAATTCATGTTTGGAACCACGAACTATCAGTTGATTATCTTCAGAAATTGATCTTGTCAATGCCTTGACTGTGTGCTGCTGTGATCAGGGCCAGAGGCGGTTCAACTAAATATTAGTTGTAGTGTACTGAAAAGTTCAACTAAATATTAGTTGTAGTGTACCATGAAAAGTTCAACTAAATATTAGTTGAACTTTTTGTGGTGCACTTTTCATTTTGTTTTCCATTTAAAACGATGAACTGAAGCAAATTGAGGGCTTCTGATAACATTTCAGCCATAATTGTTGTGTTTACCAAAACTGTTGTATAAAGGTTGCAAATGCTCTTTTGGAATATTTGAGAGCACTGTCAAATATTACTTAGCTTTACCTTAACTATAAATATATATCTTTTGTTTATATTTCTATTTGTGATGCTAGTCATTAATGTAACATACCATTGCAAAAAAGGGTTAGAAATGTGAAATTCCTAGGTGATGCACTTTAAAAACACTAGTGTATATAGAGGTACCAAATAAACATCAATTATAGATCACTACAAAATTAAAAAGATACCATACACTTTTTTATCATAAAATAAATATATCAATTTAAAAAAAAAAATAAGTTAAAGTAACTTAAACCCAAATTACGTGGCACCCCTGGAATGTTGTTGTGACACCCTAGGGTGCCACGGAACCCCAGTTGAAAACCACTGGGCTCTAGAAAGCAGTTTAGCATGACTTCTTGGTATGTGAGATAGGTGGCTGCATACGTCTTACATTCTACTTACACAGTGGAACACTAATCCCATTAACCCTTAATTTGCACTTTCTGATTGCTTAAATTGCTTAAAGGCCAGAGGTGGAAACAAAGCACACAAAGATAAGTTTCTCGTAATCTGTTCATTATATGGAAATTTTATTAATTCTACAGAAACTTTTAAATGTAATTACCAAAAGGAATTCAAAGATTTCGCCTATAAAGTCAGACCTGTGTTAAACACAGGTCTGACTGCAATTAAATCAAAAATGAAGCAATTTTAAAATATATAACTGGTTGGATGCGCCCTTAAAATGCTGTACCTGGGGCTGGTGTCCCGCTCGCCCCACCATGGTTCCGGCTCTAAGAAATATCTCTTTTTTTTTCTACTAAAATTATTAAAAATAATCATTTTAAATCTAGAATAGTAATTCTACCTTTCATACAGATGTACACAATTTTTAAAGATATCTGTCGGAAGAGTAGTGTTGTGTATAATTTTAATTGTAATTGAAATTTTAATAGAAACAAAAAAAATTCAATACATTATTTAAAAAAAAAAAAAATCCTATTAAAAACAGTTTTTTTATCTTACTTTATCAGTTCAAAAACCAGAACTGCACCCAACCCACTAACCATGAAATCACTAAAGACCTAACCACAGATTCCTGCAGTTACTTGACATGATGCCAGAACCTAGCTTACATACTATCCAGAAACTCATTAAAGGGTTTAATGAGTTTCACTTGTTGTGAACTATATATGGGCAGAAATTGAAGCTGCTCATGATAAAGCTGCTCATCTTTTAACATGATGGTCAAAAGGCCTGATTTTCACAGTTATAATGTGTTATAAAACTGTTTGAATGAAAGTGCATCTTCAGTATGTAAATAAAAAACTCAAATGTAAAATTTAATGATGTAAATAAGATAATTGCTCTGTTGAGCTAGCAGGACAGCATGTAATTTGAAGCAGGTAGCATTAAGAATTAACTATTAATTATTACACTCATGTGATTATTGTCTTTGCTCAGAGCATCATGTTTTTAGAGCTGCTGCCAGTTCCTAGATCCCAGGTAACTAATCTTGACAAGCAGGACAATCAGGAAAATGAAAGAAGAGGGATGATAACATCATATAACAGTGATTGTTTTGTTATTTGGTTTTTAGGAGCATTAGCAACTAAGGCCATATTGCTCCGGGAGATGCGGTGGTCATTTCCTGACCTTTCCGCATCTTCCGTATTTGGTGGTGACGGGCTCGAACCCCGGTCTAATCAAGAAGCGTGTGCTACGCACCGCTGCTCCTTCCCACCTGGCTACGGAGGCGCCATAACAGTGATTGACCGCTCCTTATTGGTCAATCACAAATGCCTAGCAAATCCCCACTCTAACCTATTAATAAGCTGACCCCAGGAAGGGATTAAAATCACTGTATGGGGGGTTTCAGAGTTAAGGAGTATCTGATTTTCTTTTCTTTTCTTTCTTTTTTTCTTTCTTTTTTTTTAATGAAAATCCCAGTTATAATACCTCATGTGCCCCCAAGCATGAGGGGTATTTGAACCTATAGAACTTAGTACCATGCATGGGTTGAAGGTTGAGAGAGAACAGTTTCCACGGAACTATCTATGGAAAAGGCATGAAGCAGAAACAGAACATTTATGAGACAGAGACTAGAGAGACTTTGTTAGAGATTGGTCATAATTAACCTACTGCTCTCTTTTGAATGGAGTCTAGAAGTATGAGAGAGGTTTTGGGAGCAGTGCTCCAGATGTGGGAACAGTATTCAGTGGCAGGGCTGATCTGAGTGTTGTACAGTGATCAGTAGTTTGAAAGAAAAGTACTGCTAAGAGCAAAAGACAAAACCTAGTTTTTTAGTTGTAGAGGAGGCAGTATTTGTGAAATGCCAAGAGAGATTAGAAGTCAGGGTATAACCCCTAATAGAGATGTGTGATCTTGCATAGAAATCTGAATGTCATTGAAGATAAGCATAGGAGCAGAAGAATCTTTTTTTGAGATATAAGACAGGACTGAGGTTTAGAAAGATTGAAATCAACTAAGTTATCTTTCTCAATGGAGAATTACCTGGAGATCAATATTTAAGGAATTGCTAGTGGATATTTCAGAAGTTGAAGCTGTTTGCATTCCACCTACTGTTTGAGAAAACCTTGCCCTGCAAGGTTTCTCAAAGTAAGCGGTTGGAGAGAAAACTGGATAGAAACCTACTGTTTAACATAAAATAGTAGGAAAACCATAAAATGGTAGCGTATTTAGAAGACCTTTATACTGAACATGATCAAGATCCTTTGAAAAGTCAAGAATAACTGCTTGAACCAAGCTTTTCAGTTTCATCTTTAATCAATCAGTTTCACCTGATTGAACATGTGTGTAGGGGAGGGAAGTTACTTTCTAATGATGTCATTTCCTTTCTTCTACTTTCCCTGGGTATTTGATTATTGAGATAAGTTGTGCATGTGTTCAAGGAACTGGCAGATGTTCCAGAAAATTATGCTGTTAACAAAGAGAATAATCACACTATAATTGTGTAATATTTAAGACTAACACTTTAAACATATTCTAAAGATGACTAATGAAGACTACCAATGAATACTTCATATTTTTTGGAGATTTGTTTATGATATAAAAGAATGTGATCATGCTTAACCATCAGTACTTCTATAATTGTCACATTAGATTGACCATGATAAAAAATATTACTTCAAGTTATTGGGTGGACAGTGTCAAAAACTGACATGTAGTTTTTCTAGGCTTCTTTTTGAGTTAAACCATTACTTAAAAATAATTTAATATACTCTTGAGACGTTGAAAAGGAAGCAAAGACTGTGTCTTATTTGGTGATGTGTTTTGTTTTGCTTCTACTCACATATGCACTGTGGTTACCATTGCTCATGTTGGCATTGGTAACCACAACCTCAGTTTCATCTTAGTAGAAATATTATTCCTTAAAACAAGTATCAAACTTGAAATGTTTCTGAGGAAGAAAAGACAAAAAAATTTACCTTATAAATTTCATCTCTCTCTCTCTCTCTCTCTGATATTTTTATTCTGACTGATCTGAGAGTTGTTGTCATTGGTGGATTCCCATTGGTTATTGCAGAACTGTTCCTGCTGTTTGATGGATAATAGGGAATGCTTTTATTGGAAATTCATATATGATCCCTGTTGATTTTCTGGCTTGTTCATTTACATTTGTGAAGGTCAGGTGAGATAGGATTGGCAATCTTGCAGGAGGTCCAGAATTTATAGTTTTGCCATTGCTTCTACCATTTCTGCTTCAGTAACCAAATCAGTAACCAATATGTAATTATGCCTGGCCATTCTGTCAGTTACTCCATATCATACTCACTTATGTTCTACCTAAATATCTGTGCACCTGTTTTCTTTTCTGGTTGTAGATTTATATTAATTTTATGTTATCACTCTGATTATTTTTATTATTTTCTTTTTTCAAAAATGTGGTTATCTGCAGTCTTGTTACAGTATCATAATAAATACAATGACATAAATACTATGCTTACTGAAACACTCCCCTTGATAAAACAAACTGAGTATAACTTGTTATACTCAGTTTTATTTATCATGGAAGTGGTTCAGTTAAAAAAAAAAAAAAAAAGAGAGAGAGAAAAGAGAAAAACCTGTTTTTATACAAAATAATCCAAGATTACTTGACAATAGTGGACGAGGCTAATTCCTAAAACAGTGTGATTCAGAATTCACACAACATTGTGAGCATTAATTTGTTATTGTAATAAAATTGATGGAATTTCATTCTGCTAGTCATTGTTAGATGTTTGACAGTAGCTGCTTTTTTTTTTTAATCTGTCTTCAAATCCTTCCACTTCCAGATGGGATATCGATTTGAAATTTGGTATAAATATAGGTGATTGGCTACAGTCCTATGTGCATCCCATTTCTTTCACATGAGCATGAAATTTAATTATACAAACTTTTGCATATAAATTAAAGGCAAACATGACTGCAACCCAACCCGCTGTTAGTATTTTGATAAATGTCCTTATAAAAAATTGACTCTTTTGTAAAATTTTTATTGTTAATATTTTAATATGATGATTAAAACATTATAACTATTCTGGTTGTTTTTTTTTATGTTTATATTTGTCTGTTTAACTTTTCTCTAACAAAAATAAAAATATTAGCTCAATAAAAACACCATAAATTTTTTATATGTGGAAGGGGGGGCACAGGAATGCCTCCCTGCCTGGGGTGCCAATATACCTTGGGCCAGCCCTGCTGAGCATCACAGTAATTACAGATTAACATACCAACTTTGTAGTACCACACAGTTGGTATGTTAATCTGTGATTATGGCTACAGTAATTTCGATATGTTAGTGTTAAACCTAAGTTGCCATTTCTCAGCCCAACCACCTAATTTTTCTAGATCTTTGCAGTAGCACACTGTCATTACTTTCATTAATCACTCTGCGAATTTAGACATTCAAACTTGACATTAAGCATGATATACCTTCATCAATATCATTAATAAATACAGAAAACAACAGTGGGTCCAGCACCAAACTGTGAAGAACTTCATTGATAACATTAGTCCATGAAGAGTCCAAATGTCTATTGATAAAAACTCTGTCTTCTCTAACTCAACCATCCCTTTATCCATAGCAGTCTGTTATGGTGCAACAGCATCAAAAATTTAACTGAAATCTAAGTATCTCTCTATACATTAAAAAAGTTTTCTCTTAGTGATATTTATTCGAGCCAATGGGAGAAGAGGGCGGGACAATTGCATCACTTATTTGAGCTAATGGGAGAAGAGTGCGGTGCAATTAAGTCACTAAAAATGCATAGGTAAATGATTACATAGGTCATTTCCTAATTAGATTTCGATCAGTGTGTTATGTTAGTATATTAGTATAATGTTATTATTATTATACAAATAATAACATTATACAATACAAAATTATACAAATATTTACAAAAAAAACTAAATATTTACAAAATATTAAACTATTAACAATCATACCTCTATGTTGGTGAACATTACATGGAAGGAACACAAAAATGGTTACTGGGCAGACATTTGCTGTTGACGATGTAGAACACGTATGTGAGATGCATGCCAAAGTTTGTCTTGTTGAAAGACAACTGCATAACATTCACCAACCTCATGCTCAAAGTTGGTGAACATTATGGCATCATTTGATGTTCTATTGTAATATTAGCTGATCAAGGGACCCGATATAGTTTGTATATCTGTAAATAGTTTAGTATTTTGTAAATATTTTAAATATTTGTACAGTTTTTAAATATTTTAGTCCTGCTCTTTCGGATGAAACCCGAACAAAAGGCCTTTTCCTAAGTGACCTATGTAAACGCAGGTAAATAATTACATAGTGATATTTATTCCACCTTGAGAATGCCGCATGGTGGGGTAGCCAATGGGAGAAGAGGTATGTGGGTCACGTGGTACAAGTGAGCGGGGTAATTACATCACTACAAATGCACAGGTAAATAATTACATAGGTCAATTCCTGATTAGAAATCGATCATTGCATTTCAACAGGTGTCTTTTACATAGAAAAGATTTGACTTACTCCATGCCCCTACATTTTACATAGAAAAGTGTACATGGGGTGGGCGAGCATAGTGAGCAGGGGGCAAAGCCCCCTAGTGTAATATTAAAATTACTTTTTGCATCCAGTTCATTTGTTACTGCATCATAGATCTTCCTCTAATGAGCCCATGCTGTGACTGAAGTATAACTGCACTTCTGTCTAAATGGTCCTGCATTACTTCTAGAATTGCAGTTATACTTCAGTGACAGCACGTATTTATAATAATTATTTAAGAGGTAAAATTTGGAAAAGCCAATGGAAGAACTGAAATCATAGGAAAAAATTATATGTGAGGCAGCACTATCATAAGAAATCAAAAAAAAAAAGGAACTTTGTTTTAATTATATTATTAGTAGGTGTGCAATTGCTTGGCTAAAATTCAAAATTGCAAAGAGAGAAGAATGATTCACATTTTGAAGTAAGGATTTCTGATGATTAACCTTCCAAGACTATTTTCCCAGATTTTACATTTCTGGGTATATTTGGTTTTAGTACACTGACATGTAATGACACTTTTGCACAAAGTTACTGTAAAAAATTGGCGCTACTTTGAAGGAGAAAAAACCAAAAAAATAAAAATAAATAAATGTTATTGAAAAATATGCAGTTCCATGAACTGTGTATTTATCTAAATGTCATAAGAATAAATCAGATATTTTATTGTGATAGCTAAAAGTAAAGTAACTTAAAAAATTGCTCAGTGTAACCAAGTTCTGCTCGTATAATTGTATAATAGTAACATAGAATTGCTCCTTTATGTTGTAACTATAATCTTAGAGATGCTCAATTTGTTATTATAACTTGTTCACTCAGAATTATTTATCTACTTACTGGCATTATTGAAAATTAGAAATGACCAATTGTTAATACATCTTATAACTGATCCTTTGTTAAAAAAATTATGATTGTAATTTAGAACTGCTCAATGTAAATCTAATTAGTAACCTTCACTTTTTTAATTTTATCTCTATTCCCAAACAGCACAGTCTGATGATGAGTATTGGCAAGGTTACTTGAAATGTCACACTATTGTATTTATTAGTTTAGGCTATGCTTAATAAACCATATGTTAAAAACTCCACGTGGTAAAAGAGTAATTAATTATACATCTTAATAATTCTTAATAGATAACAACCACGTAATGTCCTTCCCCAACTATATCAGATATTTTAATTTGTTCACACAATTAAAAATGAAAAACATTTTTTTTTGTTTTTTTATTGGATGAAAAATGTTAATATGATAAAAATTAAATGTTGGTTTTAATACTATTGTAAACAATATTATTGACCTATTTAAAATTATTGTTATTGCTTCTGATGATGTCTGTGTTTGACAATTTTAGGTGACTTGAAAGAAGAAGAGAAGGTTCTTAAATGGCTAATTGACATTAGGAAGAAAAAAGATGATGAGATAGAATTTGTAGACAGAAAAATGCTTAACTTATTATTAGAAGATGTTGACCACCTTGCAGTGTTTTTTTGTGAGCAATATTTATATATAATCTGAGTGAATCATAATTTAATCTCAGATAAAATTATATATTTTTTGTAGTTCTTTCTTTAATCGTCATTCATATGTACTTATGTATTTGTATATGTATATATATATTTTTTTTATTTATAATATTTTTATATATGTATGTACATGTTTCATAATGCATTATATATTTATATACATTATATATATTAAACATATTTTACGTATCTATTTTTTATGCAAAATCGAAACAGATATAGTAGTTATCCTAACACAGAGGCAAGTACATTTTAAATACATGTTAAATTTATATTTAATAATGAAATAATACAGTAAATTTAACACCTACCCTGAAAAAATTTTAAAATAATTTGATGGGTGAAGAGGAAGGTTTGAGGTTTCTGAGTTATGAAGACGGGTAGATGGTCGTCAGTTGTCATCATCACTTGCAGGTGCAGTTGTGGTTGCAGGGTTAGAACAAAAAATAGTGAATCAAGAACTGGATGGCTATAGTTCAGTGACTTCTGTTTTTTTTTTTTTAAGGGTGGGGGTTGGTTTAAAAACAGACATCTGGTTTTTGCTGCTTTGCCATCTTTATTCATTCATAAAGAAGTTGTTCATGGGGTGCCAAATAAGACCTTATTCCATGAATAGTTATCCTGCTGCATTCTGCATTATAATCAATGTCTTTTAAGATCTGCAACTGCTTCTCAAGTTCCCTCAGGATAGAATACAAAAGAGAAGTGGAAAGCTGTTATGGTGCTGCATCCTGAACTCCATCTTCATCTCCTGCTTCCACTTCCTCTTCAGCAATAAGTTGTTGTAGATTAGCTGTAAAGAGGTCTTCACAGTGGGACACAAACAGCTCTTCGACATCCTCACTCTCCATTTCTTCAAATCCAACTTTTTTTTGCAAGAGCAACACAATGTTCTTTGATTATTGGGTGCTTCTCTGACTGGTTTTAAGCCTTAAAAATCATGAATAAAATCTTGGAGAAGCTTTTGCCAAACTGCATGCAAGCAGTCTTTACTGACATCACCCCACTCCTCCACAATGATGTCAATAGCATTATGACATCCTTTTCATTATTACAGCATTATTGACATCCTTGTCATTACAACAGCATTATTGATATCTTCCAAAATTCAAAAACACTTTCCCTATTATCCCTCTCAGTAGCTGTAGTCAACTTCTTAAATGTGTGCCTTAAGTAATAAGCTTTAAAAGCTGCCATCATATTTTGGCTGAAGAAGAAAGTTGGGTTTGGAGGTAGAAATAGGACTTTGATGTTTTCAAAAGTGTGAGGATGACTTGGTGAGAATGACTTCACAGCTTCCTCATCTGCACTGGCTGCTTTGCCACATAACTTTACATTATAGAACACACAGTAGTTCTTAAAACCAGCAAACCAACCACTACTAGCACTAAAGGAATGCACATCTACAAGATTTTCAGTTTTGTTTTTTTTTACTTCATAAATTGATAAGGCTTTCTCTTTTATGGTGCAAAAGCTTGCCCCAGATCACTTCTTAGTTTGATCTTCTATCCACACATTTGGAAACTGCTCCATCTCTCAACTTCCTTTGGCTATGATCTCACAGGTTTAATAGCACTCAGGCTTCCTTGCTTTAATTGTTTTGGCATTGTCTCTAATGATGCATAATGTAGACTCCTTTATTCCTGTTTCATGAACAATGTCACATGTCCTTTATAAAACCTAGTCTTCAAGAGTTATGGCACAGCATTTCTTTTATGTTCACACACCAACAATTTGATCACCAGAAAGCTTCCTGTAAACATTCTTTTCATATTTATGCATAACACAAAAATTTGCAAAAAAAAGATAAAAGATCAAAAATTGTGGAGTATCACTCAACAAAGCACTTTACAACAAAGCACATGGGTCAAGTGAGCATGTGGTGTTGACGCAAAGACTCTGTTCACATAAATTTGTATTTCTTCATGCACTAAGAAAATAGTGTTAGGGATGAAACTGCATGAGAGTGAACATGCTTGTGCAAAAGTTTGCATTTTACAAACAGCGTTCACCTATTCATAAATCGTGTTACAGCCAATTTACATTGATGAAACACTCATAATAGCAGAGACAAGTGTGTGTGTGTGTGTGTGTGTGTGTGTGTGTGTGTGTGTGTGTGTGTGTGTGTGTGTGTGTGTGTGTGTGTGTGTGTGTTATCCATTATAGAAAGACAGATATTATTAAATCCTTCACAAGTATGCAAGATATACACATTTTTCATGTCATTTCAAATACAGGCATACCTCGATTAACGAATAGGATGCGTTCCACGAAATTACTTCGTTAAGCGAAACTTCGTTTTCAGAGGTAAAAATACTATGGCCAGAATAGGGATACGTTCCTACGTAAAGAAAATGAAAAGCTTTTTTTCGAACAAAGAAAAGTTTTATTAAATAAACAGTCAACTTACATACAAAGTGAAATCACATTTTAAAATATGAGGTTAAAGTTGATTGTTTATGCTTTTTTTCTCTTTCATTTAACAATTGCCTATACGGAGTTATTGCATTTAACACTGGTCGCTTAACTATAACACTTCTTCCTAAATCGGGATCATTTTCACTAAAAAAATTTAAAACGTTTTCAATGTCATTTAAGCACCTTTTTAAATCTTTGGTTGTTAACACTTTTTCGGCAGGAACTTCTTTAACTTCGCCTTCATTATCTTTGTCTTCGTTGCTAACAAGGTTTTCTAAATCTTCCACTGAAAAACCATCATCTTCTGCATTCAATAAATTTCTAACATCCTCTTCATCGACATTTTCGAAACCTATTGATTGAGCCATCTGGATAACTTCATTTCTAATTTCTTGGATGTTATTTTCTTCTTCTAGTACAACTTCTGGCCATATTTTGTGCCAAACTCCATTTAAGCATTTCTTAGTGACTTCTTTCCAAGAACTATCAATGTTTTCAATTGCGTTTTTAATGGTGTAGTTTTTCCAAAAAGTTTTAACTGTCATTTCCTCTTTATCCTCTAGTTCGGTTAAATTGCTTAAAGTTCGACGCAGATAATAAGCTTTAAATGATGCTATTACTCCCTGATCCAATGGTTGAATCAGGGAAGTTGTGTTTGCTGGAAGAAACACAACTTTGACAGGAATGCATGTGTCCAATGTGTTAAGATCAGTAGGATGTCCCGGAGCATTGTCTAACAACAAAAGAGCTTTTTCTTCAAAGTTGTTTTTTTGACAATACCGTTTTACTCCAGGACAAAAGTGGTTAACAAACCAATCAGTAAATAACTCCTTGGTAACCCACGCTTTTCTATTTGCTTTCCATATTACAGGTAAATTCATTTTTATGTTACCTTTTAACGCCCTCGGATTTTCTGAATGGTAAACTAATAGCAATTTTAATTTATAATCACCAGAGGCATTTGATCCAAAGAGTAACGTTAAACGGTCTTTGGCTGCTTTAAATCCAGCAGCTGATTTTTCTTCAATAGAAATGAAGCTTTTTGTTGGTAGCCGTTTCCAGAACAAACCACTTTCGTCAACATTGAACACCAAATTTGGTTGAAAATTTTCACGTTCAATTATTTCCTTTAGTTTTTCTGGGAACTTATTTGCAGCTTCAACATCTGCACTTGCAGCTTCTCCTGTTAATTTTACACTATGAATCCTGGCCCGTTTTTTAAATTTCTCGAACCAACCACGAGAAGCCCCAAAGGTTTCCGTAATTGCTTCAGTTTGTTTAGATTTCAGGTGATTAAACAAAAATAATGCTTTTTCTTGAATCACCATTTGACTTAAAGGCATATGACGTTGTGACATATCATCTATCCACAAACTTAAAATTTTCTCCATTTTTTCTAAAATTGGATTCCTTAAGCGAGTTAATTTTGCCGCTGTAACATCTGTACAATTCTGAGCCGACTGTTTTATTTTTTCTGATTGACTTAGTATGGTTGTTAAAGTTGATTGCGCTAATCCTAAAGAATGTGCCACATCGGATTTTCTTTCGCCGCTTTTAACACGTCGTAACATATTTAGTTTAGTTTCCAAAGAAATTGCTTTTCTTTTCTTTGATTCTGACATTTTAATTAACTAAAACAAAAATATTTCTATTAAAATTTACAAAATCTACGTTACGTAATGCTATAAAGAACCTACGTCAATTATTGCAATGCGCCACACTGAAACAACGTCAATCATGTAAACAACAACTAAATTACGCGATTGACACGCAAAACTGTTATAACAGACATGCCCGCAGCTCGGGAGCACTCGGGAATACGTAACGAGTCGCCGTCAGTCACCAATCGGATGATTGTCGAGCGTTGGCCTTAAATTGGAATATTTTTTATGTTAAATGGGGCTTGAAATTGCGGACTTCGTTATATCGAGGCTTCGTTATCAGAGGTAACGTTAACCGAGGTATGCCTGTATTACATTCAGTAATGTGTTTTATTTTAATGTTTTTACTGGATAAGTACTTTGTTTGATAGTGGTTTGCAGAGTGTAGGACCATCGATTTTCAACTCAATCCTTTGGTACGTTTAGAGATTATTGAAATACTATATCCCTTGGATTTTTTGGATGCTGGTGCCATGTGGTTCCTGATGAGATGAAGGTCCAGCAGATCAGAAATTCTCTTGATTTTATATTTTTAATTGCATTCCTTAATTTATCTTTTGGCAATTTAGTTTACAAATCTAACACTTTGAAAGCACATACTGCAAGGTCATATCAGTTAGCTTAATTTACTTTCATAAGTGATTCCAAGAATACAGGAACTCCCCGACTTACGTAAGGGTTGTGTTCCGTAGAACACTACGTAAGTCGGAATTTCCCCCATGCTTGTGCAGCACTCGGAACTGTGCTCACTGAATTGAATCAAAAAAGAAATGTTTGACAAACTTGTAAATAGAAGTATTTATTGTATTTATTCAATGTTTTATTTCATGCACAGAAAAAATTACAAAAGCGTGCAATTTAAAAAATTTTCAAAATTATAAAAGTACAAAAAAAAGAGAGGAGACAGGCATAATGTCAGTAAGTTTTACCTCTCGAGTATCGTTGCCATTATTGACGTCTTCAGCTGATAAGTATGCCGCTGCGGAGGTTGAGGGCTGTGGAGATTTAGAAGGGGTGAGCCGAGAAACCTTACGAAAGAACATATTAATGGATGACTGGATGGTGGCTTTTTTTCTTTTCATCTTAGATTTCTTTGTAGCAAGCAAGCATATCATTCATCCCTCTGTTAACTTTTAAGAATCATTCGCTGTCAGGATCCATCTTCTCAAACCTTGCCATTGCCGATGCAATTTCACGAAATGCCATTGCCATCTCTCTGGTGATGAAGCGTCTTGGGTTAAAAATTTGCAGTGTTGAATAGCCACCTTCATCAATAATTTTTTCCAACACATCACAAAATTTCTCTGCAGCTGCAGAATCGGCACTGGCGACTTCACCGCATACTTTAACGTTATGGAAATTAGCATGATGCTTGAATCTATTAAACCACCCATTGCTTGCCATGAACTTGGGTTGGGGTTTGCCATACTTATCCTTAATATTGTTATAAATACTTGTTGCTTTTGCTTGAATGGTCATTAGACTCAGGGGTACTCGCTTCTGAATCTGATTTTCCATCCATATTATTAACAGCTGTTCCATCTTCGATATAGCACCAGAATGCTGTTTTGTGATCACTGTTGATCTTGAGTGCATTGATCCTTTGATATATTCTTTTATACATGCACTGTCCTTTAAAATAGTATTTGCTGTTGAAGCAACGAGACTGAATTCCCTTGCAATAGATGACAAACTTTGTCCTGCTTCATACTTCTTAATCATTTTCATCTTAATTTCTAAATCAATTTTGTTTCGTTCCTGGCACTACCACCACTTGCAGTTTTTGTTGGTTGTTTACCTTCATCATTGTAATATGTAAATAGGAATGAAGAGAAGTTTCTGAAAATTTGTTTTTTATATGATTGAAGATTTCACTGAAGGGGAACACAATTCACCACAAGAGTGTAAAAACCCACACAATTGCAGTTACCAGTATTATCGCAAATGCAATAAGATCCGTTTACTACCTGGTTATAATTAGATGCACTAACAGAAAAACCCAATAAACTAGAAAGTGCAATTGTTTTATGGTCATGATCTACAGAAATGTGCTTCAGAAAAATATCACAAAGGCAATCAAAATCGATTCTTATAATGGGAACATATCATAACGTTGAAAGGGTAGTGCAATTTCCATTACAAATATGACCTTTTAGAGAGATAAATAGCTTAGTAATACAGTATAGTGAAATTTTATAGTGAAATTATAGTGAAACTTGGAACGAATTACAAAAAAACAAAACAAAACAGTGTGTTATTGGGTTCACATTACGATATTTTCACGATACCTCCATTTATTCTTAAGGGATGCAAAATACGTTTCCACGATTTTTTTAAGTTTGCACTGGGCGGCAAAAACTTACGTAAAGTTGAATTTCCGTAAGTCGAGTATTATGTAAGTCGGGGAGTTCCTGTGCTAAATAAAAATTCATGACAAAAGCCTCAGACTGTATGAAAATTTGCAGACATATAAGACTAATTACTTAGGTAAATTTACTGCATGCATTAGTCTGTATGCAGTAAATTTACTGAAGTCATCATATTGGCATTGTTTCATTTTCGATGGATACCAACACTTAACAGCAGTTTCAGGGCTGTTTGGGTACCTATCCACCCACCTATGAAGGGGCAAATAGCCCTGAAATGGCCTTCTGGGTGATGGTATCCACTGAGAATAAGTAACAGTAGTCTTTTGTATTGGAGAAGCATTACTTGTTTGAAGTATAACTGAATAGGCAATTCATTGTGAAGGCATTCACAATATGAGATGTAATGGTGGTTGTTGTTATTTGGTTTTTAGGAGCATTAGCAACTAAGGCCATATTGCTCTGGGATACGCGGTGGTCATTCCCTGACCTTTCCGCATCCTCCGTATTTGGTGGTGATGGGCTCGAACCCTGGTCTAATCAAGAAGCGTGTGCTATGCACTGCTGCTCTTTCCCACCTGGCTACGGAGGTGCCAAGATGTAATGGAACAATGCCACTATAATAACTTTGGTTAATTTACTGTATATAGACATGATGCTTATGCACTGACTTATATGTCTGCGATTCCAAAATTTATTTCTTTCAGTCTCAAAGCAGTGTAGTGTTATTTGAGCAGATAAGTAATGCATCCATATTTTTTAAAACCTCTGATTTAATTTTTGACAATATCACTTTATGATGTGAAAATAATAGGAACAAATTAATATTTAAAAACATATATGTGAAAAATTTTCCCGTTTTCACAAATTTTCAAAATTCTGTGAAAAAAATACTCCAGACAGCTGACTACTAGAGAAAACTTACTCTCTTGAGTCCAGTTACATCCAGTGAACCCCCTCCTGAAAAAGATAATACTAATTTGATTATTGCCTGTATTTTAGTCATCCAATTCTCTGTTTCTGAAAACATTAATAAGGAACTTCTTTAGGCCTACCAGTAAATTCTCATATCCACTCATACAGTATGTGTACAAAGTGCATTTAAAAAGTTAATCTGCTAATTTTTATTATTTTGATAATGGCACAAGTTAAAATCTAACTACTGCTGCCCTTCAACATATTCTATAGCAATGGTGACTCATTTCTTAAAAAATTCTGTTCACTTCTAGAAAGCTGCATTAAAAGCTTCTTTGGGTATGGAGAAATGTTGAGTGCCCCTTGGTGGACTGCTGATCTTAGTGCTTATCTTGTTGCAGATATGCATCCTGGGAAATGAGTTTTGTTTTTCAAAAAAGGCTTATGAATTTGGAGCATAGAGTTGTTATTATTTGGTTTTTAGGAGCATTAGCAACTAAGGCCATATTGCTCCTGGAATATGCGTGGTCATTCCCTGACCTTTCCGCATCCTTCGTATTTGGTGGTCATGAGCTGGAACCCCGGTCTAATCAAGAAGCGTGTGCTACGCACTGCCACTCCTGCCCACCTGGCTATGGAGGCTCCTCCGAGCAGAGAGTGAGAGTTCAAGCTTGTTCTATGAAAAATGTCACTAGACCAGAGCAGTGTAAGGGTGGTAGGATGATATGGAATTATCATGATGAAAGCCCATATCATTGTGTATTGCTTTTGAACTCTTCTTTTGCAGAACAGGAAGATGTTAGTTTTTTCCAGGAACCCCCCCCCCCCTTTGTTACTTATACTTGTGATTGTTGTCTTTGGTGTGGGATTAACCAGAATAATTCTTGTGAGTCATAGGAAATGGCATACAGAACTTTTTTTTTTTTTTTTTTTCAGCAAAATGTTTTCGGAGATGGCATGTCTGCTCACTTCTGTTCACCACATTTTATTTGTGGATTAAACAATATAAATCATGGTTTCCATTGTTTAATCCCCATTGGTATGACCTGTGCAGGTGAAACATTAATCCCTATCATGTTGTGTAACAAGGGATCTTGAAATCAGTCACCTTGGTTTGCATTTGGTCTTTGCTTGCTCCCTAGTTTGAAGAAAATGATTATATATCTACTAGATATATCATCATGCCTTGAAATCAGAGTGTTGCCAAAGATAAGCATAAGAGCAGAAGAATCCTATTAGCATTAGCATTAGTAGAGGCATTTGATGCAAGAAAGCAAGCTTATGCAGCATCAGCCAAAAAAAAAAATAAATAAAATAAAATAACATAAATAAATAAAAAATAACCACTTCCACTTCACCCCTCTGTTCGTTCGAAATACCTGTCCAGCTGAGCCTTTTTGTGAGATATGAGACAGGACTGAGTTTTAGAAGTATTGAAATCAATGAAGTTGTCTTTGCCCCACTGGGGAATTACCTGGAGATTGGCATTTAAGGAATTGGTAGTGGATATTTGAGAAGTTGAAGCTGATTGAGCAGGGCGAGGTTTCTCAAAGTGGAATGCAATATGCTATCATCAGCAAAACTATGGATAGGATTTCCAGTCAGTGAAAGAAGGTCATTAATATACAAGAGGAAACAAGAGATTGTTTCCTCTTGTATAGAAACAAGATATTAATATACAAGAGGACTGAATCTTGGGGGACACCAGCATTAGTGGAGAAGTTAGAAGACAGAGAGCCATCTACCATCACCCCCAGTGAGCAGGCAGAGTTGTTTGTTGTTGTTTGGTTTTTAGGAGCATTAGCAACTAAGGCCATATTGCTCCGGGGATATGCGGTGGTCATTCCCTGACCTTTCCAGATCCTCTGTATTTGGTGGTCACGGGCTCGAACCCCAGTCTAATCAAGAAGTGTGTGGTACACACTGCTGCTCCTGCCCACCTGGCTACGGAGGTACCTGCAGGCAGAGAGAAAACTGGATAACCAATTACAAAAAATGGTTGGCAAACCATAAAATGGAAGCTTGTTTAGAAGACCTTTATACCAAACACGATTGAAAGCATTTGAGATGTCAGGGGCAACCTCTTTTACAAAGATTTTACAAATAACATAATTAATTAATGCATAACTTGATACAGAAGTTATATAAACGGAACTCATAGATAATACTCGATACTGAAAAATACATATAGATATATAGTGTTATAACTGTGTTGGGATACAAGTTTAGGAATATAATTTTGTACTGAAATTGAAATTAAATCGAAATCATGACTCAGACCAGAGTAGCAAAGCAAAAGGCTCAAGCTAATGGGAGTGTTGTGGCTCAGGGGAGAACTTAGGGGGACAGTTGCCCTCTGAATCACAGTCTTTTAAAATGCATTGCTTTCTTGATGTTTCTGGAGCAATCGGGTACGGAACATGATATTGCCATGGGGGATGTTGTTGTTGTTGTTATTTTGGTTTTTAGGAGCATTAACAACTAAGGCCATATTGCTCCGGGATATGCGGTGGTCATTCCCTGACTTTTCCGCATCCTCCGTATTTGGTGGTGACGGGCGCAAACCCCGGTCTAATCAAGAAGCATGTGCTACGCACTGCTGCTCCTTCCCACCTGGTTACGGAGGCACCCATGGGGGATGTTTTTGTGTGTGTGTGTGTGTGTGTGTGTGTGTGTGTGTGTGTGTGAGTGATGTAACGAGTGTAAGGAAATGAAGTGACACCTCAGCGTTGTTATGGGCCTATATGAGAGCTTGAAGGACAAGGTGGATGATCTTGAAGGATCTAAATTGAGGGGCCTATCAAGCTCTCAGCTGCCCACATCAATGCCAGAGATTGCACTTGATCATCACACAACACAGCGGCAACCCCCAAGGCAAAATGCGCTAGTCCCCCAGTAACTAGTAGTTGTTGGTGACTCAATTGTCAGGGAAACGGGGAACACGGTATGTAAAAAGGATAGATGGAATAGGACTAGGGAATGTCTGCCTGGGGCAAAGGTTGATGATGTTGTAGAGCAGAAATCATCTTTTAAGAGCACAAAAGGTGATATTGTTGTACATGTTGGCACTAATGATATTAAGAGTAGGTGACTGGCAGAATTACTTAACAAGTACAGGTCACTGTTGAAAGAAAGCCATGAATTAGGGTTGAATTTGAAAGTGTCTGCAATTCTGCTCAGACACAATTGGAGAGAGTATATGATGAGAGCCTTGTCGATTGATTCAGCCCTGGAGAGAGAGAGAGAGAGAGAGAGAGATTGTGCTAGGCTCAAGGGGCAGAATTTGTTTCAGCCTGGTCTGTGCTTGTTCACGGAAGAGACTGCTTCTACAGGAATGGGATACAATTAAATATAAAGGGTGCAAGGATATTTACTGATGCTATCGCCAATATCGAGGTCTTTTGTGTCACCTGTTATTTTATATGTATCCCATGCATTTTTCTTCTCTGCCACATATCTCATTAGTTCACCTGACATCCATGTAGGCCTAAACTTTGAACAGTATTTCTTAGTTGGTATGAAAAGCCAAGCTTTGAAGATTAACTCCTAGCATTGGTGTACATGCAAGTATACATGCACCTGTTGTTATTCTTAGCTACCCTAACACAGCCCATGTATTTACTTGTTCTGCGATGACTCCCAGCAGTCTCTGAGATCCTGTGCATCTTGCTTCCAGTCTGCTGCTCATTCCAATAGAAGCCGCGCAAGAATCACTTTCACTTGTGCCGGCGGCTACAGTTAATCTATTAGCCTGTCTATTCCCCTCATGCTAGCAGTTTTCCAACCCACCTAACAATGCTTTGATGTCATCAGCAAATATTCTTAGACCCTTTCTATTTAAGTGTATCCCATCTCTGTAGAAGCAGTCTCTCCTGTTAACAAGCACAGACCACGCTGAGAAAAATTCTACCCCACGAGCCTTGTATAATCTCTCCAGGGCCGAATTAATTGACAAGGCTCTCATCATATACTTCCTCCTATCTTATCTGGGCAGAATTGCGCACACTTTCAAATTCAACTGTAGCTCATGACAATTTTTCAACATTGACCTGTACTTATTAATTAAATCTGCAGATCTCTTTCTCTTGATGTCATTAGTGCCAACAGGTACAACAATATCATCTTCTCTGCCCTTAAAAGATGATATCTGCACAAAGTCATCAACTTTTGTCCCGGGCAGGCATACCCTGGTTCTGTTCCACCTATCCTTTTTGCACAATATATTCTCCATTTCCCTGGCAGTAGAGTCACCAACAACAACTAGTTCCTGTGGAGCCTGATGTTCAAATGTAAGCTCTGGCATTGATGTGGGTAGCTGAGTGCTCGATGGACCCCTCAATTTAAATCCTTCGAGGGCATCTACCCTGTTCTCTAATCTCTCCTAAAGGCCCATAACAATGCTAACTTGGTGCCTTATTTCCTAGCACTAGTTTCATCGAACACGCACAAAGACATTCCCCTTGGCAATATCATGTCCATTTCTGATAGCTCAACAAACATCAAATCACAACAAAATAGTATACTACTAAATTTAAATCAAAAGTTATACAAAAACAGTAATTTCAAATCAGTAAATAAAAAATGTCAACTTAGCTGCTTTAAACATGTCTAGCTTCCACTAGTACATTTCAAAAAGGCTGTGAGAGGACAACCACCTCCCCTCATTTCTTCCTGAACCACTGCACTCCCACCACCTTGAGCCTTTTGCTTTGCTGCTCTCTTTTGAATTTGATTCAATTTCAGTACAATTAAAAATAATAACACTAAACTTATATCCCAATGTAATAATAACATTATATATATATATATTCCTGTATTGAGTTCTATCTTCTACCGAATTATGTCATAAGAATTTCATATCTCCTATCAAGTTTAAGTTATATGTATTAAGTTATAACATTACATTTGTAAAATCTAAGTGGTTATATGTATTGAGTTAAAATATTACCTTTGTAAAATCTAAGTAGTTATAATAGATAATTAGGGCCGTGCGGTCGATTTTCTCAGTATGATGCAAGTGTTCAAAATGCCGCCTCTTAATGGTTCAAATTGTATTTTGATTTCGCTGCTTATGCCGCCCCCTTACGGCGCCGCCTGATGCGGCCGCTTCTCTGTATCATGGTACGGCACGTCCCTGTAGATAATAAATTTAACTATCTGTTGCCACCCACATTGGATTGAATTCTCACTCTAGCTATCTCTGCCAAATCCCGATTTTAAATGCTCTACGAATATTACTGTTGTACGTTACAACATACCTAACAAGTTAAAATTATTAAAATCATAAGTAAGCCTGTAATTTATATTCCTCTGCTGATACAGATTACACTGCTATAAAGTTACGTAGAAACTTCCATTATCTGCCATATATATGAAAACAATGGCAGAAGATTCGAATGCTATTGCGATTCAGTGCTGGCAGAAATCGACTGTGGTTTTCTATGCAATTACAAGGCTGAGTAAAAAATAAATGCACCAAATTAATCAGAAAATCACAAAAAAAAAAAAAAAAAAAAAAATGCTATACTACTAAATTTAAATCAAAAGTTATACAAAAACAATAATTTGAAATCAATAAATAAAAAAAAGTTGACTTACCGGTTTGAACACATCGGGCTCCCACTAGCCTAGTCAGCAGACTCCAGTTTTTTCTGGTGGAAATACTTGTAGAATTTGCTTCATCTCCATTTACTTTAAATGCAGTAGAATTGAAAGTTGAATACACAGGTTTTAAAAAACACAGTAAACTATCTTTTTGCTTGTTCTTGTTTTTCTTTTTCCTCTTTTCACTTTCTGATACATAATAGCATTTCATATTCACTATTCATTCAATCATGTTGTTTAAATAACTTACTCTTAACCCTTATACGATAATTATCAATTCAATAAATGTTATAAATTAGAGTAAAACAAATTTTCAAAACATAAAAAAGTATACAAGCGACAACAATTATTGTTGGTTTTCAATATCAGCACTTATTTACAGCAAGGTTGAAGTAACAGAAAGGTAAAAAGCAAGTTAAATCAAAAGGACTCAATCTCAGTGTTAATGTCAACCCAGCAGTATTGCCAACAGTGAGTTTGTAGTGAACTTGCCCCTCCTCTTGTATTTTAAAACTTAATGGTAGTTGAAACTGTTGGCACGAGATCGAAATTTTAAATGATCAAATTAATTTAAAAATCATCAAAAAATGATTTAAAAAATCATCAAAAAATGATTTTAAAAAAATCATCAAAATTTTAAATCATTATAAAACATAAAATAGATATATACACTTTTGTGTTTTCTTTCTTAGAATTGGGCTCACTCGGTGCTTCTGGGTGCACTGTATGTACCTTTAAATCTGCCTCTGCTGCATACTCTTGTTTCTTTATTTTATTTACTAATATTAACAATGTTGAATTTAAAAAAAAAAAAAAACATGCCAAGTAGAGTACTAAATGCAACAATAAATGACCACACACTGAGTTGTAAAGAGTGTCTTAGTATCTTCAACATTTCAAGTTAAATATGAAATAAACAACACTTTCTTGGGAAACAATTTCTATGAAGTAAAGAAACTTCACCATAAATGATTCCTAGAATTTAATATTTATCATTCCTTTCCCAAAACTAGAAATTAAGAAAGAGGGTTATATCTGGGTTTATTCCTTCTTGAGTCCTTAAAAAGAGCAACATAAGCTGGAAAGAATTTTATACTGGAGCAAATTACATGTTAAAATTGCATGGCATTTTATAGGTTTGACCATGGGGCCAGAAGAAAAGTGTGTTAAATTGGATGACCACTATAACTGGAATGTTTTAACAGGAGTTTACTGTATATAACTGTTATATAGAGTCTCATGTGATTTTTAATTATATAAATTTTATTATTGTAGTTTTATTTATATTATTTCAAATACTCATTAATTTTATAATTAATTTATTTTTTCTTTTTTTATAGATGACTTAAGTTGTCCAGAATGTGAAGTAATATTACAAGAATTAGAAAACATTGATGATGATACTGACCGTCATGGAATACATTTTGTGAAGACAAATGATATCAAATTGGCTGAGGATTTGGGAGTAATAAATATTCCTTCTTTGGTATATTTTGAGAATAAAATTCCCAGTATATGTTCAGGTTTGTGAAATATTAAAGTTGAAAAATTTTTAATATTATTTTATTTTTATCTTATTTTATTGATAGCATCACACAACAGCATATGATACAGGGTTCAGAATAATATAATGTGATTAATTAAATAAATATAATAAATTAGTATAAAATAATTAACGGGTCTATATTAAAAAAACATAACTGGGTATAACAGCATAATTTAAAAAGAGCAACAGTGAGGGAGTCCTGGATATAGCAGTTCTTCAGACAGCATTCAGAGTTTTCTTAGATCCTGAAGGAACTTAACTTTCTCCTGGAAAATATATATTTCTGTGATATTTGCAATATCATCAGTTTATTAATTATGCTGGGTTTTTTTCCCAGATTGGTTTTTAAGGTATAATTCTCAAAACTTTCTCTTTTCGGATGGCTGCCAGTGAGCAGTTGAGGTGTATCTTCCCTCTAAGTTCTGGTGAGATGTAGTTTTTTTCTCCCTGTATTACAGCAGTTTTGTATCAGCCTTGTTTCTGTAATTAGAGGCTGAAAATCAGAGTTGTTTTTTTTTTTTTTTTTTGATTTGGTAGTTGTTGGCGCATCGGCTTCTGTGGCCATATTGCACCTCCCAAGGTTTTTGCAGTACTTTGATCCAAGCCCTAGGCGGGAATCGAACCCGCGACCTTTGGGTTGCCGGGCAGGTACTTTACCCACTCGGCTAGCCCGGTCGGCAATCAGAGTTGTCTAGTAGCAAGTACATTCCTGTAAACCAGTGTATTTCTTTTGTAGATTGGAATGGTACTATACAGAATGTTCTCTCACACATCAGTCTTTGTTGTCAAGCTGCTAAATGAGTTTTGGATGGGCACTTGTAATGAGCCTTGTTCTTCTTCTTCATTACATTAACTTTAAATAGGTAAAACAGAGCAACTGAAAAATAAAATAATTAATTTCTTATTTTTTTATGTTTATTAAATATTTAAACAATATATTTGTTTCCAACCTGTAGACAGATCACTGTCCACAGGTTGCTCTGAACTTTCTAGACAGTGATCTAACTATAAAATTCAGAACTGGCTTTTCTGCCTATCTATAATGCAGCATTTATTCAGTTAATTTTTTGTTGTAGATAATCCTATGATGAATTATTACTTTTAAATTACATACTTCATAGTAGTATTTGATAACTTTTAATATGTAAAGCAATGTGTACTTAATGCACATGCTGTGCTCCCGTTGTTGGCCTCATGTATTACGTTGCATATTCTTTTGTGTTCTTGAGTGCATGAGACATCTGACAACAATACATATAGATATTAAGTGGTGGAAAAGTCAAAAAGTAACAAAAATTGTTTCTTGCAATTGTGACCAACTGATTTCTTTTTAAACTTAGTTTTGAAAGAAATCAGTTGGCAGTTTTAAAAACGAGTTTTCTGCTTAGGGTAATGAATATTTTCAGATGAAAACTGCAGAAAGAAAGTGCAATGTTGTTTTTGTGGGGTTTCCTCATTTCCATGTTAAATGAGAAGATATTAATTTATGTTCGAGCTCTCCGATTTGGAACAGTGCTGTTTTACTTGCCTACCAGAGCTCTCAAAACAAAACCACTAGAAGGATTTATAGGTATCAAAAATAAAAAAAAGTAAAGTTTCTTTGTGAAACAAGAAATTAATAAAGACATGAAGAAAAACAATGTAAGTACCTTTTTTTTTGGAACTTTCTTGCACTGTTCACCCTAACATTCCCATTGTTTCTTTCAAACTGGTGGCTTAAGGATCTATTTAAAATCACCCTAAAATAGAGAGAACTTTAAAAAACTTGTTGTTTACAATATTGAAACTTATAATTAAGTTATTTATTGAAACTGTGTATATGTTTAAAACTATTTGTCTTATCTCAACGGTGTAAAGTGAATACAGTTTATGCTAAAAACCAGGCAAAGTAAAATACACTGGAAGGACAGAATTCATGGAATACCTTTACCTCATTCTTGGGCAACGTGACACTGTCACCCCTCTTGCTAGTGGACGAACCCACTGCTTGGCAGGTAAATAGGTTCACTGCATTCACGTAGATGGTGATTCGATGTCAGTATGGATAAACGTCGCGAGTTAACCAACTTTGAAAGAGGGGTAATAGTGGGTGCCCGATGTTTGTTTATTTGTTTGTTATTTGGTTTTTAGGACCATTAGCAACTAAGGCCATATTGCTCCGGGAATATGCGGTGGTCATTCCCTGACCTTTCCGCATCCTCCGTATTTGGTGGTGATGGGCTCGAATCCCGGTCTAATCAAGAAGCACTGCTGCTCCTTCCCACCTGGCTACGGAGGCGCCCTGGTGCCCGATGTGTGGGTCACTCTATCTCGGAGGTGGTACAGAAATGGCATTATTCCCATTCAACAGTATCAAGAGCGTATCGGGAATATGCCATTTCCAGAATAACATCTTACCATGGACAGCACTGTGGACAGAGAAAGGTGGTGAATGAACTTGGCCGTCGATTGTCTGTCTCACATTGTTTCAGCCAACTGGAAAGTGTGTATTTAGTGTCAAACGGCACCAGGGGTTTCCCCCATCTCCGCCTGCCAACTGGAGAGTGACAGTGGCACAAATCACCACCGACTTCAACGAGGGAGTTGCCAGAAACATCTCTAACCAAGACTAGCAGACAGTCATTATTCGCAATAGGTTATGGGAGCCACCGACCTACCAGAGTCCCATTGTTAACACCTCAGGACTCTACACCTCAACTGGGTGAAAGAACATCGCCACTGGACCTTGGATAATTGGAGACCGGTCTCCTGGTTTGATGAGTCCCATTTCCAGTTATTTCGAATAGGCGGGAGGGTGCATATTTTGCGGAAACTTCAATAACAATAACATCTCTGAACGGTCTAGGTTATGCATCCATCCTTGCAGATCATTTGCATTCATTCATAGTCATCATGCACCCACAGGGCAGTGGACTCTTCCAGCAGGATAATGTGCCTCCCCACAGAGCCATGTTGACTAGAACATTGTTCAACTAGCATTCCACAGATTTTAACATCATGGAATGGCCTCTCTGTTCACTGGACATGAACCCTGTGGAGCATCTTCAGGATGCTATGGAAAGGTCCATTCGAGCTTTGTAACCTCCACCCAGGAATGCGACAGAATTATGGACAGTGGTGCAGCAAGCATGGTTGGAAACACCTGAGGAATACTTTCACTACCTAGTGGCTAGTGGACGCAATGTCTTGCCATGTGACTGCCCTTGCCCTTGTCTGGGCAAAAGGCGGCCCTACCCATTATTAAGGTAGGTATCCCATGATTTCTGTTCACTCAGTGTATAATTCTGTTTTAGTCAGTGACTAAACATTTCAAGCAGCATTAACATTTCAAACTAATTACTAACTATTTGTTAGTAATTAGTTTGAAATGCCAGTGTTGTTTTATTTGTTGCAATCTCAAACTAAAAAGGATGCATACTAAAATCTCTGGAGCTTCATAAATTTTAATTTCAAACTGTAAATGTCTTATGAGTAGTTGCCAATTTCTTTTAGCAAATCTTAAACTCTTGATATGTGAAGTGAAGCTAAGAGCTCCTAACCTTTGTTTTATCCTTAGGAAACCCAGACACCTGTACAAAGAGGGGGGGAAGGATTTAAGGTGATTTATATATGAAAAAGAACTGAGTTTAATATCTTTGTATTTCTGATTATAGCCAAATAAATAGCACAGTCATGTGTAACTGTTTATTGCACTATAATCTAACACTTCTAGCAAAGACTTTTGTTTCAAGAAAGGAGACAGTATTATCAATAATTTTATGTATCTGTGAATTAGTGTTAATACTTTCATTAAGAGAAGAGTTGCAGTAAGTCAAGGTAACTTTCTTATTTAAAAGGTTCATTCATTGAAATATTTTTCCAGACATAAGGCATTCACTCTTCACATTATTAACTATCAGGACAACAGAGCACACATGGACATTATTTTGGCTAGCAGTTGACAGGATATTATTTATATTAGATTTTGAAGAGACTTGTCTTTTCTTGTTACTTTCTTTTAGCAGAATGGATAATGCTAATGTCAACAATCCTTGCCATGTGGAAACTCGCCATTTGTTTAATCCAGGTTTGTTATTAGATACACTCACCAGGAGAATCATTACTTTGTACTAGCATTTTTTTTTTAGTGTTGTAGAATGCTTACAGAGAAGAGCAGGCTCGACGAAGGATGACCTTACTGTTGTTGTGAATGCACATTTACAATGGAAGGCCTCTTCCAACATTACTAACACTCCTTTACTTAGAAATAGAGATTCTTATGAACTGCTGTAGTCATCCATAATTAGATGTTTTTAGGGTTACTATTTGAATGTTCACAATATTTCAGCAACCTGATGAACCTGTAGACATGCTTTATCATCACTTGGTTTCTCAGAGAGAATGAAGGGATATCAAACTACGAGATTTGGGATTCATTGAATATCTTATTTATCACTAGACCATTGTGGGAGTCAGTGAGATGAGACTTCATATCTTTAAAAAGGACCCACATACTGTTGATGATGCATTATAGATATGCAGAGAAATAGAACTTATTCATCTGGACAGCAGTGTAGGTGTTTTCTGACAGGTTCAGAGAACAGGGGGAGTATGCAGACAAGAAAACAGAGGTGATATTACAGATCTGCAACATACAGCTCAGAAACGTGAAGGAGTAGTTTAATGAACAGCTTTCTGTTATTAAGAAGAGTCAGGAAGAATTTTTTTTTAATTTCAAAAAGGAGAGAATTCTTTCTCATACTTATTACTTTCCAACTCATTCTGTCCCTCACACTATCAGAAGTCAAGTTCCTCAAACTAAATTGCGCGCCTCCGTAGCCAGGTGGGAAGGAGCAGCAGTGCGTAGCACACGCTTCTTGATTAGACCGGGGTTCGAGCCCGTCACCGCCAAATATGGAGGATGCGGAAAGGTCAGGGAATGACCACCGCATATCCCGGAGCAATATGGCCTTAGTTGCTAATGCTCCTAAAAACCAAATAATAACAAACCTCAAACTAAAAAAATCAAACAGATTTTTTCTTTTCCTTTGGAAAGTCTGGTTACTGCAGCTATTTATGTAGACTGAATAGGGAAAATCATGCAAATCAAAGATAGTAAGGAAGTGAATCTACCTATCAGCAGAATAAGGCAACAACATTCAATGAAAGGGCAGTTCTTTTAGTCCCTGATTCAATAAGCACATTTGCATAGTCAGTTGGGAGTGGTAGAGGAAATGAAAGATTTTCTACAGTTTTAAGTATGAGTATTGTTTCCCATTCTAGAGGTGGAGGAAGATGAGATATTCTTATTCCTTACCTGTAATTATGAAAATATTGGTAAGGAATTGTGGGCAAAAAATTTGCCTAGCCTATTTAGACAAAGGATGGAGAAGTCATTTACCTCACATTATTGATAGCTTTCATTTTTAAAACTTAAAGGAGAGGGTTTCAATACCTAAACTACCTGTCAGGTTTAGACCTGCTTTTGGAGAAAAACATCAGTTGAATTGGTTCACACATTTAGATATCACATCACTTGGGGCTGATAATAGGATTAAGTTGGAGTTCCTTGTGAACAAAAGACCTTTGAAGACTGTAGCACAAATGATCCTAGGACAAGACTTTCTTGTGCTAAAACTGTTTGCAACTTTGGGAGAAAAGATTCTTGACAAAAAGATCCATGGGTCTCTTTTTGTCTAAAATATCATAAACTCTGTTATCGATTCTCCATCTCTTCTTGAACAAATACCTTTCACTATGCCCTGTTTGAATTCTCGTTGTAAAATTAATTTCTCACTGCCCATTCCTCGGACTCATCATTTACTTGGTAGTCCTTTGTTTCATTTTCTTCAGGTATTGAATAATTACAACATTGATTTTACACTTAATCCATTTATGTATAAGAATTTGCTTCTTACTCTGTTTACTTAATCTAAATTTTTTGTATATTTTAATGCTGGTTTTGCATTGATTATTACTGTTTTGCATTTTCAGTAACTATTAGTGTTCTCACCATTATTTGGGGTCTGTGTGCCCTGTGTGTAAGCAGTCTGTACATATAAATAAATAAATAAATAAATTGAAGGATAAACAATCCCATTGATTGGAACAGAGAAATAAACAAGTTTGGAGGAGAGATTAAATACTTCAGATATCCTGTGGAAAGAAAATCTATTAATTGCTGATGATTGAGCCCTCAGCACGATGTTTACTTTAATGAACTCCTTTAAAGAACGTTGGACAATCTCTCTCTCTCTCTCTCTCTCTCTCTCTCTCTCTCTCTCTCTCTCTCTCTCTCTCTCTCTCTCTCCTTTACTAGGTAAAGGGGAAATATCAGATTTTCTAATGGAGTTTATAATGATGCACTTAATTTTTTCAGAAAAGATTGATGCTTTGAAGGAGAGAGAGTAGGAGATGAACACTGTCCACGTCACCACCAATAAGCCATTTGTCGATACAAAACTTTTTTTTTTACATCACTATATAACTTTCCTTTAATAGTTGTGGAGAAAAAGAATGGGGACCTTCACTTTGTTTTAGATCTCAGAACAAGTCAATAAAGTGACTCTTCTGATCAACTAACTTTCCTCTCAACAACTCAGAGGATCTGCTTATGCCTCTCCAAGGTGCCAAAATATTTTCAAAATTAGATGTCAGTTTGGAATACCATCAAATCCCTCTGTGGCCCAAAGACAGAAAATTTTTCTCATTCTCAATATTTTTCTCAAAAATTTAATCTGTCAGATGCTCCAGGGAGTAGATAAAACTCCTGGGAAAAAGTGTACTATGCTATTTACTAATCTGTGCCAAGAATCTCTGGAGAAGCTATTAAGGGAAGTTTTCCGTAGTCTGAAGGAAACCAACTTAAGCATCACATGTTTCAAATGGTCCTTTTTCCAATAGGAAGTCAAGTATTTTGGACACCTTATAATGCAGGAAGGTATTAGACCTCTTGAGAAGAATGTAAAAGCCATCATTCAGTGTGCCCCTTCTAAAAATATGAAGCAAGTCCATACACCTGTACTCTCATTTTTGTTTTACAGTTCTTATATCACACCATACTGGCTCAAAACCCAGGGTCCTGAGCTGGATATCATCATTCTTCTCTTTCTTGGTGATTCCCTTCTACTTTTGACTCTCTCTCTCTCTCTCTCTCTGCACCTCAGTAGCCGGGTGGGCAGGAGCTGCAGTGCGTAGCACACGCTCCTTGATTACACTGGGGTTCAAGCCTGTGACCACCAAATATGTAGGATGCAGAAAGGTCAGGGAATGACCACTGCATATCCCCGGAGCAATATGGCCTTAGTTGCTAATGCTCCTAAAAACCAAATAACAAACAACAACTCTCTTGCTCTGAGGGAAACTCAGAAATTTTTTTTTTGGCTGGTGCAGCATAAGCCTCAGGCTTCCTTGCACCATATAGCCAATAATAATAATAATAAAAATAATAATAAAATCACACTGGCCACCCATGTTGACTTGGTGGACTACCTTAGACTCTCTGTGCTTCTAAACCTATCTCTCTGTTCTCTCTGTACCCACCACTTTCGATGACTTTACCAGTACTTCAAATTCATTAAATTTATTTACTCTACTCCTAGCATTGGTACACACAAATATGTTGGCTCCTGTGTTTACTCTTAGTAATCCCAGCCTGTGTATTTTTCTGTATATGTATTTCTGTGTATTTCTTTGTCTCTCACATGGGCTGTGTAATCCTGAAAATAGAGTTACCAAGTTTTCTCATTCATAAAAAGTGAAGAAAAGAAAAATACTGCACAGCTGAATTGAGGAGACCTTTGAGAAGAATATTAAGCATTAAAAAAAAAATACACCACCATAAAATTTATTTATTGTAAAAGAAGCCTTTTCATTTCCCTGAAATTAAAGTATGTTTTTAATATACAGTAGAGTCATGGATTATGGGAAGGTTAGGTGCTAGTATTTCCACATGTGTGAATTCTCATTTATGTGGTAATACTAGCATATGCTAGTTCCTCCCCATTTTCTATGGGGGGAATACTAACGTGTATACTGTACAGGGAAATAGAATAGGCCAGTAAATTAGAGAGTCTTATAATGGGGGATTTTAATTTCCCAGATATTGACTGGAATTTGTGGGTTGGTCACTCACACACTAGCAAGGCTTTTGTGGATTTATTGGATGATTGTTTTCTACACCAGCATGTTCGGGAGGTAACTAGAGGGAGTAATACTCTTGACCTGATTATCAGTAGTGATTCTTCATGCATTAAGAAACTGCAGATAAAGCAACCACTAGGTGGCAGTGATCACAGTGTGCTGAAGTGGGATTTACTCAAGGAGGTAACTACCATCAGAGGTAAAGGGAAGGGTTTTTGCTTTCGTAAAGGCGACTATGATGGTCTGAAACAGTATTTAAATTCTATACAGTGGGACCAACTGATGATGTTACCAACAGCAAATTCAAAATGGGAAGCATTCAAGGAACTAATCTTGGAAGCTACCAGGCTTTACATACCAACCAAGAAATATTGTTCAAGGTTTAGGCTTAAATGGTTGTCAGATGAACTAATGAGACATATGGCAGAGAAGAAAAATGCATGGGATACATACAAATTAATGGGTGACATGGAAGCCTATGATAGATATAAGTTTGTCTGTAACCAAGTCACAAAGGAGATTAGGCAGGCAAAGGAAGATTATGAGAAATCCTTGGCAAAGGATGCAAAGAAAAACAGAAAAGAGTTCTTTACCTATTTAAACTCAAGAAGGAAAGGGATGAATCAGATTGGTCCATTGGATGTTGATGGTTCAACAGTTGAGGATCCTGCTCAGGTGGCTAAAAATCTAAACCAGTATTTTGCATCTACATTTACACATGAGGAGTTATTCAGGAAGGGGAATGTCATAGGTGAAGTAAACATTGGCACTGAGCTAGATGATTTTCTAATAACTGAGAGGAAAGTGGAGGAGAAATTGTTCAGGATAAACATAAAAAAGGCACCTGGGGTGGATGGGATCTATCCAGTTATATTAAAGGAGGCAGCAAAGGAAGTAAGCAAACCCCTAGCCATAATTATGAGAGCTTCTTTGGACTCAGGGGAGGTACCCATAGACTGGAGATGTGCAAATGTAACCCCAATTCACAAAGGAGGATCAAAGGCTGACACAAGTAATTATAGACCTGTTAGTTTAACTTCTGTTCCAGGTAAATTAATGGAGACACTGGTTCAAGAAGCACTGCAGGATCATCTGGACAAGAATTCAGTTATAGCTCAGACACAGCATGGTTTTGTTAAGGGCAGGTCTTGTCTGACCAATTTGATTGGATACTATGATGTAGTCACAAAAGAACTGGATGCAGGGAATAACTTTGATATTATATACTTGGATCTTAGAAAGGCTTTTGATACTGTTGCGCATGGAAGACTGCTGCACAAATTGGAGCAGTGTGGCATTGGAGGCAAATTGCTGCTATGGATAAAGGGATGGTTGAGTGGCAGAAGACAGAGAGTGGTAATCAATGGACACTGCTCAACGTGGACTAATGTTATTAGTGGAGTTTCTCAGGATTCAATGTTGGGTTTATTGTTATTTTCTGTATTTATAAATGATATTGATGATGGTATATCAAGCTTAATGTCCAAGTTTGCAGATGATACAAAGGTTGGCCGGGTTGTTAAGGACACTACTGATGCTATGTTGCTGCAACAGGATCTGGAAAGGTTGAGCAGATGGGCTGAGAGGTGGCAAATGAAGTTTAACATTGACAAATGTAAAGTACTACATATGGGGAAACAGTAACCCCAGATCAACGTATCAACTCTGTGGTACTACGCTGACAGTGGTAGAGAATGAAAAGGACCTGGGGGTAATTGTGCAGGCAGATATGAAGTTCTCTGAGCAGTGCAGACGAGCTGTAAGAGTAGCTCATGGTGTCTTGTCAATGATATACAGGAATTTTTCCAGCAGGGATAAGGAGGTGATTATTCCATTGTATAAGGCAATGGTCAGGCCACACCTAGAGTACTGTATACAGGTCTGGAGGCCTCATTTCAAAAAGGATGTAGAGCTGCTGGAACGAGTACAGAGAAGGGCAACAAGATTAGTGAATGGAACAAAGGGTTGCTCTTATGAAGAAAGGCTTAAGTTTTGCAAATTACAGAGTCTGGAGACTAGGCATCGGCGAGGTGATCTGATAGAGGTGTATAAGGCTTTGAATGGCTTGAGCATGCTCAATGCTGATGGGATTTTTCCTCTTGCTCAGAATAATCACCTGAGAGAGCATAAATTCAAATTGAGGAAGGACGGATGTCGGATAGATGTGCGGAAATTTGCCTTTAGCCAGCGGGCAGTTGGTTTGTGGAATAGACTTCCATCACTTGTTGTTGAAGTTGATAGCCTAAACAAATTTAAGGCTCAGCTGGACAGGTATTTCGATCGAACGGAGGGGTGAAATGGGAGTAGTGGTTGTTTTTTTTTGGCTGATGCTGAATAAGCTTGCTTTCTTGCATCATATACCTCTACTAATGCTAGTGTACATCGGTGTTTCACTATAGAAAACTACTGTATTAAGGCAAAAGTAGGTAACTTCTATAAATCATGTACATACGTATAAACTTTTTTTTTTTTGGTGTAAATTGAATGCACAAATACAGTCGGGGTGCATCTATAGGTGCACCCCGACTCTACTTGTGCAGGAAGGCCATATTTAAGCTAAAGGCACACATTATCATCCTTTTAATTCTTACAGTGTCATCTAGTTCAAGTAAAAATTCTTACTTATTCAGAGCAAAAAGTTGATACTGCACATCTGTTCTGATATTGAACTTCCCCTTTCCATTCTTTTCCTTCTCAAGGATTGCAGATTGCCATCATAAAACAGGCAAACTATAACAACAAATCATAAACATGAATCAGGAGGGAGATATGTGTCTATTTTTTTACAATGCTGTAATATGTTCTTTCAATAAACCATTCTCATTATAGTGAAGTTTCATTGTATATACCATCCTCTAAATCAGGATGTTTCACAGTAGTGCACATAAAGAAGTAGCATACCTGTATTTCTATTTCTGAATGATTTTCTCTTTTTAATATAGGTGACTTGACTCAAGAGGAAAAGGTTTTAGAATGGTTGATGAAACAAAGGAATGAAGATACAATCGAAAATATTAACCGTGAGATGCTATACAGATTAATTGAAGAACAAGACTATCTTGCTGTCTACTTTTGTATGTATAGAATCTATACATCAAAGTAAATATACAGTTCAATTTGCTTTCTTTTCAGTTTATTGCATGGTGATATCATAATTGCTCATTTAAAAATAAATATTTACACAAATGTAACAAAGAAATATAAATCATTTTTTATATCTTTTAAGGGTAGTAATTACAGTAATCACAACTTTGTTATTTTTGACTATTCAAGCATGCTTTGTATTAGGTCTTTTAGTGATAATCAAAATATCTGAATTTTTATAGTTTGCTCATAATATTTTATTAATTTTTGTTAACCATTAAAATTGTAGAACTTTCACATGATTATCTCTCTATATTTTAATTTTTTTTACTGGTTTAATAACTAATTAATAGTGAAGCATGGTTTCAGGAGTGCAAACTAATTGTAGCTCAGGAAGCTTATTGATTGCTGACAGCTAGTCAGGAAGCCATAGTAATTCAGCTCTCGCCCATATCATTATTTACTTGTTGATGATAATGTCTGTACAGTAGAAAAGATGGACCCAGTTTATATTTTGCTCTCAACAAAAAAAAAAAAAAAAAAAAAAAAAGGAAAGAAACATTCCCTTTGCAGTTACAATCAACAAATGTGTGAGACAAAGACTCGGTTGCATTGGTCTTCTTATAGATCAAAATAAGCTGATCTTCAGGCACAATCAGTGGTACATGACTTAGTCTCACTGTAATTATGTCCGTCACCAAATTATTGGTATCCTTTAGACCAAGAACGGTTCTCAGTATTATATATAAAGAAGTTTTCAGCAGTATATCCTCAGGGCTAGAAATAGATTAACATACATTTTTCTTTTTCAGTTGTATTTTAATTATTATAGAAATAGGTTAATATATTTTTTTATTTATTATTTGATTAATCCCCACTGAATACAGAATTCATCGTAAATCATCCATAAGATTCCAAATATGTTAATTACTTTGACTGTTCTACACGTTTTGCAAACCCTTGGGCTTTCCAGTGAATTGAGCTGTGGCTGGATATCCCAAGAAGTTATAAATAAATTAATAATGTAGAGGACTTAAAATAAAACTTTTTTTTTGTTTTTATAGAATATCCTAAATGCAAGCAAAATTGATTTTTGCCAGCTTATGAACTTTTTATACAAAAAAAAAACCAAAAAAAAACAAACCACATCTATAGTCAATCAAAGGTTAAGAACAAAGCACTGTGATGGCTACTTTTATTATTTGATGAAAGAAATAGTCCATTGCAAAAATTGTTGTCATGCAAGGCAGATTGCAATTAAAAATTAATGAAATTTTAAATAATTTAGAAAACAAACAGTAAATTTAGAATATCTAAAATAAATAAATAAATTTGTTAAATCAGTTTGGTGTGACATAAGCACTGGGAAAGGAAAATTGAGAATAGGAGTTTGTTATAGTCCTAATGACTCTGAGTACAACAAACAACTGTACCAGCTGTACAGGCCCCGAGTGCCAAGCGAGTGACTAAAGCGATTCTTCAGTGATTTGAAAGCGATTTTCTTAAAAGAGCGATTGATTGTAGTTGAACGTTATTTTCTAATTTCCAAAGTTATATAATTTTGCTCTTCTAAAGTAAAGAAGTCAGCTTACTCAACAGAAAGGAAAGCCACTACTAATCTACTAACGCACTAACACTAACAACCTTATCACTTGGTCACTGGTGGCACCACTCCTGCCTCCACGTGGTGGGGCTGGAAGCCTGGGAGGAGGAATCCACTCTCCCGGGACAACACAAAACAGTCCTACTATGGATCTCTTGATCCAGATTCAAGTAGACATGACGACCATGATAATTTGAATAAATCCCATGCTAAGAGACAAAAAAAAGAAGGGACAGATTTTTCTGCTCCTCTCTTCTTAATATTGCATTCCTCCACAGACCAACCATTGAGTAAGCTCTCCCCATTTTTGATTCAGAAATGTCTCGAAAATGTGGCTGGGCCTCCAAAAATGGTTCGGTGACTAAGATCTGGAGACCTATTAGTGGAGATGAGTGAACATAGACATGCTGAAAGACTCTTGAAAATATCTACCTTTGGTGGAATTCCCACAAAGGTTACCCCACATGCCACCTTGAACTCCTCTAAAGGGGTAATAACTGAATGGGATCTTCTAAATGTATCAGAGGATGAACTTGTCTCCGAATTAAGTAACCAAAATGTATTCCAGGCAAAAAGAATTGTCATCAAAAAAGATGACACTACACGAACTGTCCCTACACGAACAGTCATATTGACATTTAAGTCACCAAATCTCCCCACAACTATAAAAGCTGGATATCTCAGATGCCATGTTCGACCGTACATTCCCAACCCAGTTCAGTGCTTTAAGTGCCAAAAATTCGGTCATTCGCAAACTGTGTGCAGAGGTATAGTCACTTGTGCTTCTTGTGGTTCAAAAGAACACACACATACGGACTGTAATAATGAAACCCAAAACTGTCCTAACTGCCAGGGAAATCATTCTGCCTTCTCTAAGGACTGTATCCAATGGAAAAGAGAGAAGAACATTCAGAAATATAAAATAGAGAACAAAGTGTCATATCAAGAGGCAAAGAAACACTTTGCAATCCCTACTAAATCATCTACATACGCCTCAGTTACTCAACAGCTACGCACAATATCAACTCAGACTGACTGCTCCGTCCCTCCAAATATCTCTATATCTGGTTGGGCAAAATCATTACTTACTTCATTAAAAGAACAATCTCCCTCCAAATATGCAACCCAAGAAGTAAATACTCCGGTAACAATACCTCCAGATAAGAATCCCAATCAGCAACCGAAAGTACAAACTAAGAGCTCTGAAAGAACTGATACGCACACATTCAGATCTGATACCATGGACACTGATGAAAAAGCAGATGAAGATGACACTTTTCTTGAAATTCATCCAGAAGATGACATTGACACAAGCAGACCAGTCTTCTCAAAGAAGGATAAAGGAAAAATAGACAGGCGTAAGCAAACTACCTCACGGAAGTTAGCAGACACTAGCTAAAACCAAACAATGGCTACAGTTATTCAATGGAATTGTCGTGGGCTCCGTGCTAACTTTGACGACTTTTACGATCTTCTATCTGAATACAAGCCTGTTGCAGTATGCATTCAAGAAACAAATCTCACAAATGCAATATCTATGACAATTAAGCATTATAATATGTATAGAAAAGATAGAAACTCATCTGATTTAGCTCATGGAGGAGTAGCACTCATAGTGAACTCTTCGGTACCCTCTAGACCTATCCTCCTGCAAACATCTTTAGAGGCTATTGCTGTCCGTGTCACCTTTGGAATCACAATAACATTAGTTTCATTGTATCTATCACCAAATCATACATACACCTTTGCTGATTTAGATAATTTAGTAATGCAAATACCTGCTCCCTTTTGTATTATGGGTGACTGGAATGGCCATCACCCGCTATGGGGTTTTCAACATCTTGACTCCAGAGGACAGATAATTGAAAAAATTTTAGATAAACATAACCTGACAATTTTAAACACAGGTGCTCACACATATGTGCATTTATCATCTGGCTCAACTTCTGCTATTGATCTTTCAATATGCTCTCCAGTGATATTTCCTCTCATAGACTGGACCGTTACTAATAACCCTCGCGGGAGCGATCACTTTCCTATCATCTGTACTTTCTGTATAAGTTCTACTCCTCAGAGTAACATTAGGACAACCTGGAAATTTGCTAAGGCTAACTGGATTAAATACCAAGAAATAGCTCACTTAGATACTGTCTTCATAGCAACCCACACAATTGACTCTGCAGTAAGCTACATTACAGATACAATAATGAAAGCATCCAAGACTGCTATACCAAAATCATCATCCAAAATCCGGCTTCATCCAAAAATGTGGCGGAACGAAGCATGCAACAGTGCTAAAAAAGAAAGGAACAAATATTGGAATATTTTTCGAAAACATCCAACCACAGCTAACCTCCTACAGTTTAAGAGAGTCAGAGCTAAAGCTCGTCATATAAGACGGGAGAGTAAAAAAGAAGCATGGGTGCATTATGCCTCCACCATAAACAGATCCACGGATACTTCTACAATATGGAAAAAAATCAAAAGTATTAATGGTAAATACTCGCAGACAACTTCTCCTATCCTACTTGTAAAAGGGAAAGAAATCTCTGAACCTACAGAAATTGCCAATGCCTTAGGTACTACGTTTGAAACGCTTTCAGCTGTTGCCACATATGAACCTGCATTTCAATTGCTAAAATCCCAGACAGAAAAATACAAACTAAATTTTAATACTGTCATCCTTCATTCTTATAATCTGCCTCTGACCATGAATGAATTGCGTAATGCACTTGCACGAATGAAAAACAGTGCTCCAGGTCCCGACGGGATTTATTACACCATGATCTGTCATCTAAGTGAGGAATCATTAACTGTACTCTTACAATTGTAAGAGTACAGTTAATCTTACTCTTACTTATGTGCTAGCCTTCCCGAAACCAGGGAAAGACCACACAGATCCCAAAAATTACCGTCCTATTTCTCTAACCAGTTGTCTGGGAAAAACATTGGAAAAAATAATTAACGTCAGACTGACGTGGTTATTAGAGACTCAAAACATTTTAAGCCCAAGTCAGTATGTTTTCCGGAGAAAAAGATGTACGCTTGATCTCATTATCAAGGCCAAAACAAATATCCGGAATGCTTCTTGTGGTTCAAAAGAACACACACATACGGACTGTAATAATGAAACCCAAAACTGTCCTAACTGCCAGGGAAATCATTCTGCCTTCTCTAAGGACTGTATCCAATGGAAAAGAGAGAAGAACATTCAGAAATATAAAATAGAGAACAAAGTGTCATATCAAGAGGCAAAGAAACACTTTGCAATCCCTACTAAATCATCTACATACGCCTCAGTTACTCAACAGCTACGCACAATATCAACTCAGACTGACTGCTCCGTCCCTCCAAATATCTCTATATCTGGTTGGGCAAAATCATTACTTACTTCATTAAAAGAACAATCTCCCTCCAAATATGCAACCCAAGAAGTAAATACTCCGGTAACAATACCTCCAGATAAGAATCCCAATCAGCAACCGAAAGTACAAACTAAGAGCTCTGAAAGAACTGATACGCACACATTCAGATCTGATACCATGGACACTGATGAAAAAGCAGATGAAGATGACACTTTTCTTGAAATTCATCCAGAAGATGACATTGACACAAGCAGACCAGTCTTCTCAAAGAAGGATAAAGGAAAAATAGACAGGCGTAAGCAAACTACCTCACGGAAGTTAGCAGACACTAGCTAAAACCAAACAATGGCTACAGTTATTCAATGGAATTGTCGTGGGCTCCGTGCTAACTTTGACGACTTTTACGATCTTCTATCTGAATACAAGCCTGTTGCAGTATGCATTCAAGAAACAAATCTCACAAATGCAATATCTATGACAATTAAGCATTATAATATGTATAGAAAAGATAGAAACTCATCTGATTTAGCTCATGGAGGAGTAGCACTCATAGTGAACTCTTCGGTACCCTCTAGACCTATCCTCCTGCAAACATCTTTAGAGGCTATTGCTGTCCGTGTCACCTTTGGAATCACAATAACATTAGTTTCATTGTATCTATCACCAAATCATACATACACCTTTGCTGATTTAGATAATTTAGTAATGCAAATACCTGCTCCCTTTTGTATTATGGGTGACTGGAATGGCCATCACCCGCTATGGGGTTTTCAACATCTTGACTCCAGAGGACAGATAATTGAAAAAATTTTAGATAAACATAACCTGACAATTTTAAACACAGGTGCTCACACATATGTGCATTTATCATCTGGCTCAACTTCTGCTATTGATCTTTCAATATGCTCTCCAGTGATATTTCCTCTCATAGACTGGACCGTTACTAATAACCCTCGCGGGAGCGATCACTTTCCTATCATCTGTACTTTCTGTATAAGTTCTACTCCTCAGAGTAACATTAGGACAACCTGGAAATTTGCTAAGGCTAACTGGATTAAATACCAAGAAATAGCTCACTTAGATACTGTCTTCATAGCAACCCACACAATTGACTCTGCAGTAAGCTACATTACAGATACAATAATGAAAGCATCCAAGACTGCTATACCAAAATCATCATCCAAAATCCGGCTTCATCCAAAAATGTGGCGGAACGAAGCATGCAACAGTGCTAAAAAAGAAAGGAACAAATATTGGAATATTTTTCGAAAACATCCAACCACAGCTAACCTCCTACAGTTTAAGAGAGTCAGAGCTAAAGCTCGTCATATAAGACGGGAGAGTAAAAAAGAAGCATGGGTGCATTATGCCTCCACCATAAACAGATCCACGGATACTTCTACAATATGGAAAAAAATCAAAAGTATTAATGGTAAATACTCGCAGACAACTTCTCCTATCCTACTTGTAAAAGGGAAAGAAATCTCTGAACCTACAGAAATTGCCAATGCCTTAGGTACTACGTTTGAAACGCTTTCAGCTGTTGCCACATATGAACCTGCATTTCAATTGCTAAAATCCCAGACAGAAAAATACAAACTAAATTTTAATACTGTCATCCTTCATTCTTATAATCTGCCTCTGACCATGAATGAATTGCGTAATGCACTTGCACGAATGAAAAACAGTGCTCCAGGTCCCGACGGGATTTATTACACCATGATCTGTCATCTAAGTGAGGAATCATTAACTGTACTCTTACAATTGTAAGAGTACAGTTAATCTTACTCTTACTTATGTGCTAGCCTTCCCGAAACCAGGGAAAGACCACACAGATCCCAAAAATTACCGTCCTATTTCTCTAACCAGTTGTCTGGGAAAAACATTGGAAAAAATAATTAACGCCAGACTGACGTGGTTATTAGAGACTCAAAACATTTTAAGCCCAAGTCAGTATGTTTTCCGGAGAAAAAGATGTACGCTTGATCTCATTATCAAGGCCAAAACAAATATCCGGAATGCGTTCTTGAGAAATGAACACCTAGTTATGGTATGTGTTGACATCGAAAAGGCCTTCGATACAACTTGGTGATATGGGATTCTTCAGGACTTGCATAAATTTGGACTTCGGGGTCATCTCCCAAAATTTTTAAGAACTTTCTAGGCAATAGATCCTTTCAAGTCCGATTCCACTCTTCATTATCTCGAGCATATGTACAAGAAGAGGGAGTTCCCCAAGGATCAGTGTTGAGCGCCACACTCTTTGCCATTAGGATTGATTCTATTACCAAGTGCATACCTAACACAGTTGACGCATACTTGTACCTGACGATCTTGCCATGTCATGTCATTCTCAAAATATGAGACTTACTGAAAGACAACTACAAGGCACCATTAACAAAATAGTCTCTTGGGCCAAAAATAATGGATATGGGCTTTCTAAACCAAAAACGACTGCTGTGCATTTCTGTCACAAACGTTCTTTACATCCGGATCCAGACCTTCAGTTGGATTCTCATTGTATTACTTTCCAACCTAGTATAAGATTTCTTGGTGTAATATTTGATAAAAAATTAAACTTCCTGGAACATATAAAACATATTCGTACAAGTTGTCTTAGAAAACTAAATCTTCTCAGAGTAATTTCTTCTATGTCATGGGGTGCAGATCGTTACGTGCTGTTACATCTATACCGCTCACTGATCAGATCCCGGTTAGACTATGGGTCTCCTGCATATGACTCAGCCAGGCCAAGTGTATTGAAATGGTTTGACCCTGTACATCACAGTGCATTAAGAGTTGCACTGGGGGCTTTTCGCACATCACCAATCTTAAGCCTGTATACCGAAGCCTATGAACCACCGTTACACCTTAGGCGGGAAACTCTACTACTAAATTATGCAGCCAAAATCAGCAGTCTCCCACATCATCCCATGTGGCAATACCTCTTCACTCCAAAATGGAGAGAAATCTATCAAACTAAACAGCGTTACAACAAACCATCTGGCATTAGGCTTGAAGCTTTGATCACAAGCTGGGGCCTGAAGTTTTCTAACACCCTCCAGGATACTAGCATGGAAACACAGCCATGGCTTTCCATGGCTCCAGTACAGATTGATAGACATTTTCAGCAATGGGGAAAGAATAACCTCTCCGATATCAACATTAGACAAATACATATGGCTCACTCTACCGAGTTTAGCAGCTTCATTCAGCTATACACAGATGGATCCAAAACTGGTAATAAAGTTGACACAGCTGTAGTACTACCAAATGCCACCATCTCCAGACAGCTCCCACCAGAATGCAGTACTTATACCTCAGAGTTATATGGTATTCTACTAGCCCTAGAGAATATAAAAGAAGCCTCGTACGCTAAATCCATCATTTATACGGACTCGTTGAGTGCTGTTAATGCTCTACACTGTAAATCCTTCCCTAGTCATCCTCTGATACAGAAAATGTTAGCACAGTTATTAGCACTTCATGGACGTGGACAGCTCATATTTTGCTGGATCCCTGGACACGTTGGAATCGTAGGAAACGAGCAGGCAGATTTAGCTGCTAAAATTGTTACAAATGAGATACCATCAAATTTCAGGACTCCTTATAGTGATCATAAGTCCTTTATCAAACAGACATATAAAGAAGTGTGGACATGCTTGTGGAAAGATCAGAAAAATAATAAACTTTTTGAAATCAAGAGAGAACCTAAACTGTGGCAATCCAGCCTGAGACGAAACAGAAAGGAAGAAACTATTTTAGCCAGATTACGCATTGGTCATACTTTCCTCACTCATAGCTATCTACTAACAAACAGTGACCCTCCACAATGCAGTAATTGTTTATGCCCACTAACAGTAAAGCATATCATCATAGAATGCCCGCAATATCAAAAAGAACGGAAAACAGCTTTTTCCTCTAATTTTTATAATTACAATCATTTAACACTGCAGTGTGTCCTAGGAGATCGAGAGAACATAGATGACATTTTTCTTTTTCTAAAATTTATTAATAAATATCACCTTATCTGAACTGCTATCTCCTGTAAGAAAAACGATGGAAATATCAGACAGTAATTAGTGCATTATAGCCTAAGTTGCTGATGCACCAATAAATCTAACAAACAACAACAACAACCAGCTGTACAGAGAAATAGAGTGGGCCAGTAAATTAGATTGTTTTATAATGGGGGATTTTAACAGGATATAGACTGGAACTTGTGGGTTGGTCACTTGCACACTAGCAAGACATTTGTGCATTTATTGAATGATTGTTATCTGCAGCAGCAGCATGTTCGAGAGGCAACCAGAGGAGTAATACTGTTTATCTGATTATTAGCAGTCATTATTCATGCATTAAAAATCTGCAGATAAAGGAACCACTAGGCGGCATGGATCACAGTGTAGGGCTGTGGGATTTACTCAAAGATGTAACTACCATTAGGGATAAAGGGAAGGGTTTTTGCTTTCGTAAAGGTGACTACAGTGGTCTCGGATAATTTTTGAATTCTGTACAGTGGGACCAATTGATGATGCTACCAACAGCAAATTCTAAATGAGATGCATTCAAGGAATAAAATTGGAAGCTACTAGGCTTTTTATACCAACTAAGAAATACTGTTCAAGGTTTAGGCCTAAATGGATGTAAGTTGAACTAATGAGGCTCTTGGTAGAGAAGAAAAATGCATGGGATTATCAGCCAACACAGAAGCCTATGGTTGTGGTTGTATAGCTAGGCCATAATCAATTCACAAAGGACATTAGAAAAACGAAGGCAGATTACGAGAAATCTTTGGCAATGTATGCAAAGCAAAACAGTAAAAACTTCTTTACTTTTTTAAGCTCTAGAAGGAACGGGATGAATGAGATTGGTCCACTTGATATTGATGGTTCGATTGTTGAGGATTCTGCACAGATAGCTAATGAATTGAATGAGTATTTTGCATCTACATTCCACATGAGGCATTCAGTAGAGAAGTGGAGACCAGAAGCTTATCAAACTAACAGGGAAGTAAATGATTTTGTAATAACTGAGAACAAAGTGAAGAGGAAATTGCTGAAGTTAAACATAAGGAAATCACTTGGTGTGGGGAGTCCCCATGGACTAGAGATGTGCAAATGTATCCTGAATTCATAAAGGGGATTGAAAGGTGACATGAATAATTACAGACCTTTTAGTTTTAACTTCTGTTCCAGGGAAAACAATGGAGTCACTGGTTAAAGAAGCACTGCAGGACCATCTACACAAGACTGCAGTTATAGTTCAGACACAGCATGAGTTTGTTAAGGGGAAGTCTTGTCTGACCAATTTGATTGGATGCTATGATGTGGTGACAAAGGAACTGGATGCAAAAAAGTATTTTTGATATCATATACTTGGATTTTAGGAAAACTTTTGATGCCATTACACATGAAAGATTGCTGTACAAGTTGTATGCAATCTTTCATGTAAGGTTCCTTAATCTCATATAAGGGCAAGGTGCTACAATAGATAAAAGAATGGTTGAATGGGAGAAGACAGAGAGCGGTAATCAATGGAAACTTTATCTTCGTGGACTAATTTTATTAATGTAATTCCCCAGAGTTTGGTGTTGGGAACATTTTTGTTTTCTGTATTTATCAATGATATTGATGAAGGTATATCGGGCTTAATGTCCAAGTTTGCAGACAGTACAAAGGTTGGTAGGGTTATTAATCCCAGTAATGACAGTAGCTTGCAACAGGATCTAGAATAGTTAGCCAGATGGGCTGAGAAATGGCAACTGAAGTTTAATATTGACAAATGCTAAGTACTGCCTAGGTAACAGAAACCCAGAGAAATGTACCAATTTGAGGTGCTACTCTCAGGGTAGTGGAGCATCAAAAAGACCTGGGATAATTGTGCAGTCAGACATGAATTTTCTGAGCATTGTAGACAGGCTGCAAGAGTAGCTCGTGGGATCTTGTCAGTGATATATATTCTAGCAGGGATAAGGAGGTGATTATCCCCTTGTAATAAGGAATGGTCAGGCCACACCTTGAGTACATACTATAGGTCTGGAGGCTTCATTTTAGGAAAGATATTGAACTACTATAATGGGTACAGAGAAGGGCAATGATATTAATGAGTGGAACAAAGGGTTGCTGTTACCAAGATAGGCCCAAAATGCTGCAAATTGCAACATCTGGAGACTAAGCACCTATGAGGTGTATAAGCACTTGAATGATTTGAGCAGGCTCAAGGCTCTTCCTCTTGTTCAGAATCCGCACCTGAGGGGGCATAAATTCAAATTGAGGAAAGACAATTGTAGAATAGATATGCGAAAATTTGCCTTCAGCCTGTGGGTAGTTGATTGCTCAAACAAACTTCCATCTGTTGTTGTTGTGGAAGTTGACAGCTTAAATAAAGTTAATACTAAACTAGACAAACATTTGGAGTGGATGGATGGGTGAAATGGAAATTTTTTTTTTTTTTTTTTTTTTTTTTGTTGATGCTATATTAGCTTGCTTTCTTTCATCATTTGCCTCTACTAATTCTAAATTGAACATTTTGTTAGGCTGTGATTCTTGGGAGAATCACCCCTTTGGTTCCCCACTATGTTACTGCACCCCTCCCCCCACTACTTTGTGCTTGTTGTTTTGCTGCGCTAGTCTGGGTCATGTTTCTGTTTAAATAATTTAATTAATCATCACTGAAAATTAATAAAATTTATCAATTTAATTGATTAATTGACAATACTACTTTAAGCTAATAGATTCCCAAAATATAGTAATACTCCTTATGCTATCAAGTTTTATGTTATGCCTCATGCTGTCAAGTTCAAGATATACCTTAAACTATATTTTTTTGATCACAGTTATAAATTAATTATACTCTTACTAAAAAGTAAAATTTCTTAGCTAAAAACAAAAATATATATGCCTAACAAGTGATTAGAGTCTTTGAGCTACATATTTATTAAATTGAACACTACTATTCCACTGCAGTACTAATTATGTGTTACGATATTTGCAAAAACACCGATACAATAGTGGTACAAATAATAAGTTATAATTCACAAAACCACGAGCTAAATTTAAAAATAAGCAATAATGAATACTTAACTAATGGCAAAGAGCTAATGCAGTAACATTTCTTTATAGGTTGCTATAGAAGTTATACAAAAAAATTTCAATTAAATTTTAGGTTAAAAAATTATTATTATTCTTATATGATTATCAATAAATATTCCGAGTACTTAATTAGTATTCCACATTATATTTGTAGGAGTTGTGTGGAAAATTTTGTTACAGATAATATTATGGTGGCTTTTTTTCATTTAAAAAACATTGTAAATATATTATAAATAATACTTAATTAATATATTTTTGATTACCCTTACAGATCTTGAAAATCATAAAGAAAGTGATCATATAGCTACCCAATTAGAAAAGATTGATGATGATTGTGGAGAATATGGCGTACATTTAGTGAAAACTTTTGATAACTTAATGGCAAAGAAATATGGAATTCGAAATCCTCCTGGACTGGCTTTCTTTCGGCGTGGAAGGCACATCAAATATATTGGTGTGTTATTTTAATTCTCACTATTTTTTATTGTCATAATGTTTTAGAAATATATCTGTAAACAAATTTTTATATCATACTTAATATGTTGCTTTCACTATGCTGCTACTTAAACAGAAATTTGACAGTGTATATTTTACTTAATTGTAATGCATACTAGGCTTATATTATTTAATGTCAAGAAAATAATTATAATACAGAAGTTTGCAAGGGGTGCTTAGTATTCATTATAATGTTATTTACTCTAACAATTCATTGGCGGCCTCAAGGCTACAAATTCGGTTTTAGAAAGATTTCCCAGTGTCTGAGAGACAAGGGGGAGCTTTCTGAAAAACAGCAAAATGAACATGTAGAGATCCAGTTATCCTATCGTTTCAACAGCAAAGGAAAGTAAACTCAGGTTGGCAACCTCGATGCATTGTTTGTTTCTCAAACTCAGTATTTCTTTTGTGAGATCTGAATTCAGTTCTCTTCAAGTGGTGAAACCTATATTTGGTCTCCACTGCAAAGCTTTGGTATCCTCCCTATCTCTCCCATCATGTAGTATGATTGATATCTTTTGAAGTTAAATTGGGTATCATGGAGAAATCCAATCTTCCTTACATTTTGAGGTTACAGCTCTAGAATGGTGGTGGTGGTGGTGGTGGCAGGCCGGCCACTCAATAGTCTATTGGACCAAACCTATTGGTAACTCTCATTATTAGTGAGATTATACCCTAGCTGATCTGGAGGCATCCATTTCAGCTAGTGTATAATCTCACTGCCTCTACTTTGCCAGAAAATGGCTGGAGGGAGTCTGAGTAGTGTGTGCATGGGGGCATTGTCGAGGCCACATTATGTCATGGAGCTGGGTATATTCTTGTTGTGTGTATGATATATCCAAAAATCTCATTACTTCATACAACATATCCTCCCCACCTTTTCTTACTATTGAATACATCATGAAATCACTGAATACACCATGAAATGGAAAGCTTTCAGGGACTTAGTTTTGAAGGCTGCTAAGCTTTTCATTCCAACTAAGAAATACTGTTCGGGTTTAGGCTTCAATGGATGTTAGATGAACTCGTGAGGCTCGAGGCAGAGAGGAAAAATGTATGGGATGCATATAAAGTATCAGGTGACACAGAAACCTATGGCAGATATAAACTAGTCTGTAATCAAGTCACAAAGGAAGAAGACAGATTACGAGAAATCCTTGGCAAAGGATGCACAGAAAAACAGCAAAGAGTTCTTTACTTATGTAAACTCTAGAAGGAAAGGGATGAATCAGATTGAACCACTTAACATAGATGGGTTGACTAATGATGATCATGCTCAGGTAGCTGATAAACTGCATGAGTTTTTTGCATCTACATTCACACATGAGGATTCAGTGAAAGCCTGGCACTCCCTATTCAATGAATAGGGAGTGCCAGAAGTTTATCAAACTCTAACAGGAAGCGAAGTAATTACTGAGAGCAAAGTGGAGGAGAAATTGTTGAAGTCAAACATAAAAAGGCACCTGGGGTAGATGGGATCTATCCAGTTATATCACTTTAGTAAGCAAAGGAAGTAAGCAAACCAGAAACCCTTAGCCATAATTATGGCAGCTTCCTTGGACTCAGGGGAGGTCCCCATGGACTGGACGTATGCAAATGTATCACCAATTCACAAATGGGGTTCAAAAGGTGACACAAGTAACTATAGACTTGTTAGTTTAACTTGTGTTCCAGGGAAAATAATGGAATCACTGAAGAAGCATTGCAGGACCATCTAGACAAGACTGCAGTAATAATTAAAACACAGCATGGGTTTGTTAAAGGGATCTTGTCTGATCATTAGCATTAGTAAAGGCATATGATGCAAGAAAGCAAGCTTAGGCAGCATCAGCCAAAAAAAAAACACGCTCCCATTTCACCCCTCCGTTCGTTCCAAGTACCTGTCCAGCTCAGCCTTAAATTTATTTAGGCTATCAACTTCCACAACAAAGGATGGAAGTCTGTTCCACCAACCAAGTTTGGCCAATCAGATGATGCATCAAGGAGAGGCTGTGTGGAGAGATTTGTGGTTCTAAGAACCATTCTTAAGCAGACTGCACATCTTCCATTCCCGTCTGCCCTCTTCTGTCTGGATAAAACATAAATTCATATGATTCTATTAACACTCTAATTATTACATTAACTGATGCCATCTCAACTTTGCATGAAAAGACTAAACCTAAAATTGTTGAAACAATCATACACTTCGCTTGGCATGAAAGCCACTGTTCAGTCAGATAATAACACTAGAATTATGTACAAATAATACTATTGACACAGGATGCCTGATCTTACTGATCATACCTGATGCTCGACTTGAAATCTTATCATATGGCTCCCATCTCAATCAGATCACCTCATAGGAGACCAGACACCTTCCTCAACAACAAACTTCCATCTGTTGTTGAGGAAGTTGACAGCTTTAATAAATTCAAGGCAGAACTAGACAAACATTTAGAGTGAATGATTGGGTGAAATGGGAAGGTTTTTTTTTTTTTTTGGCTGATGCTGTTTAAGCTTGCTTTCTTGCATCATATGCCTATACTAATGCTAATGAGATGGTCGGTATGGAATGACTCATTCCATAGTGACCATTTCCCTATTATCTGCTCGAGTCAAATGCAGGTTATTTCATATCCTATAAGATGTACTACTACTTGAAATTTATAAAAAGCAGACTGGAATAATTAGTCCATTTTCATCCTCTTTGACAGCCAATATGTACAGTAGCAGCCCATTGACAATGTAACTGATCACTTTAGTAATCGTATATTATCCACAGCAGATATTTACCTCTCACCTGTGCAAGCATACCAAAACCAGTGGGTGGAATGGAGATTGCTCCAAACCTAAGTTTGGAAAAAACAAGGAATCGCACATGGAAGCACTTTTTAAATTCTCAACTACTGCCAAGTGTTTGCAAAACCTCAAAGCCCAAGCTAGATAAAATTAGGAAAAAAGCAAGATATGACTCTTGGATTACTTTTGCTTCAACTGTCTACAAAAATACTGACTCCTGACTTATCTGGAGCAAAATACAAGCTCTGAATGGGAAATTTCTACCATCTCAATCTTCAAAAATATGATGGAATGGGCATGATCTATCTTCTCCTACCTGAAATTGCAGAAACCTTCTATAATGTTTCTGCTGCTTCCTCTTGTGCCCTCCTTTCAATACATGAACAACTGATGAACAGCATTATAAAGTTAATTCTTACTTTTTTGCACTTGAAGAAGATGGAGTCCTCCATTGAGAGGACTGGGCCTTTGTTACATGGCCAATAGCCACATACTCATAATATGTTACAAGTATTTTTTGTAAGAAACAAAGCATGGGTCAGTAGCAGCACATTGACAAAGCTCCTGATATATGAGAACTCACTACTCTCTGTAATCAACAGTGAGAATGGACTGCACAGACTTGGCTAAAATGTGGCACATTCCTAAAGATTGTGTTAAAATTGATTGGCAAGTCCCATAACACAACTATGGAGGCGCCTCCGTAGCCAGGTGGGAAGGAGCAGCAGTGCGTAGCACACGCTTCTTGATTAAACCGGGGTTCGAGCCCGTCACCACCAAATGTGGAGGATGCGGAAAGGTCAGGGAATGACCACCGCATGACCCGGAGCAATATGGCCTTAGTTGCTAATGCTCCTTAAAAAAAAAAACCAAACCAACAACTATGGATATTTAAATGTTGATCATCCCTGATGAGATCATTGGTTTTTGAAGTTGAAAGGCAGCCAGTGCAAAGATCTTTGACAGACAAGTGGCCCTCTTTAAATTTTGTGAATCAAAATTCTTTGAATGATGCATAGCATCCTCTACAAAAGGTGTTTTTAATATTTAGCATTAGCATTAGCATTAGTAGAGGCATTTGATGCAAGAAAGCAAGCTTATGCAGCATCAGCCAAAAAAAAAAAAAAAAACCCCACTTCCACTTCACCCCTCTGTTCGTTCAAAATACCTGTCCAGCTGAGCCTTAAACTTATTTAGGCTATCAACCTCCACCACAAGGGATGGGAGTCTGTTCCACCAACCAACCACCCGCTGGCTAAAGGCAAATTTCCGTACGTCTATCCTACATCTGTCTTTCCTCAATTTGAATTTATGCCCTCTCAGGTGATTTTTCTGAGCTAGAGGAAGAATCCCATCAGCATTGAGCATGCTTAAACCATTCAAGGCTTTATACACCTCTATCAGATCACCTCGCTGGTGCCTAGTCTCCAGACACTGTAATTTGCAAAACTTAAGCCTTTCTTCGTAAGAGCACCCCTTTGTTCCATTCACTAATCTTGTTGCCCTTCTCTGTACTCGTTCCAGCAGCTCTACATCCTTCTTGAAATGAGGCCTCCAGACCTGTATACAGTACTCTACGTGTGGCCTGACCATTGCCTTATACAATGGAATAATCACCTCCTTATCCCTGCTGGAAAAATTCTGTATATCATTGACAATACTCCATGAGCTACTCTTGCAGCCCGTCTGCACTGCTCAGAGAACTTCATATCTGCCTGCACAACCACCCCCAAGTCCCTTTCATTCTCTACCACTGTCAGTGTAGTACCACAGAGTTGATACGTTGCTCTGGGGTTGCTGTTTCCCATGTGTAGTACTTTACATTTGTCAATGTTAAACTTCATTTGCCACCTCTCAGCCCATCTGCTCAACCTTTCCAGATCCTGTTGCAGCAGCATAGTGTCAGTAGTGTCCTTGACAACCCTGCCAACCTTTGTATCATCTGCAAACTTGGACATTAAGCTTGATATACCATCATCAATGTCATTTATAAATACAGAAAACAATAATGGACCCAACACTGAGCCCTGAGGGACTCCACTAATAACATTAGTCCACGATGAGCAGTGTCCATTAATTACCACTCTCTGTCTTCTCCCCCTCAACCACCCCTTTATCCATAGCAGCAACTTGCCTCCAATGCCCCACTGCTCCAATTTGTGTAGCAGTCTTCCATGTGCAACAGTATCAAAAGCCTTTCTAAGATCCAAGCAGACATTGCTCCTTAAAGCTCTTCAAACAGAGAAGTTTTTCCTGATTTATTTTCTGCTTTATTAGTTTAAATTGTCATATTAACTTATTTTCTAGAGTAGCTTTATATTCCTAGTTACGATACTTAGTTTAAAGTTTAACTTAGACAGAGATTTCGTAGATATTACTTAGTATCGGTAACGGTATCAAATCCACGTGTCACAAATTGAACGAGAGGTCTTTTAACCAAATTTAGTCGATTTATTAACCAATTGTTATATCAAATTATCTTCTATAAGTAGATTATAGACTTAGTCAGGATCCTTAGTTTATTCTAAATTGAGATAGCGAGATTTCGAAGCTAATCAATACTTACGAGTCCGTAGAAATACCGTTCGTAAATTCCCGCCATTTTTACACGATAGCATAAGCTTAGTGTAGTATACTGCATAATATAATATTGTCAATTAATCAGTAAATCTATTAATCTTGATAAACTTTATTGTCAATTAAATTGTATTTTTAACTCTATAAATATATATAACGACTTAATCATAACAAATAATTAATACATAACTATAGTGGTACACGTGATACGGAAGTTGTATAAAGGGAACACTAGATACCGAAAAAAAAAAAAAAAAATATATATATATATATATATATATATATATATATATATATATATATAACATAACTGTTTTGGGATATAACTTAAGGATTTAATTTTTGTTTTAAATTTTATTGAATTAAATTGGAATCATGACTCTGACCAGAGCAGCAAAGCAAAAGGCTTAAGCTAATGGGAGTGCTGTGGTTCAGGGGAGAACTGAGGGGGGCAGTTGCCCTCTGAATCACAGTCTATTAAAATGCACTGTTTGCTTGATGTTTGCGGAGCAGTCGGGTACGGTACATGATACTGCCAAGGGGGATGTCTTTGTGTGTGCACGATGTAAGGAGTGCAAGGAAATCAGGCGACAACTCAGCGTTGTTATGGGCCTTTATGAGACCTTGAAGGACAGGGTGGATGCCCTCGAAGGAAATAAATTGCGGGGCCCATCAAGCTCTCAGCTGCCCACATCAACGCCAGAGCTTGCACTTGGTCATCAGGCAACACAGGGGCAGCCCCCTAGGCAGAATGCGCTGGTCCCACAGGAACTAGTAGTTGTTGGTGACTCTATTGTCAGGGAAACGGGGAACATGCTTTGTAAAAAGGATAGGTGGAATAGGACCAGGGTATGTCTGCCAGGGGCAAAGGTTGATGACGTTGTAGAGCGGATATCATCTTTTAAGGGCACAAAAGGTGATATAGTTGTACACGTTGGCACTAATGATATTAAGAGTAGGAGACTGGCGGAATTACTTAGCAAGTACAGGTCACTGTTGAAAAAAAGCCGTGAATTAGGGTTGAACTTGAAAGTGTCTGCAATTCTGCCCAGACACGATAGGAGGGAGTATATGATGAGAGCCTTGTCGATCAATTCGGCCCTGGAGGGATTGTGCAAGGCTCAAGGGGTAGAATTTTTTTCAGCCTGGACTGTACTTGTTAACAGGAGAGATTGCTTCTACAGGGATGGGATACACTTAAATAGAAAGGGTGCAAGAATTTTTGCTGATGCTGTCGAGGCAGTGTTAGGTGGGTCGGAAAACTGCTAGTTGGGGGGGATACAAGGACTAATAGATTAACAGTAGCCACTGGCAGAGGTGGAAGTGATTCTTGCACTGCTTCTATTCAAATGAGCAGAAGTCTGAAAAACAAGATGCAGGATATTTCAGAGACTGCTGGTAGTCATTGCGTTACAAGTAAACACATGGGTTGTGTTAGGGTAGCTAAGAATAGAAACAGGTGCATGTATACCTGTGTGTACACCAATGCTAGGAGTTTGGTAAATAAATTTGATGAATTTGAGGTATTGCTCAAAACATCAAAGGCAGATATTGTTGGGATATCAGAGACGTGGTGTCACACAGATATAAGTAATGCGGAACTGGAATTTGGGGAATACAATATATATAGAAAGGATAGACAGGACAGGAGGGGAGGAGGGGTTATGTTATTAATTAAGAAACACATAAAGTCAAAGGAAGTGAAGCCAGTTGACATCGATGGACAGGGCAGTGTCGAGTCAGTTTGGTGTGACATAAGCATAGGGAAATCAAAATTGAGAGTAGGAGTGTGCTGTAGGCCTAACGACTCTGATGAGTATAATAATATATTGTACAGGGAAATAGAGTGGGCCAGTAAATCAGAGAGTCTTATAATGGGGGATTTTAATTTCCCAGATATTGACTGGAATTTGTGGGTTGGTCACTCGCACACTAGCAAGGCTTTTGTGGATTTATTGGATGATTGTTTTCTACATCAGCATGTTCGTGAGGCAACAAGAGGGAGCAATACTCTTGATCTGATTATCAGTAGTGATTCTTCATGCATTAAGAACCTGCAGATAAATGAACCACTAGGTGGCAGTGATCACAGTGTGTTGAAGTGGGATTTACTCAAGGAGGTAACTACCATCAGAGGTAAAGGGAAGGGTTTTTGTTTTCGTAAAGGCGACTATGATGGTCTGAGACAGTATTTAAATTCTATACAGTGGGACCAACTGATGATGTTACCAACAGCAAACTCAAAATGGGAAGCATTCAAGGAACTAATCTTGGTGGCTACCAGGCTTTACATACCAACTAAGAAATATTGTTCAAGGTTTAGGCCTAAATGGTTGTCAGATGGACTAATGAGACATGGAAGAGAAGAAAAATGCATGGGATACATACAAATTAATGGGTGACATGGAAGCCTATGATAGATATAAGTTGGTCTGTAACCAAGTCACAAAGGAGATTAGGCAGGCAAAGGCAGACTACGAAAAATCCTTGGCAAAGGATGCAAAGAAAAACAGAAAGGAGTTCTTTACATACTTGAACTCGAGAAGGAAAGGGATGAATCAGATTGGTCCACTGGATATTGATGGTTCAACAGTTGAGGATCCTGCTCAGGTGGCTAACAATCTAAAAGAGTATTTTGCATCTACATTCACGCATGAGGAGTTATTCAGGAAGGAGAATGATGTAGGTAAAGTAAACATTGGCAGTGAGCTGGATGATTTTGTAATAACTGAGAGGAAAGTGGAGGAGAGATTGTTGAGGATAAACATAAAAAAGGCACCTGGGGTGGATGGGATCTATCCAGTTATATTAAAGGTGGCAGCAAAGGAAGTATGCAAACCCCTAGCCATAATTATGAGAGCTTCTTTGGACTCAGGGGAGGTACCCATAGACTGGAGATGTGCAAATGTAACCCCAATTCACAAAGGAGGATCAAAGGCTGACACAAGTAATTATAGACCTGTTAGTTTAACTTCTGTTCCAGGTAAATTAATGGAGGCACTGGTTAAAGAAGCACTGCAGGATCATCTAGACAAGAATTCAGTTATAGCTCAGACGCAGCATGGTTTTGTTAAGGGCAGGTCTTGCCTGACCAATTTGATTGGATACTATGATGTAGTCACAAAAGAACTGGATGGAGGGAATAACTTTGATATTATATATTTGGATCTTAGAAAGGCTTTTGATACTGTTGCACATGGAAGACTGCTGCACAAATTGGAGCAGTGTGGCATTGGAGGCAAATTGCTGCTATGGATAAGGGGATGGTTGAGTGGCAGAAGACAGAGAGTGGTAATCAATGGACACTGCTCAACGTGGACTAATGTTATTAGTGGAGTTCCTCAGGGCTCAGTGTTGGGTCCGTTGTTGTTTTCGGTGTTTATGAATGATATTGATGATGGGATATCAAGTTTAATGTCTAAGTTTGCAGATGATACAAAGGTTGGCAGAGTCGTTAAGGACACTACTGACGCTATGCTGCTGCAACAGGTTCTGGAAAGGTTGAACAGATGGGCTGAGAGGTGGCAAATGAAGTTTAACATTGACAAATGTAAAGTACTACATATGGGTAACAGTAACCCCAGAGCAATGTATCAACTCTGCGGTACTACACTGACAGTGGTGGAGAATGAAAAGGACCTGGGGGTAATTGTGCAGGCAGATATGAAGTTCTCTGAGCAGTGCAGACGAGCTGCAAGAGTAGCTCATGGTGTCTTGTCAATGATATACAGGAATTTTTCTAGCAGGGATAAGGAGGTGATTATTCCCTTGTATAAGGCAATGGTTAGGCCACATCTTGAGTACTGTATACAGGTCTGGAGGCCTCATTTCAAGAAGGATGTAGAGCTGCTGGAACGGGTACAGAGAAGGGCAACAAGATTAGTAAATGGAACAAAGGGTTGCTCTTACGAAGAAAGGCTTAAGTTTTGCAAATTACAGAGTCTGGAGACTAGGCACCGGCGAGGTAATCTGATAGAGGTGTATAAGGCTTTGAATGGTTTGAGCATGCTCAATGCCAATGGGATTCTTTATCTTTCTCAGAATAATCACCTCAGAGGGCATAAATTCAAATTGAGGAAGGACGGATGTCGGATAGATGTGCGGAAATTTGCCTTTGGCCAGCGGGTGGTTGGTTGGTGGAACCGACTTCCATCACTTGTTGTTGAAGTTGATAGCCTAAACAAATTTAAAGCTCAACTGGACAGGTATTTCGAACGAACGGAGGGGTGAAATGGGAGAGGTTTTTTTTTTTTTTTTTTGGCTGATGCTGAATAAGCTTGCTTTCTTGCATCATATGCCTCTACTAATGCTAATGCTAATATCAAAGTTATTCCCTGCATCCAGTTCTTTTGTGACTGCATCATAGTATCCAATCAAGTTGGTCAGGCAAGACTTCCCCTTAACAAAACCATGCTGTGTCTGAGCTATAACTGAAGTCTTGTCTAAATGATCCTGCAGTGCTTCTTTAACCAGTGCCTCCATTAATTTTCCTGGAACAGAAGTTAAGCTCACAGGTCTATAGTTACTTGTGTCAGCCTTTGATCCTCCTTTGTGAATTGGGGTCACATTTGCACATTTCCAGTCTATGGGTACCTCCCCTGAGTCCAAGGAAGCTCTCATAATTATGGCTAAGGGTTTGCTTACTTCCTTTGCTGCCTCCTTTAATATAACTGGATAGATCCCATTGGTTTCTGTTGCACTTTTTTCTAATTTAAAAACAAATTTGAGACAAATTGGCTCAATAAAATCTCATTTTAAAATGTGATAAAACACTTAAAAAATGTATACAATACAAACTCAGACTGACTGCAGAGAAATTAGATTTTAATGAGTTTCTATCTCCAGATGAGTCACCAAACATATATTGAAAACTCACTACAATGCCTCAGTTTCAAGATGCGAAGTCAGTCCCCAAACCTTTTTATCACACATGATACAAAAGTTGAAATGGCCAATGTAGAATCCTGATTTGAACCATATGAACATCTGCTAAATGATAGTGGAATGCCAGGTGAGGGCCAGCCCAACAAGTAGTCTCACATAAACAATTTACCTGGCCACTGTTTTGCAGGAGGAATGGAGAACTATACACACTGCAGCCTATTGTTCATTAGTGGAGAGCTTGCCCAGGACGGTGGAGTATGCAATTGTAACAAAAAGAGGACTAAACACTATTGAAGTGAGTCATAGTGAAACCAACATATGTCTAGATACTTTTGGGAGTGCATTATACATTAATTCTAGCAGGCAAAATTAGAACAAGGAGGGGCAAATCTTGGGAAGTAAGAGCGATCAGATCCCTTGAAGGTTCACCTTCAGCCATTTTGATCAGTGCTTTTGATCATTCGAACACAGTCTTACCATCTTGACATTACTGACAATATTGTGAATACAGTGATATGAGGAGTGTTTTCAATAAAACGGATGAATTTATCTCCTGTTTAGGACAATTACTGCTGACATAATAGGGCATAAGTTATTTGGAGTTAGAAAATGAAGGGTCACACAATGTTGTGTACAATGCATTCAGGAAGGATAGGGAAGATGGAAGGGGTGATAGGGTCATGTTTCTTATCAAAACCAGCCTGAATATAATAAAAACTTTTGCAGATTAGGAAGTTATATGTATTAGTATAGAATCTGTGTGGTGTGAGTTAGTTGGAACCAAGCTATAATGAGAGTGGGAGTAATCTACAGACCAGAAAATTGTAAAGATTTAACAAGAGCCTCTACATGTGAATGGTGCAAATGGAATGTGTGAACATCTTATTATTAGCATTAGCATTAGTAGAGGCATTTGATGCAAGAAAGCAAGCTTATGCAGCATCAGCCAAAAAAAAAAATAATAAAATAAAAATAAAATAAAAAATAACCACTTCACCCCTCTGTTCGTTTGAAATACCTGTCCAGCTGAGCCTTAAACTTATTTAGGCTATCAACTTCCACGACAAGGGATGGAAGTCTGTTCCACCAACCAACCACCCGCTAGCTAAAGGCAAATTTCTGCACGTCTATCCTATATCTGTCTTTCCTCAATTTGAATTTATGCCCTCTCAGGTGATTATTATGAGCTAGAGGAAGAATCCCATCAGCATTGAGCATGCTCAAACCATTCAAGGCTTTATACCCCTCTATCAGATCACCTCACCAGTGCCTAGTCTCCAGACACTGTAATTTGCAAAACATAAGCTCTTTCTTCGTAAGAGCAACCCTTTGTTCCATTCACTAATCTTGTTGCCCTTCTCTGTACTCGTTCCAGCAGCTCTACGTCTTTCTTGAAATGAGGCCTCCAGGCCTGTATACGTACCCTAGGTGTGGCCTGACCATTGCCTTATACAAGGGAATAATTACCTCCTTATCCCTGCTAGAAAAATTCCTATATATCATTGAAAATACACCATGGGCTACTCTTGCAGCCCATCTGCACTGATCAGAGAACTTCATATCTGCCTGCACAACCACCCCCAGGTCCATTTCATTCTCTACCACTGTCAGTGTAGTACCACAGAGTTGATACATTGCTCTGGGGTTGCTGTTTCCCATATGTAGTACTTTACATTTGTCCATGTTAAACTTCATTTGCCGCCTCTCAGCCCATCTGCTCAACCTTTCCAGATCCTGTTGCAGCAGCATAATGTCAGTAGTGTCCCTGACAACCCTGCCAACCTTCATATCGTCTGCAAACTTGGACATTAAGCTTGATATACCATCATCAATATCATTTATAAATACAGAAAACAATAATGGACCCAATACTGAACCCTGAGGGACTCTATTAATAACATTAGTCCACGATGAGCAGTGTCCATTGATTACCACTCTCTGTCTTCTCCCCCTCAACCACCCCTTTATCCATAGCAGCAATTTGCCTCCAATTCCACGATGCTCCAATTTGTGCAGCAGTCTTCCATGTGCAACAGTATCAAAAGCCTTTCTAAGATCCAAGTATATAATATCAAAGTTAAACCCTGCATCCAGTTCTTTTGTGACTGCATCATAGTATCCAATCAAATTGGTCAGGCAAGACTTTCCCTTAACAAAACCATTCTGTGTCTGAGCTATAACTGAAGTCTTGTCTAGATGATCCTGCAGTGCTTCTTTAACAAGTGCCTCCATTAATTTTCCGGGAACAGAAGTTAAACTAACAGGTCTATAATTACTTGTGTCGCCCTTTGATCCTCCTTTGTGGATTGGGGTCACATTTGCACATCTCCAGTCCATGGGTACTTCCCCTGAGTCCAAGGAAGCTCTCATAATTATGGCTAAGGGTTTGCTTACTTCCTTTGCTGCCTCCTTTAATATAACTGTATAGATCCCATCCACCCCAGGTGCCTTTCTTGTGTTTATCTTCAACAATTTCTCCTCCACTTTACTCTCAGTTATTACAAGATTCTCTAGCTTACTGCCAGAGTTGAATACACCTCTGGCATTCCCCTCGCTGAATAACTCCTCATGTGTGAATGTTGATGCAAAATATTCATTTAGTTTGTTAGCTACCTGAGCAGGATCATCAACAGCTGACCCATCGATATCAAGTGGACCAATCTGATTCATCCCCTTCCTTCTAGAGTTTACATAAGTAAAGAACTCTTTGATGTTTTTCTTTGCATCCCTTGCCAAAGATTTCTCGTAATCTGCCTTTGCCTGCCTAACCTCCTTTGTAACTTGGTTACAGATCAACTTGTATCTATCATAGGCTTCTGTGTCACGTGTTAATTTGTATGTATCCCATGCGTTTTTCTTCTCTGCAATATGTCTCATTAGTTCATCTGACATCCATTTAGGCCTAAACCTTGAACAATATTTCTTACTTGGTATGTAAAGCCTAGCAGCTTCCAAGATAAATTCTTTGAATGCTTCCCATTTTGAATTTGCTGTTGGTAACATCATCAATTGGTCCCACTGTATAGAATTTAAATACTGTCTCAGTCCATCGTAGTCGCCTTTACAAAAGCAATAACCCTTCCCTTTACCCCTAATGGTAGTTATCTCTTTGAGTAAATCCCACTTCAGCACCTGTGATCACTACCACCTAGTGGTTCAATTATCTGCAGATTCTTAATGCATGAAGAATCACTACTGATAATCAAATCAACAGTATTACTCCCTCTAGTTGCCTCCCAAACATGCTTATGTAGAAAACAATCATGCAATAAATCCACAAAAGCCTTGCTAGTGTGTGAGTGACCAGCCCCCCAATTCCAGTCAGTATCTGGGAAATTAAAATCCCCCATTCTCTGATTTACTGGTCCACTCCATTTCCCTGTACAGTTTCTTATTATACTCATCAGAGTCATTAGGCCTATAGCCCACTCCTACTCTCAATTTTGATCTCCCAATGCTTATGTCACACCAAACTGACTCAACACTGCACTGTCCAGCGATGTCCACTGGCTTCACTTCCTTGGATTTTATGTATTTCTTAACTAATAGCATAACCCCTCCTCCCTTCCTATCCTGTCTATCCTTTCTGTATACATTGTACTCCCCAAATTCCAGTTCTGCATTCCTTATATCTGTGTGACACCACATCTCTGTTATCCCAACAATATCTGCCTTTGATGTTTTGAGCAATACCTCAAGTTCATCAAATTTATTTACTAAACTCCTAGGATTGGTGTACATGCAAGTATACATGCACCTGTTCTTTTTCTTAGCTACCCTAACACAACCCATGTGTTTACTTGTACCCCAATGATTCCCATCAGTCTCTGAAATATCCTGCATCTTATTTTCCAGGCTGCTGCTCATTCCAATAGAAGCAGTGCAAGAATATTTGCTGACCCATCTAACACTGCCTCGATAGCATCAGCAAATATTCTTGCACCCTTTCTATTTAAGTGTATCCCATCCCTGTAGAAGCAGTCTCTCCTGTTAACAAGTACAGACCAGGCTGAAAAAAATTCTATCCCTTGAGCCTTGCACAATCTTTTCAGGGCCGAATTGATCGACAGGGCTTTCATCATATATACTCCCTTCTATCGTGTCTGGGCAGAATTGGAGACACTTTCAAATTCAACCCTAATTCATGACTTTTTTTCGTGGGTGATTTCAATTTGCTCCTAAATTGATTGCAACCTGAAGGGAAACAAAATTTTAAATGATTGTTATTTGTATCAACCTGCTAATTAAAGTACTAGTGGCAAGAAAACTAGACCTGTTCATCACCCATGAACCAGATAACATCATAAGACTGACAGTACTAAAACCTTTAGAAGTGAGTGATCATCAAGTTCCAAGTTGGCAACAGTTTCTAAAGGCAGAGAGAGAGAGAGAGAGAGAGAGAGAGAGAGAGAGAGAGATGAGTTGTTAAAAAAGATTGGATTTTAATTGATTTAATTGGTTTTAAGGGAGATCGCACAAAAACCTAGGACATTATATAAGACTCAATCAACTGGGGAGAGAGTACACAGTGTACAAATACATTAAAACTATAGTCAGAAAATCCATGAATGCATATATACCATTAAGAAAATGTAATATGAGGAGGGTGCCGAGATTAATGAATAAATAGATGGCCAGTACATAAAACAGAAAAAGATGGCAAAGGTACAGAGCAATAAAAAATACAAGTTAAAAGGTTAGGCTGGCAAAGTCGTCACTGGCTAAGAGATCAAAGGATGGAGAGAATGAAGTGAAATCACTAGTTAGACCGCAGACTGTCTTTCACATATATTAACACAAAGAAGAAAAGAACAAATCAGGTTGGACCCTTCCTTAAGGATTGCAGGAAGGTCAGGTAGTCCAGCAGATATTGTGAACTAATTGAACAAGTACTCTGCATTGATATTTACCAAAGAAAGACCCTTCATGGTGAGGAGAAACTGGGAAGCATAAAATTATAAATATTGAAATTTAATATTATTTATTAGAAAAACAGCCTAAGTCAAATAAACTGCCTGGAATTAGTAGTATTAGTAGTGGAAAATGATGCACCAAAGCAAACTTTCTTGCATCAGTCAAAAAAAAAAAAAAAAAAAACCTGCCTGTACTTCCCAAAATCAGGCGCCTCCGTAGCCAGGTGGGAAGGAGCAGCAGTGCGTAGCACATGCTTCTTGATTAGACCGGGGTTCGAGCCCAATCACCACCAAATACGGAGGATGCGGAAAGGTCAGGGAATGACCACCGCATATCCCGGAGCAATATGGCCTTAGTTGCTAATGCTCCTAAAAACCAAACAAACAAACAACTTCCCCAAATCACGTGTCTCTAACAGTTTGTCTAGTTCTTCCTATTTATTCAAGGAATAACTACCTACTTCTACAACACAAGAGGGAAGCTTGTTCCAACAACTACCCAATGGCTAAAGACAAATTTCCTAGTTTAAATTTATGCTCCTTCATGTATGTAGTCAGAGCAAGAGAAAGAATTCCATTGGCACTGAGCTGACTCAATCCATTCAGAGCCTCAATTAAATCTCACTTCAGTTAAATCTCCTCACGTCTTCAGATGCTGCAGTTTGCAGAAATAAAAACTTTCCTGGTAAGAGCATCCTTTTGTTTTCCCACACTAATTTTGTTACTCTTCTCTGCACCCTCCAACAGATCCACATCTTTCTGCAAATAAAACTTCCAGACCTCTGTCTAGTACTCAAGATGTGGCCTAACTGGCAGCCTGTCTGCACTGTTCAGAGAACTTCATATTTGACTGCACAATTACCCTCAGGTCGTCTTTTTCATTCTCCAGCACTCTGAGTGTGTTACCACACATTTGGTATATTAATCTGAGATTACTGCTACCCATGTGACATATCTTGTATTCATCAATATTAACATCAGTTACCACTTCTCATCTCATCTGCTTAATTTATTTAGATTTTGTTGCAGTAGCATGCCCTGGGTACTGTTATTAACCATACTGCCAACTTTCATATCATCAGTAAAGGCATAATATGCCTTCATCAATAAGTGCCACAAACAGTAATGGACTTAGTACTGAAATGAGGGAGGGGGCACTTCACTAATATCATTTGTCCAACAAGAGCAGTCTTCTTCCACTTAACCATCCTTTTATCCATAGCAGTAACTTGCCCTTAATGCCACACTGCCTCAATTTTTACAGCAGTACTTTATGTGTAACAGTATTATATGCTTTTCTAGAATCTAAGTTATGTGATACCAAAATTATTCTTTTTGCATCCAATTCCTTTGTTACTGTGTTGTAATATCCAATCAGATTGGGTAGACAAAACTGTCCCTTAACAAATACATACTGTAAATGTAGTATAAATGCATTCCTAGTCTGGATGGCCTTGCATTGCTTCTTTAATCAGTGACTCCATTATTTTACCTGGAACAGAAGTCAGGCTAGCAGGTCTGTAATTATTCATGTCATCCTTTGATCACCCTTTGTGAATTGGGGATACAGTTGCACATCTCTAGTCTATATGGACCTCCCAATCTAAGGATGCTCTCATAATTATGGCTAAAGGTTTGCCAACCTTTTTTGCTGCCTCCCATAATATAATTGGATAGATCCTATCCACTCCAGATGCTTTCTTTACATTTAATGTCAACAATTTCTCTTCTATTTCCTTCTGAATTGTCACAAAATCTTTCAGCTCCCTGTTATAATTTGATACACTTTTGGCATCTCTTCCCTAAATAATTCCTCATTATGTGAGTTACAGTGAGTATGGATCCAAAATATGCATTCAGCTTGTCAGCAATCTGAACAGGTTTCTGACAGACAATTTAGTTCAATATTTTCAGTAATTTTGAAGAAAGTAGCAAGTTGTTGTTGTTATTTGGTTTTTAGGAGCATTAGCAACTAAGGCCATATTGCTCCATGGATATGCAGTGGTCATTCCCTGTTCCACATCCTCCGTATTTGGTGGTCACGGGTTCGAACCCCTGTCTAATCTAGAATCATGTGCTATGCACTGCCGCTCCTGCCCACCTGGTTACGGAGGCGCCAAAATAACAAGTAAAATCCCACAGAATTCCAGCTTTCGGTATGATTGCAAATGCAATAAGATTGAGTTTACTACCCATTTATAATAGATTGTACTAACAAAAAAAGCCCAATAAACTGGAAAGTACAAATTGCTTTTATTGTTTTATGATCGTGACATCTAGAAATGAGTTAGAAAAATATCATAAACGCATTCAAAACTGATTCTTATAACCAAACATAGCAATAAACAGTGGTGTTTGTCTGGTTATTTTTGAAACAACTTCCTAATTCGGGAACCTTCCTTCATCAGTTATCCTGTTAGCTGTTCAGACAATATTTTTATGGTTCGCACAATGTAAACCGTTTTAATCTGTAAGCATTGCTTTTGCTGATTTAATATTTCTTGTCTATATAAAGTGTGTTTAATTAGTGCCTAAAATGAAGAAAGCTGTAACAAAAAAAATTTTAATTTAGAGGAAAAATTAAAAATCATTAGGGAGTTAGAAAATGGCGAAAAGGTTGTGACATTACCCAAGAAATACAGCATAAATGAATCCAGCATTAGACGGATCAGGGAAAATGCTGAGAAAATTAAAAGTTCAGTTATCTGTTCCACGTGTTATGAAGGTTGGCACGGTTGTTAATAACAGTAATGGCAGTGTGCTACTGCAACAGGATCTAGAAAATTTGGGCAGATGGGCTGAAAAGTGGCAACTGAAGCTTAACATTGACAAATGCAAAGTACTGCATATGGGTAGAGGTAATCCCAGAGAAACGCACCAACTGTATGGTTCTACACTTAGGGTGGTAGAAAATGAAAAAGACCTGGGAGTAATTGTGCAGTAAAATATGAAGTTTTCTGAGCAGTGCAGACAGGCTACCGGAGCAGGCCATGGAATATTGTCAGTGATATACAGGAATTTTGCTAGTAGGGAAAAGGATTATCCCTTTCTATAAGGCAATGGTCAGGCCATTCCTTGAGTACTGTGCAGGTCTGGAGCCCTCATTTTAGGAAGGACGTAGAGTTGCTTGAGTAAGTACAGAGAAGGGCAACACGATTGGTGAGGGGAACAAAAGAGTGGTCTTATCAAGAAAGGCTTAAGTTTTGCAAATTGCAGTGTCTGGAGACTAGATACCTGCAAGATGATCTGATTGAGGTATATAAGGCCTAGATTAGGTTGAGCAGGCTCAATTCTGATGGGATTCTTTCTCTTGCTCAGATTACGAACCTGAGGGGGCATAAATTCAAACTGAGGAAAGACATTTATAGAATAGATGTGTGGAAATTTGCCTTTAGCCAGTGGGTAGTTGATAGCTTAAATGAATTCAAGGAGGAACTGGATAAATATTTAGAGGGAATGGATGTGTGAAATGTTTTTTTTTTTGTGTGGGGGGAGCCTCAAGCTGGGAGCAAATTTAGACTATGTATATATTAAGTGCAATAGCATCATTAATACACAGCCATTTCTGAATAAACAGAATATTTATAAGGCGGCATTGTTTAAATTACCATATTTCCCCACGTATAAGACACCGTTTTTCGAAAAATTTGGGGTCTAAAAACTGGTGCATCTTATACAGTGGTTCTAGATTTTTTTTTACTTGCATTTCCTGCTTTTTCGCGCTCATTATTTCGCACTTGTTACCGGTATATTATGTTACGTTCTGCCACGTTCTGCCCAGAAATGGTTCAGAAAAGATTTTCGTACAGTGCTGAATTCAAGTTAAAAGTGATCCAGTTTGCAAAAGTGAATGGAAATCGTGCTGCTGAACGTAAGTTTGGTCCTCCTCCTCCAACTGATAAAACAATTCGAGACTGGCTACGAGAAGAAGAAACCCTACTGAAAACGCCACAGCAGAAGAATGCCATTAGAGGCAAGCCAGCAAAATGGCCTGATTTAGAGAGGGAAATGAAGAGCAAAGTGCAATTGGAATTCCTGTGTCCACAAAGATGGTTCAGCATGAGGCAAGAAGAATTGCTGATGAAAAAGAAGTTATGGGTTTCATAGGAGGACACAATTGGTGCTTCAGATTCATGAAACGGAATGGACTAAGCATGCGTACACGCACCAGACTTGTCCAAAAAATGGCTGAGCAGAAGGTCCTTAAATTTCATCGTTTTGTCATTCAATGTCAGAAGACACATCAGTTTGAGTTGGGACAAAGTCCCCTTCAATTTGATGTCCCGAGTAACAGAACTGTTGATAAGAAGGGGGTGAAAACTGTAACTGTGAAGACAAGTGGACATCAAAAGAGCCATTATACAGTTGTTCTAGCTTGTTGTGCCGATGGAACTAAGCTGCCTCCTATGCTGATTTTCAAACGCAAAACAATGCCAAAAGAAGACATTCCTCGAGGAGTGATTGTCCACGTTCTGACAAGGGTTGGATGGATAAGGATGGGATGAAGATCTGGTTTGAGAAAGTTTGGAGCAGGAGACCAGGTGGGCTCTTACGCAGAACTGCCTATTGGTGCTTGATCAGTTTAGGGCACACATAAAAAAAATACAAAGATGATTGTTGCAGAGCAAAAAGCAAAACTTGCCGTCATACCTGGAGGCTTGACAGCCCAGCTCCAACCACTTGATGTCAGCATTAACAAACCCTCCAAAGCTGCCATGAGAGACGAATGGAACCAATGGATGAAGTCTTCTGGGGACAATTTGACACCAGCAGGAAGAGTGAAGAAACCAACTATAGGAGAAGTTTGTACCTGGGTGAAAAGATCCTGGGATAATATCAAGATTGAGATCGTTCTCAAGTCATTTAAGAAGTGTGGCATTTCAAATGCCATAGATGAAACTGAGGATGAGGCAATATATGAAGACAGTGATTCATCATCAGACACAGATGAGGACAGCTAATGGATGGGAGTTTTGACAGTGATGAGTTGTATGAATTTTATGATGTATAAAACTTGAGTTCAATAACTTTATGTAATACATTTTTTTTCAAATTTCGGACCCCAAAATTAAGGTGCATCTTATACATGGGAGCGTCGTATACATGGGGAAATACGGTATATCTCATATTGTGAATACCTTCACAACGAGTTGCCATTATATTGCACTACTTCGAATAAATAACGCTTCACCTAAGGAGAAGACTAATGTTACTTATTCTCAGATAGGTACCACCACCCATTTGGCCCTTCTTCGGTGGGTGGGTAGGTACCCAAGTGATGCAGTGATGGCAAAACAGTTGTGAAGTATAACTCCTACCTACCCACCGAAGAAGGGCCAAATAGCCTTGAAATGGCACCAGGGGGAGCCTGATGATGTCCAGAGTTTCCAAGAATAGGTAACAACAGCCTTCTCCACTGGGGAAGCGTTGCCTATTCGAGGAGTTTGAGTTTTTGAGTGGTGTCAGTTGAAGGAATTACTGTCACTTTCATTCTTCTACACCCTTTATTTTCCTCTTCCACTCCTACTATTACTTTCCCTCTACCTTTTTTGCTTTTCTATGTCTAATAGGGACAAGTGGATAGTCGAGTTATTGTCCTGCACATATACAAATAACCCTGAAATGGTGAAGTCCAGGTGGTTGTACCTATCTGAGAATAAGTGACATTAGTCTTCTCCTTAGGTGAAGCGTTACTTATTGGAAGTAGTGCAATATCATGGCAACTCATTGTGAAGGTATTCACAATATGAGATATAACTTTAAACGATGCCGCCTTATAAATATTCTGTTTATTCAGAAATGGCTGTGTATTAATGATGCTATTGCACTTAATATATACATAGTTTAAATTTGCTCGCAGCTTGAGGCTTTAGCCCTAAATGCATCTTAGTCTAACTTCTCCTTAATAACGTGTCATGAGGTAATTTTTTAAATGTGTTCTTACTTTCGAATTCCTTCAAATTTTTTCAACTTCAACATGCTCTCAATTTTCACTTCATGATTTCCTTCAGAATTTTTCAAATTAGTGATAGCATTGATAGTTAGAATAATTAATTTATCTGCTTTTACCATAGTAATTCTGTAAAGCTTCTTGCAGGATGTCAATCATTAGTGCTAAATCATTAAGAAATTCCAGATTGAAAAGTCGGTTTAATAATCCAGAATATTTAACTTTCTGATTCAAAATGTTTGCACAAAGCGGGATAATTCCTCCAACCCTCAGTTGCCATCCACCAGCAGCAAGCTGCCCATCATGGCCCGAACATGTGACTGATCTTTATAGTTTCACATCAAGTACTTTAGCAATAATCCTTAATTCACGCTGGATTTTCAGAGACTGACGATATAATGCATACAGTTTTTATTATTGCCTGTATGCCATTATATTTCGGAACTTTTTTTCACAGTGAAAGCCTCACTGCGGTTTCCAAATCTGCCAACATTTCATCTTTGAAAATTTTACTTGATATTTTAGTTGCCCCCCCCCCCCCCCTTTAATCTTGCTACTGTCACTAGTTCTTTGAATACTGTGAAAAAAATTGGAATCACTCAGATATTCGGCTATTGTGACCATGTAAGCATAGACGGAGAAATTTACTGAAATGCGTGGATCACTCACTTCTCCGAAAAACATATGACTTCTTGTCAGAGTAAACAGGAACCACAGCAGGTGTTGACCAGAGGCTATTGTCCATGTCAGGAATCTTCATAATCCTCTAACTGGATATGGAAAGCATATTAACTAGTGCGACTTCTCGGAATGTGGCTGCATATGTTTTGCATTTCCCTTGGATTTTAAACATTCTTGATGCTAAGAAAGCTGCAAGTCCTAGTGGTATTTCTCCACTTGCTCTCCAAACCTGTGCTCCTGAACTTACTCCTGTTCTGTGTTGCCTTTTTTCACTTTCTTATCCTTCTGATTGAAATTTGCTCATATCCAGCCAGTTCCTAAAATGTTTGATAAATCTCTTCCATCCAGTTATTATCCCATTGCAATTACTTCTAATCTTTCTAAAGTAATGGAGAAATCAATTAACCGACAACTCTTAAACTGTCTGTAAACTTTCCTTCTAATCAATGATCGCCAGTATAGATTCCATCAGTGTCGATCCACTAGCGATATTCTGGCTTATGTTACCCATCTATGGAGAAATGTAATGGAAAAGTTTGATGAAACTAAAACAGTTGCTCTTGACATTTCAAAGGCTTTTGATTGTGTTTGGCATAAATGTCTTCTGAATAAGCTTCCATCATATGGTTTGCTAATTGTTTTTTGTAATTGGGTATCCAGTTTTCGCTCTGACCACTCACTGTGAGTGATGGTAGATGTCGATCCCCCATGGTTCTCTGTCTTCTAACTTCTTCACTAATGCGGGTGTTCTCCAAGTTTCAGTTCTTTCTCCCACTCTTTTCCTCTTTTGTATTAATGACCTTCTTCCATTGACTGGAAATCCTATCCATAGTTTTGCTGATGACAGTACATTGCATGCCACTTTCCAATTAAAGAAACCTTGCCCTGCTCAAACAGCTTCAACTTCTTGAATATCAATTACGAGTTCATTAAATGCTGGTCCAGGTAATTCTCCAGTGGTATAAAGTTAACATAGTTGATTTCAATCCTTCTAAAACTCTTCCTGTCTTATATCTCGCAAAAAGGCTTCTTCTGCTCCTGTGCTTATCTTTGATGACACTTTAATTTCTAGGCAACAATTGCCTAGGAATCAGAGTGTAATTGGGGATTACCTGACTTCTAATTTCTCTTGGTGTAAGCGTATTACAAATATTAATTCCTCTGCATCTAAGAAACTGGGTTTTCTCTTTTGCTGTCAGCATTACTTTTCTTCCAGGCAGCTATTCACTCTGTACAAATTGCAAATCTGCATTATCAATATTGTTCCCACAATGGAGCGGTGCCCTGAAAACCCTCTCTCGGGCTTCTATATTCCATTCAGAAGAGGCAGTTAGGTTAATTAATGACTTGTCTCTAACAGTTGAGGATCCTTCTCAGGTGGCTAACAAACTAAACGAGTATTTTGCATCTACATTCACACATGAGTAGTTATTCAGGAATGGGAATGCCAGAGGTAAAGTAAACTCTGGCAGTGAGCTAGATGATTTTGTAATAACTGAGAGGAAAGTGGAGGAGAAATTGTTGAGTATAAACATAAAAAAGGCACCTGAGGTTTTTATTAAAGGAGGCAGCAAAGGAAGTAAGCAAACCCTTAGCCATAATTATGAGAGCTTATTTGGACTCAGCGGAGGTACCCTTAGACTGGAGATGTGCAAATGTGACCCCAATTCACAAAGGAGGATCAAAGGATGACACAAGTAATTATAGACCTGTGAGTTTAACTTCTGTTCCAGGAAAATTAATGGAGGCACTGGTTAAAGAAGCACTGCAGGATCATCTAGACAAGACTTCAGTTATAGCTCAGACACAGCATGGTTTTGTTAAGGGAAAGTCCTGCCTGGCCAATTTTATTGGATACTATGATGCAGTCACAAAAGAACTGGATACAGGGAATAACTTTGATATTATATACTTGGATCTTAGAAAGGCTTTTGATACTGTTGCACATGGAAGACTGCTGCACAAATTTGAGCAGTGTGGCATTGGAGGCAAATTGCTGCTGTAGATAAAGAGATGGTTGAGGGGGAGAAGACAGAGAGTGGTAATCAATGGACACTGCTCATCGTGGACTAATGTTATTAGTGGAGTCCCTCAGGGTTCAGTGTTGGGTCCATTATTGTTTTCTGTATTTATAAATGATATTGATGATGGTATATCAAGCTTAATATCCACGTTTGCAGGCAATACAAATGTTGTTAAGGACACGACTGATGCTATGCTGCTGAAACAGCATCTGGAAAGGTTGAGCAGATGGGCTGAAAGATGGCAAATGAAGTTTAACATTGACAAATGTAAAGTACTACATATGGGAAACAGCAACCCCAGAGCAATGTATCAACTCTGTGGTACTACACTGACAGTGGTAGAGAATGAAAGGGACCTGGGGGTGGTTGTGCAGGCAGATATGAAGTTTTCTGAGCAGTGCAGACGGGCTGCAAGAGTAGCTCATGGTGTCTTGTCAATGATATACAGGAATTTTTCTAGCAGGGATAAGGAGGTGATTATTCCCTTGTATAAGGTAATGGTCAAGCCACATCGTGAGTACTGTATACAGGTCTGGAGGCCTCATTTCAAGAAGGATGTGGAGCTGCTGGAACGAGAACAGAGAAGAGCAACAAGATTAGTGAATGGAACAAAGGGTTGCTCTTACGAAGAAAGGCTTAAGTTTTGCAAATTACAGTGTCTGGAGACTAGGCACCGGCAAGGTGATCTGATAGAGGTGTATAAAGCCTTGAATGGTTTGAGCATGCTCAATGCCAATGGGATTCTTCCTCTTGCTCAGAATAATCACCTGAGAGGGCATAAATTCAGATTGAGGAAAGACAGATGTAGGATAGATGTGCAGAAATTGTCCTTTAGCCAGCGGGTAGTTGGTTGGTGGAACAGACTTCCATCCATTGTTGTGGAAGTTGATAGCCTAAACAAATTTAAGGCTCAGCTGGACAGGTATTTCGAATGAATGGAGGGGTGAAATGGAAGTGGGTTTATTTTTATTTTTTGGCTGATGCTGCATAAGCTTGCTTTCTTGCATCATATACCTATGCTAATGCAGGCGCCTCCTTAGCCAGATGGGAAGGAGCAGCAGTGCATAGCACATGCTTCTTGATTAGACCGGGGTTGGAGCCCATCACCACCAAATACGGAGGATGCGGAAAGGTCAGGAATGACCACTGCATATTCACGGAGCAATATGGCCTTAGTTGCTAATGCTCCTAAAAACCAAATAACCAACCAACCTATGCTAATGCTAACAGTCTCTCCACTCTCTGTCTTATAGACATTCTGTTTCTACTGCATGCCTTTTTTATATATAATTCCATGGGCACTATTCTTCTGAATTGGCTTCTATAATTCCTGCTCTCTCTTTCAAAGCAGTCCTACCATTTGCAGTTACCACTCTAAATCCTTTTACTGTCTGACTTCAAACTCACAGAACCAACTTTTCTTCTTCCTCAGTTATTATTTCAACTTCCCATTTCTGGAACAACCGTCCCTCATGTGTATTTTCTTATAATTATAATCTACAAAAGTTCAAGTATAATGTCAGCAAATATCTTCTTCCACCTCCAACCCACGCATGGTACTAGGTACTATAGGTTATAATACCTCTTTTTCTTTGGTACCTTCATTAAAAAAAAAACTGCAGAGATTGAACTGTAATCTCAAAATGTATTTTCTTCCATCATCTCAACCTTCAAACCATGCATGGTACTAAGTATACTGTAGCTTCTGATACCTTTCATATTTGAGGTTTTCATAATAATTTTATTTTTTTAAAATTAACCAGTTTTAAATTAACCACTGAAACCAACTTTCTTTTTATTATTCTTTATATTTATTCCTGCCTCTACATTATATTCACTTGTATATGTGCAAGTTAGGGCAAACACATCATAGTAGCACTTAACGTATTTCAGTCTTAATTTATATTATACACCATCAGGCATCTCGATATTTTGGAGTTATACTTCATAACTGTTTTTTCATCATTGCTTCACTAGGATACCGACCCACCCACCGAATTAGGACCAAACAGCCTTGAAACGGTGATGTCTGGGTATTAGTATCCACTGAGAATAAGTAACAACAGTCTTCTCCTTTGGTGAAGCATTACTTATTTGAAGTTGTGCAATATCATGTCAACTCATGAAGGTATTCACAATATGAAACTTAAACGATGCTGCCTTTGCATATTTTTGCTAATTCAGAGTTGAGCCACATACTAATATAATGCGTTTGCACAAATTTTTATGTTGTCTAAATCTCTTACAGCCTGAAGCTAAAGCCCCTAACGTATTTCATTCACTTGGATATAAAATGATTTCTTTCTAAGAAGAAATGGTGACTGTTGTTAGTTACAACATTTTGATGTGTTCTATTAACCCTGATATGAAGAAACATTAACTAAAAAAAATATGAAATAAAATAATAATAATAAACTGAAACTTGTCATGTCAAGAACCTGATAAATCCCTGTACAGAGATGTGCCTCTTGGTTATATTGAAGTGTATTTTTGAACATTGAGAAGATTTCTTTTTATGTGTAAATCTGTCATTCTTCTTAACTTTATCTAAATTATTTATAGGTGATCTGATGGATGAAGCAGAAGTTCTTGAATGGCTGACTAATCCAGAAAACTTGGATTTAAGTGATACAATCGAAAAAGTGAATAAGAAAATGTTTGAAAAGATTTTGCAGAGGGCAGATTATGTGGCAGTTGTGTTTTGTAAGAAACTTTTAGTAATAGAAGAAAACATCCTATTAAATGTGTTAAATTTGTTAATTATATAGATGTAGATTAAAACTGTTCATCCAAATATATCAATTTGAGATATTTCAGAAATTATGGTATTAAGCTGGTATTTTAGAAAAAAAAAAAGGTGAAACCAGCATTCTTTTTATTGTTCCTTATATTTATTCCTGCATCCACATTATATTCGCTTGTATATAAAATGATTTCTTTCTAAGAAGAAATGGTGACTGTTGTCAAGATTAGTAAATATGTGAGAAATAGAAATTAAAGGAAAAAAAAAAAAAACCACAATATTTAGGAAAATATTACTGCTACGAACTCAAACAACTTAGCATATTATGGCATTGTGTACATATCCATGATTAAATTTCAAATCAGTTAAAAATTCAATAGTATGTTCCATGTGTAGCAATATATTCAGAAAACATGGTAATCAGACCATGTGTTCTGGAGAAGCAGAGAGTGCTATAATGTTCTAAGAACTTTTCCTGCATAGGTTCAATGACAATGTGCCATTATCAAGATAAAGGTAGTTATTACTTGGGTGAAGTGATCACTATTATAGGATGTAGCTGGGCTGTGATAATATTTATATAGGCTGTACTGGCTAAACTTGGTCTGTAAGTGTCATACATCTGAGTGTCTACTAACAGATTAAGCTTTAATTGCCCCAATCGGTTGCCAAATTAATAATACTCTACCAAGTACAGTGGATTCCAGTTATTTGGGCCACCAGTTAATCGGGGCAGCCGTTTATTGGGGCAAATCTTAAAAAACAGAAACCAGTCGAGAAAATAGCCAGGGTTTACTTCGCTTAATTGGGACAGCATACCGTTTAATCGGGGCAGGAGACCGCAGCACTGGAGATTACCCACGATTGTCTCCGACGGTACCACGTGTTTTGGTCGAAATTCTGGAGGTCACAACCATAAAACAATAAAAACAATTAGCAGTCACCTGTTTATTGAGCTTTTCTGTTAGTGAAATCTATCATAAACGGACAGTAAACTTGCTCTTACTGAATTTGCAATAATACCGACAGCTGGAATTCTGTGGGTTATTATGTTGAAATGTGTTAACACTTCCATGAAATCTTCAATCATATAAAAAATTAATTTTCAGAATCTTCTCTTCATTCCTATTTTTAAAGCTTCGTAACTCGTTACTCCGTTCTCACTTGCGCGTATCGTGTTACTTGCAATTTGTGTGTGCCGTGTTCTTTGTTATTGATTGCTTATCTTTTCACTGTTTTAAATTTTAACCCCCACCCACAAATGTCAGTAAACAGAAATGTCAACTAGTTCAATGTACATATTACAGTACGTATTAATTATTCCAATTATAACGTATATTCTTCCGATTTTCACGTATCATTTAATTTTTTAATTGGTAAGGTAATAAAGGGTAAATTTGTGCTTAATATATCTTTGCTTTTATAGCCTGTGGATAATATTCCTCCTATTTTCGCTAATTAGAATCGCTGTTTAATAGAATTAAAATTAAATTAACAAACGTGATCACAATGACCGACGCTTACTGCACATCGTATAGTGAACGGTACTTTAATATGTCGATTTCGCCGAAACGTGATTTCGTTGTACAGTAAATTGTAAAGGGGGAGGGTACATTGTATTTTTAACTATTTACGTGAAATTTCGGATAATTGGGGCAGCCGCTTAATCGGGCCAAAATGCACTAGTCCCGATGTGTCCCAAATAACCGGAATGGACTGTATTATTAATTACCAATTTCTTTAAATCGGCAATCCATCCCAAATTGTTCCCTGGCCATCAGAGAGAGAGAGAGAGAGTCGTAATCAACATATTGCTATCCCTGCTCCATGATCATGATTGAACTGGGATCCAGATTAACAAGTAGCACTTTTTTTAAATGGTGATCCTTAGCCTGCTATAGGCATTACTTTCTATTTCATGCAGACAGCAGTGAGTAGTATTTATTTCTGTAGCATGTCCAGGGCATCTGGTGTTGAAATAATTGTTGCCATAATGCACACACACACAGACCTCTGGTACTGGTGCTGATATGTGTACCCCATATGAGACAGCCTTAGCCTTCATCTAGTGATTCAGGCAAAACTCAGTTGTTCTCTACCACACATTTTGTGTTGCCTGTCATTTTCATGTCCATTTCTTGATCATGTTTTGCATGAATCCGCTGCCATGGCCATTTGTATATGATGGTATTTTCATCAGTACTGGAACTCATCTCATTTGCCTTGCTATTCATCCAGTTTTTCTATTGCAAATATATAAATGATGTTGATGCTATTTGCTGTTAGACATTGTTAGAAACGTTCACAGTCTTGGACATTGGAATATTGCAATAGATTTCATTTTCTGGAAGGCAAGTAGTGTTTTTGATAAACTGTACATTGAGTGTACAGTTTATCAAAAGGATTGTATTCTTAGAAATACAGTAATAGAATTTGATTCTAATAATATACACTGTGCTGCCACTTTATTAGGTACACCTACCTAGTAGTGTGTTGAACCTCCTTTAGCCTTCAAAACAGCCGAAATTCGTCTAGGCATGGATTGAACAAGATGCTGAAAATGTTGTGCAGGAATGGAATACCATGCAGACACGAGTGTGTCATGCATTTCCTTGAGATTCGACAGAGGTGTAAGCCTGCAGTGAACAGTCCTTTCCAGCTCATCCCAAAGATGCTCGATAGGATTGAAATGTGGGCCTGAGCGGGCCACTGCAGCAAAGAAAAGTCATTGTCATGTTACTGGAACCATTCCATAGTCAATAGGGCTTTGTACAATGGTGCATTATCTTACTGGAAGTAACCATCTGACTGAGGATAAACTGTCAACATAAACGGATGCACTTGGTCAGCAACGATGTGTAAGTACGATGTGGCATTCAGATGTGAATCTATGGGTATCAATGGACTCAACGTGTGCCAAGAAAACATTCCCCACACCATAACACTGCCCCCCACCACCTTCCACAGTAGTCGTCAGACATGACGGGTCCATGGATTCATGTTGTTTTCACCAAATTCTGAGCCTTCCATCAACACAATGCACCAGGAACTTCGACTCATCAGACCAAGCAACTGTTTTCCAATCCTCGATAGTCCAGTGCTGGTGTTGCTATGCCCACAGGAGGCATGCGCTCATGCTCTTCATTGATAACAAAGGTACGCAATGTGGCTATTGGCTGTTGTAGCCCATTCGCAACAAAGTGCGTCTAGTGGTCTGTTGCAGTATTTTGTTTTGTGCACCAAGGTTGTATTCTGACGTGATGTGTGACGTTGTGTCCCATCTGTTTTCTTGCACAATTCTAGCCATCCTCCTCTGACCTCTCTCATCAACAAGTGATTTTCTTCCACAGGAGTGGTTGAGAGGATGTTTTCTGTTCGTTGCTCCATTCTCGATACACCCTTGAAACTGTGGTGTGTGAAGAGTTCGGGAGAACTGCCATTTCACAGATGCTTTGTCCAGCACATCTTGCACCTACTACCATGCCACGTTCAAAGTCTGTTAGATCACTCCTTTTCCCCATTCTTGCTGCGGTTTGTATGCTTAACTGTTACTAGAAAGGTTGATCTGCTGCATTTATATCCACAACTGTGGTCCTTGACACAACGTTGTGGGACAAAACATTTGTGTGCACAGCAGGGGTGTACATAATAAAGTGGCAGCACAGTGTATTAAAAACATTGCATGCCACATAAATTTTAAAATTTTTTACAGGCAAAAATAATTGATTTCATTGAAACTAGATGGAATCAAAACTTTAAAAAACATTCAAAAAATAACACAGTTTGCAGACTAATTTTGACAACATTTCAATATTTTTGTGGCTATTGTTGTCAAGTCTAGATTACAGAGCCAACCTTTATGGTCATCCATGAGTTATAGCAGAAGCCTGGCAAAGATCTGTCACAAGTCATCCATGAAAAATTTACATTGTGTACAATGTGTTTTTAATCTGTTATAATTAGTTATTTTTCATGTGTATCTTTCTTCCAAGAAACTATAAATAGAATTTGCTTTTCACTTATAAACTAAATGAATTATTAGTTATAATTGTGCATTCACTTCTACAAATCTTAAAAAGAATTATAGAAAATGTCAACAGAAGGTTGCTGTAAGTCCTGAGATCTCTTGTCTTTTTTTTACCATCACATGAACCATCAGAGAGTTCATGAGATGGTAAAATGTGTACTAAATAAGTGGTCAGAGAGTGTACTAAATTTATAAAATAGATTGAAAAAGCACTAATAAAATATCCAGTGAATTAGTTAAGAATATATCCATATATCCAGTGAATTAGTTAAGAATATATCCATATATCCAGAAAATATCAGTTAATAAAATATCCAGTGAATCAGTTAATTTAATTAAGTGTTTCCAAAGTAACTAGTAAAGCTAGTTACTTTGGAACCATTTAATTAAATTCCAAGTTGAGAAATGTAATACAAATGCCTTTCAATCCATTTTATGAATTTTGCATTCTTTGGAAGCTGAAAGAAGAGACAAGTTAGCTTTAAGGAGCATGCAGTGACCCATTAATTGGTGCTTTCTGATTCCTTTAAAAATTTATAAAATGCTACATACTGTTCTGACTACAAATATTGCTGTGTTAATTACCCCTCAGCTGTCATTTATGCTTCAGTCTGAACTGTTAGTAATTCTGGGTATAACCTCCATGCACAAGTACATGGTGGGTGACCACCCAGGTGTTAACCCATGTAAGCAGGGGTCGAGGTGTGGCGCCCAAACCACATGGAGGAATGCTGCCCCCCTCTATGTTACCAGGCAGTACTAGGTGGTAGATGACTCTCATGAACCGGTGCAATACCACCACTTTGCTTCTTGGAGGCTTGAAGTGGTGGAATCCATGTTTAGTCTCTACAGCTAAGTTCCGGTCAACTCTTCCGTATCTCTTCCATCATGCAGTATGATTGATGACTTTTGAGGTTATGATGAACATCGTGGCGAGATCCAATATTCCTTACATTTCGAGGGTACAGCTCTAAAACAGTGTTCGCAGGCTGGTCCACTAGTTAGTACACCGGACCGAACCTATTGGTAACTCTCTAGGAGGCTTCTGGATCAGCTAGTGTATAATCTTGCTACCTCTACGCTGCCAGATAGTGACTGGAGGGAGTCCGAGTAGTGTGTATGTGGGGACATTGTTGAGGCCACCTTATGTCAAGGATCTGGGTATATTCTTACCGTGTGTACGCCATATGCAAAAATTTCATTACTTCATACAGAATGTCCCCCCTGCCACCACTATCTTACTATTGAACACACCATGAATTGTCAAATTTATAAAGCCAACTTATCTGTGAAAATATCTAAACCTCCCAAGCACTTCCTAATTCATTTCACAAATATACGTGGTCTCAATTCTAATCTCAATGATGTCCATTTCTAACTTGCAGTCTGCCAAACCCACATTTTTTCTGACAGAATCTCAGTTATTTGTTGATTCAACTACTGCTCATTTCAGATGCCCAAATTATTCGCTGTATGGTTCCTTTCGCCTCAAAGGTGGTACTTGTGCATATGTCCTATCTGATATTCCCTGTCAGAGACTTGGCAATTTGGAATCTACTCTCTTTGATCTTCTCTTGCTTAAAATCTTCCTATCTCATTGTGTCAAATTCATCTGTTGTCTCTACCGTTCTCCCAACTCCACTAATCACTTGGAGCTCTTTGACTTCCTCTCTTTGCAACTTGACTTTCTCCAGTCCAACTTTCCTAACAGTGAGTTAATTTTCCTGGTGAATTTAATGTTCACAACTCCAGCTGGCTTCCATTTTCTAGTCACACTGACCCAGCTGGTCGAAATTCTGAGGCTTTTGCAATTACTAATGACCTAGCACAGATTGTTCATTTACCTACAAGAATACCGGACAATCCTAATCATACAGCCAATACGCTTGATCTTTTTCTCACAAACAACCTTTCTAAGTACACGGTCGAAGTGAGAGGTCCTTTAGGCACTTCAGATCACAACTTGGTAATAGTCTCTTCTCCAATGGAGCCTTTATCTCATGGCTATTCCCAACCTCGTGTTGTTTGGCATTACAAGAATGCAAAATGGGATGACCTGCGACACTTCTTTTCTTCTTTTCCTTGGTCGGAATACTGTTTCAAAACTTCTGATGTCAACGTTTGCTCATATCTTGTCAGTGAAATTATTCTTGCAGGAATGGAATCCTTTATCCCACACTCCACTTTAAATAAACCTTGGTTTTCCAATAAATGTGCTAAAGCTGTTAAAGAGAAGAATGTTGCATATCGTAATTGGCTTGTTTCTAATTCTCCAGTTTCATTTTCTGCCTACACCAAAGCTCGCAACAATTGTAAAGCAGTTATTAATCAGTCCAGGCTAAGAGTAAAAAACTTGCTTCTTGCCCTAATGGTAGCCGAGCATTCTGGTCTCTTGCCAAAGCTATTGGCCGCAAATTTTGCCCGTCTCTGCTCCCACCTCTGTCCAAACCAGATGGTTCTGTTGTCACTTCAGCCAAGGATAAAGCTGACCTGCTAGCATCCCATTTTTCTTCCAACTCGTGTATTAATGATCTTGGTAAAACACCACGCATCATTCCCAACAAGCTCCATTCAATGCCTCCTGTGGTCTTCCATCAAAAGGATGTCAGAAGGATTTTGATGAATCTTGATGCTAAGAAAGCTCCAGGTCCTGATGGTATTTCTCCACTTGTTCTCGAAACCTTTGCTCCTGAACTTACTCCTATTCTTTGCTGCCTTTTTTCACTTTCTTATTCCAAAGGTGTTTTTCCTTCTGCTTGGAAATTTTCCCATATCCAGCCAGTTCCTAAAAAGGGTGATAAATCCCTCCCATCCAGTTATCGTCCCATTGCAATTACTTCTACTATTTCTGAAGTAATGGAGAAATCAATTAACCGCCAATTCTTAAACTACCTAGAAACCTTCCATCTGATCAATGATCGCCAGTACGGATTCCGTCAGTCGATCCACTGGTGATATTCTGGCTTATGTTACCCATTTATGGACTAATTCAATGGAAAGGTTTGGTGAAACACAAGTAGTTGCTCTTGATATCTCAAAGGCTTTCGATCGTGTTTGGCATAAAGGTCTTCTAAACAAGCTTCCATCTTATGGTTTGCCAACTGTTTTTAGTAATTGGTTATCCAGTTTTCTCTCTGACCACTCACTGAGGATGATGGTTGATGGCTCTCTGTCTTCTAACTTCTCCAGTAATGCCGGTGTCCCCCAACGTTCAGTTCTTTCTCCCACTCTTTTCCTCTTGTATATTTATGACCTTCTTCCACTGACTGGAAATCCTATCCATAGTTTTGCCGATTATAATACATTGCATTCCACTTTCCATTTTGAGAAACGTTGTCCTGCTCAATCAGCTTTAACTTCTCGAAAATCTGCTACCAATTCCTTAAATGCCAATCTTCAGGTAATTCTCCAATGGGGCAAAGACAACTTAGTTGATTTGAACCCTTCTAAAACTCAGTCTTGTCTTATATCTCAAAAAAAGTATTCTTCTGCTCCTATGCTTATCTTTAGTGACACTCCGATTTCTAGGCAAAATGATTTATCTCTTTTGGGGATTACCCTGACTTCTAATCTCTCTTGGCACAAGCACATTACAAGTATTGCTTCCTCTGCATCTAAAAAACTTGGTTTTCTCTTTCGCTCTTAGCGTTACTTTTCTTCCAAACAGCTGCTCCCTCTGTATAAATAGCAAATCCGCCCTGCCATGGAATATTGTTCCCACATCTGTGCTGGTGCCCCCAAAACCTCTCTCAGGCTTCTTGATTCCTTTCAGGAGAGGGCAGTTAGGTTAATTAATGATTCATCTCTAACCTCTAACAGAGTCTCTCCACTCGCTGTCTCATAGACACCGTTTCTGCTGCATGCCTCTTCTACAGATACTTCCATGGGTACTGTTCTTCTGATTTGGCTTCTATAATTCCCGCTCTCTCTTTCAAAACAGTCCGAACACGTGCCGCCACCAGCCAACATCCATTTACTGTCCAACTTCAAACTCACAGAACCAACTTTTCATCTTCCTCGTTTATTCATTCAACTGCTGTTTTCTGCAACAACCTTCCTTCATATGTATTTCCTGAAAATTACAGTCTACAGAAGTTCAAGTCCAATGTCAACAAATATCTTCTTTCGTCTTCTCAATCTCTAACCCAAGCATGGTATTAAGTACTATAGGTTCTAATAACTCTCGTTTTTGGAGTTTACATAAAAAAAAAAAAAAAAAAAAAAGAACTAAGTTAAATTTTTAAAATAGTAACATTTGCATCAGACCCACACATTGGAACCACAGCAACAAGTGCTAAGTGGACTCATATCATGTTGGCACTCATAATCATGTTAGAGAAGTGCCTGATTTCACGATAGAGAAACAGTACTCACAAGGATTTGAAGACATCAAGCAAGGTTAGTGAAAAATATTATAAGTAATTATCTCCCATAAATATATATAAATTATTAAATTAACTTCATGATGCATAAATCTCTACTCTTAAATATGGCAAGCACTTAATATCATTAACCTGAGATGGTGTCCTCATTTGCGGCAAAAAAGGTGACGGGGCACCTGACAGGTGCCCATTTTCTTTTTAATGTTTGGAAATGTCTTAGATTTTTATCTTTTGAATTCTGCTTGATCAATGTTTCATCCAACATCAAATATTGTTAAATACTTTTAATAAATATTGTTTAATACCAATTTTTCTTCTGTTTTTTTAATGAATTGCTACACTTATTGTATCAGAGTCTTTCCTCATATTTTTTGAATGAAAAAATATTAAAATTTTTAAAACATGCAGTGTTTACACGTTTTCTTTTCAAAAAAACAAAAAAAAAAAAAATAAATAAATACATATTGTTAAAAAGTATCAAAAACATTATTAGACAAAATAGAAACATCAGTTCTCATATCTTTTCTGTTAAAAAGACCATTAAGCACATGAAATTTAAAACAGATGCTTATTATATACATAAATGTTATTAAAAAACTAAAAAAATATAGTATGTATATCCAATATTCTTAATTACCTCTATTTTCATTCTTATTTCAAAATTTATTTCAAATTTCTCACCCTACACAACGCATGAAATTTAAAACTACATATGTCGTCTCATACAGAGTAGCTGTCATTTTGAGAGATTACTGGGTTTTGTGTACCTCCCTGTATGCCATGAAAACAATAATAAATCTTTTAAAAACAACTAGGGTAAGCTGGTAGAGGTTTATTGACCTAGTGGGTGAGAAAAACCCCGTAACGTGAAACTTAAAACAAATGCTTGCCCAGTACCATGCCATTCTTCAAGCAAAATCCAAATAGTTGAAAAATATTGGTGGGGCATTTGACAGGTTCTCATACCCAATTTGTATACAAACACTTGAAGAAAATGTGAAGAAAATCACTTCAGAAACTATTATAGTAAAAGTTTGACTATATTTAAGAAAGTAAAAACTGTTCAGAATTTTAATCAATGATTCATGGTTTATAGTAATAGCCATATAGTGAAAGGAAGCCAAAGGCTTTTGCTCTACTGGCAAAAAAAAAAACTTCAAATAGATAAGAAAATACAAATTATATGCTTCCCTCCTCATAGGTAACTATCCAGTTGACTGTTAAATTTATTCAATCTGTCAGTCACAACTACCAGTGAGGGCAACTTGTTTTAGCAATCAATGACTCACTGGCTAAATGCCTCCCAATTTGAATTTGCTGTTGGTAACATCATCAGTTGGAATGCAGAACTGGAATTTGGAATAAGAAACTGTACAGGGTATAGAATTTAAATACTGTCTCAGACCACAGTAGTTGCCTTTACGAAAGCAACAACCCTTCCCTTTACCCCTGATGGTAGTTACCTCTTTGAGTAAATCCCACTTCAGCACACTGTGATCACTACCACCTAGTGGTTTCTTTATCTGCAGATTCTTAATGCATGAAGAATCAGTACTGATAATCAGATCAAAAGTATTATTCCCTCTAGTTGCCTCCCGAACATGCTGATGTAGAAAACAATCATCAAATAAATCCACAAAAGCCTTGCTAGTGTGTGAGTGACCAACCCACAAATTCCAATCAATATCTGGGAAATTAAAACCCCCCATTATAAGACTCTCTGTTTTACTGGCCCACTCTATTTCCCTGTACAGTTTCTTATTATATTCATCAGAGTTATTAGGCTTATAACGCACTCCTACCCTCAGTTTTTCTTTTCCAGTGTTTATGTCACACCAAACTGACTCGACACTGCACTGTCCAGCGATGTCGACTGGCTTCACTTCCTTGGATTTTATGTGTTTCTTAACTAATAACATAACCCCTCCTTCCTTTCTATCCTTTCTGTATACATTGTACTCCCCAAATTCCAGTTCTGCATTCCTTATATCTGTGTGACATCACATCTCTGTTATCCCAACAATATCTGCCTTTGATATTTTGAGCAATACCTCAAATTCATCAAATTTATTTATCAAATTCCTAGCATTGGTGTATATGCAAGTATACATGCACCTGTTCCTATTCTTAGGTACCCTAACACAACCCATGTGTTTACTTGTACTGCAGTGACTCCCAGCAGTCTCTGAAATACCCTGCATCTTGTTTTACAGGTTGCTGCTCATTCCAATAGAAGCAGTGCAAGAATCACTTTCACCTCTGCCAGTGACTATTGTTGATCTATTAGTCCTTGCATCCTCCCCAAACTAGCAGTTTCCTGACACGCCTAGCACTGCCTCGATAGCATAGCATCAGCAAATATTCTTGCACCTTTTCTATTTAAGTGAATCCCATGCCTGTAGAAGCAATCTCTCCTGTTAACAAGCACAGACCAGGCTGAAAAAAATTCTGCCCCTTGAGTCTTGCACAATCTCTCCAGGGCTGAATCGATCAACAAGGCTCTCATCATATACTCTCTCCTATTGTGTCCGGGCAGAATTGCAGACACTTGCAAATTCAACTTTAATTCACGGCTTTTTTTCAACAGTGATCTGTACTTGTTAAGTAATTCCCCCGGTCTCCTACTCTTAATATCATTAGTGCCAACGTGTACAACAATATCCCTTTTGTGCCCTTAAGAGATGATATCCGCTCTACAATGTCATCAATCTATTCTTTAACGTTCAAAGTTGTTCAAAATAGTAATGACCATTTTGAACAATTTATAGATGTGGAACAACAAACTAATTGGTCTATAATTTCCAATTTCTGATTTATTTCCTTTCTTATGCAGCAAAATTATGATTGCATTATTCCACTCTTTAGGCATCATGCCTTTCCTAATGTATTTTGTGAAGAGTCTTGCCAGTTTCTGTATCATGTCACTTCCTCGTAATTTTAAAAACTCTACAGTAACTTCATCTTCACCTGGGGGCTTTCTGATTCTTAATTTTCTTCAATGCATGTTCTACCTCATCGGGTATGTCGTATGTGTTGCTAATTTGTGGTCCGTCTTCCCTACTGTCTGCTTCGTTTTATCACTTCTCATATAATTCTTTATAGTATTCTTCTCCTATTTGAATTTTACCTTCTCTGCTATTTATAAGTATACCATCACTGTTCTTCAGTTTCAGTATCATTTGTCTTTCTGTATAAGTGCTCATGACTGCTGATTTCAGTCCTTTGTTTTTTCGCTTAATGCTTGTTCTACTTTTGTCGTGTTAAATCTTCTTATGTCCTCTTTGATTCTCTTTTTAATGGCTTTGCATAACTCAGAACTCAGTATTCTCAATTTTGGCCTGGTCAGTGTTTATCTTACTCTTCGTTTGTCGTCTTCAGTTCATCATGACAAGTGTTTCTTAACTAATTTTTTTCTTCTTTGGATTTCTTTTTATCTATAGGTTTCTTGGGCTTTATCACTTTCAGAAAATTGTATTCCTCATTGAAATTGTCTACTGTAACAAACAGCAGCCTAGAGAGGAAGTTGCTGGGGACTTCAAGAGCTGCTGGGAGTCACCATGGAACAAATAAATACATGGGCTGTACTAGGGTAACTAAGAGTAAGAAGTGCATGTACATGAATGGCAGAAGCATAGTAAAAAATTTGATGAATTTGAAATGCTGATCAAGGCATCAAAGGAAGATATTGTTGGGATATTAGAGACATGGTGTCACATATATATAAGCAGTGCAGAATTGGAATTTGGGGTGTACAATGTGTACAGAAAGGATACGCAGGGTAGGAAGGAAGGAGTGGTTATGCTATTAGTTAATAAACACATAAAATCTAACATCCAGGTGACATGGGTGGACAGTGCAATGTCAAGTCAGTTGGTGTGACATAAACACGGGGAAAGGGAAAATGAGAGTAGGAGTGTGTTATAGGCTAATGACTCTGATGAGTACAAAGAACAGTTGTACAGAAAAATAGTGGGCCAGTAAATCAAAATGTCTTGTAATGGACGAATTTAACTTTCCAGATATTGACTGGAACTTGTGGGTACACTCTCACACTAGTCACCACCAAATACGGAGAATGCGGAAAGGTCATGGAATGACCACCGCATATCCCAGAGCAATATGGCCTTAGTTGCTAGTGCTCCTAAAAACCAAATAACAACAACAATTCGTACACTAGCAAGATTTTGTGGATTTATTGGAGGATTGTTTGCTAACATGTTCAAGGGGCAACCAGAGGGTGTAATAATCTTGATCTGATTATCAGCAGTGATAACTCGTGCATTAGGAATTTGCAGATAAGGGAACTGCTAGGAGGTAGTGATCACAATCTACTGATGTGGGATTTACTTAAAGATGTAACTACCATCAAGTGTAAAGGGAAGGGTTTTGTAAAAGTGACTACAGTGGTCTCAGGCAGTTTTTGAATTCTATACAGTGGGATTAACTGATGATGTTAAAAACAGTGAATTCTAAATGATAGGCCTTCCGGGAATTAATCTTGGAAGCTACTAGGCTTTTCATACCAACTAAGAAATACTGTTCAAGATTTAGGCCTAAATGGATGTCAGATGAACTTACTCGTGGCAGAGAAGAAAAATTTGTGGGATGCATATAAATTATCAGGTGACACAGAAGCCTACAGCAGATATAAGCTAGTCTGTAATCAAATCACAAAGGAGGGAAGCGAAGGCCAATTATGAGAAATCCTTGGCAAAGGATGCAAAGAAAAAAAACAGACTTCTTTATTTATGTAAACTCTAGAAGGAAAGGCTGTTTCGACTGTTGATGATCCTGCACAGTTACCTGACAAATTGAATGAGTATTTTGCATCTATATTCACACATGAGGAATTCTGTAAGGATGTATAGGACTGAAGTTTACTAAACTAACAGGGAGCTAAATGATTTTGTAATAATGTAGAACAAAGTGGAGGAGAAATTGTTGAAGTTAAACCTAAAAAAAGGCACCTGGGGCAGATGGAATCTATCCAGTTATATTGAAGGAGGCAATGAAGGAAGTAAGCAACCACTTGGCCATACTTATGAGAGCATCCTTAGATTCAGGGGTGGTCCCCATTTACTGGAGATTTGCAAATGTATCCACAATTCACGAATGGGGTTCAAAGGGTGACACAAATAATTATAGACGTATTAGTTTAACTTCTGTTGCGGGATAAATAATGGAGTCACTTGTTAAAAAAGTGATGCAGGATCACCTAGAGAAGACTGCATTAATAGTTCAGATGCAGCATGGGTTTGTTAAGGGGAAGTCTTGTCTGACCAATTTGATTGGATACTACAATGTGGTCACAAAGGAAGTGGATGCAAAAAATTATTTTGATATCATATACTTGGATTTCAGGAAAGCTTTTGATACTGTTGCACATGGAAGACTGCTGTAAAAATTGGTGTGGTATGGCATTAAGGGCATGTTGCTGCAATGAATAAAGGGATGGTTGAGTGGGAAATGGTGGACTAATATTATTAGTGGAGTATCCCGGAGTTCAGTGCTGGGTCCATTGTTGTTTTGTATATTTATTAATGATATTGATGAAGGTATATAACGCTTAATGTCCAAGTTTGCAGGTGATACAAAGGTTGGCAGGGTTGTTAATGATAGAAAAGAGAGTATGCTACTGCAACAGGATCTAGAAAAGTTAGGTAGATGGGCAGAGAAGTGGCAACTGAAGTTTGATATTGAAAGATGCAAAGTACTGCATATGTGTAGCAGTAACCCAAGAGAAAACGTACCAACTGTGTGGTACTACACTTAGGGAGGTGGAGAATGAAAAGACCCGGCGGTATTGTGCAGTCAGATATGAAGTTCTCTGAGCAGTGCAGATGGGCTGTTTGAGAAGGTTCTGGAGTTTTGTCAATGATATATAGGAATTTTGCTAGCATTGACAAGGAGGTGATTATTAGCATTAGCATTAGTAGAGGCATTTGATGCAAGAAAGCAAGCTTATGCAGCATCAGCCGGAAAAAATATAAAATAAAATAAATAAAAAATAACCACTTCCACTTCACCCTTCTGTTCGTTTGAAATACCTGTCCAGCTGAGCCTTAAACTTATTTAGGCTATCAACTTTCACGACAAGGGATGGAAGTCTGTTCCACCAGCCAACCACCCGCTGGCTAAAGGCAAATTTCCTCATGTCTATCCTACATCCGTCTTTCCTCAATTTGAATTTATGCCCTCTCAGGTGATTATTCTAAGCAAGAGGAAGAATCCCATCAGCATTGAGCATGCTCAAACCATTCAAGGCTTTGTACACCTCTATCAGATCACCTCGCTGGTGCCTAGTCTCTAGACACTGTAATTTGCAAAACTTAAGCCTTTCTTCGTAAAAGCACCCCTTTGTTCCATTCACTAATCTTGTTGGCCCTTCTCTGTACTCATTCCAGCATCTCTACATCCTTCTTCAAATGAGGCCTCCACACCTGTATACAGTACTCTAGGTGTGGCCTGACCATAGCCTTATACAAGGGAATAATCACCTCCTTATCCCTGCTGGAAAAATTCCTATATATCATCAACAATACACCATGAGCTACTATTGCAGCCCGTCTGCACTGCTCAGAAAACTTCATATCTGCCTGCACAACCACCCCCAGATCCCTTTCATTCTCTACCACTGTCAGTGTAGTACCACAGAGTTGATACGTTGCTCTGGGGTTGCTGTTTCTCATATGTAGTACTTTACATTTGTAAATGTTAAACTTCATTTGCCACCTCTCAGCCCATCTTCTCAACCTTTCCAGATCCTGTTGCAGTAGCATAGTGTCAGTAGTGTCCTTGACAACCCTACCAAACTTCGTATCGTCTGCAAACTTGGACATTAAGCTTGATATACCATCATCAGTATCATTTATAAATACAGAAAACAATAATGGACCCAATACTGAACCCTGAGGGACTCCACTAATAAGATTAGTCCATGATGAGCAGTGTCCATTGATTACCACTCTGTCTTCTCCCCCTCAACCACAGGATCCATAGCAGCAATTTGCCTCCAATGCCACACTGCTCCAATTTGTGCAGCAGTCTTCCATGTGCAACAGTATCAAAAGCCTTTCTAAGATCCAAGTATATAATATCAAAGTTATTCCCTGCATCCAGTTCTTTTGTGACTGCATCATAGTATCCAATCAAATTGGTCAGGCAAGACTTCCCCTTAACAAAACCATGCTGTGTCTGAGCTATAACTGAAGTCTTGTCTCGATGATCCTGCAGTGCTTCTTTAACCAGTGCCTTCATTATTTTTCCGGGAACAGAAGTTAAACTAACAGGTCTATAATTACTTGTGTCGCCCTTTGATCCTCCTTTGTGAATTGATGTCACATTTGCACATCTCCAGTCCATGGGTACTTCCCTTGAGTCCAAGGAAGCTCTCATAATTATGGCTAAGGGTTTGCTTACTTCCTTTGCTGCCTTTTTTAATATAACTGTATAGATCCCATCCACCCCAGGTGCCTTTCTTGTATTTATATTCAACAATTTCTCCTCCACTTTACTCTCAGTTATTACAAGATTCTCTAGCTTACTGCCAGAGTTGAATACACCTCTGGCATTCCCCTCGCTCGCTGAATAATTCCTCATGTGTGAATGTCGATGCAAAATATTCATTTAGTTACCTAAACCTTTGTACCTTTGTATAAGGCAATGGTCAGGCAACACCTTGAGTTCTGTGTTCCGGTCTGGAGACCTTATTTTAGGAAGGCTATAGAGTTGCTAGAATGAGTACAGAGAAGGGCAACAAGATTGGTTAGAAAAGGAGTTCTCTTACTAGGAGTAGCTTAAATTCTGTGAATTGTAGCATCTAGAGACTAAGCATCTGTGAGGTAGTAGTAGTAATAGTGGCATGTAATTCAAGAAAGCAAGTGTATGAGCTTAGCAGCATCAGCCAAAAAAAAAAAAAAAATCACACCATTCCCTCCAAATGCCTGTCCAGTTCCTTCTGAAATTTATTCAACCTATCACCTTCCACAATGACTGATGGAAGTTTGTTCCAGCAATTAACCACCCGCTGGCTAAAGGAAAATTTCCGCATATCTATTCTACATCTGTCTTTTCTTAATTTGAATTTATGCCCCCTTAGGTTTGTAATCTGAACAAGTGGAAGGATCCCATCAGAATTCAGCATGCTCAACCCATTCAAGGTCTTATACACCTCAATTAGATCACCACGCAGGTGCCTAGTCTCCAGCCACTGCAGTTTTCAGAACTTCAGCCTCTCTTGGTAAGAGGATCCCTTTGTTCCCCTCACCAATCTTGTTGCCTTTCTCTATACACGCTCAACCAAGTCGACATCCTTCCTAATATGAGGAGTCCAGACCTGTACGCAGTACTCAAGGTGTGGCCTAACCATTGCCTTATTCAGAGGGACAATCTCCTCCTTTTTCCTGCTAGCAAAATTGCTATATATCATTGACAAAACCCCATTATCTGCCCTGGCAGCCTGTCTGCATTGCACAGAAAACTTCATATCTGACTGCACAATTACTCCCAGGTCTTTTTCATTTTCTACCACCATAAGTGCAGTACCACACAGTTGGTACTTTTTTCTCAGGTTACTTTTACCCATATGCAATACTTTGACTTTGTCAAGGTTAAACGTCAGTTGCCACTTCTTAGCCCATCTACCCATATTATCAAGATCCTGTTTCAGTAGCACGCTGCCATTACTGTCATTAACAAACCTGCAACCTTTGTATCATCTGCAAACTTTGACACTAAGCCTGATATACCTTCATCAATATCATTGATAAATATACAAAACAACAGTGGACCCAACACCGAACCTTGTGGGACTTCACTAATAACATTAGTCGACGAAGAGCAGTACCCATTAATTACCACCCTCTGTCTTCTCCCACTCAACCATCCTTTTATCCATTGTAGCAACTTACTCTTAATACCATTCTGCTCCAATTTGTACAATAGTCTTCCATGCGCAACCGTGTCAAAAGATTTTGTGAAATCCAAATTTATGATATCAAAATTATTTTTTGCATCCAGTTCCTTTGTAACCACATCATAATATCCTATCAAATTTGTCAGACATGACTTTCCCTTAACAAACCCATTCTGTGTCTGAATTATTGCTGCAGTCTTGTCTAGATGATCCTGAAATGCATTTTTAACCAGTGACTCCATTATTTTACCTGGAACAGAAGTTAAACTAACTGGTCTGTAATAACTCGTGTCACCCTTTGAACGCCCTTTGTGAATTGGGGCTACATTTGCACATCTCCAGTCTGTGGGAACCTCCCCTGAGTCCAAGGATGCTCTCATAATTATGGCTAAGGGTTTGCTTAGTTGCTTTGCCGCCTCCTTTAATATAACTGGATAGATCCCATCAACCCCAGGTGCTTTTCTTACGTTTAACTTCAACAATTTCTCCTCCACTTTGCTTTCAGTTATTACAAAATCATTAAGTATCCTGCTACAATTTGATAACCTTCTGCCATTTTCAAACCTTAATAATTCCTCATATGTGAATGTAGATGCAAAATACTCATTCAGTTTGTTTGCTCTGAGCAGGATCATCAACAGTCGAACCATCGATGTCAAGTGGACCAATCAGATTCATCCCCTTCCTTTTAGAGTTTATATAAGTAAAGAAATCCTTGCTGTTTTTCTTAGCATCTTTTGTCAAGGATTTCTTGTAATCTGCCTTCGCCTGCCTAACCTCCTCTGTCACCTGATTACAGATTAGCCTATATCTGCCATAGGCTTCTGAGTCGCTTGATAATTTATATGCATCCCATGCATTTTTCTTCTCTATTACGATTCTCATTACTTCATTAGATAACCATTTAGTCCTAAACCTTGAACAATATTTCTTAATAGGTATGAAACTTTTAGTAGCTTCCACAATTAATTCCTTGAACACTTCCCACTTAGAATTTACTGTTGGTAACATCGTCAGTTGATCCCACTGTACAAAATTTAAAAACTGTCGGAGAGCACTGTACTCACCTTTACGGAAGCAAAAACCCTTTCCTTTACCCCTGATGGTAATTAAATCTTTAAGTAAATCCCACATCAGTACACTGTGATCACTGCCACCTAGTGGTTCCTATTATCTGCAAATTCTTAATACACGAATGATCACTGCTGATAACTAGATCAAGAGTATTACTTTCTCTGGTTGCCTCTCGAACATGCTGCTGCAGAAAACAGTCATCCAATAAATCCACAAAAGTCTGACTAGTGTGTGAGTGACCAACCCACAAGTTCCAGTCAATATCTGGGAAGTTAAAATCCCCCATTATAAGACATTCCGATTTACTAGCCCACTCTATTTCTCTGTACAATTGTTCATTGTACTCATTCGAGTCATTGGCCTATAACACACTCCTACTCTTATTTTTGCTTTACAGTGGTTATGTCACACCAAACTGACTCAACAGTGCACTGTTCATCTATATCAACTGGATGCACATCTTTTGATTTTATGTTTTTCTTAATTAACAGCATAACACCACCTCCCTTTCTATCCTGTCTATCCTTTCTGTACACATTGTACTCCTCAAATTCCAGTTCAGCATTCCTTATATCTGTGTGACACCACGTCTCTGCTATCCCAGCAATATTCACCTTTGATGCCTTGACCAACACTTCAAATTCATCAAATTTATATACTATACTTCTAGCATTGGTATACATGCAAGCATACATGCTCCTACTCCTATTCTTAGTTACTCTAACACATCCCATATACCCACCTATTTCAGGATGACTGCCATCAGTCCCTGAAACCCCCAACACCCCACGATGTTAAAAGGTTTCTTATTTATTATGACTATTATTTACCAATTATTGGATAAAACATTAATACATGTACATGCATAAGTCATCAACCTTTGCCCCTGGCAGACATACCCTGGTCCTGTTCCACCTATCCTTTTTACAAAGCATGTTTCCTGTTTCCCTGACAATAGAGTCACCAACAACTACTAGTTCATGTGGGACCAGCGCATTCTGCCTTGGGGGTTATTATTATTAAAATCTTTTTATCCTTTATTGGGTATTTTCTGCCTTGTGACGAGTGCTGGTACCAAATGGATGGGGTGGTTGGTTGTGTCCTATTATTGTTATTATTACTGTTGATTGAGGAACTCTCTTACTGTCTTACAGGTGTTCAGGATCAAGGCTTTCTGGAGTTCCATCTAAGTGTTCTCTGGGAGGCCTATTGCTGCTAGATTCTCATGGAAGTTCTTTGGCACCCTGTCAGTGGTTGACACGGTGATCGGCGGGATGGTCATTACTTGTTCCATATGCCACATATCTTTCACTTCCTGTCTTAGGTCTGAGTATTTTCTGATCTTTTCCTTGTATGTTTTTGGGAGATTGCTGGTGTTGGGCACCACTATGTCAACCAGGTAGTAGCGATTTCCTTCTTATCAGCGAGTCTGATGTGTTATGTGGAATTGTCTTGTCTGTTATAATGGCACAGCTCGAGTATAGTCTGAGGATTGTACTTGTAATTCAGTAAACTTTCTTTTATCAGCTGGTATTTTTGTGCTAGTTTCTGATGTATTATAGTTATTATTGATGTTAAAAGGTTTCTTATTTATTATGATTATTATTTATCTATTTATTGGATAAAACATTAATACATGTACATGCATAAGTTTGAATTTTCGTGATCTTAACGGTTTTCTGTACTGGAAAATGGAAGTTGCTATTAGTTTCATGTTTATATTTATAACCGTAATGCTTTTTAATTTTCAGAAGAACTAATAAGAAAAGTTCTATTTCCTTGAAAATAACATGATAAAACAATATTTTTGAATTTTTTTAATTTTTCATTAAAAAAATAGCATTTAATAAGTGTTGCAATCCCTTAGTAAAATATCAGGCATTAGTGTACTTTAAACAAGATTCTAAAATACCAAAATCTTTTTCCAGATATAAAAAAAAAATAAAATAAAAACTCTATGTATTAGGCCAAATAATCCATGACTTTATTCATTATTGCTTAGAAAGTTTGTGCAGAATTTCTGACACTTTAAGGGAGTCTAAAAATTAGCATCTCTGTGTCACATGGTGTAAGCAGAAACACTTTAAACCGTGTAATCTCAGGCAGATTTGATAATAAGGAATTGAGACTCCCCCCCCCCAAAAAAAAATAACATATTGTAGTTGATCCTTGGCATTACTGAGGAGAATGGGGATTGGATTGGTTAATCTCTCAAGTTCAGTACAACCCTTAACTTTTTACTTTTCTTTTCTATATGGATAACCAATTATTTTTTTATTTTTTATTTATTTTTTATTTTATTATTAGCCATATGGTGCAAGGAAGCCTGGGGCTTATGCTGCACCTGCCAAAAAAAAAATAAAAAATTTCCCCGAGTTACCCTGAGAGAGAGAGAGAGAGAGAGAGAGAGAGAGAGAGAGAGAGAGAGAGAGAGAGAGAGAAGTAGAAAGGAATCAACAAGAAAGAGAAAAATGATGATATCCAGCTCAGGACCCTGGGTTTGCCAAGCCCATACTCACCAGATGTGAGCCCTTGGGGTTAGATGTGAGCCCTTGGGGTTATTCTTAGAATACTATCCAAAAATTATTCTAATGGATGAATGGTACCTTGTATTGTTTGAAGAAGGGTAGCAATCCCTTCTGAGAAACACTGTGCATATAGATAATATGACTGAAAGGGAAAGGTCTCTGAATCTGAACATGACTACCTTAAATTAAGAATCATAATCTAAACTGTTAGCCTATTTTTTTGAATCTTCTCAGTAGGGTAATGCCAGCAGGACACCTTATGGTAGGTCATTGGACAGTTTCCCCTCTTAAACTAATTTCTTTGAATGTTTTAGTGGGCAGGTCTTTGCAGTGTTCTATGGTTCACTACAACCAAAACAGACAGGATTAGGTGTCTTCAAGGACAGAGACATAAGACCTCTCTCTCTCTCTCTCTCTGTCTCTCTCTCTCTCTCTCTCTCTCTGCTCTTGAACTTTCCTTCTAGTCAAAAGAGTAAATTGTGGAATAGATGTACTCGCTCAAGTCACTCTCTTCTTGTTAGAATATAAGTTACCTCTGCAATTATTATATTAAGAATCTGTGTGTAGATTATGCATTGCCTTAGATTGGAATGACATCCTATCATTTCTGGTATTGTGGATAAACTGTTATTCTGTTGCCAACTGTAATTGACTAGTATCCTTTGTTAATTGGTTACTTGCATAACTGTTGGTAAGTGATTGAATATTGCTCGTGTTTTACTAGTTTTCTTAAATTTTCATTATCCATTTTATACATTGGGTTTTTTTCCTTTTCGCACTTCTTTGTTCCATGTAGCCAGTATTTGCTATGTCCTGTTAGGCATTGTCAGAAATTCAAAGTATAAAAATGTGCTATAGCAATCTCTCTGCACAATTTTTATTTTTCTCTATAATTTATTCCCTCGAACATTAATGTCAGTCTCATATAATATTATGAATGTTCAGTTTTTCTGTTGAATTGCAAGTAAAGCAGGATGTGCAAAAGTAATCCTTTACTTTTGGGAAAATTCTTGTAGCATGTTTCAGTACTTCATATGAATTGGTCTGCCTCAGATATAGTGTTCTTAGAATAAGCATTCTGGCTCTCCCTTGCAAACGAGAATGTATTATAATCATGCTGTCTGTCACACCACTTGGCTGTATCTCTCTCTCTCTCTCTCTCTCTCTCTCTCTCTCTCTCTCTCTCTCTCTCTCTCTGATATCAGCAATAAACACTGTGCTGGGATACTCTGGTTTTCACCAGAAAATGGTTGAAACAAAGAGCAGGATTTAGAAACTGAGTTGTTATTATTATTTATTTATTATTATTTTTTAATGAAAACTAAAAAGACATAAATTACTAGAACCTATAGTACTTAGGTGTGGGTTGAAAGAGGAGAAAACAGAAGATACTTGTTCAATTTCTATAGATTTTAATTTTTAATTTTCAGAAAATACAGGGTGTCCCAAAAATGCATGGACAACTTCATAAATTCATTACAAAAAGAAAAACAAGTTCATTAAAAAATAATTTACAACCACTGATAGAACAAACACAAAAGGTTTTTTTACCATATTAATAAATTTCCATGAGACCTCTTTATAGCATAACGATGTCTAGTTGATGCTTGATCTCCATTCAAGTACATTAGTCACTATAGCGGCTTCGATTTTTGTTTACAGTTAACCACCATTGTCAACCTTCATTCTGTACACCACGTCTTTTTGTGTACAATTCGATTTTTGTTTACAGTTAACCACCATTGTGAAACTTCATTCTGTACACCACGTCTTTCATGTAGCCCCACAGAAAAAAGTCCAGTGAGAAATGTCCAGTGAATGTGGTGGCCATGGTATGAGGCCATCATCGGCAATCCAGTTGCCTGAAACATACATGTTAAGCAAATTGTACACTGTCAAAGTCCAGTGTGGAGACACGCCATCTTGCTGGTAAAACACATTTAGGTTGAAGTTCTTCCAGCTTTGGGAAGGCATAAATCTCAAGCATATCAAAGTATGTATTTGCATTCACAGACTGTTCATGAAAAAAGAAAGGTCCAACTACACAATCATGAAGAAGTTGACACCAAGCATTCACTCTTCCACTGCTCCGTTCCAATTCCTGTAAAGTGTGCAGGTTTTCTGAGACTCAAATTTGAATCTTATGCTTATTCACCATTCCCAAAACATGGAATGTGGCTTCATCAGTAAACACAACCTGCTTAAGAAAATTTTTGTTGATATCCATTGGGTGAAGCATATTCCATGAAATTCCAAATGCTTCAGTTTATCATCAGGTTTCAAGGCCTGCACTTTGTATGCATTGAGCTTTAAACATTTGTGCAGGACCCTGTGTACAATTGATCTTGGTACCACTGGGGCAGTTCTGATTGATTTGGAAGGACTCCGAGTAGATGTCCCCCACAGTTTTGCTAGGACATCTATACCCTTTTTTATAATCGACATTTCCCATTTAAACTTTTTATGCCACTTGTGAACACTGGTTCAAGATGGTGGTTGTTTTGTGTACTTTGTTTTTAATAATTTCTGAGTTTGAATGTCAGATTTCATCTCAGTGAACCATGCCACACATTTAGCCTTCTGTTGAGGAGATGTCATTTTCACTTGCACTACTGTTGCATGACACAATTGTCACCTATAAGCACTTATAATATTTGGGGGGGGGGGAAATTTTTTAAAAAAAAAATTGATTTTTTTAAAAAAAAATTGATTTTTTTAAAAACTTGTGTTTCTTGTTGTGACAAAATAATGAAGTTGTCCAGGTCTTTTTGGAACATCCTGTACATATGAAGAGAATAGAAATTCGAAGGGATAAATGAGGAAAAGTTGATTCTGTGAGTTTGTAGTTGGACAGTGAATGGATGTTAACAGCACAGGTTCAGATTGGTTTGATAAAGAGCAGTGGAATTACAGATGCCAATTCAGAAGACTAGCCCAGCTCGTGGAAGTATCTATAGAAAAGGGAATCACATCAATTCATTGCAAGACAATTCGTTGTATGACAATTTGGTTAGTATGATGATTTGCAGAATTCTTTGGGAGAATTCGGTGTATGGCAAAGCAAGGCAGAAAATGCAAACTTTTAACATGCTGTGCTGTATATAAATTTAGTGATTGCAATACTATTCTTGATATTTTATAGTTTTGATGGAGCATTCTATCCACCTTTGTTTCTTAATGCACATTCTACTTGATTTTTAGGAGATCCTATTAAAAAAGAGCCATGGACAAGTTAAAGATTGGAATATAAAAGAACCTTGTTTGCATTTTCACTTCTGTAAATTGAAAAAATTTTAGGAAATACACATGGGAAGGGGTTCCAGAGACCAAAAATACAAGGGGGTATCAAAAAGTTCATACCCTTACCTAGAAATAAGAGTCCTAGAAAGGTGAAACTTCACAGGAACTTTAATCCTTTTCTATGTACTCTCCATGTAGAATAACACATTTCTCCTATCTATGAATCAGTTGTTTAATGTCTGGATCATAGAAGTCCGCACCTTTTGACTGAAACCACGATTCCACTTCATTGAAGACTTCCTGAGACGAATAAAAGCAGCATCCATGCAATGGTGGTTTCTTTATTTCTCGAAACAAGAAGTTTGACGGTGCTAGGTCAAGAGAATAGGGTGGGTGCTGCAGTAGTTTGAAGCTGCACTGGGCAACAAAGTTGGTGGTGGTGGCAATGGCCGTGTGAGCCGGTGCATTATCTGGCAGAAAATGGACACGTATCTGATATTAATAAAAGCATTAAAATACAATATGATAAAAGAATTAAAATACACAGTAGCTTTCAAGACGAAGTGCCTCTTCATCAGAATAGTCAGTGCATGTTATACTCCAGTATATATTGTTGGTTACAACAGCAAAAGTCAGCTGAGCATGATCATGCATCATGAGTCTGACGTCAGAACAGAATTATGTACACATGATGATCACCAGTACATTCCATAATGGGGTGCAAGTGCACTCCCCTAGTGCGATTCATGGTACTATTACTGCTAGCTATGTGCAGTGCCTCATTCCATGAGCACTTGCAGTAATCATGTGAATAGTCAACGATTTGAATATCTCGTCGTTGATCAAGATTGTGCTGCTCAACCCAATAATGTTCAGCAACCACAGAGTGTTCAGAATTAGTGGTTTGCAGAGCCACCTCATGTTCAGAAACCCGATCTTTCAATTTTCTGCGGACTCACCCAGATAACACCTCCCACAATCCGGACACGTAATGTGGTATACGGAACCGCTCCATAGGAACAAGTGTTTTCACCTTAGAAATAATAGACTGTAAATTCCTCCCCAGAAGTTGCACACATCATATATGATGGAGACGCAAAATCCTAACAGGATGTTCCGATACACCCAGATAATAGGTGATATGGGCAGTAGAAATAAATTCATTGATGCTAGAAGGGTTAGATTGCGCAACATATTCATGAGCCTGAGGCTCAAATCTATCTAGAACCTGAGGTGGATAACTGCAATTTGAAAGCTCCATCCTAATTTTGAAAATCCTTAATTGCCTGTCACCAATCAAACTAGAGTATGTCCAAATGCAGGAGAATAAAGTGCAAGCAGTGCTACTCAAATGACCGGGGGGGGGGGGGGGTGCACAGACCCATAATTAGCAAATTGGCATGCACACATTGGCTTCCTAAAAATGGAAGTTACAAAACGTGAACCCACACATTGGGCTAAAACGTCCAAAAACGGAAGAGTACTCTTCCGTTTTTGGACTAAAACATTGCAGCTATGAATGCAGATTTCCTGTTGTTCTTTATGACAGGGAAAAGAGATTAAGAAAAAGTTAATATTAGGAAAACTAGTAGTAGGAAAGTGTACCAGACAGTTGGTATGTGTTAATATGGGATTACTGCTACCCATATGCAGTACCTTGCATTTGTAAATGTTAAACTTCAACTGCCATTTCTCAGTTGAAAAATATTTTGGCTGAGAAATATTTTTCACCTCATTTCTCTAGAACTTGTTTCAGTAGCTTACCTTCATTACTGTCATTACTGACAACCTTTGTACCATCTGTATTTTTATCAACTTAGACTTTAAGCCTGATGTATCTTCACCAGTATTGTTAATAAATATTGAAAACAATGGGCCCAGCACTGAAATCTTGGGAACTCCAGTAATGACATTAGTCCACAAAGAACAGTGCCCATTGACAACCACTCTCTGTCTTCTGCTCATCCATTCATTTTTCCAAAGCTGTTACTTCCCCTTAATGCCATTCCAGTTTGCACAGCAGTCTTTTATGCAAAACAGTATCAAAAGCCTTCCGAAATCCAAGTATATCATATTAAATAATTTTTTGCATCCAGTTCCTTTGTTACTGTATTATACAGTTGTATAATTATATAACTGTATTATATAACTATATTATACAACTCTGTAATTACTTGTGTCACCCTTTGATCCCCCTTTGTGAATTGAAGATACATTTTTACATCTCCAGTCCGTGGGGACTTCCCGAGTCCAAGGATGCTCTCATAATTATGGTAGCCGACCTTGCTAGCCAGGTGGGTAAAGTGCCTGCCTGGCAACCCAAAGGACGCGGGTTCGATTCCCGCCTCGGGCTTGGATCAAAGTACTGCAAAAACCTTGGGAGGTGCATTATGGCCACAGAAGCCTATGCGCCAACAACTACCAAAAAATATATATATATAAAAAAAAATAATAATAATTATGGTTAAGTGTTTGCTTACTTCCTTTGCTGCCTCCTTTAATATAACTGGATAGATCCCATACACCCTAGTTTTCTTTCTTATATTTAACTTCAACAATTTCTCCTCCACTTTGCTTCAATTATTAAAAAATCATTTAACTCCCTGTTAGAGTTTGATAAACATCTGGCCCTCTCCTCCTTGAATAACTCATGTGTGAATGTAGATGCAAAATACTCATTTTGTTTGGCAGCTATCTGAGAATGATCATCTACAGTCAAACCATTCATATCAAGTGGACCAATCTGATTCTTCCCCCTTCTTTTAGAGTTTATATAAGTAAAGAAGTCTTTGATGTTTTTCTTTGCATCGTTTGCCAAAGATTTTTCATAATCTGTCTTCACTTGCCTAACCTCCTTTGCAACTTGATTACAGACTAGCTTGTATATACCACAGGCTTCTGTGTCACCTGACAATTTATGTGCATCGCATGCATTTTTATTTTCTGCCACGAGTCTCATTAGTTCATCTGACATCCATTTGGCCTGAACCTAGAGTAGTATTTCTTAGTTGGAACAAAAAGCCTAGTAGCTTCCAAGATTACTTCCTTGAATGATTCTCATTTAGAATTTTCTTTTGTTAACATCATCAGTTGGTCCCACTGTATAGAACCTAAAAAATCTCTGAGACCACTGTAGTCACCTTTACGAAAGCAAAAACCCTTCCCTTTACTCCTGATGGTAGTTACACCCTTAAGTAAATCTCACATCAGTACACTGTGATCACTGCTTCCTAGTGGTTCCTTTATCTGTAAATTCTTAATGCATGAATAATCACTGCTAATAATCAGATCAAGAGTGTTACTCCCTCTTGTTGCCTCTCTAACATGCTGTTGTAGAAAACAGTCATCCGGCACCTCCGTAGCTAGGTTGGGCAGGAGCAGCAGTGTGTAGCACACGCTTCTTGATTAGACAGGGGTTCGAGCCCGTGACCACCAAATACGGAGGATGCAGAAAGGTCAGGGAATAACCACCGCATATCCCCGGAGCAATATGGCCTTAGTTGCTAATGCTCCTAAAAACCAAATAACAAACAAAACAGTCATCCAGTAAATCCACAAAAAGTCTTGCTAGAGTATAAGTGACCAATCCACAAGTTCCATTCTATATCTGGGGAGTTAAAATCCCCCCATTATAAGACACACTGATTTACTGGCCCACTCTATTTCTCTGTATAATTGTTCATTGTATTCATCAGAGTGATTAGGCCTATATCAAACTCCTATCATCATTTTTGCTTTCCCAGTGTTTATGTTACACCAAACAGACTCAACATTGTGCTGTCCACCCATGTCAACTGGATGCACTTCCTTAGATTTTTTTGTGTGTTTCTTAACTAACAGCATAACCTCTCCTCACTTTCTACCCTGTCTGTCCTTTCTGTACACATTGTACTCCCAAATTCCAATTCTGCATCCCTTATATCCGAGTGGCATCAAGCTTCTCATATCCCAACAATATCCGCCTTGGATGTCTTAGCCAGCACTTCAAATTTATCAAATTTATTTACTATACTCCTAGAATTGGTGTATATGCAAGTATACATGCACTTGTTCTTACTCTTAGTTACTCTAACACAGCCCATGTATTTTCTTGTTTCATGACCTCCAGCAGTTCCTGAAATCCCCAGCAACTGACTTTCTGAGCTGCTGCTCATTCCAGTAGAAGCAGTGAAAAAATATTTCCACCTCTGCCTGTGGCTACTGTGAACCCCCCCCCCCCCAAGTTAGCAATTTTCTGACCCAGTAACATTGCCTTGATCACATCAGCAAATATTCTTGAACCCTTTCTATTTAAGTGTATCCTATCCCTGTAGAAGCAATCTCTCCTGTTGCAAGCACAGACCACACTGAGAAAAATTCTAGCTCATGAGTCCTGCACAATCTCTCCAGGGCCGAAATGATTGACAAGGCTCTTATCATATAATCCCTCCTATCGTGTCTGGGCAGGATTGTAGACACCTACAAATTTAATCCTAACTCGCGACTTTTTTCCAGCATTGACCTGTACTTGCTTAGTAAATCCGCAGATCTCCTACACTTAATGTCATTGGTGCCACCATGTACAACGATATCACCTTTCGTTCCCTTAAAATATAATATCTGCTCTACAACATCATAAACTTTTGCCCCTGGCAGACATACTCTGGTCCTATTCCACCTATCCTTTTTGCACAATATATTTCCCGTTTCCATGACAATTGAGTCGCCAACAATAACTAGTTCCTGTGGGACCAGTGCATTCTGCCTTGAAGGTTGTCGCTTTGTTGCCTGCTGCATAAGAGTGTGCTCTGGTGTTGAGTTGAGCAGCTGAGAACTTGATGGCTCCCATTTTCATTCCTCCAAGGGCATCCATACGAGCTCTCATAGATGTCCAAGCTCTCATAGATCCCCACCAGAATGCTGAGTTGGCACCTAATTTCTTCACATTCTCTGCACCTAGCATACACAAAGACATCCTCCATGGCTAGATCACGTCCTGTTCGAGAGAGATCCATAATCATCCCTCATTTTCCACATTTTTTTACACTGTGATGTCTTGGAGAATCGTTCCCTATGGTTCTCCTATGAACCACAGCACTTTCACTACTTTGCGCAAGTTGCTTTGCTGCTCTAGTCTGGGGCATGATTTCCATTTAAATACGATTTAGTTAACAATAAAAATTAAAAGCATTTATAAATTTAATTTATTAATTGCCAATACGGTACTAAGCTAACAGATTCCCACTACAGTCCTTACACATTACGCTATCTAGTTTTACGTTATGCCTTATGCTATATCTAAATGCAATAATACATATTATGCTATCAAATTTTGCATTCATAGAATTTTAAATTAGTTACAGCCTTACTGAAAGTAAAATTTTTTAGCTAAAAATAAAAAAAAAATATGCCAATATGAATAGAACCTTCAGTCTACTTATCACAATTAAAACCCTTCATTTCTACTGCCATGCATTCCACTACTAATTATGTGCTATAATATTCACAAAAGCCCTACTATTAATAAGTCGTAATTTCTAAAATTGCTAGATAAATTAAAAAATAAGCTAACAAACGTGACTAAGACTATTAAACTATATATTTTTAAACTATTATATTGTTAAACAAAATGGGCTGAAGTATGTCATCAGATAATTGATCAAGGGACTACCTTAACGTGGAGTGTTATATAAAGTGTACCTAGTAACCTAATATCCTATCAAATTTGTCTTGTCTGACAAATTTGATAGGATATTATGATGTGGTTACAAAGGAACTGGATGCGAAAAATAATTTTGATATCATATATTTGGATTTCAGGAAAGCTTTTGACACTGTTGCGCATGGAAGACTATTGTACAAATTGGAGCAGAATGGTATTAAGGGTAAGTTGCTACAATGGATAAAAGGATGGTTAAGTGCTAGAAGACAGAGGGTGGTAATCAATGGGTGCTGCTCTTCTTGGACTAATGTTATTAGTGGAGTCCCACAGGGTTCGGTGTTAGGTCCACTGTTGTTTTGTATATTTATCAATGATATTGATGAAGGTATATCAGGCTTAATGTCGAAGTTTGCAGATGATACAAAGGGTGGCAGGGTTGTTAATGACAGTAATGGCAGTGTGCTATTGCAACAGGATCTAGATAATTTGGGCAGATGGGCTAAGAAGTGGCAACTGAAGTTTAACCTTGACAAATGCGAAGTACTACATATGGATAGAAGTAACCCCAGAGAAACGTACCAACTGTGTGGTACTACACTTAAGGTGGTAGAAAATGAAAAAGACCTGGGAGTAATTGTGCAGGCAGATATGAAGTTTTCTGAGCAATGCAGACAGGCTGCCAGGGCAGGTCATGGGGTTTTGTCAATGATATATAGGAATTTTGCTAGCAGGGAAAAGGAGGTGATTATCCCTCTGTATAAGGCAATGGTCAGGCCACGGCTTGAGTACTGCGTACAGATATGGAGGCCTCATTTTAGGAAGGATGTAGATTTACTTGAGCGTGTACAGAGAAGGGCAACAAGATTGGTGAGGGGAATGAAGGGATCCTCCCACTTGTTCAGATTACGAACCTAAGGGGGGATAAATTCAAATTAAGAAAGGACAGATGTAGAATAGATGTGCGGAAATTTTCCTTTAGCCAGCGGGTGGTTAATTGCTGGAACAAACTTCCATCTGTCGTTGTGGAAGTTGATAGGTTGAATAAATTTAAGGAGGATCTGGACAGGCATTTGGAGGGAATGGTGTGATTTTTTTTTTTTTTGGCTGATGCTGTATAAGCTCATACATTTGCTTTCTTTCATCACATGCCACTACTACTACCTGGATAATAATCCTAATCAACAATCTTGAAATTGAAACAAGACTGAAAATAATTAACAATGTGGGGTAAGCACAGCAATATCATGTTAAACTGGCATTGCAACAAAAAAACTAAAACGAGCATCAATGTAAGCAGATGGTTGAAACTAATATAAAATACTAGGAGATTTATAATTAATTGCCTCAGCACAAATCACAGTACATAAAGACAAAAATAGGAATCATTAGCATTAGTAGAGGCATACGATGCAAGAAGGCAAGCTTATGCAGCATCATCCAAAAAAAAAGAAAAAAAAAACCTTCATTCGTTCCAAATGCCTGTCCACTCAGCATTAAATTTATTTAGGCTATTAGCTTCCACAACAAAAATGGAAGCCTGTTCCACCAAGCAGCTACCCGCTGACTAAAGGCAAATTTCCGCACATCTATTCTACAACTATTTTTCCTCAATTTGAAGCTGTGCTCCCTAAGGTTCTTACTCTGAGCAAGAAGAATCCCATCAGCATTCAGATTGCTCAACCCACTCAAGGCCTTATAACACCTCAATCAGATGATCTCGCAGGTGCCTGCTCTCCAGGTGCTGCAATTTGCAGAATTTAAGCCTTTCTTGGTAAGATCACCCGTTTGTTCTCCCTCACCAATCTTGTTGCCCTTCTTTATACTCGTTTTAACAACTCTACTTATTTCCTAAAATGAGGCTTCCAGACCTGTACACAGTACTCTAGGTGTGGCACGACCATTGCCTTATATAATGGGATAAACACCTCCCTGTCCTTGCTGACAAGACTCCATGACCTACCCTGGCAGCCCATCTGCACTGCTCAGCGATCATCATATTTGACTGCACAATTAACCCCAGGTCTTTTTCACTTTCTACTTCCCTGAGTGTAGTACCACAGAGTTGGTACGTTTCTCTTCATTTATTGCTACCCATATGCAGTAATTTGCATTTGTCAATGTTAAACTTCAGTTGCCCCTTCTCAACCCTTTTTCCCAACTTATCTAGATCCAGTTGGAGTAGTATAATGTCATTAATGTCGTTAACAACCCTGCCAACCTTTGTATCATCTGCAAACTTCGACATTAAACCTGATATACTTTTTTTTTTTTTTTTTTACCTTCATTGATAAATATACAAAACAACAATGGGGCCCAACACTGAACCCTGGGGAACTGAACTAATAACATTTGTCCACGAAGAGCAGTGTCCATTGATTACCACTCTGTGTTGTCTCCCACTCAACCATCTCTTTATCCATTGTAGCAACTTACCCTTAATGTTATACATCTCCAATTGGCTATGGCCAAGAAAGCTCACACGAAAAGCATGCAAAAGTTCGATGAAATTTACTGGTTAAAGTATTTTGCCATAACGGCATTTGTATTGTTGCTCGCTCAATAAACAGACGGTGGGTGTTATCAGTGCGGAGTAGAAGTTGAATCCCACTTGAGCTTGAAACACTCCCGAAGTGGAGTGGGTAACCTGACCTTTTTCTTTAGAATCACTAATTGAATCACGAATAGAGTCATATTGGAAGTTCTGGCTTCGTAAAAAATGTTCGTATCGTAGTTTCTCCGGTAACCTTTTTCGAAGTTTGCCATGCTTCTCATGTGTGCTTCCTTTACCTTTGCATTTTTTTTTTCTTAATAAACAATTTATCCACTAGCCACCAGTGATTCTAAAGAAAAAAAGGTCAGGTTACCCCCTCCACTTGAATCTCCTGAAGTGGAAATTTCTACTCCTGACCAATAACACCCAGTGTATGTTTACTGAAGGAGCAACAGTACAAATACCGTTACAGCAAAGTACTTTAACCGGTAAATTTAATCAAACTTTTGCTTGCTTCTCGTGTGAGCTTTCTTTACCTTTGCCTCCAATTTGTATAGCAGTCTTCCATGTGCAACAGTATCAAAAGCTTTCCTGAAATTCAAGTATATGATATCAAAATTATTTTTGGCATTCAGTTCCTTTGTGGCCACATCATAGTATCCAATCAAATTGGTCAGACAAGACCTCCCTTTAACAAACCCATGCTGTCTCTTAACTATTACTGCAGTCTTGTCTAGATGATCCTGCAATGCTTCTTCAACCAGTGATTCCATTATATTCCCTGCAACACAAGTTAAACTAACAGGTCTGTAGTTACTTGTGTCACCCTTTGTGAATTGGTGATACATTTGCAGACCTCCAGTCCACGGGGACCTCCCCTGACTCCAAGGAAGCTCTCATAATTATGGCTAAGGGTTTGCTGACTTCCTTTGCTACCTCCTTTAATATAACTGGATAGATCCTGTCCACCCCAGGTGCCTTCCTTATGTTTAATTTCAACAATTTCTCCTCCACTTTGCTCTCGGTTATTACAAAATCACTTAGCTCCCTATTAGCATTTAATAAACTTCTGGCACCCCCCTCATTAAATAACTCCTCATGTTTGAATGTAGATGCAAAATACTCATTCAGTTTATCAGCTACCTAAGCATGATTATCAATAGTCAATCCATCTATGTTAAGTGGTCCAATCTGATTCATCCCTTTCCTTCTAGAGTTTACATAAATAAAGAACTCTTTGCTGTTTTTCTTTGCATCCCTTGCCAAAGATTTCTCATAATCTGCCTTTGCCTGCCTAACCTCCTTTGTGACTTGATTATAGACTAGTTTATACCTGCCATAGGCTTCTGTGTCACCTGATACTTTATATGCATCCCATACATTTTTATTCTCTGCGACAAGCCTCATTAATTCATCTGACATCAATTTAGGCCTAAACCTTGAACCATAATTCTTAGTTTTTATAAATAGCCTAGTAGCCTCCAAAATTAAGTCCCTGAAGGCTTCCCATTTAGAATTCAATGTTGGTAACATCATCAGTTCATCCCACTGTACAGAATTTAAAAACTGTCTGAGACCTCTGTAGTCACCTTTACGAAAGCAAAAGCCTTTCCCTTTAGCCTTGATGATAGTTACATCTTTAAGTAATTCCCCCATCAATACATTGTGATCACTGTCACCCAGTGGTTCCTTTATCTGCAAATTCTTAATGCATGAATAATCACTGCTGATAATCAGATAAAGAGTATTACTCCCTTTGGTTGCCTCTCGAACATGTTGCTGTAGAAAACAGTCATCCAATAAATCGACAAAAGTCTTGCTAGTGTGCGATTGACCAATCCACAAGTTCCATTCAATATCTGGAAAGTTAAAATCCCCATTATAAGACGTTCTGATTTACTGGCCCACTCTATTTCTCTGCACAATTGTTCATTATACTCATCAGATGCATTAGGCCTATAACACACACCTACTTATTTCACACAAAACAAACTCAACACTGCATTGTCCACCAACATCAATTGGATGCACTTCCTTAGATTTTGTGTTTCTTAAATAACAGCATAACCCCTCCTCCCTTCCTGTCCTGTCCTGTCCTGTCTGTCCTTCCTGTACACATCGTACTCCCCAAATTCCAATTCTGCACTGCTTATATCTGTGTGACATCACGTCTCTGATATCCAAACAATATCTGCCTTTGTTTCTTGACTAGCACTTCAAGCTCATCAAATTTATTAACTATATTCCTAGCATTGCTGTACATGCATCTGTTCCTACTCTTGGTTACCCTAACACAGTCCATGTATTTACTTGTTCCATTATGACTCCCAACAGTCCTGGAAATCTCCATTACCTTGCTTTTCATGCTGCTGCTGCTCATTCTAACAGAAGCAGTGCAAGAACCACTTTTGCATCTGCCTGCGGCCATGTTAACCTTTTAATCTGCGTATCCCCTCCCTCAAGCTAGCAGTTTTCTGACACCTTACACTGCCTCAATAGCATCAGCAAATATTCTTGCACCCTTTCTATTTAAGTGTACCCCATCCATTATGACTCCCAACAGTCCTGGAAATCTCCATTACCTTGCTTTTCATGCTGCTGCTCATTCTAACAGAAGCAGTGCAAGAATCACTTTTGCATCTGTCTGCGGCCATGTTAACCTTTTAATCTGCGTATCCCCCCCCTCAAGCTAGCAGTTTTCTAACACCTTACACTGCCTCAATAGCATCACCAAATATTCTTGCACCCTTTCTATTTAAGTGTACCCCATCCCTGTAGAAGCAGTCTCTCCCGTCAACAAGCACAGACCAGGCTGAAAACAGTTCTACCCCTTGAACCTTGCACAATCTCTCCAGGGCTGAATTGCTCGACAAGGCTCTCATCATATACTCCCTCATATTGTGTCTGGGCAGAATTGCAGACACTTTCACATTCAACCCTAACTCGCGACTTTTTTTTCAACATTGACCTGTACTTGTTGAGTAAATCTGCAGATCTCTTACTGTTAATGTCATTAGTTCCAATGTGTACAACAACAACATCACCTTTTGTGCCCTTAGAAGATGATATCTGCTCTACGTCATCAGCTTTTGTCCCTGTCAGACATACCCTGGTCTTGTTCCACTTATTCTTCTTGCATAGTACATTCCCCATCTCCCTGACAATAGAGTCACCAACAATAACTAGTTCCTTTGGGACCAGTGCATTCTGCCTTGGAGATTGCTTCTGTTTTGCCTGATGCATAAGAGTGAGCTTTGTCGTTGAGCTGGGCAGCTGAAAGCTTGATGAGCCCCTCATATTAATTTCTTCAAGGGGATTTACCCTACACCTCAAGCTCTCAATAAAATCTTCTGTTGTTAATTGCTTTGTGTCCAGTGTATCTCTGTCAGTATGTATCCATTGCTTGAATTCAATATCTTCTGGTTCATTGTTTTCAAAAATATTCTCTGGAAACTTTAAAATCTATTCCTGGACATTTTTCACACAGATGAAGCATACAATCTTTTGACTCCAAATCACAGACTTTTTTACCAATGAGAACCTTGTAATCACATTCAACAGGACTTGCTGCTAGCATTAACTTGACATTTTGATGGATTGTGCATACACATACAGAATGTGTTTCTGGTGCACCAACTGTGATACACCACTTGGGTTGAAGTTCACAAAATTTCTGAAATCCAATGTCTGGTCCATTTCTATCTCGATAAGTTATAAACATTTCCTTCAAGTTGCTGAGTAGTAGTCGCTTTTGCATTTTATTCCATCTGCATTTCTAGTGGAAATATAATCTTTCTTTCCAGGGCATATCTGACTTGATTCATCATCTTCAAAAATTCCATCACCTTTTGCTTTACTTGCTCAGAAAGCTTTTTTCCTTGCTTTTTTCCAGATATGGCCATGATTCCTTCTTCGGCTTTAAGTTTTCTAGCTTTCTTGACCATTATTTCTAAGACACTAAACTCCTCCATTGTTTTCTTTATGGACCAAATAACTGGAGCTAGTGTTAATACATGAATTATTTCTGAATAACTTGATACCATCAACTTTTCTTTCGATTCTTGCAGCAGCTCATTGTAACCTAAGCAATTTCCACACTGATGATTTGCACTTGGCTTCATGATGTCATTTGGATCCAAGCTACCAATAGATGCAATTTTACTGGCAATTACATCTTGTACTTGACTTGCCTTCCTTTTGTCATAGCCTTGTGAGTTTCTCTTAGCCATTCGCTGAAATTTCAGAGGAGAAATACCGATATGAACACAAGTTCTATCGAACTTGTGTTCAAGCTTTCAGTCATGCATTTTGTCATCATGGTCTGATCCAGATGAAGGTGATGTTTCTGTTGCTGCTCTTCAACTGTTAGACTCTTTTCGGCATGATGGGCACAGCTTCTGGCCTGGTTTTATGTCTACCTTTGTTAGGTCTTTCAGGTAGTCTGCCATTGACAAATCAACTGGTTGTAAACTTTTTTTCACCATATGATTTTTCTTCTGGAAAGGATTGCAACATTAATGCTGCAAAAATTCATATTTTGTCAAGAGCAAAGCTTCATGATGTAGACAAATTGTGTCTTCTTCACCTAGTTTTAATCCACGTCACCTATCAGCTGGTGTTCTTCAAATTCAAATTCTTTAAATAATTTTAACCCAGTTTTGCATATATAGGATAGCACATTACATTTATAATTATCCATATGACTGATGGTGCATGAGTCCAACTTATCTCCAGCAAAATTTTCTGCTTCCATGGCTTTCATGCTGACTAATAAGTGGACGTTTCTGCAAGCAATGAAAACTTAATTAACTTTATTACAGTCAAACAATAAAAAAATAGAGAAAAAAATAAACAAACTGTTCATCGTGAAGATAAAACACATTAATAACAGCATGATTCAAATATCAGCTATTTATACTTTTTTTGTACGATTCTAGAATATTCCAGAGTTATAGAATGTTCATCAGTTTTTTGGAATTCACTAGAATATTCTATAATTCTTGGGTGTTCTAGAATATTCCAGAATTCTAGAATATACTCTATTTCTAGATTATTCTAAACATAAGGCAGGATTAAAGAAGTGTTCTACAACAAAAAAAGATCTCACAAAATAACAATACGGCAAATAAAACTACTTGATATTTAGCCTTAATTTTAAGACCTTAAGCACAAAGACACAAAACAGATAAACCATGATCCTTGTAGCTGAAACTCTGCTCTTTCCAGTGGTGGCAAAAATGAGAGAATTGAAGGTGTCTCACCTTAAGACATTAGCTCCTTAATATAGGTCAAATTTGACTTTCAAATTTTGAGTCAATTTTTAAAGGAAAATATCTCAGCCAGAAAACAAGTATAAGAGCTGATATTTAGTTAGACTGAATTCATGCAGTTGGTAAGTGGAATTTCCAAAGAAGAAGGTACCAAAGGTTTTTATTTCAAAGTTATGACTTTCAAAAATCTTGCTTAAATTTGTTACAACAAATTTTTGGTACCAATTTTAGACTGCATTGTAAAAAATGTGAAGGTTTTTGAGCCTGGACACCAAAAGTTTTGCATTCTCTGCCAAAAGTTAACTTGGTATACCAAGTTTCAGAGCACTACCTCTCACTGTTGTGCAGCAGTAACAGTTAAAACTTTGAAATTTTTTTGTGATTTATTCCGCATAACACAAGTGTCCTCCACAAAAAAGGTGCTGGTGACTCAAGCATACTATATTTAGTATAGATAGATGGTACCCTCACTTTTCTTGTTGTGTTGGTTTATAGAGTAATGAGTGTATATAGAAAACCCATGTGTTGGGGGCAATATACACATTACAGCATGGCACTAGCTGACAATCACAAGAATAGTGTTATTAGGGCCTTGTTGGTTAGGGCTGTGTCCCACTATAGCACCTCCGAGAATAGAATGGAGGAGATTAAGCGCATCACAGCAGATCTCAAGAAATTCAGATACCCTCAGAAGGTCTTGGATAAACATGTTCAAGAAGCGGAACACTGATGAAGAGAGCTATTAGCACCCATTGCCGCCGCATACATTCCCTATTATGCAGGCTTAACTGAGCGAATCTTCCGAGTATTACATACTTGACAGACACTCTGTGTGCAACTGCCAGGTCAAATATTGTACACAGTTGTGACAAAGGTTAAAGATCCCGTACCCATAGAAGGTACAAGTAGGGTCATAATGAGATTAAATGCCTGGATTGTGGGAAGTTCTACGTTGGTGAGACAAAATGACATTTCAGTGATTGTATGGGAGAGAATATTAATGCAATAAAGGCCACAGATTATGGAAAATCTGCTGTGGCCGAACATTTTTGGGAGGAGAACCACCATATTTCACTTGGCTATGCCATCATAGTCGATTTTTCAAATGGCTCAAGAGTTTGCGGATTTGCTCTTCTGAGCATAATATCATTAATAGAGACAGGGGAATTTGTATTCATCCCCTCTTCAAAACCGTAATTCTTGGATGGGATGAATGGTTCAGCCTCACAGGCTTCTGAGCCATTTCTGTGCACGTGCAGAGGATACTGCCCATGCTCCTACAACAACATGTGCTGCGAGCCATGATTCTGCAGTTATTTAAGGATGTACCATGACAAGTTGAGTCTTACTGTTGATAAAGGAGGCGGTCGCCTCTGAAAGCTGAGGTTGTTTTTATATCTTTTATCGCTTTATTTATTATATTGTGTAATTGCTATTCTTTATATTTTATTTATTATCTTACGGCTTTTATTGTACAATCTGTAAAAAAAAAAAAAAAGCTAATATCCAAGTCTGATATATAAGACAATAATAATATATCCATTTAATAACAACAGAAGTACAAAGCATTAAATCAAGTCCATACAGAGATAGCTAAGGCACTTAGGTTTGGCCAAGACAGATTGGTCCAAGTGTGTTCTATCCCTTTTGGTATACAATGTAATGCCTCAGGATGTTGTGATGCTCACTTTTCTAAAGTGAGCATCACAACTTTTCTAAAGCTCTGGAATATATAGACTACCAATAGCCCAAGTAAAGGCGCCTCCATAGTCAGGTGGGCAGGAGCAGCAGTGCGTAGCACACGCTTCTTGATTAGACCGGGGTTCGAGCCCATGACCACCAAATACAGAGGATGCGGAAAGGTCAGGGAACGACCACTGCATATCCCCGGAGCAATATGGCCTTAGTTGCTAATGCTCCTAAAAACCAAATAACAGCCCAAGTAAAGCAAGATAGTAGATTAGCAACTAACAGATTGTAGAATAAAGTATAGCCACAGACAGCACTCTAAAGCCTCCTTGAAAGGCTAAATAGCAAAGAACCAAATAAAATAGAGTGCAGGGGATAGATAAACTACAGAATACCCAAAGATACATGAAATATAAATATCATAGTTAAAACTTAGATAAAACAGAAACATCAGATAAAAAAGATAAAATAAGTTAAATGAAATAAAAAGATCAATATGGGTACAACCTTTTCAAACAGTAAAAACTTTTTTTCTTTTTTCTTTTTTTGAAATATTTTTAATGTGTGCCTACTAATTATATATATGCAAGCCTATTTATATGATGCTAAACATATGAGAATAAAAAGAAGAGACTTAAATTGCAGAAGCCATTCACTCATATACAAGCATGTCTTTATTAATGCAGTAAATATTACTTCACTTTTAACTTCATAGTATATCCCCCCCCCCCCACACACACACACATTCAGACACCAGACAAAAAATTAGTCACTTGTATGTGGGCGCCTCCATACCAGGTGGGCAGGAGCAGCAGTGCGCAGCACACACTTCTTGATTATACCGGGGTTCAAGCCCATGACCATCAAATACGGAGGATGCGGAAAGGTCAGGGAATGACCACTGCATATCCTTGGAGCAAATAACAGATTAAACACATCTATCTTCTGTGCTTATTTGATTACAGAAATGAAATTAGAGTAATGTTAACCCATTTTCTCCTCTTATAGGTGTACTAGCTATGACTGAAGAATCATCATCATCAGCCATTTTCAATCCAATACAGAATGAAGGCCTCTCCAGCAACTTTCCAGTTCCTTCTGTTTTGAGCACTGGCCATCCATTTACTACCCAAAAACTCATGAATTTCATCTATCCATCTCCACCTTTGTCTTCTAGGTTTTCTTCTAGCTCCTCTTGGGTACCATTCTGTTATTTTCTTAGTCCATCTGTCATCATGTCTTCGAGTTATGTATCCTGCCCAAGACTATTTTAGTTCTTTAGTTTTGATAAGAATGTCCTTTACTTGAGTTTGCTGCCTAATCCATGTGTTTCTTGTCTTATCTAACAGTCTGATTCCCAATATAATTCGTTCCATTCTTCACTGTGTAGTTCTCAGCTTCTCTTCCATTCTTTAGGTGAGTGCCCAAGTGTCACTTCCATAAACCATGGTGGGGAGTATACATTAGTTCATTATTTTATGTTTCAGACAAACTGGGATATTGCTCTTCAGTATGTGACTATATTTCCTGAATGCTATCCATCCAAAATTTATTCTTCTCTTGACTTCCAGCCATTTATCATTATTACAGCTAATAACTTGTCCCAGATAAGTATATGACTCCACCTTTTCAATTACTGCTCCTTCAATCATTATTTCCCTTTCTGTGGCATACTTGTTCATCATTACTTTTGTTTTAGCCATATTCATCTTTAGTCCAAAATCCTTACTAACTGTGCATAACTGATTAAGATTTTCCTCTAATTCTTTGGGATCGTGACTTATGACCACAATGTCATCTGCAAATCGTAAATGGTTTAGGTACTCTCTGTTCACATTGACTCCTTTCTGCGACCAGTCTAATCTTCTGAAAGCTTCCTCAAGGGCAGCAGTAAACAGCTTCGGAGATATTGTGTCTCCTTGTCGAACTCCTTTCTCAATTTTAAATTTGCTACTGTCTTTGTCTAGTCTAATAAAGGAGGTAGCACTCTCATATATTTTCTTCAAAATCTTAATATATGGGGTATCTATGCCTTGTCTTTCCAGTGCCCGAAACATTGCCTTATGCTGTATGGAGTCAAATGCCTTTTAATAATCCACAAATGCCAGGCATAATGGTGTTTTATATTCATTTGCTTTCTCCATTAGCTGTGATATTACGTGAAGGTGATCCATAGTTGAGAATCCTGTCCTAAAGCCAGCTTGCTCTTTCGGTTGATTCTCATCAAGTATTCTTTCTAATCTGTTAGTAATGACCCATGTGAACAACTTGTAGATGTGGGATAACAAGCTAATTGGTCTATAATTTCCAATTTCTGATTTATCTCCTTTCTTATGCAGCAAAACTATGATTTCATTATTCCACTGCTTAGGCATCACACCGTTTCTAATGCACTTTGTGAAGAGCCTTGCCAGTTTTTGTGTTATGTCTCTTCTTCCCAATTTTAACAACTCTACAGAAACTTCATCTTCCCCCGGGGCTTTCCACTTCTTCATTTTCTTCAATGCATGTTTTACCTCATTAGGAAGAATATCGGGTATGCCGTATGTGTTGCTACTTTGCAATCCATCTTCCCCACTGCTGGTATCATTCCTTCTCTGCTGTTTATAAGTACACCATCGCTATTCTTCAGTTTCAGTATCATCTGTCTTTCGGTATTACTGCTGATGGCTGCTGATTTAAATCCTTTGTTTTCTCTTAATGCTTGTTCTACTTTTCTTGTGTTAAATCTTCTTATGTCCTCTCTGAGTCTCTTTCTAATGGCTTTGCATAAATCATTATGCAATTTTCTCCCTGTCAGCATTTTTCTTACTCTTCATTTGTCGTGTTTGGTTCATCATGACAAGTGTTTCTTGACTAATTTTTTCTTCTTTGGATTTCTGTTTCCCTATAGGTTTCTTGGGCTTTATCACTTTCAGAAAGTTGTAATATTCCTCGTCGATATCTTGGTCCTGAGCAGTCTGCAGAAGCTCAAACTTGTTCTTAAGTTCCAGTACATACTGCTTTTTTTCCTCCTCTGGTATCTCAAAGACCTTTGTATTATTTACTTGAGTCAGTTTTTTCCTTTCCTTTCCTACATCTATATCAAGTGTACATCTTACCATTCTGTGATCACTTCCAGCATTTACCTTATTCAGGACGGGAACATCATTCACAATATATCTTCTGTTAGTGAGGATGAAGTCGATTTCATTAGTTATTAATCCATTTGGAATCTTCCATGTCCACTTTCTGTTTACCCTTTTCTTGAAAAAAGTGTTCATTACTGGGTTTTACTGAAAAAGGGTTAAAAAGGGTTTTACTGAAAAAAAAAAAAAAAAGGAAGAAAAAAAAATGTTAGTGTGAATTAACATCTTGTGAAAGACATATCTCTGTTTTCTAGTGGTTCAGAAGGAACGGTATTAATACTTTTAAATGAATGGATTGAATTAAAATCAGTCAGAAAACAATGGCATAATTGCGATGTAAACTTTGTGCTAAGCAATTCAGATTGCCAGTAAATATTGCATCTAGTAAATGAAAAATGATTTCAAACTGCTACAGAGAATTAACCAAGGATATCATTAGGTGATATCTGAGAGAACACTGCAAATAGAATTACATAACATGGATATCTGGAATAACCCCCCCCCAAAAAAAAAAAGAAAAAAAAAAAAAAAAAAAAAGACCAGTGTTTACAGCTACATTGGGCTAAAATGTATAAAAACTATGACTATTGATGATCGAAAGTTGTGATGTGGAATGAAAAATCCAAATTTTGCCTATACCCTAATGATACCAAGCCCAGAGTTCACAGGAGAAGCAGAGTCATTTCATCCATATTGTGCACAAGATTTTGTACAAGTTGGGTTGGTCAGTGATGTTTTTGGGATGTTTTAACTATGAAGTGGTTTCCCCCTACTTGAAATACTAACTTGACAAATCAGGCTGGCTATATAAATATTCCTCTATAATCAGGTTGCACCTTTTACTGAACATTTGAAGGACACTTGTAATTTCAATACACCTATATTCCATGATAACAGCTGTCCAGTTCATAGGACCTCTACTGTTTTAAACTGACCCAAGAACACATGGGAATGGTAGATTTGCTTGGCTAGCAAATGTAAATTTGCCAGCCAAGTCATCAGATTTAAAATCTATAATGGTCTTATGGGACTATCTTCAATGTAAGCCTCAAATGAATTGACTGTAAGTATACCACAACTGCATCAATGAAACAAATGAATTATGAGCTGTTTTTTCAAAATGACCTAATATTGATATAAACTATTTAAGGGGTCTAGAAATTCATACAATGGGAATTAATAAAGTGATTTGTGCTAATGGATGGGGTTAACCATTATTAATTGAGAAATATTACACAGATGACTAATGGTTTGTCCAGTGTCTCTTTATACATGATACTTTATTCACTGATTTTAAAATGTTTCAAATAAATTTTAATCTATCATATCATTTGATTTTAGATAGCAGACTCAGCTGTAAACAGTGTGATAAAATTTTGGAAGAAATGGAAAAAATTGATGATGATGCTGATTCTCAAGAGATCCGCATAGTCAAGATTGAGGACAGAATGCTGGCAAAAAAATATGGGGTTTATGCTGTACCTGCTCTATTGTTTTTCAGAGGAGAAGAAAGAGAACCTGTTATATATGCTGGTAAATAAAAATATTTATACAGAATATAACACTGTTCAACAAATTTAAAATTTTTTTGTTTCCTTTCTTAAACTAGGTATTTCTAACATAGTTTTTAGCATAGTTTTTGAATATGATCTTTTTTTTTTATGTATTACATAAAATTTTTGAGAAATGTGTAGTTATATTTACTATATAAAAAGATAAAAAAATGATTTTATCATACTTTGCATTACCTGAATTTTTTTACCAGATGGCCTCCACTTTTAGGATGATTGCATAGCTTCTCATATGAGATTCCACAATAATCAGCTAACATGACTGGATTTCACTTCCTTTTATACTTTGTTCTGTCATGCGTATATCTTGATGAAATCTTATTTTTTATGTTCTATGTAAGTAGGATTCATTTGCTCACATATCCCAGATTGGTAGGAAAGAAATCCAGAAGATGAATTTAAGGGACATATTACATCCTAGATCATGACACATCTCCATCATCGAAAACACAATGTTTTTATAATCTGGAGATTTTTTTTTTTCTGAAAGAAGCTTTTCTATTGCCACATAAATTTGGTCTAAGCAGTGTGTGTGTGTGTGTGTGTTCCTTTTGGTTAAGAGCCTTTTCAAATGAGGAGTCTATCAGTAATTGTCTCATTTTATAACAACAAACATCCCCTCTTTGAGTTTGGCATCACTTATTTTCTGAAATTTTCTTTGTAAATATTGAAATTCAAGTACAGCAGGATTCAACACTTCCACAAAATGCTGATGGCATCCTTTCTCTTTCTCAGACAAAACATGTAAGGGAGCATAAACTTAAATTGCAAAATGGATGGCTGTATGATAGATGTGCAAAAATTTGTTTTCAGTCAGAGAGTAATTGTTGGAACAAACTACTGTCGTGTGGGTAGTTGGAATAAATTTAAGGAAGAATTAGAGAATTTTCAAATTATTAGAGAGGGATGAACAGATGAGTTGGATAGTTTTTTTTTTTTTTTTTTGCTGATATATAAGCTTGCTTTCTTGCATCATTTGCAACTACTAATGCTATCTTCTTGGCATAACATGACTTCAGCTTCCCTCCGCTCACATATATACTCAGACTCCCTCTAGTCACAGTTGCAGATTAGAGGGCAGTAAGATTTACACTAGTTGATCAGTTTCCTCATAGAGTTTGTCAGTGAACTGTCTAGCTGCTATCTTTCAAAAACTATTTTAAGATGGTATTCCCAAAACATATGGAATATTGGACCTTACCATGATGCCTATAATAACTTCAGAAGACATGAGTGATACTGCATGAATCTATATTTACTCACGTAACAGTGTGGGTAAGTGTGCTGGTTTTTTTTTTTTTTTTTTTTTTTGTTTCCATGAGGAACAGTGTATCTCTATTTAGTACATACCATTGTATCTTTATTTAGCACAATTGGCAACAACTATGCAGACTAGCACATGTCATATCAAACAACAATTGGCAGACTAGCACATGTCATATCAAATAAGTTTTCATTTCTTTAGTTGAAGTCAATTTGTTTTCTTATTTTCTGTTATGACAGTGGCAGATTTCATTCCCCCCCCCAATTTTCAAGTTCCAGTGAACATTTATGGGTGGATATCAGAGATAAGCAAGACTCTTTTCATTATTTATTCCCATCTTTTCAAAAAATTTACTACAATAGAATGCAACAACTGATTAGGGCTCGTTCAGGCATGTTCACAGGACTTGACAAACATGAGCCCTTTCAGGTGAGATTTAGAAAATTAATTTTTTTAATGCAGTACAATTCCTGATTGTATTGATTACATAGCCGAGTGATCAGGAATGTAAGTGTAGTAGCACACACTCTTTCAGGAGTGGACCCTAGTTAAACTTGAGTGACTACACAGTTAATGATTATATTCATGACATTGTAAACTTTGAGGAATTCATGGACTAATAGATTAACAGTAGCCACTGGCAGAGATGAAAGTGATTCTTGCACTGCTTCTATTGGATTGAGCAGCAGCCTGGAAAACAAGGAGTGAGGGATTTCAGAGACTGCTGGGAGTCATCGCAGAACAAGTAAATATATGGGCTGTGTTAGGGTAACTAAGAATAAGAACAGGTGCACGTATACTTGTGTATGCACCAATGTCAGAAGTTTGGTAAATAAATTTGATGGATTTGAGGTGTTTGTCAAAATATCAAAGGCAGATATTGTTGGAATATCAGAGATGCGGTATCACGCAGATATAAAGAATGCAGAATTCAAATTTGGGGAGTACAATGTGTACAGAAAGTATAGACAGGCTAGGAAGGGAGGAGGGGTTAAGCTATTAATTAAGAAACACATAAAATCTAAAGAAGTGCAACTAGTTGATATGGGCAGACAGTGCAGTGTTGAGTCAGTTTGGTGACATAAACACTGGAAAAGCATGTTATACACCTAATTACTCTGATCAGTATAATGAACAACTGTACAGAGAAATAGTGGACCAGTAAATCAGATTGTCTTAATATCTGTGAATTTTAAAATCCCCCATTATGACTGGAACTTGTGGGTTGGTCACTCATACACTAGCAAGGTTTTGTGGATTTATTGGATGATTATTTTCTACAGCAATATGTTCAGGAGCCAACTAGAGGGAGTAATGCTCTTCATCTGATTATCAGTAGTGATTCTTCATGCATTAAGATTCTGCAGATAAAGGAACCACTAGTTGGCAGTGATCACAATGTGCTGATGTGGGATTTACTCAAAGAGGTAACTACCATCAGGGGTAAAGGGAAGGGTTTGTGCTTCTGTAAAAGTGACTATGGTGGTCTGAGACACTTTCTAAATACTATAAAGTGGGACCAACTGATGATGTTACCAACAGCAAATTTAAATGGGAAGCATTCAAAGAATTAATCTTGGAAGCTACTAGGCTCTTCATACCAACTAAAAAATACTGTTCAATGTTTAGGCCTAAATGGATGTCAGATGAACTAATGAGAACTCTTGTGTCAGAGAAGAAAAATGCATGAGATACGTATAAATTAACAGGTGGCACAGAAGCCTATGGTAGATATAAGCTGGTCTGTAATCAAATCACAAAGGAGGCAAATGCTGATTACGAGAAATCTTTGGAAAAGGATGCAAACAAAAACAGCAAAGAGTTCTTTACTTATGTAAACTCTAGAAGGAAGGGGATGAATCAGATGGGTCACTTGATATCAATGGATCAACTCTGATGATCCTGCTCAGGTAGCTAACAAACTGAATGAGTATTTTTCATCTTCATTTACACATGAGGAGTTATTCAGGGAGGGGAATGTCAGAGGTGTATTAAACTCTGGCAGTGAGCTAAATGATTTTGTAATAACTGAGAGCAAAGTAGAGCAGAAACCGTTGTTGATAAACATAAGAAAGGCACCTGGGGTGGATTTGATCTATCCACCACAGGAGGGAGCAAAGGAAGTAAGCAAACCCTTAGCCATAATTATGAGATCTTCCTTGGATTCATGGGAGGTACCCATTAACTGGAGATGTGCAAAAGTGACCCCAAATTCACAAAGAAGGATCAAATGGTGAACAAGTAATTACAGGTCTGTAATTACTTGTGTGACCATTTAACTTCTGTTCCAGGTAAAATAATGGAGTCATTGGTTAAGGAAGTTATGCAGGATCATCTAGACAAGACTTCAGTTATAGTTCAGATACAGCATGGGTTTGTTAAGGGGAAATCTTGTCTGACTGATTTGATCTTAGGATGACTTTTGATACTGTTGCACATGGAAGACTGCTGTACAAATTGGAGCAGTGTGGCATTGAGGGCAAATTGCTGCTCTGTTAAAAGGAATGGTTGAGTGGGAGAAGACAGAAAATGGTAATCAATGGACGCTGCTTTTCGTGGACTAATATTGTTAGTGGAGTCCCCTAGGGTTTAGTGTTGGGTCCATTGTTGTTTTCTGTATTTATTAATGATATTGATGAATGTATATTAAGCTTAATGTTTAAGTTTGCGGACAATATGAAGGTTGGTAGGGTTTTAATAACACTAATAACAGTACGCTACTGCAACAGGATCTAGAAAAGTTGATCAGGTTGGCTGAGAGGTGGCAACTGAAGTTTCCGTATAAAGTACTGCATATATGTAGCTGTAACCCCAGAGTAACGTATCAACTGGGTGGTACTAAACTGACAGTGGTAGAGAATGAAAAGGACCTGGGGGTAATTGTGCAGTCAGATATGAAGTTTTCTGAGCAGTGCAGACAGTTTGCAAGAGTAGCTCATGGTGTCTTTTCGATAAATACTGGAATTTTTCTAGCAGTAATAAGGAGGTGATTATCTCCTTGTATACGGCAATGGTCAGGCCACACCTTAGGTACTCTATACAGGTCTGGAGGCCTTATTTTAGGATACATGTAGAGCTACTGGAATGAGTACAGAGAAGGGCAACAAGATTAGTGAATGGAACAAAGGGTTACTGTTATGAAGAAAGGCTTATGTTTTGCGAATTAGTGTCTGGTGACTAGGCACCTGCAAAGTGATCTGTTTGAGGTGTATAAGGCCTTGAATGGTTTGAGCAAGCTCAATGCTGATGGGATTCTTCCTCTTGCACAGATTAATAATTCACTGTGTTTTTGGGTTTACTTTTAGCTAAATTCAAAAAATCCAAACTGCTTTTACTCGTCGCATACAAATTTTTTATGAACAGTAAGAATTGTTTTCTTAGATGCATATTCCGGCAATGTGCGTCTACTTCCTTTTGTGACTGACAGGTATAAATATGCCTGGATGTGGTTAGACATGTGAAACCAAAGAGTCATTTAGTTACGTAAACCTGTGAAGCATTTCTTCTGTATTCACTTGTTTTCTGGCGAAATAATCCTAACTGGTATCCGTTGCTAATGTGGTTTTAATATTCTATGACTTTGACAGTGGCAGCTCACGGTTGTGTGAACAATCCAAATATATTTTGTTACATTTTCAGTAACAGTGTGTGTTGTGGTGAGACAAAGGCAGGATATACTATTATTTGAGAAAATATATATGCTGCATATTTTGGAATTAAATTAGGTGACCAAAAGTAAAATTTGTTTGGAGGGCTTGCAATTATGGAAATGTGGTGAAAAGAAAGCCAAGACATTTGCCATTTGCAAGGTGTAGGGAATCAGGGGATAACATTAATGACTACTACTTTTGTTTCATAAATGTAGTAAGTTAGAACACAAAGAATAAACAAACCTTTTTATACCCCATTACAACATTACTTCAGCTGTTTGTTTGTTTGTTCTTTGGTTTTAAGGAGCATTAGCAACCAAGGCCATATCGCTCCGGGGATATGCGGCGGTCATCCTCTGACCTTTCCGCATCCTCCGTATTTGGTGGTCACGGGCTCGAACCCCGGTCTAATCAAGAAGCGTGTGCTGTGCACTGTTGCTCCTGCCCACCTGGCTATCAAGGTGCCAGTGATATAACTAATATAATGAAGAAATTCTCAACTCTGAACCACAGCTGTTTATTCTTGACACTCTCATGAGAGACTTTAAGTCTCTCATGAGAGTGTTGTTGGGCCAGTGGATCCTTGAATTTAGTCTTGATCCTAAAACCTCTGCCAGGCCCTTTGGGAAGATTTAGACTGAAATTCAAGGATCCACTGGCCCAACAACAAAGCGTTTTTATGGTGTAGACATGGTAAAAAAGAATTGGTTCTCCATTTTTCCAAAGAAGGCTCGATAATATGTTGCAAGAACTCTTCTGCAGTTATGTACTTTTTGAATTTTCTACCAACCATCAGAATGGAACTGTTTATTGACTCATCAAAGCAAAGCCTCAAAGGAGTTCTCCTTCACAATGGAAACAGGTATGCATCCATTTTAAAGTTATTGGTTTTGCTACTCAGCTATGACTTGTTCCACAAAAGTGCCTTTCTTTCTGTGTGAGTGGGATAGTCAACCAGGAACTGAACATTGGGAAAGCATAGCCACCATGGCAGTCTCTCTAACATCAGTTTCAAAGAACATTAAAGATAAGCCATTAGTAGATTGAAACAAATTATTGTTTCAATCAAAATTATTGTTATCTCCTCTGTATATAAAGCTAGGTATATTGAAGTAGTTTATACAAGCTCTTAATAAAGAAGAAAATTATTTCAAGTGTGTTTCCACTAAATTCTCATCATTCCCATGATCTCTCACAATGACAGATCATGTCATTGTGACATGATCTGTAATATGAGAAATAAATTAAAAAAGGTGTAAGCTTTTATACCTGATATTTATTAGAGTTGAGTATATTCTTAATCCTTTTGCAGCCGTTTTAAGATGTCTTTCATAATTCTTATTATGAAAGGTGCCTAAAAACAGCCTGAATTAACTTAATTAGTTCAAAGTAAATTAATTAATAATTAATATATAAATAAATAAATTATAATTCATTTATATACATTAAATAAGTTGTTTATGTTGAATTGAATCAATTATATAAACTGCATAACATATTTATATACTTACATACTAAATTATTTAATTTACTCCATTTGTTCAATTATTAGGAGACATGAAAAGCTCAGAAAGGATATTAGACTGGCTTCTGCTGCAGAAAGATCCTGCTGGAGATCATATTGAAGCAGTGGAGGGAGAAGCTTTGAAAAATGTCATTAAAACCTCAGATGCAGTTGCAATATTTTTTTGTAAGTTTTAAGGAGTTTTTTTTTTTTTTTGAAGATGTTTCTTAATATAAGTGTTTCAAGACATGACACAGGTAATAGAACCTTTTGGAATAAACATAACATAAAACTGTGTTATTAAAATCAGATATGACATTTAACCTATATTTTCATATCCTCATCATCATTAGAGAATTTGCATTATTCACCTCTGTGTTAACAGTATTTAATTCCTTTAATGTATGTACATGTATATACAATTTTCGTCAGTGTGTGATGATTTTAGCATGTATGTATGTATATATGTTTTTCATGTGTGGGCTGCCTGTGCTATGTACAAAATTTCTTGAAATCTTTCCGTTAGTGCTGCCATTTTTTATCTGGGTTTTCAGGTGATTGGAGACACAATTTATAACATATGACAGAATGAAAATAGCTTTGAAATTTTCAGATGATTATAGCCATCAGCTGTTGTTTTATTTGGACTTACAAAATTAAAAATGTATCAATTCTGTATTTAAATCCAGAAGTTGACAAAAGTTAATCTACTAATAAATCAATAATACATAAAAAAAAAGCAAAAAGTTTTTATTACAAGATTTTTTTTTTTTTTTTAATTCTGATTTGATTTGACTTTTGACAATAATTTCAATATAATGGGCAGGCAAGTCAAAATAAGGAAAAATTAATGTTTAAGAATATTTATGTACAAAATTCATTTTCAGATTTTTATTCTTCCAGAAATTTTGAAAATTTCTGGGGTTCTTTGTTATGGTTTGGATGATGAGAAAGAATAAAAACACAGTACTGACAGCACCTCTCCCTAACTACACAGTAGAATGACACATATGTAACTTAAAATAACATAACTTAAAATTGCATAGTTTGTATTATTTCTGCAAATAAGGTGAGATTAATGTAGCATTATTATATTCTTAGCTGTAATTTTATGAGTTATGTTTAAATTAAAATCAACGAAATTAAAATTTAAATTAGATTAAAATCATGCTGCAGCAAAGCAAAAAGCTTAAAGTGGCAGAAATGCTTTTGCTCAGAGGAGAACTCCCACTGTAAATTCTCCTGTAAATCAGAATTATATTATGTGCACTACTTGTTGCCTACCTTTAGCTGGACATGTTACAGCCAAAGGAGATGCCTTTGTGTGCATTTGTTCTAACGAGCATGAGGGGATTATGTGCAAAATTGAGCATTTTGATGGCTTCTGTGAGGGCTTCAAGAAAAAGGTTAATACTCTCAGAACTGAAATGAGGCCCCCATCAAGCACTGAGCTGCTCAGCTCAATGCTAGAGCCAATATTTAAGCATCAAGCTACACAATAACATCCTAAACAGCAGAGAGCACTGGTCAGACAGGAAATAGCTATAGTTGATGACTCCATTATCAGAGAAATGGGAAATGTATTATGCAAAAAAAAGGACAGGTTGAATAGGGTCAAGATAGGTCTGGCAGGAACTAAAGTTAGTGATTATAGAACAGTTACCATCTTTTAATGGCACAAAAAAAAAGGTGATAATGTTGTACATATTAGAACTAATGATACCAAGGATATGACATCTGAGAATTTACTTAATAGGTACAGGGCAATGTTGAGAAAAAGTTGCAAGTTAGAATTAAAATTGGAAATGTCTGCAATTCTGCCTAGTTATTGGAAATGTCTGCAATTCTGACACAATACGAGGGAGTGAATGTTGAGCACCTTGTCAACCACTTCAACCCTGGAGAGATTGTGCAAGACAAATGGGGTAGATTTTCCCCAGCATGGTCTGCACTTGTTAAGAGGAGTGACTGTTTTTACATGGATGGAATACATTTAAGTAGAAGGGGTGCAAGAATATTTTATGATGCTATTGAGGCAGTGTTAGGTTTGTCAGTAAACTTCTGGCTTGAGGTTATGCAGTCTAATAGATTAACAGAAGCCACAGGTGAAGGTTAAAATAATTCTTGGAATACTTTTATTAGGACATGCAGCAGTGTGGAAAGCAAGGTGGTTCTTATGAGACTAACACTTACATGTGTTGTGTTAATATTACTGCAAACTGAAATAAGTGCATATATACTTGTGTGTACACTAATGTTAAGAGTATAGTAAACAAATTTGATGAATTTGAAATATTGGTTAAGTCATCAAGTGTGGACATTGTAAGAATATCAGAAACATGGTGCTACTCAGACATAAGGGATGCAGAATTTGAATATGGTTAGTGCAATGTGTAAAGGAGGGACAGATAGGATAGGAGCTGGGTAGCAGCTGTCTCTTCAGAAAAATATTTGAGGAATTTGAAGTATTGGTTTAGTCATCAAATGTGGACATTGTAGGAATATCAGAAATGTGATACCACTCAGATATAAGGAATGTAGAATTTTAACATGGTTAGTACAATGTGTACAGGAGGCAGCTGTGTGTCTTCTGAACACATTTGATGAATTCAAAGTATTGTTTAAATCATCAAATGTGGACATTGTAGGATATCAGAAACATGGTGCCACTCAGACATACAGGATGAGAATTTGAATACAGTTAGCACAACGCGTACAAGAGGGACAGGTAGAACAGGAAGTGGGGAGCAGCTCTGTGCTTCTGAACAAGCATTGTTGAGCTATTTTTGGTGTGACATGTAAGGGGAAAACAGAAATGAGAATAGAAGTGTCTTATAGGCCAAATGACTGTAACAAATATGATGAACAACCATACAGACAAATGGGGGTGGGCGAGTAAATCAAAGTATGTTATTATGCGATATTTTTACTTTCCAGATATTGACTGCAACTTGTGGGGTGATAACTCATCCAGGATGTGATATTTTCTGGATTTATTGGCTCACTGCTTTCTGTAGTAACATATGACAGAGCCAACAAGAGAAAGCAATACCCTTGACCTGATTATCAGCAATGACTCTTTGTACATTAAGAATCCTAAGTTAAATGAATCACTAAGCAGTAGTGATTATAATATATGGATGTGGGATCTATTTAAGATATAACTGCTTTCAAAGGTATAGGGAAGGGATTTTGCTTTTGTAAGCTGCTGTTTATGAAAGCAAAATGTAAACTTAAAGGGACAACTAGAATGACCTTAGAGTTTTTAAATTCTTTTCATTGGGATCAACTGATGATATTACAAACTGCAGATAAATTCTAAATGGGAAGTACATTTGGGGAAGAATCATAGAAGATATACATTTTTTATACTAACAAAGATATGCTGTTCAAGGTTTTGATCTAAATGGGCCAGATGAACTTTTTTTTTCCCACTAATCTCAGGTAAGACTAGTGGCAAAGAAGCAAAATTGATTATAAATTATCAGGTTTGATTATAAATTATCAGGGAACAGAAATGTATAGTGAGCACAGACTAGTCTAAAAACAAGTCACCAAGGTGATTAGGTAAGCAGAGAGACATCAGAGGTAAGTCTCTGGGTAAGAATGAAAAACAGTAGCAAAGAATCTGCTACCTATAAGAAGTACTTTGCATTGGTAGAAAAGAAAAGGATGGGAATACCAGAAGTATACCAAGTTATAAATGGGAACTTAATGATTTTATGACCAAGTAGAAATAAGTGGAAGAGAAATTCGTTGAAGACAAAAGAAAATGAATTGTCTTGAATTGTCTAGATCTATCTAATTATATTAAAACAAGCAGCAAAAGAGGTAAGCAAATCTTTAGGCATAATTATGAGAGCATACTTGGATTTGGTTTCTACAAAGGGCAAATTGAATAATTACAAACCTGTATAATTTACTTCTGTTCCAGGGAAAATAATGGGATCGGTAGTTAAACAATCAAAAGTAATGAGGGGTTATCTTCACAGCAGTTGAGTTTTATGGTAATCACAGTATGGATTTGTTAAGGTAGCAGTAAGAGGAAATCTTGTGTGATCAATCTCATTAACCACTATGATGTAGTAACAAAAGAACTGGATATAGGAAATAATTTTGACATATATAATTGATTTCATTTATGCTTTTGATACTATCCACATAAATGTGGAACTGTAAAAAAAAAAAAAAAGGTAAAGTGCAGCCATTATCAACCCACTGCAGGATGGAAGCCTCAACAATTCATGCTGAGGGAAATGGACCATAATCTGCCACGCTGGTCCAGTGTGGGTTGGCAGATTGACCGTATTCAGCAGTCAGGGGCTTGAACCCCAGTCTACTCAAAGAGCGTGTGCTACTGCACTCCAGCTCATGACCACTCGGCTATGGAGGCCGTGATTATGATTTGATAGTGATTTGATACTGTGGAACAGTATCAAATCACTTTCCAAATTCACAAAGGATGATCAAAGGGTGACATGACTAATTACAGACCTATTAGCTTAACTTCTATTCCAGTAAAATTTATGTAGTCACTGGTTAAAGAAGTAAAGCAGGACCATATAGACAAGAATGCAGTCATACTATAGTCCCAGCATATATTTATGAAGTAGCAATCCTCTATGACTAATGTGATTGGAAAAGGATCTCTGGATGCAGAAAATAATTTTGATTGTATCAAAAGACACCAGTATCAAAAACTTTTGATACTGTTGCACATAAAAGACTGTTACTGAAATTGGAGCATTGGCTTTAAGGGTTACTGCTACAGATAAAGAGATGGTTCAGTGGGAGAAGACAGAGTGTAGTTGAGCACTGCTCTTCATGGACTAATGCTATTAGTGGAGTACCACAGTACTGGGTCCATTATTGTTTTCTGTCTTTATTAGTGATATTAATAAAGGCATATCAAGTCTGATGTCTAACTTTGCAGATGATATGAAGGTTGGCATGTGGTTAATGACAGTAAACAGGGTATGTTACTTCAACAAGATCTAGATAAATTAGGCAGATAGGCTGAAAAATGGCATTGAAGTTTAACATTGAAAAATGCAAGGTACTTCTTATAGGTAGCAGTAATCCCAGGTTAACATACCAACTGTATAGTACCACAGGGTAGTTGAGAATGAAAAGGACTTGGAATGTGCGGTCAGATATGAAGTTCTCTGAGCTGCTAGGATAGTTCATAGGGTTTTGTCAATGATATAAAGGAATTTTGCCAATAAGAATAAGGAGGCCTTATCTTAAGTACTCCTTGCAGGTCCAGAAGTATCATTTTAGAAAGGACGTTGATCTGTTGGACTGGGCGTGGAGAAGAGCAGTGAGATTAGTGAGGAAAAAAAAAGGTTGCTCTTACCAAAAAAAAATCTTCAATTCTGCAAATTGCAGTGTCTGGACACTAGACACCTGTGAGGAGATTTGATTGAGATGTTTAAGACTTTGAATGAATTGAGTAAGCTCATTTGTGACAGAATCCTTCATCTTGCTCACACTATACACATAATTCAAATTGAGGAAGGATGTTGCAGGTTCAATGTGCAGAAATTTTCCTTCAGCCAATAGGCAATTGATTGTTGGAACAAACTTCCATCTAGTGTTGTCTAAGTAAGGAGGAGATGGGCAAGTAATGTGGGAATTTATTTATTTAGCTGATGCTGCATCATCTTGATTTCTGGCATCATTGTCATTACTAATACTAATGCTAAATTTCTGTTGTACAAGTTGGAATAATCATTTAGAGGCAGTTTACTGATTGGGTAAAGGACTGGTTGAGTGCCAGATAGGGGGGTAAAAAGAGAGGTTATTAATGAACCTCTCTTATCACCCCCCCCTTATTGATATTATTGCTATTAGTGAATTGATATTAGTCGACCAATGTTGTCAGTGAATCAATATTGTTAATAAATACTGCAAACAATAAAGGATGAGGACTGCACCTCAAGGGTTCAGTGTTGGACTTATGGAATTTAATGTCTACATTTGTAATGATATAAAGATTGGTAGTGTGGTTAATGACAAAAATCAAGGTATACTACAAGACAACAAGACATTTTTCTTTAATTGATCCTTAGCCATCCCCTTCCTTGACAAGTCAGGGGTATTTGATGCAAGAAAGGAAGCTTATGCAGCATCAGCCAAAAATAAATAAATAAATAAAAAATAATCACTTCCAATTCACCACTCTGTTTGTTCGAAATACCTCTCCAGCTGAGCCTTAAACTTATTTAGGCTATCAACTTCCACGACAAGGGATGGAAGTCTGTTCCACCAACCAACCAACCACCCGCTGGCTAAAGGCAAATTTCCTCACGTCTATCCTACATCTGTCTTTCCTCAATTTGAATTTATGCATTCTCAGGTGATTATTCTGAGCAAGAGGAAGAATCCCATCAGCATTGCGCTTGCTCAAACCATTCAAGGCTTTATACACCTCTATCAGATCTCCTCGCTGGTGCCTAGTCTACACACATTGCAAAACTTAAGCCTTTCTTTGTAAGAGCACTCCTTTGTTCCATTCACTAATCTTGTTGCCCTTCTCTGTACTCGTTCCAGTATCTCTACATCCTTCTTGAAATGAGGCCTCCAGACCTGTATACAGTACTCTAGGTGTGGCCTGACTATTGCCTTATACAAGGGAATAATCACCTCCTTATCCTGCTAGAAAAATTCCTATATATCATCGACAATACACCGTGAGCTACTCTTGCAGCCCGTCTGCACTGCTCAGAAAACTTCATATCTGCGTGCACAACCACCCTCAGGTCCCTTTCATTCTCTACCACTGTCAGTGTAGTACTACAGAATTGATACATTGCTCTGGGCTTGCTGTTTCCCATATGTACTACTTTACATTTGTCAATGTTAAACTTCATTTGCCACCTCTCAGCCCATCTGCTCAACCTTTCCAGATCCTGTTGCAGTAGCATAGTGTCAGTAGTGTCCTTGACAACCCTGCCCACCTTCGTATCGTCTGCAAACTTGGACATTAAGCTTGATATACCATCATCAATATCATTTATAAATACAGAAAACAATAATGGACCAATACTGAACCCTGAGGGACTCCACTAATAACATTACTCCACGATGAGCAGTGTCCGTTGATTACCACTCTCTGTCTTCTCTCCTTCAACCACCCCTTTTCCATAGCAATTTGCCTCCAATGCCACACTGCTCCAATTTGTCCAGCAGTCTTCCATGTGCAACAGTATCAAAAGCCTTTCTAAGATCCAAGTATACAAATATCAAAGTTATTTCCTGCATCCAGTTCTTTTGTGACTGCATCATAATATCCAATCAAATTGGTCAGGCAAGATTTTCCCTTAAAACCATTCTGTGTCTGAGCTATAACTGAAGTCTTGTCTAGATGATCCTGCAGTGCTTCTTTAACCAGTGCCTCCATTAATTTTCCAGGAACAGAGGTTAAACTAATAGGTCTATAATTACTTGTGTCGCCCTTTGATCCTCCTTTGCGAATTGATGTCACATTTGCACATCTCCAGTCCATGGGTACTTCCCCTGAGTCCAAGGAAGCTCTCATAATTATGGCTAAAGGTTTGCTTACTTCCTTTGCTGCCTCCTTTAATATAACTGGATATTTCCCATCCACCCCAGGTGCCTTTCTTGAATTTATCTTCAACAATTTCTCCTCCACTTTACTCTCAGTTATTACAAGATTCTCTAGCTTACCGCCAGAGTTCAATACACCTCTGGCATTCCCCTCGCTGAATAACTTCTCATGTGTGAATGTCGATGCAAAATATTCATTTAGTTTGTTAGCTACCTGAGCAGGATCATCAACAGTTGACCCATCGATATCAAGTGGACCAATCTGATTCATCCCCTTCCTTCTAGAGTTTACATAAGTAAAGAACTCTTTGCTGTTTTTTCTTTGCATCACTTGCCAAAGATTTCTCGTAATCTGCCTTCGCCTGCCTAACCTCCTTTGTAACTTGGTTACAGATCAACTTGTATCTATCATAGGCTTCTGTGTCACTTGTTAATTTGTATGTATCCCATGCATTTTTCTTCTCTACCATATGTCTCATTAGTTCATCTGACATCCACTTAGGCCTAAACCTTGAACAATATTTCTTAGTTGGTATGTAAAGCCTAGTAGCTTCCAAGATAAGTTCTTTGAATGCTTCCCATTTTGAATTTGCTGTTGGTAACATCATCATCAGTTGGTCCCACTGTATAGAATTTAAATACTGTCTCAGTCCATCGCAGTTGCCTTTGCGAAAGCAATAACCCTTCCCTTTACCCCTAATGGTAGTTATCTCTTTGAGTAAATCCCACTTCAACACACTGTGATCACTACCACCTAGTGGTTCAATTATCTGCAGATTCTTAATGCATGAAGAATCACTACTGATAATCATATCAACAGTATTACTCCCTCTAGTTGCCTCCTGAACATGCAGATGTAGAAAACAATCATCCAATAAATCCACAAAAGCCTTGCTAGTGTGTGAGTGGCCAGCCCACAAATTCCAGTCAATATCTGGGAAATTAAAATCCCCCATTATAAGACTCTCTGATTTACTGGCCCACTCTATTTCCCTGTACAATTTCTTATTATACTTATCAGAGGCATTAGGCCTATAGCACACTATTATTCTCAATTTTGATCTCCCAATGCTTATGTTACACCAAACTGACTCGACACTGCGCTGTCCAGCGATGTCGACTGGCTTCACTTCCTTGGATTTTATGTATTTCTTAACTAATAGCATAACCCCTCCTCCCTTCCTATCCTGTCTATCCTTTCTGTAGACATTGTACTCCCCAAATTCCAGTTCTGCATTCCTTATATCTGTGTGACACCACATCTCTGAAATCCCAACAATATCTGCTTTTGATGTTTTGAGCAATACCTCAAATTCATCAAATTTATATACTAAACTCCTAGCATTGGTGTATGCGTAAGTATACATGCACCTGTTCTTTTTCTTTGCTACCCTAACACAACCCATGTGTTTACTTGTACCCCAATGATTCCTAGCAGTCTCTGAAATATCCTGCATCTTATTTTCCAGGCTGCGGCTCATTCCAATAGAAGCACTGCAAGAATCACTTTCACCTCTGCCAGTGGCTACTGTTAATCTATTAGTCCTTGTATCCCCCCAATCTAGCAGTTTTCCGACCCACCTAACACTGCCTCGATAGCGTCAGCAAACATTCTTGCACCCTTTCTATTTAAGTGTATCCCATCCCTGTAGAAGCAGTCTCTCCTGTTAACAAGTACAGACCAGGCTGAAAAAAATTCTACCCCTTGAGCCTTGCACAATCTTTCCAGGGCCAATTTGATCGACAGGGCTCTCATCATATACTCCCTCCTATCGTGTCTGGACAGAATTACAGACAGTTTCAACCCTAAAATTCAACCCTAATTCATGGCTTTTTTTCTACAGTGACCTGTACTTGTTAAGTAATTCCGCCGGTCTCCTACTCTTTTATTATTATATTGCATCAATTAAAGAAAACGTGCATCAAATTTTAGGAAGGATGTTGATTTATCGGAGTGGCTGCAGACAATATGATTAGTCAGGGGTCAGAAAAGAGTACTTTTTTTCAAGAAAGGCTTCTGTTCAAGAAATTGCAAGAGTCAGTTCGACCTGCTGGTAGAATTTAAGAGATTAAGTGTTTAAGACTTTAAAGCTTTAAATTGATTGAGTAGATTGAATGTTGATGAATTTTGCCAATAAGAATAAGGAGGCCATATCTTAAGTACTCCTTGCAGGTCCAGAAGTATCATTTTAGAAAGGATGTTGATCTGTTGGATTGGGCGTGGAGAAGAGCAGTGAGATTAGTGAGGAGAAAAAAGGTTGCTCTTACCAAGAAAATCTTCAATTCTGCAAATTGCAGTGTCTGGACACTAGACACCTGTGAGGAGATTTGATTGAGATGTTTAAGACTTTGAATGAATTGAGTAAGCTCATTTGTGACAGAATCCTTCATCTTGCTCACACTATACACATAATTCAAATTGAGGCAGGATATTGCAGGTTCAATGTGCAGAAATTTTCCTTCAGCCAATATGCAATTGATTGTTGGAACAAACTTCCATCTAGTGTTGTCTAAGTAAGGAGGAGATGGGCAAGTAATGTGGGAATTTATTTATTTAGCTGATGCTGCATCATCTTGATTTCTGGCATCATTGTCATTACTAATACTAATGCTAAATTTCTGTTGTACAAGTTGGAATAATCATTTAGAGGCAGTTTACTGATTGGGTAAAGGACTGGTTGAGTGCCAGATGGGGGGGCTAAAAAGACAGGTTATTAATGAACCTCTCTCCCCCCTGATATTATTGTTATTAGTGAATTGATATTAGTCGACCAATGTTGTCAGTGAATCAATGTTGTTAATAAATGCTGCAAACAATAAAGGATGAGGACTGCACCTTAAGAGTTCAGTGTTGAACTTATGGAATTTAATGTCTACATTTGTAATGATATAAAGATTGGTAGTGTGGTTAATGACAAAAATCAAGGTATACTACTTGAACAAGACATGGAAAAATTTCTGAGAATTGGCAATTAAGGTTTAAAATTTAGTTCTCTCTCAATGCAAACAGGCTACTAGGTACTTTGTATAAGGCAGCAGTTATACTGCACTTTGAATATTGCATACAAGTGTATGCAATATTCAAAGGTGCCCCATTTTAGGAAGGATGTTGATCTATCGGAGTGGCTGCAGACAACATGATTAGTCATTGTCAGAAAAGAGTACTTTTTTCAAGAAAGGCTTCTGTTCAAGAAATTGCAAGAGTCAGTTCGACCTGCTGGTAGATTTAAGAGATTAAGTGTTTAAGACTTTAAATTGATTGAGTAGATTGAACATTGATGATGGTATTCTTATTTCTTTCAGCCACAGAATAATTGACTGTTCAAACAGACTACCATCTCTTGTTGTCGGTTCTCTTAATAAATTTAAGGAAGAATTAGACAAATTATTAGTGGTGATGGAGAGATGATTTTTTTTTTTTTTTTTGCTGAATGCTGTGTAATCTTGCTTCTTCTTTGCATCATTTTCCACTATTAATGCAAATTAGTTTCAGCAGCTCATAGTTATTTTGAATTAGATTAATATGTCTAATTTAACTGGCTCAATTCTTATTATCATTGATTTTGCAATATTGTGAACAAGTTTTGCTAAGCTTGTGCTCTTAAATGGACTAGAATACAATACTTCCATATCAGTTCTTATATGTTTCTCTCATTATTGATTGTAATATTTCAATATCATTTCTTTTAAATTTTCAACTTTTAATTTTTCTTAAGGTGATGGTTACGGAATGAAATGTGACCTCAAAGATTGCAGTGATGCATTTTCATAAATCACCTTGTGCTCATAAATGTAACATAAATGATATATATACCACCTGTTAATTTTATACTTCACTCACTATTTCCAAACTTAATGCCAAATTGTTATTTATACTTTGATGCAGTTTTCAAGAGATACTGTCCCGCCTCCTATACTTTTAAAAAATATTCATATTCTGCCAAACATAACTTAGCAAAGATGCAGCAATTATGAGGCTCAATCTGAATTGTATGTTGCTTGTTTTTTTTTTTTCTTTAATGCAATGGTAACATAGCATAGTTGCCACTCTCTGATACACATTTCTTATATTTTAATTCATATTCCATATTTGGATTTAAATAACAATTGCTTTCTACATATTTCATTTGCATGCAAATTTTTCCCAGAGTATTTACTTAATTGAAATGCTGCTTTCTAGGATAATATAATAACCTGAAGATGTGTCATATCCATATTTCTCTGGTTACATTTTAGAGTGATATTGCATAAAGTAAATTTCAAATTATATTTACTTATTTGATTGGTTTAGATATATTTCTTTTTCATTGTATCATTTTCATTATTTTATTTAAAAAAAAATAATTTTTAGGTCTCCCCTTTCTTCCCCCCACCATACATATGTGATTTTAAAGAACATTTTACTTAAATACCCACCTTTCTTCCTTCTAAGGCCCTACTTAAGGGATGGTTATTATAAATTGTTTACTCAAGTAAAATCTGGCTATATTTATATTCCAAAAGGAAGTACAAATATTGCCAGATTTTACTTTAGCAAGATTTTTTTCTCACCTATTTTGACTTTCTAATTTTTATTTTTCCACTTGCCAAGATACTAAATTGCTTGAGGACAAGGAATGTATCATATTTTTAGCTTTAGTAGCATTTACTTTCTTTCCTTTCCTACTCACTCCCTTAGAGTCACTTGTGGGACTACAATTGCATATTTTTTCTCTTTTTTTTTTTTTTTTTTTTTACCTCTATTATTTTTATTATAAGCGACTTGTGAAAAAATGTCTGATTAAATTTATATTTATCTAATATGCATACCAACACTCATACATGAGGTCTGTCGCAGAATTAATGAGACTGATTTTATAAAAAAATTTTAATTGAAAAATTTTCCATAGCCATTCAAGGACTTCTCAGTAGGAAGTTTAGTTAGTAGTTTCTAGTTTTACCTTGAGGCACAAACTCTCTGTGCACCCCTCCATGCCAATCAAAAAACAGATGAACATTGATTTGATACTAGATTTGTTCATTCATGTTTTCTTTGAGTGTGGCAAATGTGTGGTGTGCCATTCTTCACTGTCTTTTTGTTTCTGGATCACACTCAAAAATCCATGTTTGATCACCTGTTATCACTCACTGAAGGAACTCTGGCTCAATTTCAACACGATCATGAAGATCGAGGCAAATTTTCTTTCTAATTTGCTTTTGTTACCCAGTGAGGTTTTTTGGCACCATTTTGCACATGCCCCAATTCTCTGTTAAAATGTCATGGATGGTTCGGTGACTCATGTTTGGCTCACCTGCCATACATCTCATGGTCAATCATTAGTCAGACACAATCAGAACCCTTACACTCTCTTCATTCTCCTCTGTTGTTGCCAAGACAAATCTCTCTGCACATGGCTCATCTTCAGTGGATTTGCTTACTTCCAAAAAAGACCTTGTGCCATCAGAAAACTTAGATGCAGGATAAAACTTGATCTCCATAAGCACTTCTTAACTTTTTGTATGTTTCTTATCATACTTTCATTGAGTTTCATGAAAAATTTGATGGTGTAGTATTGTTCTCCATTTTACATGACAGAGTCAACAAAAACCTGTGATTGCTTACTTCGTGATGACTTGACTCACACTGGATGCAACTTCTCTTGTTGTGTAAAGGGATTCAACCTATACATTGACATGCAGTATGCATGCACAATTCTGTCATGTCATGTTTCATTTAATCAGCTTCGTAGAATTGGGACTACAGTTAAGATTTTTCCTGCCATAAAATTCATTTTATCCACTCTTATTTTCACAATTAGCACTGACGTTCTGCTTACTGAAATACTGTGCCTGAATAAATTAATACACCACTAATATCTTCCCATAAAAAGCATGAGGAATGAATGCTTATTCACTTCACTCAGGTGCCAGTATACCCTTAAGTTAGCTATTCTGTATGCACATTAAGATATTAATTAAATGAGACTCAAATTCACTTGGTGTTCTTTAGCTTGGTGTCCTTAGCTATTATCACTGGAAGAGTCTGCAGCAAACCTCAAGAGCCATATAAATCATTTATAGATGACCAAATGTTAGGGCAATATAGATGAGCTAGAATGGCTTACACATAAGTAAAATTGCATGTATCAGATACCCGAATCTAACAGAAAATGAAATTCATATAAATTTTAAAGAGAAAAGTTATCTCATTCAAGTTTTTCAGTAAACAGTGCGATATATATATATTCGTTTGTAAGAGGTATCAAGGATTCTTCAAATAGGCATGTAGGGTTGGGAAAGTTCGTTTGCCCAATATGTTTGTCTCAAATATGTTTGTCCAAGATCTTGGCCAGATATATTCGAGAAGTTGAACATGGACAAAGATAGGAATTCTCGCCCACTGCTAGCGCATACATTCTCTACTATCCAGGCTTAACAAAGTGGATCTCTTGTCAGACACGCTGTGTATAGCTACTGGGGCAAAGATTGCACACAGTCGTGTTAAAGATAAAAGATCCTGTACCTATCGAGGGTACAAGTGGAACTATATATAAGATCAAATATCCAGACTGTGGGGAATGTTGTGTTGTAGAGACAGAATGTAGATTTAAAGATTGTATGGGGAAACATACTAGCGCAATAAAGACCACAGATTATTGGAAATCTGCTGTGGCTGAACACTTTTGGGAGGAGAACCACCAAATTTCTCCAGACGATGCTGTCATTGTTGATTGTTCATATAGATATTGGAACTTGAAATGGGTCGAGAGCTTACGGATTTGTTCTTCAGAACATAATACCATCAATAGAGATAGAGGAGTCCATTCACCCCACTTTAAAACTGTAATTCTTGGATGGGATGAACGGTTCTGGCGGGCATGGTCCTAAGCCATTTCTGGTCTCCATACATGTGTAGAGGATAATTCCCATGCTCTTACAGTAGAACATGCCATGAGCCTTCTGATATTATCTAAGGATGTATCGTGACAGTAAAGTTCCACTGTTGATAAAGGAAGCAGTCATCTTTGAAAGCTATGGTATTGCTTTATTGTTTTTAATTTGTAATATTTCATCTATACTTTAATTTTTATGTATTTTAATTCCACCAATAATATTATTGCTTTTTACTCTACAGTTGTCAGTATATTTTATTTTTGCATCCCATTTTATCCTGTCTTATTTTTATTTTATTTCAATCTATTTCAATAAAGTTTTGGTCATATACAATTTGTGTATTCTATTGCAGTTATTATGAGTGAGGTGTCAAGGAACTACAGGTCTGAATTGAATAGGATACATATAATCATAGCCCTGGTTGCCTTGTTTCACTTAATTCTGTGGTAACATCTGCTATTAATTAAACTTTAGTCAGACAGATTCCAGATTATCTTTCCTGTTTCTCTATATAATATAATAATTTTTCATATATAAATGCAATAAATATAAAAATATAATAAAATATAATTATATATTATACTGTACTTTATTCATTATTAGGCTTTGCATACAAATGATTCATCATGCTGTCTTCTTTGTACCTCTTTCTTTATTTAGCTTTGAAATTTTTGAAAATGTTTCCCCTCCCAGGTTTGGGAGATAAGACAGAATTGGATATGGCACTGGCTGCAGTATAAATGAGTTGGCACGAAGCTAGCTAGCTTTATTAGTTCATTCATACTGTCAAATATCAAATAAACACAATGAGAAATACTTTGTGTTTATTGTACATATGATAGCTTTAGTAGAATTCTCATGACCTTACACATCCAGTAGCATATGTTTGATCCATGAAACTAATTTTTTGAGGGACCTCTGTCATTTTGTTACACAGAATCTACCTTATGTGCCCTGATTACACATCTGGTACTAACATAACCAGAAACAACAACAACAACAACAGAATAATACAGATTTTCTGTATTATTCCATTTCATTATTTTTGTTTATTTTTCTCTGTCTTTTTCTTCAGTAACTTTCTCTTTCTCTAACTTTCTTTAACTTTCTCTGAGTAACTTGGCACCTCCGTAGCCAGGTGGGCAGGAGCAGCAGTGCGTAGCACACACTTCTTGATTATAACCGGTGTTCGAGCCCATAACCACCAAATACGGAGGATGTGGAAAGGTCAGGGAATGACCACAACATATCCCTGGAGCAATATAGCCTTAGTTGCTAATGCTCCTAAAAACCAAATGACAACTCTGAGTAAATTTAAATCACATTGTGTTGGGTTTGGAGAGCTGGTGGATTGAGAGCACCACATCACCTTCTTCAGTATCTCATCCTGCTGATTCTTGCATATTCACTTATACTGGACATTCAGGAATTGGCAGTTTGCAAGTGAGAAGACACATTGTCTTGCTGAAGATAAACTCATGAAGTAGTCCTCGTGAAGTAGAGGCATAAACCAACTATTCAGATACATGAATAATGTTCCTATTGATTGTCTTTTCCATAAAAAAGAAAGGGGGCACAGATTTCCTGATGTGAAATGTCACAAAACATGCTTATTTTTAAGAGTTCCATTCATACTTGATTTGGTGAGGATTTTCAGTATCTCACATCTGATGTTGTAGCAATTGACTTTCTAGCTGAAGTGGAAAAGTTTCTTTGTCACTTCAAAGAAAACCATGCTGCCATTCCATCCCCTTCCACTTTCAGCTGAAATTCACAGAAAAAACTCATTGCCTTTGGGTTAAAAGTCATCTGTTGTTCACTTTTAACCTGCACTAACTGCAATTGATAAGCTTTAAAAAGTAAAAATAAAAATATCTGGAAATATGCTAAACGGTTGTTTGAGGCATGTTGAAAATCACAGCTACATCTGTAAGTGGACTCTCAGTGTCTTCACTGAATGACTTCCCTTACAAGTTGTGATGTTTCATCAGTGGTATGGTGGCGCCTCCGTAGCCAGGTGGGAAGGAGCAGCAGTGCGTAGCACACGCTTCTTGATTAGACTGGGGTTCGAGCCCATCACCACCAAATACGGAGGATGCGGGAATGTCAGGAAATGACCACCGCATATCCCGGAGCAATATGGCCTTAGTTGCTAATGCTCCTAAAAACCAAATAACAACAACAACAGTGGTATGGTGGCACTTTGGACTCACTCCCTTGAAAATGTGCCTTTGCTTTGGGAATGTTTACATCAATTGTAAATTGACTTACACTGCCGTAGGTCCTTCTGTGAATATATGAAATTCATGTTGCATGCTAATCAGTGAATTTATCTGGAAAATTGCAAACTGAATGGCACAAAATGCTTTTCCTGTAGGCGCCTCCGTAGCCAGGTGGGAAGGAGCAGTAGTGCATGGCACACGCTTCTTGATTAGACCAGGGTTCGAGCCCGTCACCACCAAATATGGAGGATGCGGAAAGGTCAGGGAATAACCACAACATATTCCCGGAGCAATATGGCCTTAGATGCTCCTAAAAAAAAAAAAAAAAAACTAAATAACTAAACTAAATAGCTTTTCCTGTGGAGATTTCAGTTTCTATTGTGTAGTATTTCAGAATTTACTGTCATAAGCATGGTTAATTTTTCACAAACACCTCGGATTATAGTTTTTCTACTCCAGTGTGTAATCTGTGTGTTTCTGCTTATGTAGGTGGAAAAAGTGATATTGTTATATAATTCTGAGTCTCAAGTGAACCTTGATATTATGTTATGAAAATTTTATTTAGTTCTCAAATACAGATGTTAATATTTTAAATATAATACTCTGTTTGTTGTCGCAAATTTAAAGTTCTCACTTTTTATTTTTATTTTATTTTTTATCTGAATATACAATATAGATGACAAGTTACGCTGCCAAGACTGTAATGATGAACTAGGTATGTTGAACTTATTTTTCATTAATTCCTTTTGGCATGATTTCTTCCTTAAATATCTCAGCTTAGGACAGCTTTGAATTAGTATAAGTATTGGTGGGGGGGGTGAATAACACCGGCATTATAAGCTATCCACATTATAAAACTTAACAACCATCATTATATTAGAGAAGTTCAGCACTTAAATCTGCAGTTATGATGCATGGCCATATTTTCTTTTAATAATATGTTTATTTCATTTATTTATTTTATAGTTAAGTTACTATACAGAACCAAAATTCATATTGAATTTTGTTGGCGAAGGCATATAAAGGCATATTGGCAAAGGTATATAAAGTAGCTTAATCATCAATAGATGCATGTTTAAAATAATATTAAATGAAGAAGTTACATGCATAATGAATAAGTACTTTATACTGTAATATGAAAGTATTATCATTATTTTATAACTATCATCAAATTATTTATAGGAAGTAAGTGCAGCAAATGTAAGCTCTGATATATGAAAAGAAATTCATTAACTCATAATGATTATTTATCTCCCATTTGTATTCTCTCGCCTCCCGTTTATACAAGCAAAGTACCTGTTTTCTGAAACTTGCTATACTGTGATAAAATATAAATTCAACTCTTTTACCATTAACATTTGATTGGCCCTTATAAACTGAGATCCATAAAAATCCTTACTGCATTTCAGCCACATTGGAGTAAAACACCATGTAATGCACATAACTTTTGTTTTCAAATTACAACATGCTCTAATAGATTTATAGCATGAGGGAGTTTGTTAGGTTTGGCTGATGCTGTATAGCTTAAATACAGCATCAGCCAAATAAAAGGGGGGATCCATTTCACCTCTCCATCCCCTCCAATAATTTGTCTAGTTCTTCCTTGAATTTATTCAAATTATCCATTTCCACAACAACAGAAGGAAGCTTGTTCCAGCATCAACCACTAGTTGGCTGAAGGCAAACTTCTGCACATCTATTCTGCAACTAACCTTACTCAATTTGAATTTATGCACCTCATGTGCATAGTCTGAACAAGAGGAAGAATCCCATCAGCATTGAGTTTGCTCAATCCATTCGAAGCCTTAAAAACTTCACTCAGATCACCTCACAGGTGCCTAGTCTCCACATGCTGCAATTTGCAAAACTGAAGCCTTCCTTGACAAGAGTTCCCCTTTGTTCCCCTCACCAATCTCATTGTCCTTCTCTGTACCCATTCTTTAAGTCATACAGCCTTCCTAAAATGAGGTCTTGAGATTTGAGTACTGTACAGTGTACAGTACTCAAGATGTGACCTGACTGTTGCCTTGTACAATGGCATAATTACCTCCTTATCCCTGCTAGCAAAATTCCTATGTCATTGGCAAAACCCCATGCGTTTCTTTGCACCCTTTCAAGAAGCTTAATTCCTTTTTTTCGGATGAAGTTTCTCTACTCTGACACAGTGTTCCAAATGTGGTCTTACAATTACCTTGTGCAGTGGGATTATGAACTCCCTATCTCTAAAGGATAATGTTCGATAAATCATCGCTAGATGATTCATTCAAAACGACCTTACATTTTGCTGCATTATAACATAACTGCCACTTTTCAACCCATACTTGAAGCCTGTTAAAGTCATCCTGAAGGAGCATTGCTCTACCAATCTTTGTTGTCTGCAAATTTTTACATCTCACCTTCTATCCCAAGGGGGAATTCCCTCCCAGGGGAAATTTTAGGGTTTTGGGGGGTTAATTGGGACCACAGATTGACAGACTGAAACCATTGGAATATTGATCTTTCTACAAACTACAATTCTACAGATTGTACGTAATCTACAGGACATCACACTTTATGGATGTCACATATTAAATTAAAAATAAAGATAAATATTTCACTTTTTTATCTTTTTGGAATGCACCTTTTGAGTCAGACAATCTTGGAAAGGAGGGAATGACATCAATCTTGGAAAGTGGGGGGGGGGGGGGGGGATGACATTCTGTCATATGGTGAAAAGGGTGGATGGGTCAAAAAAGGTTGAGAACCACTGTTCTATCCCATTATTGATGTCATTTATGAAAATCAAAAACGACAGTGGTCCAAGAACCGATCCTTGTATAAACTATTAGTATAAAGTTAGAAGTGGATCCCACTTCTGACTTTATATTAATTTGAAGAATACCCATTAATCACTGCCTTCTGCTCAGCAGCCACCTAGCAGTCCATCTTAGAACTTTTCCAGTAATCCCAACATGTTCCAGCTTATATGAACCTTCATGAAAGACTGAGTCAAATGCCTTGCTAAAATCCAAATAAACTATGTCAAAATTATTCCCTACATCCAGCTCATGAGTAACTGTCAAAATAGCAATAGCCCACTAAGTTAGTTGAACATGATTTTCCCTTAACCAAACCATGTTATGTGTCCTTCAGAATGCCATATCTATCTAAATGACCCTGGATTGCACTTTTTAATCATGTGTCTCTGAAATTTTCCCTACCACTGAAGTCGGAATTACCGGTTTATAGTTACCAACTTTGCTCTTAGAACTGCCTTTATATATCAGTGATACATTGGAACATTTTCAATCCAAAGGAATCTCTCCAGAGTCCAAAGACACCCTCATAATTAACTTCAGTGGTTTAATACACTCCATGATGGCCTCGCTCAAAATTACTGGGTATATGCCACAACATCAAAAGCCGTACTTCTCTTTATGCTTGAAAATTTTTCTAATAAACAGAGTGTAATTTTGAAATCACTAATTTCATATGACAAAGCCTCACTTGCATGGCCTCTTCTTAGCATGAAGGGCCTTTCTTCAGTAAAGACAGGTGCAAAGTACCTATTCAATTTATCCACAAAATCAGCTGGGTTGTCTGAGAATTTCCCGCATCCAGTGCATGATAGTCTGATGTGATTCACTTTTTCCTTCCTTGTATTCGCATATATGAAAAATTCCTTGTCCCCATTCTTTGCTCGCTTAGCCAGTCTTTCTTATATACAGCCCTGGCCTCTCTAACCTTATCTTTGATGCTGTTACAAATTAACTTGTAGCCGTTATAAGCTTCATTGCCCTGTAAATGTCTCATGCTATCTTTTTCTGCTCTATTTGGCAGGCCAGCTCCGCATTCATCCATTTTGGCACCCTCCTACTATGATATTTTCTTAATGGTATGTATGTATTCATGGCTCCTGTGATTTTTGCTTTAAAGCTTTCCATAATTCAAGTATATCCATCCTCACTCTGCAATCCACACAATTAATAGATGCCATATAGTGCCTTAAACTTCCAAAGTCCCCTCTTCTGAAATTAAAGCTGTGCCTTTACCTTCAACTACTGCAACATCTTTCTTCATCTTCCAACTGATGACTGTGTGATCACTTCGATGTTTTTGCACCATAAAAACCAAAAAATCAATCAGTCAATCAATCAATCAACCAACCAACCTGCCAGTGGTTCTTGTGTTTGGAGCCCTGTGATGTCATCTAATTCATGAGTAATGATGAGGTCAAGAATATTCTCACCCCTAGTATCTCTGACATGCTGGTACAAATAATAATCATCTAGTTTGTTTAGAAAAAATTTTCCCCAAGGTGAGTCTCCCTCCCACTTATTTTAATCAATCTGAGGCAGATTGAAGTTACCTATAATTCGTACTCGCTTGTTTGTCCATTCCATCTGCATGTAAAGACTCTCATCATACTCTTCCGGGCTGTTGATTACTCCCACTCTCGTTATACCTTTGCTTCCAAACTCACAGTACAGAGATTCTGTGCTGGCAGATATAACTTCATACTCAGTAAAAGCTCTTTTCGCACTCAGGGCTGCTATTGATAAGTATAACACCACTGCCCTTTCTATCTTCACTATCTTCCGTAATATATTATACATATCATAGTGTAACTTGGCATCCTCATTTTCCAGGTGTTAGCCCTATTATATCAATATTAATTGTCCTAACCATGAGTTCAAATACAGCCATTTTATTGACACTCCAGACATTACCATGGACACAGTTAAGACTAAGTATTTTTCTATAGTTTACTACCCTGACACACCCCTTGAAGTTATTTAGGCTTGTTTTCCTATCTTTCTCATCCCATGCATCTAAAACGTTGCTACCCTCAGAACATTCTCCCAACATCACCTGTTGTGGCAGCAGATAAGAATTTTTGAGGTGAGTGCAAGCATTACTTTGACCCATATCATCAGATAAACATGGCTCTATATTATCCTTCTACCCACCCACAATTAGCAGTTTCCCTGAACCCTTAAGGTATCCTCAATGATATTGGCAAAAAATCCTTGCACCACCTTTGTTCAAATGAATACACTATCTCTACAAAATAGATTCCTTCTACTTTCAAGTATGGACCACACTGATAAAAATTTCTCCTCATAGAGCCTTGCAGATTCTAGGGGAAGACAGTCCAATGGCACAACAGATTATAACCCAGCTGCAAAAACAAGTCCACAATATGAGAAATGCTAAATGGTGTCTAGCAGTCCAACACTTAATAAAAATTCAAGGTAAAAGCCCGGACAGCAGGATCCATAGACACAGATCAATGCAAATGCATCATGTCTACATGCAGAAAACCAACCAGAGTTATTATTTAACTTTTGAAAATTTCACCAAAAATGAAGCATCCAATGGAGTAATGAATTTTAACCTTCTCTGGCGTACACACACACACACACACACACACACACACACACACACACACATATATATATATATATATATATATTAAATAATGTTGAAATAGTTGGAAAAGAATATTTCATAATAAAAATAAAAAGGATGGGGCAGCAAAAAGCATATTCCTCTACATGATGCTTGAAATATAATCATATAAATTAGAATAAGGTTTAAAATAAAAAAATAAAATAATGCCAGCAGTACGGCAAGACAAGAGCGAAAAAACAAAATTAAACCTAAATTCAAATCAAGATAAGAGGGAAGGGAAGGGTAAAAAGAGTAAAAATATATTGCAGCAGAAACTCTAAATTAATTTAGAAAATCTAAATGTACGAATAATAATTCTTTGAAATTTAAAAGCCAATTAAATAGAAGTTTAACGGTGCCCCCTCTGATGGGCACCAGGTCCAAATTTATGTGAAATATCACCAAACAGAGATTTAAACCACTACAATAAAACAAAACAAAAATAGACAAAAATAGACTGACCATTATGCCCCATCTCGACAGAGGACCACAAGGCCAATAATGGTCAGGGAATCGCTGCATTTCGAACGCTAAACAAATCGCCGCAAAGGAGAATCGATCGTAAGATCAGTCCGCCACACCGATCCCCAGATCGAACCGCCAATGCAGGGAATTGAACAGCGGTGGTCCTGATGCAGCGAAAATCAAAACTAGAACAGACATGAGCACTCCAGTGCAAAGCCACGCTACTGACAAAAGTAAACTTAACCCGTTTATATAAACGAATAATAAACGAAAGTTTATATAAAAAATAACACTGCGCCTGTACTGCCATCTATAGTTTATTATTTGTTTATATAAACGCATTTACTTTGCACTGGAGTGCTCATGTCTGTTCTATTTTTGATTTTCGCTGCATCAGGACCACCGCTGTTCAATTCCTTGCATTGGCGGTTTGATCTGGGGATCGGTGTGGCGGACTGATCTTACGATCGATTCTCTTTTGCGGCGATTTGTTTAGCGTTCGAAATGCAGCGATTCCCTGACCATTATTGGCCTTGTGGTCCTCTGTTGAGATGGGGCATAATGGTTAGTCTATTTTTGTCTATTTTTGTTTTGTTTTATTGTAGTGATTTAAATCTCTGTTTGGTGATATTTCGCATAAATTTGGACCTGGTGCCCGTCAGAGGGGGGTACCGTTAAATTTCTATTTAATTGGCTTTTAAATTTCAAAGAATTATTATTCGTACATTTAGATTTTCTAAATTAATTTAGAGTTTCTGCTGCAATATATTTTTACTCTTTTTACCCTTCTCTTCCCTCTTATCTTGATTTGAATTTAGGTTTAATTTTGTTTTTTCACTCTTGTCTTGCCGTTGTACTGGCATTATTTTATTTTTATTTTAAACCTTATTCTAATTTATATGATTTTATATATATATATATATATATATGTTTGTGGGCCCTGAGGTGTAATTTTTTTAAGGTTGTTTCAAATAATGCTTCAAATTTCGTTACAAATCTTTCACCAAGTGCTGCCATCTCTTATCTGTGCATAAAACATTTCATCAAGAGGTTAGGCTATTTGAATACTACAAGTGCATACTGTTAAAAGGGGGTTTAAAATACTTTTATTTCACATTTTAAGTTTTCTGATTTTAAATGTCTAGTGACTTTAATGAGGAATACGCAATGTAAATTTTCCAAAATTTACTTATATCCATAAAAAATTTATATACATAGTAGCTTTATTATATTCGTTCAAACATGCAGTGAAACGCCCTTCTTATATAAGTATTAAGTTTTACAAAGTTTTGTATGTTTTTCAGATAACTACGAATGCTCAGACTGCCAGTTAGCATTAGAAGAATTGGAAAATATTGATGATGACACCGATAGACATGGAATTAAATTTTTTAAAACAACTGATCTTGAAGTAGCCAAACTTTTTGGAGTTTATACTTATCCATCCCTTGTTTATTTTGAGAATCGAGTTCCAAGCATATATGAAGGTAAAAAAACAGAATAATTAATTGCAAAAGTAATACTTTTTTTTTCTATTTCTTATTAGAAACTGGTAATAATTATCAAAAAACTGGTTGTAGAAGTATAGTGGAAGAGCCCATCGGTATCAAGGTGGTATCATTTTTGCTAAGTAACTACTTTTATATATGGCAGCTAAAGGTGCTATCAGTAGCATATTACAAAGTATTATTGTACTCAGAGTTTAAATTAGTTTTGCTTGTTGGATGCATATTCTATTAGATTAATTTTAAAATGTAGTCTTCCGGATCCATTGGATTACTCCAGTGAGCATTGAAGATAACATATTTCTTCACATAACTCAGTTATATATATATATATATAGGGGGCAGCACCAATTCCTGGAGGACTCCACTAATAACATTAGTCCATGAAGAACAGTGGCTACTAATAACTATTCTCCATCAACTGCCATTCAACCATTTATTAATAGCACTAACTTTCCACATTTCCACACTTCTCCAATTTGTACATAAGTCTTTCATGTGGAACAGTATCAAAAATATACTGTTCTGATATATTTATCTAAGTATATCAGAACAGTATGCTTATATTTTAGTAAAGTTTAAGATATGATATCAGAATTGATTTTTACATCCAGTTCCTTTGTGACTAGTGTATAGAAACTAATCAGATTGGTCAAACACAGAAGTAAAACCTGCAGGTCTGTAATTTCACTTTGCCATTTGATCAACCTTTGTGAATAAGAGAAATATTTTCCCATTTCAGTTGATTAGGCAAATTTTAAATTTAGAAATTGTAAAATGTAAATGGTAATACTTGGGCCAATTTTTAACATCAAATTTAAAAAATTATTATTATTTATTTATTTTTTAAATTTGATGTGAAACCCAAATATTACAAAAAAAAAAAAAAGGTCCAGATGAAAACAAATAACTGAAACATAAAAGTATAGGCCCCCCTTTTAATTGAAATGCCCTGTATGCATGTGTGTGCATATATATTAAATCCCTTTATCAACTAACATAAAATTTACAAACAGAAACACTTCTCGAGACAATGCCTTCAAACAGACAAGTTAGCAAGTTTTGCAGATATAAACTAAAGTTCAATTTTCAATTGCACCACCCACTCAGTCCAGTCACATATGTGTCAGTATTACATTTAAAAATCCTTTAAGTAATCTGATAAAGCATACCCTAACATTTAGTTGTCTTCAAAGATAGATGTCAGTCACTCCTGAATAGATCACAAACACAAGAAATTGATCAGTGGATTGTGAAATCGAATAGTGGCCAGGTTAGGATCAGCTTTGACAGACAAACAGCCTTTCTCATACCTTTCAAACTACTGAAAAGTCTTTAAACAACACAAGCATCTTCTCCGAAAGTTTGTGAGGCCGACCGGGCTAGCCGAGTGGGTAAAGTACCTACCCGGCAACCCAAAGGTCGCGGGTTCGATTCCCGCCTCGGGCTTGGATCAAAGTACTGCAAAAACCTTGGGAGGTGCAATATGGCCACAGAAGCCGATGCGCCAACAACTACCAAATCAAAAAAAAAAAAAAACCGAAAGTTTGTTTTTAACATTTTGTGAATTTCTTAAGGATTTTTCTCTAATTTTAAACAAAATCTGATGCAAATTCGCTTCTTTTAAAATGAAACAAAATATGGAAAATACCTTCTATTCAACATGTTCTAATTCAGAATGACTGCATATAAATGAGTGATTCATGTTTTACTCTGTCTAGATGAGCCACTGAACATACAATTGTAGCAAGTCACAATTTGGCTGTGACACTGCAATTTCAAGATATAAAGTCAGTCCCCAAACTTTTGGATCACACCTCACACATAATTGTATATAATCATCAACACTTACCATGCTTGATTATACACTGTTGTGTAAATTTAAATTTGAAGTGGAAAAAAAACTATACATACCTGTAATAAACAGTAGTTTTTTTCATTATGTATATTTGTTTTACTCCTTGCATAAATATAAGAGTTTGATTTTGTGACATTTTTTCCCCTTGATGCAGTATCCTCTTAGCCACTTGAATCACCATGTGTAATGTATGTGATTGTTTTAGGGATAAATCTAAAAGTAGCATTTGGCTTGATACAAAGATAATAACAGATTTGGTATAGTCCATGACAATATTTGCTGAATTCTCTCTCTAGTGTCTTAATTTTTTTTTTCTAGTTATTATACTTTCTTTCTTTAAGGAAAGGAAAATTTGTGAAAAATGGCTCTTCCTGGCCAAACTCGTATACGCAGAAGCCTGTCTTTTCAAAGGACTGAACTTTGTTTACCACCCCAGTTCTTGAATCCCTGATCCTTATTATAATCATTCTCTGGCAGAAAAATATGAATTCCTCATAAGGATTTTTCTGACAAAATAGAGAAACTAGGAGATAAAGGTCACTGGACAGACAAGTACACTGTTGCTATTGTTTATTCATCCTCATAAGGATGTCTCTGGTGAAGTAGAGAGACTAAGAGATATACGTCATTGGACAGATAATAGCTTTTTATTTAAGAATGCAAAAAGAGGAAATCCACACAGATCATAGCCAGTATGTGAGTTTCATATGATATATGTGAAAATGACATCCAGGTACAGACATTCGATATGTGCACCATTTGTAGCATGGATTACATGCTACAAATGGTGATATCAAGGGATACTGAGATCACTACTGATGTGATGTACTCTTTCAGTTGAACAATGCCTTATGTCCTTTGTTAGGTAAACTTTGCCTTTCACATAACCCCACAGAAAAAATCAAGCCATGTTAGGTCAGGTGATCTCGGTGGCAAGGAATGGATCCATCTCTACCCATCCAGTGGTCTGGCACCCAAGCACCAAGGAAAGTGGACGTGAAGACACCAGTGAGGAGGAGTTCCTTGCTAGAATATGAGGACAGGCTGGCAGTCCTCCTCTAATTGTGGTAATGTAAACAGCTAAATCATTAGGAATAGCAGAGGCATGTGATGCAAGAAAGCAAGCGTATACAGCATCGCAAAAAAAAAAAAACCTTCCCATTTCACCTACCCATTTGCTCTAAATGTCTGTCTAGTTCTGCCTTGAATTTATTTAAGCTGTCAACTTCTACTACAGATGGAAGTTTGTTCCAACAATCAACCACCCGCTGGCTAAAAGCAAACTTCCGCACATCTAGGCCCCGAGTGCCAAGCGATTTTCTTCCTGTGATTATAGAGTGCTCTCCAAAGTGATATAGTTTTGTTTCTTTTCTAGTGTGCTTATTCTTTTGTTTACTCAAAGTGATTCTGCACTTTAGAGGTCAAAAGTAAGGACCAAGAAAGGAAATCCACCTTTCTTTTCTTAGTCTTTATATTTATTACTAACCAACTCTACTAATTTAAACAACCACTTGGTCACTGGGGGCACCATTCCATCCTCCACATGGTGGGGCCAGGATAACCTAGGAGATAAACCAACCCTCAGGGCTAAAAGGAGCAGAGATGGAAACAAATGAATTTCCATGTTTAGAGCCAAAGAGCTCTCAACCAAATGACAATCACAACACTGACCATGACTTTTCTCTTTTTTGACGAGAATGAAGAAAGACACTGGCAGACAGGAATTACTAGCGTTCTTGATAATACATTCTTTGTCAACACAACCTGTGGGCAAGTTCTCCCCTTCATCATTCAGAGATGCCTCAAACATGTCACAGGTTCACCAAAAATGGTGAAATGCCTCCAATCTGGAGATTTATTAATAGAGACCACCAATCCGCAACACTCTGAACTATTATTACATCTGACATCCTTGAGTAGAATCCCAGTTCAAATCACACCACATACCACCCTCATTTCTTCAAAGGGAGTGATCACTGAATGAGATTTATTGAATGTTCCTGAAGATGAAATAGTCCAGGAATTTAAAGATCAAAAAGTTAACCAGGCAAAAAGGATCATGATCTAACAAGATGGCAGTTTATTCCCTACCCAGAGTATAATTTTAACTTTCAGTTCTCCAGACCTGCCAGCTTCAGTTAAGGCAGCATATTTAAACTATCATGTTCAGCCATATATCCCGAACCCCCCCCCCCCCCCAAGATGTTTTAAATGCCAGAAATTTGGTCATTCCCAGACAGCATGCTGTGGAGACGCAACATGTGCAAACTGTGGGTGTAAAACTCATACACAAACAGAATGTAAGGCACCAACTCCACAATGTCCTAATTGCAAGTGCAACCATCCAGCATACTGCAAAGACTGTGACCTTTGGAAGTTGGGGGAAAAATACAAAAGTATAAAATTGAAAATAAAGTTTCCTACCAAGAGACAAGAAAACAAGTAAAATTAAGATGCACTTATGCTTCTGCTACTTACAGTAACCAATCAGTAGCATGTCAGATAGAAGTGTCCATCCATCCATCCAGACACACGGATCTCTGACTGGGCTCGATCAGTCCTTTTGGTGTAGGTCAAGGCAATAATAAACCACTGACAGTTCCATCCCAGATATTTCCCCATTGTCAAGCAGTGGAGAATTTGCAAAAATCAGATCCGGTTGAGGTGACAATCTCACCTATCAAGCATGGACACAGATAATACCACTAAATCAGAAGATCTGCTTGAAATACATGCAGATGATGATATGGAAGAAAGCAATGACTCAGGATGCCCAAATTTTTTTTTTTTTTTTTTTGGTAGTTGTTTCGCGCATAGGCTTCTGTGGCCACAATGCACCTCCCAAGGTTTTTGCAGTACTTTGATCCACACCCGAGGCGGGAATCGAACTCGCAACCTTAAATTTTTCAATAAAAGAAAAATTAAAACTCGGCAGATAAAAACAAAAGCAACTGACAAAAAGCAGAAAGATTCATCTTCCGCTCATAAAACCAAATAATGGAACAAATCATACAATTGAATTACAGAGGTTTTTGCAGCAATATTGATGATATCTATGAATTAATTCTCTATTATCTATGAAGTTATTGCTTGATTGTGGTCTCAGTATTTCAGACTTCATTGCTTCTTACACTTTTTGCTGCCTAGCACACACTTTTCCATTGGTTCTTTCATCACATTATAGAGTTTTGCATCTTTTGGTTCCTCTTTGCTACAGATTCTAATATTATTTTGTCAGTTTATAATTTAATAATTATAATAACAGCTTTTACTAAGTGCAGTTTTAAGGTAAATATTAAACACTTTATCCTCGCTAGAGTTGCTGTTTGTAGGTATTTATATTTTTCTGTGCATTTTTCATGGCTCTAAGTAGTACTGTTTTGCTAGTCAAGCATGCGTTTGCTTACAAGATTCCATTGTGTTAAGGATTATGGTCACTCAATCAAGCCCATTGCAGGGTTGAAAGGTCAGTTGAAGCACTGTTTTTCTCTTAGTTTCTCTGAGTAGATGGTGCATCACTGGTCAAATTTCCTATTTTAATTCTTTTCAGATATTTCCATTTTCTTTTATATATACAGTGGTGGACAAAAAACTGCATCACCTTAAAAAAAGTAACATTTGTAGCGAAACGTATTAAATATTGTTTGATTACAGTCATTTTGTTTGTCGCAAAGCAAAGGTATTGCATCAGATAACACTTTTGCCGCATCAGACAGTAATTGTAAGGTATTGCATCAGCCGTTTCTGTAAATACAGTGTTGGAAGGATATATATACACTCACTAGTATCCTGTTTTGCAAAGGGTGTAAGCATGGCTCCATATGTTCAGTTGACACCAAGAAAAAAAGTGTAGCTGTTGCTCTGTCCCAAGAAGGGCTTTCTACACATGCTATCGCTGATAAAATAAGCTGCCACCAGTCAACAGTATCCTGGGTGCTGAAATTAAAGTGTGAAACTGGTGATGTGAAGAGAAGACCTGGATCAGACCGTAAGAGAGTGACTACACCTTCCCGAGATCAATATTTGAAACTGCTATACCTTCGTAATCGCCATGCTCCAGATCTAAAACTGACTTTGAGATGGCCTTGTTGTTGTTATTATTATTATTTGGTTTTTAGGAGCATTAGCAACTAAGGCCATATTGCCATCGCCATATTTTCTGATGAATTAAAATTCAACCTGCATGGCTCAGATGGGAAGCAATATGTGAAAAGACGAAAATTGGAAACATACCATCCTGACTGCATAGCACTGACTGTAAAGTTCCCCGCCGGTCAAATAGTCTGGGGATGCATAACAAGCAAAGGGGTGGGGCAAATTAAGTTTATTAATGGAACAGTGAATGCACTGCTATCTTAGAGGAGTGCCTGAAACCTGGGCGCCTCGGTAACCAGGTGGGCAGGAGCGGCAGTGTGTAGCACACACTTCTTGATTAGACCGGGGTTCGAATCCGGGACCACCAAATACGGAGGATGCGGAAAGGTCAGGGAATGACCACCGCATATCCTCGGAGCAATATGGCCTTAGTTGCTAATGCTCCTAAAAACCAAATAACAAACAAACAAACAGCCTGAAACCTACACTGCTATCTTGGAGGCATGCCTGAAACCTGTTATTAGGGATCACCACACAGACCTTCAAAACTGCATTTTTCAACAGGACTCAGCACCTTACCACACAGCAAAATTGGTAAGTTTTATGCTATTTAGATTTAATGATGAGTTTGTCTTCTTGTCTCACAAGGCTTAAAACATACTTACCAATGTTTTCCCTCATTTTTTCCCTTAAGGTGCAGTCATACCTCAGAAAAGCTGGCATTACAGTGTCGGACTGACCTAACAACAGTCCAGATTTGAACTCTATTGAAAATTGCTGGTACATAATGTCATCTAAAATTGCTCAGAAGAAGCCAACATGTAATATTCAGCTGCAGGAGAGCATTGTAAGGTTGTGATACCATGAAATTGGGCAACTGTATATTCAAGAAGTTGATTAAATCTATGCCAGCTCATTGCAAGGCTGTAACTGCAGCTCAAGGAGTAACAACAAATTATCTTGGACTTATTTTGCTGATATACAGTACATAATACTATTACGTTAACTTGTCATTTCAGTTTGTACACCTAAATGCAATAAAATGTATGTTTGGTTGTCATGATTGCCATTTGCATGAATTCTCACATTTCCATTAATTACACATTTTACCCTTTGGGAAGATATTTATGGCAATTAAGTATATCAGGTGGAGTCTTTTTATTGGATTTAATTTACAGAGATATATATATATCCCATCTAACAAATGCATTTCGAACATTTCTGCAACCCACAATGCAGCGCAAAACACATTATTTACAAAATTCACAAGTGATGCAGTTTTTTTTGTCTGCCACTGTGTATACAGTGAAACTTCTCCTAATGGACACCTCTCTTTAACGGACATCTCTCTACAACGGACATTTTCAAATTCCCCAACTCTCCTCTATTGGTTTTAACGTGTTTTCAGCTTCTGTCTAGCGGACATTCTCTCTAAAAGATGCGGACAGGCAATCTGCAGTTTCGTTTAGATTAGCACTTAATTTGATCTCCCAATAACGGACAGCGGGCGAGCTCACAGCCCCTTTTCTAGGAACTTTTCTTCCACGTATTGCCTCAATCGTGTGTTTATTTTCTATTTCCGATTTCTCTGAATTTTATCAAGGTTTACATCGCGGTTCTAAACCCTTTTTCAACAATTTTAAGGCACGTGTAAAAATTCTGATGAATTCGGTGTGTGCAGGGGGGATTTTGTCGGCCTTTCGTCTTTTGAGTTTCAGTTTTGTTCAGTGTCGTGTGAAGTGCACAATGTCTTCTCGTAAACATTTAACTTTAAAAGATAAAGTCGAACTCATTAATGCATATGATCGGCAAACTGCAAAATTCAAAATTGGGAAGATGCAGGTAAGCGACATCCTAAAGAAAAAAAATGAAATGCTCAAACAATTTTGGCAACACGTAAATGATCAGGTTCAAAAATCATTCCTGAAAACTGTTGGACTTCAAATTGACAATGTTACGTATGAGTGGTTTTATCGCGCACGGGCTAAAAAAATTCCCATTAATGGGCCTATTATTAGGGAAAAGGCTTTGGAGGTTGCAAAATCTATGGGAGTAAAGTAAATGAGTTCAAAGCTTCTGTGGGATGGCTAGACAAGTTCAAAACTCGGCATAAAATTTCTTGGAAAACCGTAAGTGGTGAAGGTGGACTGTTGATACTGGGGTTGTAACAGAGTGGACTGTCAAATTGGAAGATTTATGTCGTGATTTTGAAGCTAAGGATATTTACAACTGTGACGAAACAGGGTTGTTTTTTAAAGCTCTTCCTGAAAAAAACAATGAGTCTAAACAACGAAAAGTGCCAGGGCGGAAAAATTTCTAAGGAAAGCTTGACTGTACTATTGTGTACAAATATGCTGGGAGACTTTGAACAACCTCTTATTATAGGAAAACCACAAAATCCTCGTTGTTTCAAGGGCATAAAGTTAAATCTTTTGAATGTTGACTGGAAGTCTAATAAAAAAGCGTGGATGACACGAGATATCATGAGCGAATGGATAAGTCACTTTAACCAAAAGATGATTCGTCAAAACAGAAAAATTATTCTTTTCATGGATAATGCTGCATCTCACCGGCACATTGAATTGTCCAACATTCAAATCATTTTTCTGCCACCAAACACATCTGCAGAGTGTCAGCCCTTGGATCAAAGGATAATAAAAAATTTTAAACTTCACTACAGAAAATGTGTTTTAAGACGTCTCATTGCAAATATGAATGATGTAACATGTGCGAGTGACCTTGCAAAGAAACTCAGCATCCTAGATGCGATTCAGTGGATTTCCTCTTCAGTAAACGCAATTAGAAAACAAACTGTCGTGAACTGGTTATTACTCTGGTTATTATATTCTTGAAAGTAAGAGTTAAATGCATCATGCTGTTTCAAAAGGAAGTTGAACAAATATAACTAGATAGATCCCATCCACCTCAGGTGCCTTTCTTATGTTTAACTTCAAAAATTTCTCCTCCACTTTGCTCTCAGTTATTACAAAATCATGAAGCACGCCGCTAAAATTTGATAACTTTCTGGCATTTTCAATCCTTAATAACTCCTCATGTGTGAATGTAGATGCAAAATACTCATTCGGTTTGTTTGCTATCTGAGCAGGATCATCAACAGTTGAACCATCGATATGAAGTGGACCGATCTGATTCATCACCTTGCTTTTAGAGTTTACATAAGTAAAGAAATCTTTGCTGTTTTTCTTAGCATCCTTTGCCAAACATTTCTCGTAATCTGCCTTTGCCTGCTTAACCTTTTTTTTTTTGACTTGACTACAGACCAGCTGATATCTACCATACCTTCACTGTCACCTGTTAATTTATATGTATCCCATGTATTTTTCTTCTCTGCCACGAGTCTCATTAATTCATTTGACATCCATTTAGGCCTAAACCTTGGAACAGTATTTCTTAATAGGTATGAAACGATTAGTAGCTTCTGTGATTAATTCCTTTAATGCTTCCCACTTAGAATTTGCTGCTGATCCCACTGTACAGAATTTAAAAACTGTCTGAGACCACTGTAGTCACCTTTACGGAAGCAAAAACCCTTTCCTTTACCCCGATAGTAATTATATCTATAAGTAAATCCCACATAAGTACACTGTGATCACTGCCACCTAGTGGTTCTTTTATCTACAGATTCTTAATACATGAATGATCACTGCTGATAACCAGATCAAGAGTATTACCCTCTCTGTTTGCCTCTCTAACATGCTGCTGCAGAAAACAATCGTCCAATAAATCCACAAAAGTCTTACTAGTGTACGAGTGACCAATCCACAAGTTCCAGTCAATATCTGCGAAGTTAAAATCCCCCATTATGCTCATTTATTAAAATTATGTATCATGTATAAAATGTTTGAATAGTTTATTTCTTGACAAAAACATCTGTTTTAGATGTATAAGAATACTCCCCCCCCCCCCGTCGCCTTAATTATTTCATAGCTAACTATGAAAAGCTGGAATTAAATACGGACATATTTTGGCCTTCAGATAACCATGTCACAAGAACTGTAATAAAATCAGCTTACTGATCCACTTTTTTTTTTCAATCTCCCCCTTTCTTTCCACACGAGAAGAGAGCTCCACTAGTTTTTGCTGCCTTCTGGGCTAAGTGGTTCAAGGCGAACAACATAGGTGCCTCCGTAGCCAGGTGGAAAGGAGCAACAGTGTGTAGCACACACTTCTTGATTAGACTGGGGTTCGAGCCCCGTCACCACCAAATACAGAGGATGTGGAAATGTCAGGGAATGACCACCGCATATCCCGGAGCAATATGGCCTTAGTTGCTAATGCTCCTAAAAACCAAATAACAAACAACAACAAACGAACAACATAACCCAGTGTTACACTACAGTACATTTATACTACTTCACTGATTGGCCTTTATCAGTATATACACAGCAGGGCTGCACAAAAAATAAATAAATTTAAAAAATACTACAGACATTGTACAAAAATAAACAAATCAGCACATACCTGATTCACTTTATACTCAAAACATAGAGTGGCCCGTTATAAGAAACCCTGAACTTACGAGACATCCCTGTACCTCTTCAACTTTGCCTAATCAATCATAAAAAATTCACACTCTTCAGTTTCCTAAATATGGACTTAGAAACAAAATTAGTGACTTTAAAAAATGTCATTAGCCAAAGTTTAGAATAAGAAATCATTAGAACACCTACTACTATCAACACAGAATACACAGAATGATAGACTTAAAATATAAGATTGAACAAGCTGAAGTATGCTTTAAAATAGAATAACAGACTTGTAGAGAACTCTCACCCTATCTGTCTTCTACTAAGTAAAATTTCTTGCCATTAATATGAAGTAGAAAGTGAATAATTAATATGAAATAGTAAGTACCCAGCTCTCTGCTTTAAAGGATGATTTTTTATTCATCTCATATAGGGCGATTTTTTATTCATCATACCATTTTATTTATCTGAAGAACATATATTTATATGTTCTTCTGAAGAGTATATTGTTTAGAAATATAAATTAATACTTAAACTATATTGCAAAGTGTTGGAAAATTCATGCTTTAACATGCTGCAGTGTTCTTTCCAACACAGAAAAAAAAATTTTCAATCTTTGATTACTTCATTCAGTGCAGGAATATTTGCAGATTCTTCTGACACTTCATTTTTGAGAAAACCTAAATTGGGTTTAAATCAGGTAACGTTGGTGGTTCACCAGGCCTTTGTTCATACACCTCAGAATAGCAGTCATAAACCACCCTACTGTAAGAAATTTAATGCAGAATCTCCTGGACAACTCTGGAGATATTCAGTTTTTCCAACCAAATCCACAGACTGTTCTCTACAGGGTAATGATGTTGATGATGCAAAGTTACAGCTTGTGAAACTACAAAGAAAGAAATAATGTGATGAATAAAAAAGCACCCTGTATTTCTGGGTTGCTCTAGAAAGGGTATAAAAATTTTAAATATAAACTCCTGATTTTTTTGATAAAGATATTTTTCTGTCTCATAGCAGTTCAATAATTTGTTAATATTATTCATAAAAAAAAACAAAAAAAAAAACAGGTGACTTGGCAGCTGAAGAAGAAGTGTTACAGTGGTTAGTTCATCAGAAGGCAGAAGATACTATTGAAACAGTTAATAAAGAAATGTTGGAACAGCTGATTGAGCAGACTCAGTACCTTGGTGTATTTTTCTGTAAGTATAATTTTTGTACCTTGGATTTCTTTCTTCTTTTTTTTTCCCTTTCTGTAGTACTCTAACACCATTCTTCCTGATTCATTTCACAAATATATGTGATACCAATTCTAAGTGAATGAAGTCTGTTTCTGTCTATACTCTTCTAAAACCTCACATTTTTCTAATGGAAGTTTAACTATTGGTTTGCTTGACCACCATTGATTTTATTCATCCAAACCTAATTACTCTGTAATTCCTTCTGCTTTAAATGCAATACATGTGCATTTGTCTGCTCTGGTCTTCCTCATCAAAGATTTTGTTACTCTGGAATGTTCTCTATTTGATATATTTTGACTTAATATATCTCTATCCAGTTCAGTCAAATTCATATGAACTTGACTGCTCTCTCAACTTGACAAATCACTCATAAGAATTTGACTTTATTTCTTTGAAAATCATCTTTCTCTGATCTACCTTTCATAACAATGAGCACATTTTCTTTTTGTTTTTAATGTTCATAATTCCAGCTTGTTTCTGTTTTAAATTGCCCTTTTAGGAAGGATGTAGATTTGCTTGAACGTGTACAGAGAAGGACAACAAGATTGGTGAAGGGAATGAAGGGATCCTCTTACCAAGAGAGGCTTAAATTCTGCAAATTGCAGTGGCTGGAGACTAGGCACCTGCACGGTGATCTGATTGTGGTGTATAAGGCCTTAAATGGGTTGAGCACTCTGAATTCTGATGGGATCCTTCCACTTGTTCAGATTACGAACCTAGGGGGTCATAAATTCAAATTAAGAAAAGACAGATGTAGAATAGATGTGCGGAAATTTGCCTTTAGCCAGCGGGTGGTTAATTGCTGGAACAAACTTCCATCTGTCGTGGAAGTTGATAGGTTAACTATATTTAAGGAGGAACTGGACAGGCATTTGGAGGGAATGGTGTGTGTTTTTTTTTTTTTTTTTTTTGGCTGATGCTGCATAAGCTCATACACTTGTTTTCTTGCATCACATGCTACTACTGCTACTTATCCCACTGCTAATAATGCTGGTGAGTAGGGGCTTGGCACACCCATGGTCCTGAGCTGGATATCATCATTCTCTCTCTCTCTCTCTCTCTCTCAGGGTAACTCAGAATTTTTTTTTTTTTTTTTTTGCCTGCTGCAGCAAAGGCCTGGGGTTTCCTTGCACCATATGGCTAATAATGATAATAATGCTAAGGTATGTGCTTTCACTAACCATACATGGACTGTTCATTTATCTGCAAAATACAAGAAGAGAGGTCTGGAATCTAGTCTGAGAATGCAAACTTGCAGCTCTTATTTTGTAAGTTGATTAAAATTAAAGTTTAGTCATTTGATATAATATAAAAATAAAGTTAAATCTTTTATTTCAAAAAATGCTACATGCTATCCCAATTTGATCTGTCCTGAGCATTCTTCCAGCTATGACATCTAAAGTTGCATTTGGTAGACTAAAACACTGATGGATATGATATTTAGGTTTCAGTTGAGAGTTAATTGGACCAAATTTTGGCAAAGTTTAGATATTCCGTGACTTTGCCTATGTGGAAGCTTTAAAAATGCTACATAGTATACTGGAGATGATCATCCAGGTGCAAGCCAAAGTAAGCAAGAGCTGAGGTGTGGCGTTCACAATTTTCAGTGATACAGATGGTCAAACATTGACCCTCTGTATATCACTAAGCAATACCAGGTGGTGACTGACCTCATCATCCAGTGCATTAAAACTTTTTTGCTTTGAAGACTAAACCATGTTTAGTCTCCAGAGCAAAGCTCCAGCATCTTTTCTGTCATCAATATCGATTGTCTCTTTTAAAGTTAAACTAGTAATAGTAGAGGCATGTGATGCAAGAAGCTTCTGTAGCATCAGCAAAAAAAAAAAAAAAAAAACATTTCACACGTCCATTCCCTCTAAATGCTTGTTCAGTTCCTCCTGAATTTATTCAAGCTATCAACTTCCACGACAGATGGAAGTTTATTCTAGCAATCGACTACCCCCTATCTAAAGGCAAATTTCCACACATCTATTCTATAACTGTCTTTCCTCAATTTGAATTTAATTTATATACACCTCAATCAGATCACCTCGCAGGTGCCTAGTCTCCAGACACTGCAATTTGCAGACCTTTCTTGGTAAGATCACCCTTTGTTACCCTCACCAATCTTGTTGCCCTTCTCTATACTAGCTCAAGCAACTCTATATCCATTCTAAAATTAGGCCTACAGACCTGTACGCAGCATTCAAGGTGTGGTCTGACCATTGCCTTATACAAAGAGATAATCACTTCCTTTTCCCTACTAGCAAAATTCCTGTATATCATTGGCATTACTCCATGATCTGCCCTGCAGCCTGTCTGCATGGCTCAAAAAATTTCTTTGTGACTTGATTAGAGACTATCTTATATCTGCCATCTGTGTCACCTGTTGTTGTTGTTGTTTGGTTTTTAGGAGCATTAGCAACTAAGGCCATATTGCTCCAGGATATGCGGCGGTCATTCCTTAACCTTTCCGCATCCTCCGTATTTGGTGGTGACGGGCTCGAACCCCGGTCTAATCAAGAAGCGTGTGCTACGCACTGCTGCTCCTTCCCACCTGGCTACGGAGGCGCCTTCTGTGTCACCTGATAATTTATATGCATCGCATGCATTTTTCTTCTCTGCCACTTGTCTCAGTAGTTCATCTGACATCCATTTAGGCCTAAATCTTGAACAGTATTTCTTAGTTGGTATGAAAAGCCTAGTAGCTTCCAAAACTAATTCCTTGAAATGCTTTCCATTTAGAATTTGCTGTTGATGACATCATCAGTTGGTTCCATTGCATAGAATTTAAAAACTTCTAAGACAACTGTACTCACCTTTACAAAAGCAAAAAACCCTTCCCTTTACCCCTGATGGTAGTTACATCTTTGAGTAAATCCCACAGCAGTACACTGATCACTGCCACCTAGTGGTTCCTTTATCTGCACATTCTTAATGCATGAATAATCACTGCTGATAATCAGAAAAAAAATATAACTCCCTCTGGCTTCATCTCAAACATGCTGCTGTAGAAAACAATCATCCAATAAATCTACAAATGTCTTGCTAGTATGTGAGTTACCAACTCACATGCTCCAATCAATATCTGGGAAGTTAAAATCCCCCATTATAAGAAAATCTGATTTACTGGGGCACTATAACACACTTCTATTCCCATTTTGATTTCCATTAGGCCTATAACACACTTCTATTCCCATTTTTGATTTCCCAGTGCTTATATCACGCCAAACTCTCGACATTGCACTGACGATCAATGTGAACTGCATGCACTTACTAATAGTAATAGAGGCATGTGATGCAAGAAAGCAAGCATATGAGCTTATGTAGCTTCAGCCAAAAAAAAAAAAAAAAAAAAAAAATTCACACAACCATTCTCCCTAAATGTTTGTCCAGTTCCTCCTTGAATTTATTTAAGCTATCAACTTCCACGGCAGATGGAAGTTTGCTCCAGCAATTAACCACCCGCTGGCTAATAGGAAATTTCTGCACATCTACTCTACTACTGTCTTTCCTCAATTTGAATTTATGCCCCCTTAGGTTCATAATCTGAGCAAGTGGAAGAACCCATCCCATTAGAATTCAGCATGCTCAACCCATTCAAGACCTTATACACCTTAATCAGATCACCTTGCAGGTGCCTAGTCTCCAGTAGCTGCAATTTGCAGAACTTAAGCCTGTCTTGGTAAGAGGATCTTCATTCCCCTCACCAATCTTGTTGCCCTTTTCCGTACACTCTCAAGCAAATCTACATCCTTCCTAAAATGAGGCCTCCAGACCTGTATGCAGTACTCAAGGCCTGGCCTGACCATTGCCTTATACAAAGGGATAATCACCTCCTTTTCCCTGCTAGCAAAATTCCTGTATATCTTTGACAAAACCCCATGACCTGCTCTTGCAGCCTGTCTGCATTGCTCAGAAAACTTCATATATGACTGCACAATTACTCCTAGGCATTTTTCATTTTTTACCACCCTAAGTGTAGTACCACACAGTTGGTACTACACTACACTACACTTCCTTAGATTTTGTGTTTCTTAACTAACAGCATAAACCCTCTATCCTGTCTATCCTTTCTGTACACATTGTACTCCCCAAATTCCAATTCTGCACTGCTTATATCTGTGTGCCATGATGTGTCCAATATACCACCAATATCCACCTTTGATGTCTTGGACTTCAGATTTATCAAATTTATTTACTATATCCTAGCATTGGCATACATGTAAGCATCTTACCATTACGTTGACATAATGGTGAGATACAATGTTCCTTACATTTTGAATGAAAAGATTTATAAAGGATTTTGGAGACTGTTCACTGGATATCATTGACCAAAATAGTTCGAAAAAATGTAGGAATCATCTAGATTAGCCAGTATGTAATCTCACTTCCATTATATAACCTGATATTGATTGTTTTAACTGTTGAAGATCCTGTTCAAATTGCTGCTAAAGGGTCTAAACTTCACAAAAATTCCTAATTCATTTTACAAATATGTTTGGTTCCATTTAGATCTTCAGTCAGCTATTCTCCCTGTACTTTTTATGATGGCTTTTCTGTAATCTAAGAAATACTGTTCACTGATCTAATTGGATGTCAGATAACCTAATGAGACATGTGAAAGAGAAGAAAAATACATGGGATGCATATAAATTATCAAGTGATGCAGAAGGTTCTAGTATATATAAACTAGTCCGCAATTAAGTCACACAGGCCATTAGGCAAGACAAGAAAAATGAGAAATCTTTGGCAAAGAATGCAAAGGAAAAACAGCAAATATTTTGTTACTAATGTAAACACTAGAAGGAAGGGGATGAATCACATTGGTCCATTTGATATTGATTGTTTAACTGTTAAAGATCCTGTTCAAATTGCTGACAAAACTAAATAGGTAGTTTGCATCTACATTAACACATAAGGAATTCTTTAAAGAAATGAATGCCAGAAGTTTATCAAACTCTAAGAGGAAAACGATTTTCCAGTAACTGAGAGAATATTGGAAGAGAAATTGTTGAAGTTAAATGTAAAAAAATGCACCTGTGATGGATGGGATCTATCCAATTATATTAAGGAATGCAGCAAACCCTTAGATATAATTATGAGAGCTTCTTTGGATTCTGTGGCGGTTCCTGTGGACTGAAGATGTATGAATGTATTTCAAATTCAGAAGGGAGGATCAAAGGGTGACAGAGTAATTACGTACCTGTTGGCTTAACTTCTCTTCCAGGGAAAATAATGGAGTCACTGGTTAAACAAATGATGCAGGGCTATCTGATGACCAACAGGACGTTACCAATCTGATGGACCAACTGATGACGTTACCAACAGCACATTCTAAATGGGAAGCATTCAGTGAATTAATCTTGGAAGCTAATAGGCTTTTCATACCAAATAAGAAATATTGTTCAAAGTTTAGGCCTATATGGATGTCAGATGAACTAATGAGACATTAGTTCATGTGGTAGAAAAGAAAAATGCATGGGATACATATAAATTAACAGGTTACAGTAAAGCCTATGCTAGATATAAGCTGGTCTGTAATCAAATCACAAAGGAGGTTAGGCAAGCAAAGGCAAATTACAAGAAATCTTTGGCAAAGGATGCAAAGAAAAAACAGCAAAGACTTCTTTCCATATGTAAACTCTAGAAGGAAGGGGTGAATCAAATTGGTTCACTTTATCGATGGTCCTGCTCAGGTAGCCAACAAACTGAATGAGTATTTTGCATCTACGTTCACAGATGAGGAATTTTGTAGGGAAATGGAGGCCAGAAGCTTATCAAACTCTAACAGGAAGCTAAATTTTGTAATAACTGAGAGCAAAGTGGAGGAGAAATTGAAGTTAAACATAAGCAAGGCACCTGGGGTGATTGAGATCTCTCAAAATTAGGACTAAGGGTTTGCTTACTTCCCTTCATGCCAGTTTTATATAACTGATGGATCTCCAGTTATATTTAACATTTTATATAGCGGATGATCTTTTATATAACTGATGGATCTCCAGTTCCCAAAGGGAGAATTGAAGATACATTTCACACGAGTAATTACAGACCTGTTAGTTTAACTTCTGTTCTGGGGAAAATAATGGAGTCACTGGTTAAAGAAGCACTGTAGAATCATCTAGACAAGGCTGCAGTTATAATTCAGATAAAGTATGGGTTTGTTAAGTGGAAGACTTCTCTGACCAGTGTTATTGGATAATATAATGTGGTTACAAAGGAACTGCATGCATGCAAGAAATAATTTTTATATCATATACTTTGATTTCAGAAAGCTTTTGATACTGTTGTTGGAAGACTGCAGTACAAATTGTTGCAGTATGGCATTAAGGGCAAGTTGCTGCTATGAATAAAGGATGGTTGAGTGGGAGAATATAGTGGTAATCAATGAACACAGCTCTTTATGGACTAATGTTATTAGTGTATTCTCCCAGGGTTGGGCCTGTTGTTGATTTCTGTATTTATCAGTAATATTGATGAAGGTATATCAGGCTTAATGTCCTAGTGTGCAGACGACACGAAAGTTAGCAGGGTTGTTAATGACAGTATGCTACTGCATATGATGTAAGAAAGCAAGCTTATACAGCATCAGCTAGAAAAAAAAAAAAAAAAAAAACAACCCTTCCCATTCACCCATCCATTCCCTCCAAATGTTTGTCCACTTCCTTCAATTTATTTAAGCTATCAAGTTTGTTCCAGCAATCAACCACTTGCTGGCTAAAGGCAAATTTCCGTACATCCATTCTACAACTGTCTTTCCTCAATTTGAATTTATGTCCCCTCAGGTGATTAATCTGGGCAAGAAGAAGAATCCTATCAGCATTGAGCTTGCTCAAACCATTCAAGTCCTTATACATCTCAGTCAGATTCCCTAGTCTCCAGGCACTGTAATTTGCAGAACTTCAGTCTTCTTCATAAGAGCAACCCTTTGTTTCATTCACTAATCTTGTTGTCCTCCTCTGTACCCATTCCAGCTGCTCTACATCCTTTCAAAAATATGCTTTCATAAAACATATAAAATATGACTCTACTAATGCTAATATGTAATGGTGCATTACTTAGGTGTTAGGGAGTTCTTGAATGTGTGAAATTGAAAGAATCGTTATTATTATTTTATTTATTTTATTATTTTTTTAAATGAATTCTATTTGGAGAGGGACTTTATTTTTATAAGATTTATTGGTGTTTATATTTAATTGACTGATTGTTTATTTATATTTTAAATTATTGTAGATAAAGGACATTGCCGGGCATGTAATCATGCCCTCCAAGAATTAGAAAATATTGATGATGACACTGACTTGTATGGCATCCACATGGTACAAATTAATGATCCTGGTCTTGCAAAACGTTATGGCATCAAAACATTTCCTGCTCTGGTATATTTTAGAAATGGAAATCCACTAATATATGATGGTATGTTTTTGCTTTTTATGTTTTATTTAATTTGCATGAGCATGACTACATGTATCTTTGAATATCCAAAAAAGAATGATTTTATTTAATTATTTGCCTTAATGTATACCAAAAATTTGATCATCCATTTCGAAATAGTCCCTAATTTGATCACGCATTCTAAAATATTCTGAAATATTCTTCAAACTCTCCTCTAATGCTTTGGTAGAATAGAGATTATTGTTTCCCTCCCATCTCTTAATGTTTTATTTAATATAGGGAAAAGTGTAATCACTAGGTGCCCAGTCTTAACTATCAAAATATATGGTACATACTTGATATTGATAGAAGCCAAGTACTCCAGGACAACTGTAGCAATGCTTATGGATCGTTGTCATGGGGGAATATCTGTGAGCATTGCCATCATTGAGTCACCATAGTGCCCTCCATGATGATAACTTCTGGACAGACATTCCATGATGATAACATCCATTCATTGTGATCAAGGAGCATCCACCTACCTGTATGGAGAACTGGATATTTCTGACAGATATGTTCTTGCAAGGTTTTCAGTCCAGAAACATCATGCTGGCTAATAATTTTTGTATACAATGGCAACATGCTAATTATCATTCAAATAATGTTTTATTTAATATAGGGAAAAGTGTAATCACTAGGTGCCCAGTCTTAACTATCAAAATATATGGTACATACTTGATATTGATAGAAGCCAAGTACTCCAGGACAACTGTAGCAATGCTTATGGATCGTTGTCATGGGGGAATATCTGTGAGCATTGCCATCATTGAGTCACCATAGTGCCCTCTATGATGATAACTTCTGGACAGACATTCCATGATGATAACATCCATTCATTGTGATCAAGGAGCATCCACCTACCTGTATGGAGAACTGGATATTTCTGACAGATATGTTCTTGCAAGGTTTTCAGTCCAGAAACATCATGCTGGCTAATAATTTTTGTATGCAATGGCAACATGCTAATTATCATTCAAATAATGACAAAAAAAAGTTATGACAGCAACTTTCCTGGCAGATCACTTTCTTTGGCAGAGTGGTTGGCAATTTCTGTGTGGAGTTCTGTTATTTAATTTCCAGATCATAATGAAGTCAGCTGCTGTTATAATCTTTCCTGAAAAGTTATCACATTATTTGATAATTTTCTTCATCTGCAAACATATATGCAAACAGAATAAAAATAGGTGCATGTTTTTATATTCTGTTTCAACAATATTAATATCCAGTGTGCATACTGACACAACTCATGAGTAAGTGGTGATGTACTATGATATCAATATTATGCAGAGATTTACTCGTGAACTGCAAGGTTCCTCAGGGTTATATAAAAATATCATCGTGTAATTATAGCAGCAGCAGCAAAATTGATGTTTTTGAGTGGTTACTGAAGAATCTTAAAGATTTGGGTCACCAACCTTTTTTATTGATTCATGCCTATCTTTATATTGTTTAAATTGCTATCAAGTTGCATTTTTTTTTTTTTTTGCTGCCATTTTTTTAAATGTAACAAAATTTGTATATCAGCCATATTCGCTGGAAGTATCTGTGCTGCTACTGGCACATAAATGCATATGTATTAGTACTTGTAGTGGCAAATGATGCAAGCTTCTACAATATCAGCCAAAAAAACCTGTCCACATCACCTGTCCATCCTTTACAATATATAGTTTGTATAGTTCTTGAATTTATTCAAACCATATACTTCTGCACATCTGTTCTGCAACCATTCTTCCTCAGTTTTTATTCTTGCAATCATCCTTCCCCACTTACATGTGTAGTCTGAGCAAGAATAATTCCATCCATTAGTCCCTATCAGTAACTTTCCCTTAATGGCATCCAATTTATTTTCTTGGAGCCTCTGTAGCCAGGAGCAGCAGTGCGTAGCACACGCTTCTTGATTAGACCGGGGTTCGAGCCCGTGACCACCAAATATGGAGGATGCGGAAAGGTCAGGGAATGACCACCGCATATCCCCGGAGCAATATGGCCTTAGTTGCTAATGCTCCTAAAAACCAACTAACAACAACAACCAATTTATTTTATGTGCAAACACATCAAACCTTTCCTGAACTCCATGTATATTACATCAAAATTATTTTTTGCATCCAGTATGTTATATCATATTATCCAAACAGATTAGTCAGACAAGATCACCCCTTAACAAATCCATGCTGTGGTTGAAGTATAACTGCACTCCTGTCTATATTGTCCTGCATTACTTCTTTAACCAGTGACACCATTATTTTCTCTGAACAGATATTAATTTAACAGGTCTATAATTATTCATGTCACCATTTGATTACCCTCCCACCATTTGTAAATTGGGGATACATTCAGTCTATAGGGGCCTCTCCTGAATCCACAGATGCTCTCATAACTTTGAGTACAAATTTGCTAACCTCCTTTACTGCCTCCCTGAATATAACTGGTTAGCTCCCATAACCGCCGAAGATTACTTTTTTAAGTTTAGCCTCAACAATTTTTCTTCCATTTCCATTTTCAGTTATCACAATATCATTTAGCTTCCTGATGAAGTTTGATAAACACTTGGCTTTCCCCCTTTCCTAAGGAATTCCCGTTGTTTGAATGTATATACAAAATACCTATTCAGTTTGTCAGCAACCTGAGGAAGAACATTAACAGTCAAACCATCAATATCAAATGGAACAATGTGATTGTGTTCCTTCTAGTATTTAGCATTGGCATTAATAGAGGCATATGATGCAAGAAAGTAAGCTTATACAATCAGCCAAAAAAAAAAGAAAAAATAATTTCCATTTCACCCATCCATTCGCTCAAAATTATCCAGTTTTTCCTTAAATTTATTTAAGCTATCAACTTTCAGAACGACAAATGGAAGTCTCTTCCAGCAATCAACCACCCGTTAGCTAAAGGAAAATTTCCACACATCTATAACTGCCTTTTCCAAAATTGAATTTTTTGCTCCCTCAGGTGTGTAATCTGAGAAAGAGGAAGAATTCCATCAGCATTGAGCTTGCTCAAATTATTCAAGGCCTTATACACTTTGATCAGATAACCTCGGAAGTGCCTAATCTTCAGATGCTGCAATTTGCAGAACTTAATCATTTCTTGGTAAGAGCAACACTTTGTTCCCTTCAACGATCTTGTTGCCCTTTGTTCTCATTCCAGTAGCTCTATACCCTTCCTAAAATGAGACTCCACACCTGTATGCAGTACTGAAGGTGTTGCCTGACCATTGCCTTATACAAGGGGATAATTACCTCCTTATCCCTGCTAGAAAAATTCCTGTTGTTTGTTATTTGGTTTTTAGGACCATTAGCAACTAAGGCCATATTGCTCCGGGGATATGTGGTGGTCATTCCTTGACCTTTCCACATCCTCTGTATTTGGTCATGGGCTCGAACCCCAGTCTAATCAAGAAGCGTATGCTACTCACTGCTGCTCCTGCCCACCTGGCTATGGAGGCACCAAAAATTGCTGTATATCATTGACAAGACACCATGAGCTACTCTTTCAGACCATCTGTACTTCTCAGAAAACTTCATATCTGACTGCACAATTACCCCCAGATTATTTTCATTCTGCACTACTCAGAAGTGTTGTGCCACAGAGGTTGTACATCACATTGGGGTTACTGCCACCCATATGCAGACTTTGCATTTGCCAATGGTAAAACTTCAGTCCAACTTTCCTAGATCCTGTTGCAGTAGCATGCGGTCATTACTATCATAAACAACCCTGTCAACTTTTGTATCGTCTGCAAACTTGAACATTGAGCTTACTTCGTCTATATCATTGGTAAATATAGAAAATAACAATGGGCCCAACACCAAACTCTGGGGGACTCCACTAATAACATTAGTCCACAAAGAGCATTGTTGTTTAATTACTGTTCTCTGCATTTTCCCACTCAACCATCCCTTTATCCATAGCAACTTGCCTTAATCATCCACAACAACTTGCCTTAATGCCATACTTCTCCAAACTGTGCAGTAGTCTTTCATGTTTTAACAAGTACAGGTCAATGCTGGAAAAAAGTCATAAGTTACAGTTAAATTTGAAAGTGTCTGCAATTCTGCCCAGACACGATAGGAGGGAGTATATGATGAGAGCCTTGCCAATCAATTGGCCCCTGGAAAGAGATTGTGCAAGGCTCACGGGATAGAATTTTTTCAGCATGGTCTGTGCTTGCTAACAGGGGAGACTGCTTCTACAGGGAGAGGGGGGGATACACTTAAATAGAAAGGGTGCAAGAATATTTGCTGATGCTATCAAGGCAGTGTTAGGTGGGTCAGAAAACTGCTAAATTGGGGAGATTCACAAACTAAAATATTAACGATAGCTGCAGGCAGAGGTGAGAGTGATTCTTGCACTGCTTCTATTGTAATGAGCAGCAGCCTAGAGAGCAAGTTGCTGAGGACTTCAAGAGCTGCTGGGAGTCATCATGGAACAAAATAAATACATGGGCTGTGTTGGGGGTAACTAAGAGTAAGAACAAGTGCATGTATACTTGCATGTACACTAATGCCAGATATATAGTAAATAAAATTGATAAATTTCGAGTGCTGATCAAGACATCAAAGGCAGATATTGTTGGGATATCAGAGACATGATATCACACAGATATAAGCAATGCAGAATTGGAATTTGGGGAGTACAATGTGTACAGAAAGGACAGACAGGGTAGAAAGGGAGGAGAGGTTAAGCTGTTAGTTACGAAACACATAAAATCTAAGGAAGTGCATCCAGTTGACATGGGTGGACAGCACAATGTTGAGTCTGTTTGGTGTGACATAAACACTGGGAAAGAGAAAATGAGAGTAGAAGTATGTTATAGCCCTAATGACTTTGATGAGTACAATGACAGTTGTGCAGAGAAATAGAATGGGCCAGGAAATCAGAATGTCTTGTAATGGGGGATTTTAACTTTCCAGATATTGACTGTAACTTGTAGTTTGGTCACTCGCACGCTAGCAAGACTTTTGTGGATTTATTGGAGAATTATTTTCTACAGCAACAGGTTCAAGGAGCAACCAGAGGGAAAATACCCTTGACCTAATTATCAGCAGTGATTATTCATGCATTAAGAATTTGCAGACCCACTAGGTGACAGTGATCACAGTGTACTGATGTGGGATTTACTTAAAGATGTAACTACCATTAAGGGTATAGGGAAGGATTTTTGTTTTTATAAAGTTACCACAGTGGTAGTAGTAGTGGTATGTGATGCAAGAAAGCAAATGTATGAGCTTATGCAGCATCAGACAAAAAAAAAAAAAAAAAAATCACACCATTCCCTCCAAATACCTGTCCAGTTCCTCCTTAAATTTATTCAACCTATCAACTTCCACAACGACAGATGGAAGTTTGTTCCAGCAGTTAACCACCCGCTGGCTAAAGGCAAATTTCCGCACATCTATTCTACATCTGTCTTTTCTTAATTTGAATTTATGTCCCCTTAGGTTCGCATTCTGAACAAGTGGAAGGATCCCATCAGAATTCAGCGTGCTCAACCAGCGTACTCAATCAGATCACCGCACAGGTGCCTAGTCTCCAGCCACTGCCATTTGCAGAACTTAAGCCTCTCTTGGTAAGAGGATCCCTTCATTCCCCTCGCCAATCTTGTTGCCCTTCTCTGTACATGCTCAAGTAAATCTACATCCTTCCTAAAATGAGGCCTCCAGACCTGTACGCAGTACTCAAGGCGTGGCCTGACCATTGCCTTATACAGAGTGATAATCACCTCCTTTTTCCCTGCTAGCAAAATTCCTATATATCATTGACAAAACCCCTGGCAGCCTGTCTGATCTGCCCTGGCAGCCTGTCTGCATTGCTCAGAAAACTTCATATCTGACTGCACAATTATTCCCAGGTCTTTTTCATTTTCTACCACCTTAAGTGTATTACCACACAGTTGGTATGTTTCTCTGGGGTTACTTCTACCCATATGTAGTACTTTGCATTTGTCAAGGTTAAACTTCAGTTGCCATTTCTTAGCCCATATGCCCAAATTATCTAGATCCTGTTGCAGTAGCACATTGCCATTACTGTCATTAACAACCCACCCTGCCACCCTTTGTATCGTCTGCAAACTTCGACATTAAGCCTGATATACCTTCATCAATATCATTGATAAATATACAAAACAACAGTGGACCTAACACCGAACCCTGTGGGACTCCACTAATAACATTAGTCCAAGAAGAGCAGCACCCATTGATTACCACCCTCTGTCTTCTAGCACTTAACCATCCTTTTATCCATTGTAGCAACTTACCCTTAATACCATTCTGCTCCAATTTGTACAATAGTCTTCCATGCGCAACAATGTCAAAAGCTTTCCTGAAATCCAAATATATGATATCAAAATTATTTTTTGCATCCAGTTCCTTTGTAACCACATCATAATATCCTATCAAATTTGTCAGACAAGACTTTCCCTTAACAAACCCATGCTGTGTCTGAATTATTGCTGCAGTCTTGTCTAGATGATCCTGCAATGCATCTTTAACCAGCGACTCCATTATTTTACCTGGAACAGAAGTTAAACTAACTGGTCTGTAATTACTTTAAAAACTGGTCTCAGACAGTTTTTAAATTATATACAGTTGGATCAACTGATGATGCTACCAACGGTGAATTCTAAATGGGAAGCCTTCAGGGCTTCCCATTTAGGGAAGAGAAGAAAAATGCATGTGATGCATATTAATTTTAAGGCAATACAGAAGCTTATGGTAGATACAAGCTAGCTAGTCTGTAATCATGTCAAAAAGGACATTAGGCTGGCAAAGGCAGATTATGAGAAATCTTTGGGAAAGGACACAAAGAAAAACAGCAAAGAGTTCTTTACTTATGTGAACTCTAGAAGGAAGGGGTTGAATGAGATTGGTCCACTTAACATAGATGGTTTGACCACTGATGATCCTGCTCAAGTAGCTGATAAACTGAATGAGTATTTTGCATCTACACTCACACATGAGGAGTTATTCAAGCAATGGAAGGCCAGAAGTTTATCAAACTCTAACAGGGAATTAAGTGATTTTGTAATAACTGAGAGCAAAATGGAGGATAAATTGTTGAAGTTAAAATATAAAACAGGCAGATCGAATCTATCCAGTTATATTAAAGGAGGTTACAAAGGAAGTAAACAAACCCTTAGCCATAATTATGAGAGCATCCTTGGACTCGGTTGAACTCCCCACGCACTGGAGATGTGCAAATGTATCTCCAATTCACAAAGGGTGACAGGAATAATTACAGACCTGTTGGTTTGACTTTTGATACTGTTGTACATGGAAGACTACTGTACAGATTGGAGTGATATGGCATTAAGGGAAAGTTACTTCAATGGAGAAAGGAATGGTTGAGTGGGAGATGGCAGAGAGTGGTAATAAATGGACACTGTTCTACATGGACTAATGTTATTAGCAGAGTCCCCCAGTGTTCGGTGCTGGGCCCATTGTTGTTTTGTGTATTTATCAATGATATCAATGAAGGTATATCAGGCTTAATGTCCAAGTTTGCAGATGATACAAAAGTTGGCAGGATTGTTAATGACAAAGACAGTATGCTACTGCAACAGGATCTAGAAAAGTTAGGCAGATGGGCTGAAAAGTGGCACCTGAAGTTTAACATTGACAAATGCAAAATACTGCATATGGGTAGCAGTAACCCAAGAGAAACTGACCAACTGTGTGGTACTACACTCAGGGAGGTGGAGATTGAAAAAGTCTTGGGGGTAATTGTGTGCTCAGATATGAAGTTTTCTTAGCAGTGCAGACGGCGGCCAGAGCAGGTCATATAGTTTTGTCAATGATATATAGGAATTTTGCTAGCAGAGACAAGGAGGTGATTATCCCTTTGTATAAGGCATTGGTGAAGCCTCATCTTGAGTACTGTATACAGGTCTGGAGGCCTCATTTTAGAACGAGTACAGAGAAGGGTGATATGATTGGTGAGAGTAAAACAAGGTGCGCTTTGAAATAAAGGCTTAAGTTCTGCAAGTTCCAGCATCAGGAGACTAGCCACCTGCATGGTGATCTGATTGAGGTGTATAATGCCTTGAATGGTTTGAGCAGGCTCAATGCTGATGGGACACTTCTGCTTGCTCAGATTAAGAACCTGAGGGGCATAGATTTAAATTTAGGAAAGACAGTTGTAGAATAGATGTGCAGACGTTTGCCTTTGGCCAGCGGGTAGTTGATTGCTGGAACAGACTTCCATCTGTTGGTGTGGAAGTTGATAGCTTAAATAAATTTAAGGCTGAACTAGACCAACATTTGGAGTGACCGGATGGGCGAAATTGGAAGGATTTTTTTTTTTTTTTCGCTTATTCTGTATAAGCTTGGTTTCTTGCATCTATGCCTCAACTAATGCTAATTTATTCCTCTTGTTACTTCTCTAACATGCTGCTACAGAAAAGAGTTATCCAGTAAATACATATAGGTCTTGCTGTGTGTGTGTAGCAAAGCAAAAGGCTCAAGCTAATGGAAGTGCCGTGGCTCAAGCTAATGGAAGTGCTGGGGGCCCACTCCAGAGGAGTGGGCCCCCCAGAGGAATCTGGCCCATCTTTTGCCAACATCAGGTGGGTCAGAGTCTCGAATTGAGACAGTGCGAGCTCCATTGAGACTGGCCCACCTTCCCGTGGTGTGGACGAGTACCCAGAATCATTTGTCCAGGTGACTGATGATTCTGGGTAGCCAAGCGGTCAGACACAACAACAGAACACACACATAATACACACAAACATACACTACTTATTTCTGGCCCTTCTACAGTGGTACTGTTCTTCACAGAGATACGAGGCGGAGATGAACTGACGTTCTAGGTGCCGCCCATTACAAAAACACATGTCCACATGTGGTTCAGGGGAGAATTGAGGGGGTCAGTTGCCCTCTGAATCACAGCCTTTTAAAATGCACTGCTTGCTTGATATTTGTAGAGCAATCGGGTACGGGACATGATATTGCCATGGGGGATGTCTTTAAGGAGTGTAAGGAAATCTGGCGACAACTCAGCATTCTTATGAGCCTATATGAGAGCTTGAAGGATAGGATGGATGCCCTCGAGGGATCTAAATTGAGGGCCCATCAAGCTCTCAGCTGCCCACATCATTGCCAGAGCCTGCACTTGATCATCACGCAACCCCCAAGGCAGAATGTGCTGGTTCCACAGGAACTAGTAGTTGGTGACTCTAATCTCAGAGAAACGGGGTACATGGTATGTAAAAAGGATAGGTGTAACAGGGGCAAAGGTTGATGACGTTGTAGAGCAGATATCATCTTTTAAGGGCACAAAAGGTGATATTGTTGTACACGTTGGCACTAATGATATTAAGAGTAGGAGACAGGTGGAATTACTTAACAAGTACAGGTCACTGTTGAAAAAAAGCCGTGAATTAGGGTTGAATTTGAAAGTGTCTGCAATTCTGCCCAGACACGATAGGAGGCAGTATATGATGAGAGCCTTGTCGATCAATCCGGCCCTGGAAAGATTGTGCAAGGCTCAAGGGACAGACTTTTTTTCAGCCTGGTCTGTACTTGTTAACAGGAGAGACCTGTTAAAAAAAGTTTAGACCTAAATGGATGTCAGATGAACTAATGAGACATATGGCAGAGAAGAAAAATTCATGGGATATGTATAAATTAATGGGTGATATGGATAGTAGATATCAGCTGGTCTATAACCAAGTCACAGAGGTGATTAAGCAGGCAAAGGCAGATTATTAGAAATCCTTGGCAAAGGATGCAAAGAAAAACAGCAAAGAGTTCTTTACCTATGTAAACTCTAGAAGGAAAGGGATGAACCAGATTGGTCCACTGGATATTGATGGTTCAACTGTTGAGGATCCTGCTCAGGTGGCTAACAAACTAAACGAGTATCTTGCATCTACATTTACACATGAGGAGCTATTCAGGAAGGGGAATGGCAGAGGTGAAGTAAACACTGGCAGTGAGCTAGATGATTTTGTAATAACTGACAGGAAAGTGGAGGAGAAATGGTTGAGGATAAACATAAAAAAGGCACCCGGGGTGGATGGGATCTATCCAGTTATATTAAAGGAGGCAGCAAAGGAAGTAAGCAAACCCTTAGCCATAATTATGAGAGCTTCTTTGGACTCGGGGGAGGTACCCATGGACTGGAGATATGCAAATGTGACCCCAATTCACAAAGGAGGATCAAAGGCTGACACAAATAATTATAGACCTGTGAGTTTAACTTCTGTTTCAGGAAATTTAATGGAGGCACTGGTTAAAGAAGCACTGCAGGATCATATAGACAAGACTGCAGTTATAGCTCAGACGCAGCATGGTTTTGTCAAGGAAAAGTCTTGCCTGACCAATTTGATTGGATATTATGATGCAGTCACAAAAGAACTGGATATAGGGAATAACTTTGATATTATATATTTGGATCTTAGAAAGGTTTTTGATACTGTTGCACATGGAAGACTGCTGCACAGATTGGAACAGTGTGGCATTGGAGGCAAATTGCTGCTATGGATAAAGAGATGGTTGAGGGGGACAAGACAGAGAGTGGTAATCAATGGACACTGCTCATCGTGGACTAATTTTATTAGTGGAGTCTCTCAGGGTTCAGTGTTGGGTCCATTGTTGTTTTCTGTATTTATAAATGATATTGATGATGGTATATCAAGCTTAATGTCCAAGTTTGCAGACGATACAAAGGTTGGCAGGGTTGTTAAGGACACTACTGACAGTATGCTGCTGCAACAAGATCTGGAAAGGTTGAGCAGATGGGCTGAAAGTTGGCAAATGAAGTTTAACCTTGACAAATGTAAAGTACTACATATGGGGAAACAGTAACCCCACAGTAACATATCAACTCTGTGGTACTACACTGACAGTGGTAGAGAATGAAAAGGACCTAGGGGTAATTGTGCAGGCAGATATGAAGTTTTCTGAGCAGTGCAGATGGGCTGCAAGAGTAGCTCATGGTGTTTTGTCAATGATATACAGGAACTTTTCTAGCAGGGATAAGGAGGTGATTATTCCCTTGTATAAGGCAATAGGCAATTCCCTTGTATAAGGCAATAGTCAGGCCAAACCTTGAGTACTGCATACAGGTCTGGAGGCCTCATTTCAAAAGGATGTAGAGCTGCTGGAACGAGTACAGAGAAGAGCAACAAGATTAGTGAATGGAACAAAGGGTTGCTCTTATGAAGAAAGGCTTAAGTTTTGTAAATTATAGTGTCCGGAGACTAGGCACCAACGAGGTGATCTGATAGAGGTGTATGAAGTCTTGAATGGTTTGAGCATGCTCAGTGGTGATGGGATTCTTCCTCTTGCTCAGAATAATCACCTGAGAGGGCATAAATTCAAATTGAGGAAAGACAGATGTTGTTGTTATTTGGTTTTTAGGAGCATTATCAACTAAGGCCATATTGCTCCGGGGATATGCGGTGGTCATTCCCTGACCTTTCCGCATCCTCCGTATTTGGTGGTCACAAGCTCGAACCCTGGTCTAATCAAGAAGTGTGTGCTACGCACTGCTGCTCCTGCCCACCTGGCTACGGAGGCGCCTAAGACAGATGAAGGATAGATGTGCGGAAATTTGCCTTTAGCCAGTGGTTAGTTGGTTTGTGGAACAGACTTCCATCCCTTGTTGTGGAAGTTGATAGCCTAAATAAATTTAAGGCTCAGCTGGACAGGTATTTCGAATGAATGGAGGGGTGAAATGGGAGTAGGTTTTTTTAGGCTGATGCTGCATAAGCTTGTTTTCTTGCATCATATTCCTCTACTAATGCTGATGTATATAAGCTACCAACCCACAAAGTTAAAATCCCCCATTATATGACATTCTGATTTAGAGGATCACTCTATTTCTATGTACAGTTGTTTGTTATTCTCATCGCAGTCATTACGTGTATAACACACTCACTCTCATATTTGATTTCCCAGTGATTATATCAAAGCAAGCTGACCCCATGACCTGCCCTGGAAGCCTGTCTGCATTGCTCAGAAAACTTCATATCTGACTGCACAATTACTCCCAAGTCTTTTTCATTTTCTACCACCTTAAGTGTAGTACCATACAGTTGATACGTTTCTCTGAGGTTACTTCTACCCATATGCAATACTTTGCATTTTTCAATGTTAAACTTCAGTTGCCACTTCTCAGCCCATCTGCTGAAATTTTCTAGATCCTGTTATAGTAGCACACTGCTATTACGGTCATTAACAACCCTGCCAACCTTTGTATTATCTGCAAACTTCGACACTAAGTCTGATATACCTTCATCAATATCATTAATAAAGGTACAAAACAACAGTGGACTCAACACCGAAACCTGTTTAACTCCACTAATAACATTAGTACACGAAGAGCAGCACCCATTGATTACCACCCTCTGTCTCAAGAAAGCTCCAGTAATAGTCTAGTGTACAGTCCCTGGTGTGCCTCCACAGCCGACCAGGCTAGCCGGGCGGGGAAAGTGCCTGCCTGGCAGAAAGGTCGCGGGTTCGAATCCCACCTTGGGCTTGGATCAGAGTACTGCAAAAATCTTGAGAGGTGCATTATGGCCACAGAAGCCGATGCGCCAACAACTACCAAAAAAAAAAAAAAAAAAAAAAAGTGCCTCCACATGGCTAAGGATGGGGGTCACGAGGAGGTTGACTGGGTGTCTTCTGCCCTCTGCCCACAAAGTTGCCAGCACTCCACATTCAACAGAACCATGCACAAAACACATCCATACTCTTACATACCGCTACCTTATAGACAAAACTGTGGCATATAGGGAAACGCTGGAGACCACCTGAAAAAAAAAAAAAAACTCTGCCCTTCCTCTATTACCTCCATTGGATTCAATAAAAGACAGGAAACAGGTCCGGATCCAAGTGCTGAGGACAGGCACTGGACAGCAGTTGTCTAGATGATAGCTGCTCCCTGGTGGCAAAGTGGTCTGACACTCAGAACACATACTACTGAACATTCATTATTAGCATTAGTAGAGGCATTATGCAAGAATGCAAGCTAATACATCCAAAACAAAAAAATAATAAAAACTCTTCCCATTTCACTGATCCATTTGTCCAAAATATTTGTCTAGTTCTGCCCTGAATTTATTTAAGCTATCCGGAACAAACTATCCGTTCCGGATAGTTTGTTCCGGCAATAAACCAACTGCTGGCCAAAGGCAATCTTCCTCACATCTATTCTACAACTGTCTTTCCTCAGTTTGAAACTATACCCCCTCAGGTTTGTAATCTGAGCAAGAGGAAGAATCCCATCAGCATTAAGCATTCTGAATCCATTCAAGACCTTATACACCTCAATCAGATTGCCTCACAAATGCCTAGTCTCAAGATGCTGCAATTTGCAGAACTTAAGCCTTTCTTCCGATTTACAATTCTGCATCCCTTATATCCGATTGATACCATATCTCTGATATCCCAACAATATCCACTTTGGGTATCTTCACCAACACTTCAAATTCATCAGATTTATTTACTATACTCGTTAGCATTGGTGTACATGCAAGTATACATGCACCTGTTCTTACTCTTAGTTACTCTTAACACAGCCCATGTATTTACTTGTTTCATGACTCCCAGCAGTTCCTCAAATCCCCAGAAACTTGCTTTCTGGGCTGCTGCTCATTCCAATAGAAGCACTGCAAGAATCATTTCCACCTCTGCCTGTGGCTACTGTTAATCTATTATTCTGTTAATCCCCCCAAGCTAGCAATTTTCCGGCCCACTTAACATTGCCCCGATAGCATATGAGCGCACATGCACATAAAATAGGAATTCGTTTCCCATAGATGTAATGTTAAAAACAGGGGTTACATTCTCAACAATGAAATTTGACCATAGTAATGTTAAATAAAGGTCAACAAAACAATAGTTTATGCTTAAACAATGATTTATTTATCCAAAGAAATGACAAATTATAATAATAAAGAAATTGTTTATGTCATACAAACGTTAAAGAATAATGAGATCACATTTGCTTATGATCTCATATTTGGCTTCCAGTATTGTTCTTCTTGGCTGTTTCTTTTTATTAATATCACTTTCTGTACTTCGTTTTGGCATACTATACAGTATTAATAAGTGGGATAAACTTGAACTGAGACATGACAGCAAAAATGAAGAGCAACACAACCACTCTTTTCAGCTTGGGAACTGCATTATGTTATGTGAGTCAGTGAGATGCTCTCATCTGCCTGAACAATCAAACGAACAGCAGTAGTATGTGTAGCTGTACAATACTTCTGTAGTATTGTGTAGCTATGCGCATGGCTTGAAATGCCATATTTATGAATTCTTAACATTTATTTATTGCAATTAATGTTCATATTTTTGATTTTGTTGATACTTGAGAAAAAAGAACTTGTAAACCCAGGAACTTGTAAAGCGGGAACTGCCTGTACATTCATTCATTCATCACACCTCAGGCCTGTTTCACATAGTTTCTGTATTTCATCACAGTGACACGAGATGGAGATGGACATTAGTCTTGGAGCTACCATAGATAGTGTATACATACATACATGTCCTTCCTGTATACATTGTACTCCCCATAATCAATTTCTGCATCCATTATGTCTGAGTGACACCACCTCTCTGATATCCCTAAAATGTCTGCATTTTATGACGTGTACTTCCAATTCATCAAATTTATTTACCGTGCTGTTAACTTTTTTTGCTTATAGTTGTGACTTTAGCATTAGTGTACATACAAGTATACATTCACCTGTTCTTACTCTTAGTATTTGCTTATTCCATGAGTACACCCTGCAGGCCTTGAAATCCCTGACATTTGCTTTCAAGTCTCTACTTACTTGTTCCATTAGAAGTAGTCCAAGAATCACTTTCACCTCTTCCTGTGCTGTTGTCAAGCTATGTGTTTTATGATATTGAGTTATATGTATATTATATGAAAGCAATGCAGATAGGCTGTCAGGACAGCTCATGGCATTTTGTGAATGATATACAGGAACTTTGCTAATAGCGATAAGGAGGTGATTATCCCATTGTACAAGGTAATGGTTAGGCTTCATCTTGAGTACTGCATGCATCTGGAGGCCTCATTTTCAAATAGATCTGCTGGAATGGTTGCAGCAAAGGGAAAAAAATAATAAATTGCACAGTTTCAGGCTGATGTTATTCTTAATGAATCTGTAGCTAAACTAATCTGATATTCACTCATGGTTTCCAAGAAAACCCAGTACACTGTGATATTTTTCTAAACCACATTTCTGGTCACAGAATTCTAGAGATCATAACCATAAAACAATTTGCAGTTTTTGGTTTATTGGGCTTTTTGTGTGTACAATCAGTTATAAACCTGTAGTAAACTTGATCTTTTGCTTATTAGAATCAAAATTCAATTTGCATACATGATCACTATAACCAGCACTTACTATACTACCATTAATAAAAAAAAAAGAAAGATCGGCCTTTCAAATTATTCCAGATAACCGACGTTCTACTGTATGTTACATTTGTCAATGATAAACTTCATTTGCCACCTCTCAGCCCATCTGCTCAACTTATCTAGATCCTGTTGCAGTAGCATACTGTCATTAACAACCCTGCCAACCTTCATATTGTCTGCAAATTTAGACATTAAGCCTGGTATACCATCATCAATATCATTTATAAATACAGAAAACAACAATGGACCCAACACTGAACCCTGAGGGACTTGGGGGACCTCCACTAATAACATTAGTCCATAAAGAGCAGTGTCCATTGATTACTACTCAACCATCCCTTTATCCATTGCAGCAATTTGCTCCCAATGCCACACTGCTCCAATTTGCCCAGGTATGGAGCATATAAATAATGTATACAACTAGTTATCAGTAGTAATTATCTATCATTGTTTGAGCTAATCTTCTGTAGAAGATGCCCTTGGCCGTGCATGGTAACATCTCCTTTATGTATAATAGGATACTGCCACACTTAAGTCCCCAGCTGCACACATTAGTTAACTGCACTTTCCAGAATGACAGGTTCGACATGGAGGAAACTTTTTCATATTAAATAATATTGTATCAACTGATGAAATGTTAAAATATACTTTAATCGGAAATTCTAAATACATAAAGAAAATATGTTTATGTATTTTGACTTGTCTAAATTCATAAACAAATGCATAAACAAAATATACAACATAAAAGTGAGTGTGTATAAAAATAAAAATTCAATATACTGTGCCGAAGTATAACCTTACCCGTGCGCAAACATCATCTGGTCTGGATTGTGAATGCCAAAAACAGAAGAATAAAAAAACATAATAAATAAAGGGACGTTAATCGTCAAACTTCAACTCAGTGTGGTGTACATTAGTCTGCCATCTCTCATCATACTGTAAAATAACAGCCGCCATAATAGGATCTATGTGAGTCCCACCACAGCTATATGAAGGGCTTCCATCCAAACGAGATGGCAAGAAACACACACACTTATTCCAAAATTGAGTTGTGGGTTGTAATCAAAATATCGTTCACCCCAAAATGCTCCACAATGGCTGAGCCAGTGACATTAGCATGTTCAGAGATATGATCACAATGTCTGCATTTAGTTTCCCTGATGCATTTCCCACAATTTGGGAAAGTAACACAATAAACTACGTTAGCATGATGCAACAAAGGGATGGTTGGCTTAACTTTAGGAAGCATTGATTGTAATCTCCTGCGAGGGAGATGCACACAACCAATACAGTATTGGCAAAACATCCTGGTAAGGCATGTAGACACGCACGGATAGTGAGGAATGTAAGCTGTAGCAATGCAGCCATCATTATGACCAGAATGGGAAATATACTGATCATCATATAATTGAAGCTTATTCAGAACATGGTGGTGGGGATAGCCTCATCTAGATAGATCCATCCTGATGTTGGCAATCTCAGCCTCTGTATGAAACACCTTTTAACAATGTGACCACACTGGGTTGATGGAATCTGACAATTAACATACCTCTCTTTTTATTTTTAATTTATCCCCCTTCCTCTGTTCTTTGCTTTTTGCCATCTGCAATCCATACCAGATGATGTTTGCGCATATGTAAGGTTATACTTCTGCAGAATATATTGACTTTTCATGTTTATTGGTTGGGTTTAGAAAGAAGCACAACACCTTGAAAGCTTCCCATAGTTTATCATTTTATTTGTTTTCTATGTATTTTATTTCTTTGATAGTATGAACCACAGCTGTAATGGTCACTATGTTCTATGTTGATATCAGTATTTGTAAAATAATAAGGAAAGTTCAATTGATTTTTAATTATTTTTTATTTTTTACTGTAATGTAAGATTTGAGATTTTTTCATTTTAATTTCTGGAGAGTATCATACCGAAGTGTTCTAGTATTATATTGAGGTAAACTTCTCTTATTATTTTACAAAATTTTATTTCTTTATACAAAGTTTTAATGCTTTTATTTTTGTATACTTTCTCTTTTATGTTGTATATTTTGCTTATGTATTTAGAATTTCCAATTAAAGTTTATTTTAACAGTTTGTCAGTTGATGCAATATTATTTTAATATTAATACCCTTGGCACCCAAAGCCTTTTTCTGACACTTTTTCATAATCAGCATATTTGGCAGACTGAAACTCTTTGGACTTTTAGCTGTGTTGGCCACTGGATGGCCATTATATGATAGAGTGATAAAGTATTACTAGAGCTGGAAAATATTGATGATGAAGCATATAAGTTTGGTATAGATCTGGTTAAAATACATGATTCTTAAGCTTCCCATGCATTGCACACATAATCAGACCAGTAATGTTTAGTTCATTTATTGTTTTTGATGATTTTATCAGTTAAGTTGATTGCACATTTTTTTATTCTAGATGAACAAAATTGCCACGACCATTATGTATCTCAAAAAATTATACACTGAGATGAATATCTAGTCATGAATGCATCTGCAACAATACAACTATATTTCACTTTGCACCACAGTTAAAAAGATGCATCACATCCTCCTTTAGTACCAATTTTCTATTCAAATTTTCCCTGTGAGGTCAGTTCCTGAAGGAATATACTTAGCTAAGATACATCCTTTGTACTGTATATAAGTTAAAGCCTTATAAGTATTTTTTTAAAATTAATTAGGTGATTTGAAGAATGAAGAATCAGTTTTAGAATGGCTCATTGATGATGATAATCGAGAATTACCTGATGAGATAGAAACAGTGAATTATCGAATGTTGAATAAGCTAGTAGAAGAGTCACCTTTCTTAGCAGTCTTTTTCTGTAAGTTGGAATAAATAAAAAAAAGTTATTTAAGTTTGAATAATTAGACAAATTTATTTAGTTTACTAAATAATTGTTTACTACAATTATTTAGTAAACTACTGTTTAAATCAATAAAAATTAAGTGGCTTACACAGCAATTGATATTTCTAGTCCTGTAATTTTACTATAAAAGTTAACTAAACTGAAAGAGTTTGAACAAGCAGTATTCTGGCCTAGTTGTAGAACTGCCAGCCTTTCTGATTTAGGTTATAGACTTTTGAATTTTTTACTTTTCTCATATTCTCGTAATTAAGATGGTTTGTAAAAAAAAAAAAAAAAAAAAAAAATCAGTATACTTATTCTTATATATGTGTGTGCATGCATGTTTTTACATGCATGCACACATAACCAGACCAGTAATGTTTAGTTCATTTATTGTTTTTGAAGATTTTATCAGTTAAAGTTGATTGCACATTTTTTATTCTAGATGAACAAAATTGCCATGAATGTGATAGAGTATTACTAGAGCTGGAAAATATTGATGACGAAGCAGATAAGTTTGGTATAGACCTGGTTAAAATACATGATCCTGAAGCTTCCCGGCAGTGGAATGTACATACTTTTCCTACTGTTGCTTACTTCCGCAAGCAAGTACCTGTTTTTTATGATGGTATGTATAATAATAATAATAATAATAATAATAACTAGGGGGCTTGCTAACCCTCAGCCAATATCAAATATATGAAAAAGTGCCTTAACCTGCTCAGCATCATTACTGAAGCCGCTTCAGAAAGAGTTTCCTTCACACGAACAACTGATTTGCTTACACCTGCCACTCGAGCGACTTCTTGAAAAGTCTCGTACATTACTCCATTCACAGTTCTCATGTCTTTGAAACACCCTAGACATTTCACTTTGCGTAACAATAATTTCAAATGAAACCTCTTGCGGTGCAACTGTATTCAACCAAGCGACCACTTTACACATATTTTTACGTCGACGCCATTTTGTCCCACGTAAAATGTAGAGGTATGACGGAATAAGTCAAATTTTCTGCATCCCTCTCGTAATCATACTAATATACTAACATTATAACACACTGATTGAAATCTAATAAGGAAATCACCTATGTAATTATTTACCTGCACATTTGTAATGACATAATTGTCCCACCCACTTGTACCATGTCACCAGCAACCCCCCTTCTCCCATTGGCTCGAATAAATATCACCAGGATGAAAACCTTTTTAATGTATAGAGAGATAATACAGCAAGAAACAATATAATAATAAAATAAAATTTATTTTTTATCTTTCATCACACATTAACCAAAACTCGTTAAGAAAATCAAATTTCTTGTCAACAAGTTGGTTATTTGCATTTTCAGCAGTGTTTCAACAGTTTCATCTTATTTCTTTAAATAAACAGAACAGATATAATAATAATAATTAATTAGTTAACTCATTTTACAGTAGATGAGATTTCTTTATTAATTTTTATATTTTATATAATGGATAATCTTTACTTATGTTGAAGTCCACTTTTGCTATGATATCATTAATGACTTAATGTATCTTTCTTCAAATTTAGTTAAAACTCTAGGACAATCAAATAGAGGTAAACTTTGTTCTCTTAAATGGTATGTTAAGTTCTTTTTCAGTATTCAGTTATCCTCTTTATAGTCATTATAATATTTAATTTTTTCAACCAGATAGAGTATTTTATATCTATGCATCATCTGCCTTCTTTTTTTTGTGTGTAAATCTAAATATCATTTTCTGTTATTAATTTTATTATTCTATTAATATAATTATTCACAACCTTGAATTTTCTTAACTTAGCCCTTATTCAAATATTGATTATATAATTCAATAAAGAATTAATTTTTGCTAAAAAATTAAGTTTGTCCTTAATATAACAAAAAAAACTATAAATATCAAATCTTACTTTCTATATAAATTCATTATATGTGTTCATCAGTTAAGAAACCTTTTTTTTTTTTTTTTTTTTTGTCATTACTGATTTGCTATGCATCAATTTTTGTAATTGTATAAAGTGATACTAATTAAGATCATAAGCACATTTAAGCTGAATATGTCCTATTAAACTTATTATTAAAAATTATAAGAGGAAACCACATACCTTTATGTAGGACCAGAATTCTCTGTACCCTCACAGTCGAAGAATTAATTGATTATCTGATTATATGCATGAATGTCCCATATTTAATATTAAATAAACTCAATTACAAAGACTACATTAAAATTATATAAATAGATATGTGTTAAAAGACTGCCATGTATTCAATCCTCATCCCCAATGTAACACACTAAGAAAAGCCAGGGGAAGCTGAGAGCCATCAACACCCCCAAAAAACTCAACCAATGATATATGCTAACACGAGAACTGAAAACAATTGTCAAATTAATCCTTAAAAAAACACAAGATAAATGTATATCGAAATTAAAATATCAAAAAACCTAAAATTGTCTCAACTTCTTATAAGGGACCAAACTTATTCGGATAGCTTCCGTGCTCACAAGAAGTAAAGTGTTTTTCGTGAATGATGTCCACCCTTTTGTAGGCATAAACCTATCGAATCCCTGTCACAAGATTATTTATACTAACCAATGTGTGAATTACTGCGCACACATGCACATAAAAGTAGTAGTAGTGGCATGTGATGCAAGAAAGCAAGTGTATGAGCTTATGCAGCATCAGCCAAAAAAAAAATCACACCATTCCCTCCAAATGTGTGTCCAGTTCCTCCTTAAATTTATTCAACCTATCAACTTACACAATGACAGATGGAAGTTCCAGCAATTAGCCATCCACTGGCTAAAGGCAAATTTTCGCACATCTATTCTACATCTGTCTTTTCTTAATTTGAATTTATGCCCCCTTAGGTTCGTAATCTGAACAAGTGGAAGGACCCCCATCAGAATTCAGCATGCTCAACCCATTCAAGGCCTTATACACTTCAGTCAGATCACCGCGCAGGCGCCTAGTCTCCAGCCACTGCAATTTGCAGAACTTAAGCCTCTCTTGGTAAGAGGATCCCGTCATTCCCCTCACGAATCGTGTTGCCCTTCTCTGTACACGCTCAAGCAAATTGACATCCTTCCTAAAATGAGGCCTCCAGACCTGTACACAGTACTCAAGGCATGGCCTGACCATTGCCTTATACAGAGGGACAATCACCTCCTTTTTCCCTGCTAGCAAAATTCCTATATATCATTGACAAAACCCCATGACCTGCCCTGGCAGCCTGTCTGCATTGCCCAGAAAACTTCATATCTTTGCTTATTGGAGGCTTGAAGTGGTGAAACCCGTGTTTAGTCTCCAGAGCAAAGTTTCCAGCATCCCCCCCCCCCCCCATACTTCTCCTTCAACTCATGCACGGTACTAAGTACTATAGGTTTTGATACCTTTCGTGTTTGGGGTTTTCATAAAAAAAAATAATAATAAAAAATATCTGACTGCACAATTACTCCCAGGTCTTTTTCATTTTCTACCAACTTAAGTGTAGTACCACACAATTGGTACTTTTCTCACGGTTTACTTCTACCCATATGCAGTACTTTGCATTTGTCAAGGTTAAACTTCAGTTGCCACTTCTTAGCCCATCTGCCCAAATTATCTAGATCCTGTTGCAGTAGCACACTGCCATTATTGTCATTAACAACCCTGCCAACCTTTGTATCATCTGCAAACTTTGACACTAAGCCTGATATACCTTCATCAATATCATTGATAAATATACAAAACAACAGTGGACCCAACACCAAACCCTGTGGGACTCCACTAATAACATAGTCCACGAAGAGCAGCACCCATTGATTACCACCCTCTGTCTTCTCCCACTTTACCATCCTTTTATCACTTGTAGCAACTTACCCTTAATACCATTCTGCTCCAATTTTTACAATAGTCTTCCATGCGCAACAGTGTCAAAATCTTTCCTGAAATCCAAATATATGATATCAAAATTATTTTTTGCATCCAGTTCCTTTGTAACCACATCATAATAACCAATTAGATTTGTCAGACAAGACTTTCCTTAACAAAACCATGCTGTGTCTGAATTATTGCTGCAGTCTTGTCTAGATGATCCTGCGATGCATCTTTAACCAGTGACTCCATTATTTTACCCGGAACAGAAGTTAAACTAACTGGTCTGTAATTACTCATATCACCCTTCGATCCCCCTTTGTGAATTGTGGATACATTTGCACATCTCCAGTCCGTGGGAACCTCCCCTGAGTCCAAGAATGCTCTCATAATTATGGCTAAGGGTTTGCTTAGTTGCTTTGCCGCCCTCCTTTAATATAACTGGATAGATCCCATCCACCCCAGGTGCTTTTCTTATGTTTAACTTCAACAATTTCTCCTGCACTTTGCTCTCAGTTATTACAAAATCATTAAGTACCCTGCTACAATTTGATAACCTTCTGCCATTTTCAAACCTTAATGATTCCTCCTGTGTGAATGTAGATGCAAAATACTCGTTCAGTTTGTTTGCTATCTGAGCGGGATCATCAACAGTCGAACCATCGATGTCAAGTGGGCCAATCAGATTCATCCCCTTCCTTTTAGAGTTTATATAAGTAAAGAAATCCTTGCTGTTTTTCTTAGCATCTTTTACCAAGGATTTCTCATAATCTGCCTTTGCCTGCCTAACCTCCTTTATGACTTGGTTAAAGACCAGCGTATATCTATCATAGGCTTCTGTGTCACCTGTTATTTTATATGTATCACATGCATTTTTCTTCTCTGTCACATGTCTAATTAGTTCATCTGACACCCATTTAGGCTTAAATCTTGAACAATATTTCTTAGTTGGTATGAAAAGCCTAGTAGCTTCCAAGATTAATTCTTTGAATGCTTCCCATTTTGAATTTGCTGTTGGTAACATCTTCAGTTGGGTCCCACCATATAGAATTTTAATATTGTCTCAGACCGTAGGCACCTTGACAAAAGCAAAAACTCTTCCCTTTACCCTTGATGGTAGTTACCTCTTTGAGTAAATCCCACTTCAGCACACTGTGATCACTGCCACCTAGTGGTTTCTTTATCTGCAGATTCTTAATGCACGAAGAATCGCTACTCATAATCAGATCAAGAGTATTACTCCCTCTAGTTGCCTCCCGAACATGCTGCTGTAGAAAACAATCATCCAATAAATCCACAAAAGCCTTGCTAGTGTGTGAGTGACCAACCCACAAATTCCAGTCAATCTCTGGGAAATTAAAATCCCCCATTATAAGACACTCTGATTTTACTGGCCCACTCTATTTCTCTGCACAATTGCTCATTATACCCATCAAATTCATTAGGCCTATAACACACACACCTACTCTCATTTTCTTTTCCCAGTGCATATGTCACACCAAACAGGCTCAACATTGCATTGTTGAGCCTGTTTGGTGTGACGTACACACTGGCTGAACATTGCATTGTTCACCAACATCAGTTGGATGCACTTCCTTAGATTTGATGTGTTTTTTAACTAACAGCATAACCCCTCCTCCCATCGTGACCTGTCTATCCTTTCTGTACACATTGTACTCCCCAAATTCCAATTCTTCACTGCTCATGTCTGTGTGATATCGTGTCTCTGATATCCCAACAATATATGCCTTTGATGTCTTGACTAGCATTTCAAACTTATCGAATTTATTAACTATACTCCTAGCATTGGTGTAAATGCAGTATACATGCACCTGTTTCTACTCTTAGTGACCCTAACACAGCCCGTGTATTTACTTGTTGCACTATGATTCCCAGCAGTCCTGGAAATCCAGATTGCCTTGCTTTCCAGGCTGCTGCTCAATTGCATTTCAATAGAAGCAGTGCAAAAATCACTTTCGCCTCTGCCAGTGGCTACTATTAATCTATTAAAGTCATTCAGGGAGGGGAATGCCAGAGGTGAATTAAACTCTGGCAGCAAACTAGATGATTTTGTAATAACTGAGAGGAAAGTGGAGGAGAAGTTGTTGAAGATAAACTCTGATGAGTATAAAATTCATAAAACATAAAAAATGCACCTGGGGTGGACAGGATCTATCCAGTTATATTAAAGGAGCCAGCAAAGGAAGTAAGCAAACCCTTAGCCACCATAATTATGAGAGCTTCCTTGGACTCGGGGGAGGTACCCATGGACTGGAGATATGCAAATGTGACCCCAATTCACAAAGGAGAATCAAAGGCGACACAAATAATTATAGACCTGTTAGTTTAACTTCTGTTCCAAGGAAATTAATAGAGGCACTGGTTAAAGAAGCACTGTAGAATCATCTTGACAAGACTTCAGTTCTAGCTCTGACACATCATGGGTTTATTAAGGGGAAGTCTTGTCTGACTAATTTGATTGGATACTATGATGTGGTCACAAAGGAACTGGATGCAGGGAATAACTTTGATATCATATATTTCGATCTTAGAAAGGCTTTTGATATTGTTGCACATGGAAGACTGCTGTACAATTTGGAGCAGTGTGGCATTGAGGGCAAATTGCTGCTGTATTTAAAGGAATGGTTGAGTGGGATAAGACAGAGAGTGGTAATCAATGGACACTGCCCTTCATGGACTAATGTTATTAGTGGAGTCCGTCAGGGTTCAGCGTTGAGTTCATTGTTGTTTTCTGTTTATAAATGATATTGATGATGGCATATCAGGCTTAATGTCCAAGTTTGCAGATGATACGAAGGTTGGCAGGGTTGTTAATGACACTAATGACAGTATGCTGCTGCAACATGGTGTAGAAAATTTGAGCAGATGGGCTAAGAAGTGGCAAATGAAGTGTAACATTGACAAATGTAAAATACTACATATGGGAAGCAGTAATCCCAGAGTAGCATATCTACAGTGTGGTACTACACTGACAGTGGTAGAGAATGAAAAGGACCTGGGGGTAATTGTGCAGGCAGATATGAAGTTTTCTGAGCAGTATAGATGGTCTGCAAGAGTAGCTCATGGTGTCTTCTCAATGAAATACAGGAATTTTTCTATCAGGGATAAGGAGGTGATTATCTCCTTGTATAAGGCAATGGTCAGGCCACACTTTGAGTACTGTATACAGATCTGGAGGCCTCATTTTAAGAAGGATATAGAGCTGTTGGAATGAGTAAAGAGAAGGGCAACAAGATTAATGAATGGAACGAAGAGTTGCTCTTACGAAGGAAGGCTTAAGAGACTAGGCACCTGTGAGGTGATCTGATTGTGGTGTATAAAACCTTGAATGGTTTAAGCATGCTGAATGCTAATGGGATTCTTCCTCTTGCTGAGAATAATCACCTGAGGGGCCATAAATTCAAAGTGAGGAAAGACAGTTGTAAGATAGATGTGTGAAAGTTTGCCTTTAGGCAGTGGGCAGTTGATTGGTGGAACAGACTTCCATCTTTTGTTGTGGAAATTTAAGGCTGAGCTGGACAGGTATTTGGAATGAACAGAGAGGTGAAATGGAATATTTTTTTTTTCTTCTTTTCTTTTTTTTTTGTTAGCTGATACTGCATAAGCTTGCTTTCTTGCATCATATGCCTCTACTAATGCTAATGACAATGACCAGTGTCTATATATATAATGAACAGTATTTTGTTATGGAGTGTCCATCATAAAGTGATTTTATCATACATTGAAGTCAGTACCAATCAGTACCTCTACTGATTGCATCATGCTATTTCTTTTGTCATTCTCCACCAGGTTTAATAAAAAAAATTAATTTCAACGGAAAAGAAATTATAATTCAACATGCCGAAGACCAATAGTGAGCATTGTAAGACATATAGAGCACATATACATGCAATGCATACATGCATGTAAGGGTTACCTCCTGATTGGAATGTAAGACATTGTGTGTTGCCAGTGCACTGTTCGTGAGACCACAAGTTTTTATCTGTCACAGTCAATCACCAGCTTCTGAGCATGTGATATGTATTGGATTTGTTTTTGTGTATTCATCAAGTTTTTTTTTTTTTTTTTTACGTTTACACAAAAGTAGTGTGCAAGAATTACTGTTAAAATTTGTAGTGATTATTTGATTGTATATGTTGGGTGAATTTTTTGGTATATTTTTTATTATATTTAATTAATACGTGATATTTTGTTTGAGATTGGAATTATTTATTTTAGGAATTTAATATTAGTCCTATACTCAGTATAGTATACTGAACAACATGGATAAGTGGCTAAAAACAGGATTTTTGAAACGTAAACCAAATACTAGTTTTTTCATAGATGTAAAGAAACCCCACCTGGTAGTCCGCAGTAAGTAATGAATGCTTGAAGTGGCCCACGAATGACAAAAGGTTGAGAAGCACTGATCTAAGCTATTTTGACAGTAGAAGAAATTACAATGTGCAATGGAGTTGAATAAAGAAGTCAGAGAAGGTCCATCCACATCTTCAGAGCCTTACATCTCCCCAGAATGTTAGACGTGAATTTGGAAGGAGTCATGGAAGTTGATACTGCAAATGAAAATGAAGAGTCCTCAAAGCCCGGTCATAAATGAAAAGTGAAGAAGCCAAAACCGACTGCCAGAAGTATTCCATCAAATCATTCAACACGTAGCGGGCGTAATACACAGCAGGAGCAGCAACAGGATTTCAAGAAACAAAGAAGAATCCACGCACAGTTTGAACATACATTCCTGGATTATTATTTCGGTTCATTCTGTTTCATGTATGATCGGCTATGGTTCAAGAACAACGTGAAGATTGTAACAGCTCGAGATCATGCTCTTCTTCAAACAGCATTTCCAAATGAGGATGTAAGTCAAATGTCAGCCCATAACAGCTGTCGTGACTCTCTCAAGAACAAAGTGATTCCTGCTTTATCAAAGTCAAATGGTTTTAAATATCATCTGCTGCCACAGCACTTTCCGAAACTAGATTTGGTAACAGAACGTCTCATAACTCATAGGCTCCGATTCATGCAGATTCGTCACCTGCAGCATTCATATGGTCAATACAGGATCCTCAGTCAAGTGTTTAGTATTCACCAAAAGAAGTTTCACTTAACTTCCACTATGTATGCTCATCACTTTTTTTTTTTTTTTTTTTTAATCACATATGCCCAGAATTATTAATACATTTAGTCTCAAGAGGAGGGAGAGCTCATAAAGCAAAGTAAAAGAATTTAGCCTGATAAACAAAATCAGGCTAAATTCTATATAATTCAGTTTAATATTTTATATAATTAATTTACAAGCACAACTCTGAATTAAGATTAATATGAATGTGTATTTGCATTAAATTTTCAGGTGATTTGTATGATGAAGAAAAATTACTACAGTGGTTGACAAGTAATGATGTTTTTGAAATTAAAGATGAAATTGAAGAAGTGAATCGAAAAATGCTTGAAAAACTGTTAGAAGACAATGAGTTTGTAGCTGTATATTTCTGTAAGTTCCTTTTATTCTAATTTTTTGATTCTTTCAAAATGTAATTCTTTTATTTAGATGTTTTTGTACATTGTGTGGATAAATCACCGATATTTGGATAAATACAACTTAAAAGAACACCATAAGTACCCAATATTCTTATAGTGCTAATAATGAATGCTGTTAATTCTGATATTTTATACATGGTTACCCAATTAAATTCCAACCCTGTTTTCAGCACAAGATTTTATTAAAAACAAATATAGACTTTAAATTAAAATTGTTACAGAATGTATTAGAAGTCTGTTGCTTGTGTACATATGCATTCATTCATTCATTCATTCATTTTTAGTGTGTTTGATGCTATTCTGCGAAGAATATTTTGAACAGTGTCATGAATGCAGTTCTTAATGTTTTGCTTCATTCATATAGAGTACATGGTTTTTTCCATAAGGCTCATTTTTGTATACACCCACAGAAAAAAATCCAGAAATGAGAGCTCTGGAAACTGTGGAGGCTATAAACATGACATAATAAGGCAGTCATCAAAGAAGTCTGTCAATAGATTTACTCATGTACAAGTGACGCATGCACACATGGGTGCGTGCGTATGTGCATGCAGTAGATCCATCTTGCTGGAACTAGTAGTATCATTCATCCACTTCAAGCATTTAGGTGAACTACCTGTCAAATAATGTCTTGATACCCCTTGGTGGTCACTGTCTCGTTTAAAAAAAAATTGGCCTTATTATAATCCTCCTGCTCAGATGGCCACCACACACCAACCTTTTGTGAGTGTAATATCCTTTCTAATATTGCACAAGGATTTTTTGTGTGCTACATTTAATTATTTGGACTCTTTATGTAACAATAAAAATGAAACTGGCATCATCATCATCAGAGAAAAATAGGTTGTTCGGAACTAGTTACAATCTATTATGCTAATTAATTTATCTGGCTGCATGAAATTTTTTACAACCCGAACTCAATGTGCAAACATCTTTAACCTTTTTGATGGCTCAACCCATAGTATTATCCAAATTCAGTAGGGACTTTCCCAGAAAACCAAAAAACATTTCTTTAACTTCCTTCAGTTTATCTTCTATTAAGCACTATTGGTTTAACAGATTTACGCTACATGTTTGGCAATGCTATTTAATGCGATGAATGGTTCTCTTATTTAGTACATGCATGTTTAGATATTTATTACTGAATAATTCTTGACATGGAAAAATGATTTAGATGCAAGATAATTTTCCAAAATAACCGCACATTCTTTTCAGGAAAAAAACTTATATTACATGCTACACTAATAAGTAAAATTAAATGCAACACGCCATCATATCTTTAAGAGTATAATAATCTATATAATATTGGTGTACACACATCATAGACAACTCTTAAATAAAAAACATTAGTAGTGTGAAGGGCATCATTTTATCTGTATCTCATATTGTGCTCTTCCTTCACAACGAGTTGCCATGTATTGCACTACCTCGAATAAGTAAAGCTTCACTAAAAAGAAGACTATTGTTACTTAATCTCAGTGGGCACCACTATCCGGACGGCACCGTTTCAAGGCTTGTTAGCCTTTCATTGGTTCGTGGGCAGGTATCCTGTCTGCAATACCAGGGTACCTGCCCACCTACCGATGAAAGGCCAACAAGCCTTGAAACGGTCACCAGGGGGGGGAACCTGATATTCACGGAGTTTCTGAGAATTGGTTGGTTTGTTTGTTTGTTATTTGGTTTTTAGGAGCATTAGCAACTAAGACCATATTGCTCCGGGAATATGTGGTGGTCATTTCCTGACCTTTCCGCATCCTCCGTATTTGGTGGTGACGGGCTCGAACCCCGGTCTAATCAAGAAGCATGTGCTATGCACTGCTGCTCCTTCCCACCTGAGAATTGGTAACAACAGTCTTCTCTACTGGAGAAGTGTTGCCTATTCGAGGAATTTATGAGTTTTTCAGTGGTGTGAGTTGAAGAGTTACTGTCCCTTTCATTCTTCTACACCGTTTCTTATCTTCTTCCACTCCTACTATAACTTTACCTCTACTTTTTGTTTTTCTAAGTCTAATAGGGACAAGTGGATAGTACAGTAGTATTATCCCACACATTTACAAACTAGCCTTGAAACAGTGCCATCTGGGTGGTAGTGGTGGTGCCGCCCACTGAGAATAAGTAACAATAGTCTTCTCTTTTAGTGCAATATATGACAACTCGTTGTGAAGGATGAGCACAACATGAAATACAGATAAAATGATGCCCTTCACACTACTAACATTGGTTTTTGTTTAAAAGTTGGCTATGGTGTGTTTACAGCAATATTATATAACTAATAAATATTGTACTGCTTCCGAAGTACTACTACTACTATCATAATAAAACCATCTTCTGCCTGCCGCCTGTCAAAAAATATTACCTAATATACAAAGACAACATTTTTATATAGATAAAATATCACAATCCATTACATACATAAATAAAATTTATTTCCAAAATAACATAAAAAATGCAGATGAACCAAGTACAGTTTCCATAAAGTATATACTAAAAAATATTTAAAATAGTATCCATTTCTTTAAAGAAAGTTTAAAAAAAGAAAGTTCATTATTGTCCTAAAACATCCACACTTAAAGCACTGATGACCTAGATGGCCATCCTCCAGAAAGCTTCAGAGTGGCTACTGCCCTAATCAGCATACAGAAATTGCTTGAACTAAAACAAATAACACATATGGTTCCCTTCTATGCAGCTATCCTCACAACTAGTACAATGGTTATGATCACCAAATTTTTTCTGTGCCATATGATATGCTTGAGGAAAAGGATTGTTGCCCTCAAAGGTTAATTGCATCAGGAAGCACAGTGGAATCTCTAAAGGCAGAAGCATTGGTCCCACAGGAAATAGCTGTTTTTGGTGACTACTGTATAAGAAATGGGAAACATGCTATACAAAAAAGGATAAGTGGAACAGGGCCTGGGTATGTTAATGATGGGCAAAAGTTAATGATGTTGTAGAACTGTTATCTTTTAAGAACATGTTGTTGTACATCACTATTGATATTAAGAATAGGCAATATGTGGATTTACTTAACAAGTACAGGCAGTTCTTGCTTTACAAGTTCCCGGGTTTACGAGTTTTTTTTTCCCAAGTATCAACAAAATCGAAAATATGAACATTAATTGCAAAAAATGAATGTTAAACATTCATAAATACCACATTCCAAACCACATGTGTAGCTATACAATACAGTGTACCCCGCTTTACAATATTAATCAGTTCCAGAGACACCATCGTATTGTTAAAATATCATAATGTGAACCCAATAACACTTTTTTTTTTTTTTTTTCGTTTCAAGATCTCGGAAGTTGAAATTTTTGCTGTATAATTAAGCTATTTATCTCTCTAAAATTTCATTTTTAAGGTCACGAGCATGACCTTAAAAATGACATTTTAGAGAGATAAATAGCTTAGTTAGTCGGTCTCATGTGTAAATAGCAAGGTTTCCCCCCTAGAAAAAAAACTATTTAAAACAATTTATAACTAAACTATTTATCTCTCTAAAATGTCATTTTTAAGGTGACGAGCATGACCTTAAGGTCCTATAAAAGGTCGTGAGCGTGGTTTGTAAATTGTATTAGTTACCAATTCAAATCATTAAAATGCCCTACACTTTCATCATTATCATATGTCCGTTCTAAGAATCAATTTTAAATGCCTTTGTGATATTTTTCTAAAGCACATTTCTGGAGGTCATGACCATAAAACAATTGTCATGACCATAAAACAATAAAAACAATTTGCACTTTCCTGTTTATTCGGCTTTTCTCTTACTGCAAGCAATTATAAACCGGTAGTAAACTCGATCTTCTTGCATTTGTCAAAATACCAATAGCTGGAATTGCGTTGTTTTTTATGTTATTATGGTGAAATGTGTTTCCCCTTTACTTCAATCAGTCTTCAATCGTATAAAAAACAAATAAATTTTCAGAATCTTCTCTTCATTGTGTCTCCATTGGAAGGTATGAAGCAGCCTGGAAAGCAAAGTGTGGGGAACTGCAAGGCCTATTGTGGATATTCATGGGACATGTAAATATATATACTGAGTTAGGGTTTCTACGAGCAAAAAAAATAACACATTTATTTGCTTTTTCTCTAATGGCATAGTAAATAGATTTGATGAATTTGAAGTTTTGATTGTCATCAGATACGGTTACAGGGGTTTTCAAAAACATGGCATCATTCACATATAGTTTTTTTTTTTTATGAAAACCCCAAACACAAGAGGTATTAGAACCTATAGTACTTAGTACTGTGCTTGAGATGGAGGTTGAGAAGACGAAAGAAAATATCTGCTGATATTAGACTTGAACTTCTGTAGACTGTAATTTTCAGGAAATACATATGAAGGAAGGTTTTTTTTGTATGGTGGTGGCATGCATTCAGACTGTTTTGAAAGAGAGAGCGGGAATTATAGAAGCCAATTCAGAAAAACAATGCCCGTTGAAGTATCTGTAGAAAAGGCATGCAGCAGAAACAGAAAATAGAACTTGAAGAGATAACTGAGGAAGAACAAAAGTTGATTCTGTGAGTTTGAAGTTGGACAGTAATTTTTTTTTTTTTTTTAATGAAAACCCCAAACACAAGAGGTATTAGCACATTGCATTCCACACTAACAGAGTTTCTGCACTCTGTCTCATAGACCAAGTGCAGAAACTCTGTTAGAGATCAGTCATCAATTAACCTAACTGCCCTTTTCTGAATGGAATCTAGAAGCCTGAGAGAGATTTTGGGCACCGCCCCAGATGTGGAAACAATATTCAATGGTATGGCAGATTTGCAATTTGTACAGAGTGAACAGCTGTTTGGAAGAAAAGTAACGCCAAGAGCGAAAGAGAAAACCAAATTTTTTAGATGTAGAGGAAGCAATATTTGTAATGTGCTTTTTCCAAGAGAGATTAGAGGCCAGGGTAATCCCCAAAAGAGATGTATCATTTTGCCTATAAATTGGAATGTCACCAAAGATAAACATAGGAGCAGAAGAATCCTTTTTGTGAGATATAAGACAAGACTCAGTTTTAGACGGATTTAAATCAACTAAGTAGTTTTTGCCCCACTTGAGAATTACCTGGAGATCAGCATTTAAGGAATTGGTAGCGGATATTCGAGAAGTTGAAGATGATTGAGCAGGGCAAGGTTTCTCATAATGGAAAGTGGAATGCAATGTGCTATCATCGGCAAAACTATGGATAGGATTTCCAGTCAATGGAAGAAGGTCATTAATGTACAAGAGGAAAAGAGTAGGGGAAAGAACTGAACCTTGGGAGGACACCAGCATTAGTGGAGAAGTTAGAAAACAGAGAGCCACCAGGACAACCAATTACAAAAAACAGTTGGCAAATCATAAGATGGAAGCTTGTTTAGAAGACCTTTATGCCAAACACGATCAAAAGCCTTTTAGATGTCAAGAGCAACTGCTTGTGTTTCACCGAACTTTTCCATTGGATTTGTCCATAAATGGGTAACATAAGCCAGAATATCACCAGTAGGTCGACACTGACAGAATCCATATTGGTGATTGTTGATTAGAAGGAAGGTTTCTAGGTAGTTTAAGAGTTGCGGTTAATTGATTTCTTCATTACTTTAGAAAGAGTATAAGTAATTGCAATGGGATGATAATTGGATGGGAGGGATTTGTCACCTTTTTTTAGGAACTGACTCGATATGAGCAAATTTCCAAACAGAAGGAAAAACACCTTTGGAATAAGAAAGTGAAAAAAAAGGGCAAAGAATAGGAGTAAGTTCAGGAGCACAGGTTTTGAGAATGTGGAGAAATACCATCAGGACCTGGAGCTTTCTTAGCATCAAGATTCATCAAAATCCTTCTGACATCCTTTTGATGGAAGACCACAGGAGGCATTGAATGAAGCACGTTGGGAATGGTGGGAGGTGTGTTACCAAGATCATTAATACATGAGTTGGAAGAAACGTGGGATGCTAGCAGGTCAGCTTTATCCTTGACTGAAGTGACAACAGAACCATTTGGTTTTGACAGAGGTGGGAGCAGAGTGATTTTAATGTTCACAATTCCAGCTGGCTTCCGTTTTCTAGTCACACCGACCCAGCTGGTCGAGATGCTGAGGCTTTTCCAATTACAGTCAGTCCTCATATAACACGTGTTTATACTACACGAATTCGATCTTACACGATTTATAAATAGGGGAACAATATCTTATATAACACGAACCGAATTTGCTTATGCACGATTCGCCTTTATGTTTACAAGAAATGGCAGACGAACGCAGAACCACCCCAACCGAATGCAACACGATAGGAATGAAGAGAAGATTCTGAACATATATTTATGTTTTTTATATCAGTGGAGGGGAATCACATTTCACCATAATAACGTAAAAATCAACACAATTCCAGCTATCAGTATAATCGCAAATGCAATTAGATGAAGTTTACTACCAATTTATAACAGATTCCACTAGCAGGAATGCAACTGGAAATTGTTTTTATTGTTTTATGGTAGTAACTCCCAGAAATGTGCTTTAGTATAATGTGAGGTGTTAATAGTGTATCTCTGCCTTTACGGTATTGTTTATTCAGTTGCTACACGCACGCAGCTTTGTTTATGTGTATCAAGCGTGTTTCCTCGTTTTGTAATTGTGCTTTATTCCCTAAAAATGAGTAAAATACTTAAAAGGTGTGAAAAGGAAGCGTCCTGGTGAAGACACTGCAGATTCAGAGAGAAAAAGAAAAGCAATATCGATAAACAAAGGCGGACTCGGTCAAAAATTCTTACCCGGAAATATTTATAGTGGTCTCATACTATGGTTTATGGCCAAAATCACACCGGCCCCTGGCCCACCAGGGTTCCCCCCAGTAAGGCTTATGGCCAGTCTGTCTCTGTCGATAGAGAAAAAATATGAAATTGTGAAACGCTTTGAGCGAAATGAAAGACCATGTGATATTGTACGTGCCACAGACCTAAATGAGGCAACGCCGAGAATTACAAAGAATGCAGAGAGAAAATAAAAACAACTTTCATAGCAGGAACAACTCAAAGTGTATTTAAAATCCATTAGATTAAGACACAAATAATTGGAAAAGATGGAACGACTGCCATCTGTTTGGATAGAAAATCAAACAAAAAACAAGTTTGCTTATGATAGAAGTATAAATATTTACGTATTTTATTATGATTATTTATTCTGTTTGGTAATGTTTTGTTTAAAAAATGTGTGTCCAATCTTGGGTGGTCGGCACCTAACCCTATTTTTCCATAGGGCCTGTTGTTTATATTGCACGATTTTGCATTGCACGAGGGTTTCTAGGAACACAACTATCTTGCTATACAAGGACTGACTGTACTGGAAAAAAGTTGCGGCCAATAGCTTTGGCAAGAGACCAGCATGCTCAGATACCATTAGGGCAAGAAGAAAGTTTTCTACTCTAAGACTGTTCAAAATCTAGTTCGTACTGATTAACAACTGCTTTACAATTGTTGCGAGCTTTGGTGTCAGCAGAAAATGAAACTGAAAAATTGTAAACAAGCCAATTACAATATGCAACGTTCTTCTCTTGAACAGCCTTAGCACATTTATTGGAAAATCAAGGTTTAGATAAAGGATGAGATTTTAAAGTGGAGTGTGGAATAAAGGATTCCATTCCTACAAGAATAATGTCACTGACGTGATCTAAGCAAACGTTGACATCAGAAGTTTTGAAGCAGTAATCCAATCAAGGAAAAGAAGAAAAGAATTCTTGCAGGTCATCCCATTTTGCATTCTTGTAATGCCAAACAACATGAGGTTGGGAATAGCCATGAGATAAAGGCTCCATTGGAGAAGAGACAATCACAACTTGGATCTGAGGTGCCTAAAGGACCACTCAGTTCGACCTTTTACTTAGAGGGGTTGTTTGTGAGAAAAAAATCGAGCGTGTTGGCTGTATGGTTAAGATTGTCCGGTATTCTTGTAGGTAAATGAACAATATGTGCAAGGTCATTAGTAATTGGAAAAGCCTCAGCATCTCGACCAGCTGGGTCGGTGTGAGTAGAAAACGGAAGCCAGCTGGAATTGTGAACATTAAAATCACGAAGGAAAATTACCTCACTGTTAGGAAAGTTGGGCTGGAGAAAGTCAAGTTGCAAAGAGCTCCAAGTGATTAGTGTTTGGTTTTTTTTTTTTTTTTTTTTGGCACAAGAGCTACTTTGGCCATATTGTGCCAAGTGATTAGTGGAGTTGGGAGAACGGTAGAAACAACAGATTAATTTGACAGAATGAGGTAGAGAGATTTTAAACCAGAGAAGATCGAAAAGAGGAGATTCCAAATTACCAAGTCTCTGACAGGGAATATCGGAATGGACATATGCACAAGTACCACCTTTGAGGCGAAAGGAATCATACAGCGAATAATTTGGGCAACTGAGGTGGGCAGTAGTTGAATCAACCGATAACTGAGATTCTGTCCGAAAAAGTACATGGGGTTTGGCAGACTGCAAGTGGAAATGGACATCGTTGATATTAGAATTGAGACCATGTATATTTGTGAAATGAACTAGGAAGTGTTTGGGAGGTTTAGATCTTTTCGCTGATAAGCTTACTCTATTAGTTTGACAATTAATGGTGTATTCAATAGTAAGAAAAAGTGGGGGACATGCTGTATGAAATGAAATTTTAGGATATGGTGTACACATGGTAAGAATATACCCAGATCCTTGACATAACGTGGCCTCGACAATGCCACCCGCATATACACTACTCAGACTCCCTCTAGTCACTACCTGGCAGAGTAGAGGTAGCAAGATTATACACTAGCTGATCCGGAAGCCTACTAAAGAGTTATCAATAGGTTCGGCTAACTAGTGGCTGGCCTGCGAACACTGTTTTAGAGCTGTACCCTCGAAACGTAAGGAAGATTGGATCTTGCCATGATGTTCATCATAACCTCAAAAGTCATCAGCCATACCCTAAAAGTTAATACTGCATGATGGAAGAGATGGGGAGGGGTTGAAGTCTAAAAGCTGAGAGAGAGAGAGAGCTTTAGACTTGCATTTGAAGAAGCAGGATACCTTAAGTGAGAGGGATAATAGTTTGTCAGAAATTCAACATATAAGTGTTTAATCAAAACTCTTTAAATTTGTTCACAGCCATACATTTTGTATCTATGAGAGAGAGAATGCCATCTTCTTTTCCATAAATTTTGCACTCTATTTTTATATCAGCTAATCCTCTATAGTTAGAAAGTCCTCTTGATAAGTTAAGGGAAGACACTGTAACTAACTTCTAATCTTGCAAGCTGTGTTACTTTAATAATGTCTCAAATTGTTGTTTCTGCCATCTATTAGAAATTCTCCAGAATGTAACTTGACCATTTTGGAAAGCTTCTTGTGGCTTACAGACTTTTCTCTATTAGAAAGGGGTATACCCTATTGCACAATCTGGCCTTAAATTTTGCAAATTATGGTGTCTGGAGACTAGGCACCTGCAAGGTGATCTGATTGAGGTGTATAAAGCCTTGAATGGTTTGAGCATGCTCAATGCTGATGGGATTCTTCCTCTTGCTCAGAATTAATTGCCTGAGAGGGCATAAATTCAAATTGAGGAAAGACTGTTGTAGGATAGATGTGCGGAAGTTTGCCTTTAGCCAGTGGGTGGTTGATTGCTGGAACAAACTTCCATCTGTTGTTGTAGAAGTCGATAGCTTAAAGAGATTCAAGGCAGAACTAGACAAACATTTGGAACGAATGGATGGGTGAAATGAAAAAGGGGTGTGTGTGTGTGTTTTTTTTTTTTTTTTTTTTGGCCGATGCTATATAAGCTTGCTTTCTTGCATCATGTGCCCATGCTAATGCTAACCTGCCATGGGCTGCATTACTAGAAAATATGGTATTGATGACTCTGAGGGACTTTGTCACCCATATGTCATAAAAACCAAACCAAACTGTGAGGGAATAACTTTCATTCTCTTAGCCTCAGACAGTATTGTCACTATCTGTTGATTGTCAGAGCCATTCGGCTCTATTCTGCAACAAGTAATTTAATCTATTGGAACTCCTTTGGCTCTGGGTGATTTTTTTTTTTTTTTTTTTTTTTTTTTTTCTTCACCCTGGTTACTAATCCCACCATGGGGGGGGGATTAGTAACCAGGATTAATTATTGTTGAGCAATTATTCACTGGTTACCACCCTTGTCTCTCAGGTTCTCCAAAACTTCCTTTTCTATGCTCAGTGTTTTAGCTCATTTTAACTTTTTGTTTTAAGTCCATCATATAATTTTATTAAATTTTTAGTTCACACTATGCACTCAGAAGTATAGACACTGGGAAAGGGAATGTTGTGATATGACTGTGGCCAGAAGAGTATAAATCTATCTGGACTTGCTTGAAAAATGCAAGAAGAAATTTTGGATTTTCTGAGGATAATTAATTGCTAAATGAACAAAGGTCAAGTGGGATTTAAGTTTTTTTGTAAGTTTCAAACATTGCTACAAAGTCCTAGCAGATTCATCAAAAAAGGGAAAGATGTATTTTTCATACACCATTTAGCTTTTTTTTTGGAATAAAGGCTAGAAATACTATTAACCTGTTTAATAGTAAAAAATATTAAAGTATAGCACTTTGTAATGCTATCCGTTACTTTAATATTATAAAGGATATACAAGTACAATAAACCCTTGCTAATCTGGAGTAATTGGGGGTGGGAGGTCATCTGGATTAAGTGATAATCCTGATTAGTGAAGCAAAAGATAGCCCTAAAAGACAAAAAAAACTTAGAACACAAATAAATGGAAAATTTAATGTAGATTGCTGATGAAAATAAATTTAAAAAAAATCATTGTAGAGCCTTTATTTAAAAACTATAAAAAAGACTATACATTTATCCATCGATATATAGATAAATATATTGTGTTTTTATACATTTATCAGGTGGTGCTGACGTCGCACGCCAATGCCACTTGATCGTTCTGTGAACAGGAATACCACTTAAATACAGTTTCTTCCAGCAACATTTCTTTTCGCTTTTTTAATGTGTGTCTATTTGATAGACTGCTTTTATCACTCCCCACATTGAATTTTAAAGGAAATCTCTTTATAGATTCTTTTTGTTTATTAATATCTGACACAGCCTTGTGGGCAATACCAAATTCTTCGGCAATTTTTTTTTTCCCAGTAACACCACTTTCAAGTTGATCTGTCACTTTGAGCTTGTTAATAATAGTTAAGTAAAATGTTTTCTTTTTATTTCACTTCTTAATTCTTTAGAACTCATAATTATATAAAATATGTTAACTTATATAGATATGTATATACGTATAAAGAAGTATGCAAATGAAGTGATATAAGCAATAACATCCATCCGACTCAGAGTCAACAACAATACTGATCAACACACAAAACAATGTAATATATGCACGCTCTCTCTCTCTCTCTCTCTCTCTCTCTACAGTCAATCAGCGCATAGTAAGAGTTAGTCGCCTTCCTAAATCCCGTGCTTATTCAATGTATTCAACTGCGAACAGAATTTTTCATATTTCAAGGGCACCTCCGTAGCCAGGTGGGAAGGAGCAGCAGTGCGTAGCACACGCTTCTTGATTAGACCGGGGTTCGAGCCCATCACCACCAAATATGGAGGATGCAGAAAGGTCAGGGAATGACCACCACATATCCTGGAGCAACATGGCCTTAGTTGCTAATGCTCCTAAAAACCAAATAACAACAAATAACAATCATATTTCGATCCGGATTAACTGTAACTGGATTAGCGAGGGCTTACTGTAATTAATGCTTTAGTAATTGATACTCACAATGATAGCACATTTTTGTATGAGAAAAAAAAAGGTTATGTAGTGAGCATGTAGCACATTTTATACACCAACAATCATTAATATGATATGATATTATATGACATTTCCTAAAGTTTGAGACCCTCTAACAAAACAATAGGTAGGAGACAAATAATCCAGGCTATATAAAGATGACTATTGATCCAGTACAGAAAAAATATTGCCACTCCTCATACAATTCTTTCTGACATTATTGTCAGAGGTGCTAGTCTAGTCTAACAAAAAAAACTCAAAATACAAAGTGAACTCATATCTCTTCTTATTTGTACAAACTGGATATAAATAGGAAAAGGTATGAGATCAAATAGCCTGGATTATTTGGTGTTCCCACCTGTGGTTTTGGCATTAGCATTAGTAGAGGCATATGATGCAAGAAAGCAAGCTCATTCAGCATCAACCAAAAAAAAAAAAAAAAAAAACACACACCACTCCCATTTCACCCCTCCGTTCGTTCGAAATACCTGTCCAGTTGAGCCTTAAATTTGTTTAGGCTATCAACTTCAACAAGTGATGGAAGTCGGTTCCACCAACCAACCACCCGCTGGCCAAAGGCAAATTTCCACACATCTATCCGACATCCGTCCTTCCTCAATTTGAATTTATGCCCTCTGAGGTGATTATTCTTCATCTTGTATTCAACATCAGGTTTCACCTGATGTTGAATACAAGATGAAGAATCCCATTGGCATTGAGCATGCTCAAACCATTCAAAGCCTTATACACCTCTATCAGATCACCTCACCGGTGCCTAGTCTCCAGACTCTGTAATTTGCAAAACTTAAGCCTTTCTTCGTAAGAGCAACCCTTTATTCCATTCACTAATCTTGTTGCCCTTCTCTGTACCCGTTCCAGCAGCTCTACATCCTTCTTGAAATGAGGCCTCCAGACCTGTATACAGTACTCAAGATGTGGCCTAACCATTGCCTTATACAAGGGAATAATCACCTCCTTATCCCTGCTAGAAAAATTCCTGTATATCATTGACAAGTTAGTGTTAGTGGATCCCAAATCTTAGGAAACATCCAACACATATTGATGGTCTGAATACTGTTTGTGAGGCAGCAGCACTTTTGCTGACACATCACAAACATTATTATTGTGCATTCTTTCAGCTGCAGTCTTTGTACACAAATTTATCTTTTTGATTTAAATATATTTTTTTAAAGTAACGTCCTATTCAAAAAAAAATTTGATGAGGGAGTACATGGTGTATTTTGTACACTAACAAATATACTATCCTCCAAAATTGTCTTGACACATCAATTTCATGCTCATGCTGATACTGATTGCCATTCATTTCACTAATGTGTTAACTCCCCTTTGGCTGCTATTATGCACTCCACCTTCTTGGATAGGCTCTCTACCAACAACTACACACTACAGAAAGAAAATATAGTCTTCCATTTCTTCTGCAGAACAGTAGGAAGATGTTGGTGTTCCCTCTCACCTGAAGTTCCATTCATATCCATGAACCAATTCTCAAACAGCAAAGTTGTTATAGCATGGAGCATTATGAGGTAAAAACAAACATGGGTCTGTACCAAAGAACTGTCATATTGTAGGGAGCACAGACACTATCCATGGTTCCTAGCACAGCCACCAAAGGTGGTCCTAGACCGTATCATGAGAACACTGGCACATCACAGCCCCACTGCCTCTGAACTTCACTGTTGACATAATGCACTCTGGCAGCTGATTTTTTTCTAGACATCCTCTGCATCCCCACCTGTACATCTGATTATAATATGGTGTGGCAGGGTTCATTGCTCCACAGAATTGTTCCTCTAGAGACAAATTATGGCATTTGTTGCACCATGCAAGGCAAGACCACTAATTGCAGCTGATGTTTAGTTTATGTGCTTCCACTCCCAATAAAACCAAAGCTGTGGTTGGTTGATTAATCTGGAGTTTTATGGCACATTGGCAGCTGTGGCCATGTACCATAAAGCTCAAGTATCTGAAGTATAAGAATAAAAAAAGAAATAAAAGAAAAAAAAAAAAAAAAAAGAAAAGAAACTGAAGGCCACTAGACACCGAAGATCTGTTGAATAGATTATTTTATAGTTTTTTTATTATGTTATATGTTTTTATGTCTTAAATATTGTGAGACAGGTTTATGATTAGCAGGAAAGCAAAAACATCTGATATACTATCCCTGTCACCTAATAGCACTTTTAAGTGTAATTTCAAAATATAAGAGCAATGAAGCTCAATCCTTCCTACTTAAGTTACTATTTGAAAAGTATAAAAAATTGCTCATACCTTTTGATAAGAAATTCCTACTGCCCGATGCTCACATCAAATTAATCTGATTAATACATTATATTATATATAAAAAGGGGGTAAGTATATAACGCGATTATGCTTTTTAAAAATATAGTTAACAGATACAGGGTTGTTAAAAACTAACCTTGTATTCAATTTCCGTTATTTACTTACTGCCAGAAGGGAAGAGCAAACTGCAGCCGATGTACAAAATATCTCAAAATATTTTTTGACTAAACTTCTTAATAATGGACTAAGTTATTTTGGTATGATCCATGCTCACAAGACGTAAAGTGACTAACTTAACAATATCCACGCTCTTATAAACCAAGATTCAATTAAAATTAGCACTCCGTGGCAAGATTATTTTGTTAACCAATGTAAACAGTGCTATTTACACATGTGCGTTAAGGTCCATGAGTCTGAAATAGTGTATAGTCTACGTACATTTATAGAATTAGGGTTTAACTTCATTTTGAGTGTTTTGGCTATTAAGAGCTTTGTACATCATGTTGTATATTAATTACTCTTGCCTCATTAAAAAGAAAAACATGGTTCTCGTGGATGGCGTGAAAGGAAAGTTCAGACACACCTGTCCTCTTTGCCCTCACCAATGCCTGGTGTTGTTGAATATGCATCGATAGATAATTTTGGGTAGAACCAATGTAAAAAGAGTTACATTCTCCACATGCAATGTTATAGACTATGTTGGTATGTTCCATACTATCAGTTGTAGTTGTCTTCCTCATTTTCAATACTGTGTTAAGTTTACTTATGGGCTGTGCAACAATTTTAAATTCTGTGTTTTTAAAAATATTAATAAATTGTTTATACCACTGTTGTACATCAGCAACTTTAATAAAGTATTTTTGTGTAGTGTTCTTACTAAATGAAACCGATTCTAAGTTTTGTTTCACCTGATGTTGAATACTCTCAATTATACCTAATGCATATCCCCTGTTCAAAAATCTTGTAGAGCATTCCCTAAGTTCATCATTAAGAGATTCCTGTGTCGAACTACATCTGTATGCATTATAAAATTGATTGAAAATGATATTTCTTTTATAAGTAAAAGGGTGCTAACTCGAATAATGTAAAAATTTTCCTGTGTTTGTTGGTTTGCTGTATATTTTAAAATGTATGTTATCATTGACTCTTGTTAACGTAAAGTTAACAAGAAAATTTATAGATTTCTCTCCCAGTTTCCCCTCCTCTAAAGTAAATTTTAGTCTCGTATGAATTTTGTTTAAAGACCCCATAAGATTAATTACAATATCTTTATGAGAAATAACCAGGATATTATCTAGGTACCTACCATAAAATGTTAAACTGGGAATATACGGATTTAAATATACTAGTTCAATCTTGCTAAGGTAAATTTCCATGATAAGGCCACTCAAGCTAAGTCCCATCGGAAGTCCAAAAATTTGTCTTTAGATGTTCGATTGAAAATAAATGTAATTGGCTTGAATGAGGAATCTGATTAAATGAAATATTTCTCTTTTTGGTAACTTGGTTTTATTCAACATTATGAAATCACTATTAATCAAATCCCATAATGTATCAAGTGAATAATTAATATCTACATCAGTATATAACAAGACATCTAGGGAAAACAATTTATCATCATTATCTAATTTTTTTAATTTTTAATTTATTAAAAAGTCAATCTGAATTTTTATACTGAATTTTAATATAAGATGTAAAGGTTTTATAATGTCATAAATATGATGTGAGGGATGAAAAGGCCGAATTTTTGTAGGAGACGATAAGTTTAATTGGTTAATCCATTTTATGCAACTTAATTTGTCCAAACAGGGTAGGTACATTATTGGTTCTTGCTTTTAGATTCTTTAGTGTTGCCATTTTAATATAATCTTTCTTCCTGTATTCAGTTAGAGCAGCGATTCCCAACCTTTTTGACCTGCGGAGCCCTTTTTAGAATCAATTTCTATGGAGGAGAGCCCCTTAGGCTTACCCTATGTTTTCAAGCTAATGGTATTTAAGAGTAGTGTTATGGGGGGGGGAATAGATAATAAGGGAGTGTAAAGTAAAGAGATATTTAAACAATTGTACAATGTCCATGCAATAAAATTATATTTTACAGTAAGCCTAAATTAAGACATTAACATAAAATAATGTATAAATATTTAATGAGACACCTGTGGTTGTATTTTTTTGCACAGTGTTCTTATTTCAGGTTCAATTGATGTTAATTGCAGGAGAATGTCTGGTTCTGCATTTAAGCGACTTCTGTATTTTGTTTTGGTATGCATATAGGTAGAAAATCACAGAGATATGTAGTTGAGAAAGGCAGCAATACTAATTTTGCTTTCTCAGACAAGATTTGAATTCATCTTGCAAATGCAACCAAAACTCTTTTAGACTTTGATTCTGAAACATCGTCAGATCCGTCATATACTACAATAATTTTGAAGCTAATGGCAGCAAAATGACTGAATGTCGTCTGCTAGAGAATGCGCAAAATTCAACTTGGCAAATTTTTATTCAGAATGTGATTTCTAGTTTTCTAATTTATGTTTCCAATTCTTTAATTTCATTCAATTTCTAGCTATTTTATTTTCCTGGGGCGGCCACGTAGCACAGGTTGGGAACCACTGAGTTAGGGTATCATTGTACTGTTTTATCAAATTGTTGAACGTATTTCTATTTTCCAGTTGATTGATAGGTCGAGTTATCGGATATGATATTATTTAATTTCTCTATATAATCCTTCTTGTTTAAGACGACCACATTAAAAAGGGGTGAGAATATATCCACGTTATGTACTTACCCCTTTTTTATATAATATAATGTATTAATTGGATTAATTTGATGCAAGCGTTGGGCAGTAAGAATTTCTTATCAAAAGGTATAAGCAGTTCTTTATATTTTTCAAATTTTAAGTGTAATATATTCATATATTGTATAGAGTTTCTAAAAACTTGCTGATGTTCTCTTTCTCAAAATGTTGCTACTCTAACAGAATGTTTGATAGTTTGAATGGACTCACAGTTTTGGCATTGGATGCATCCTCTGCTCAGAGTAAATAAGAGCAAGTAATAAATGAATGTCCTGTATGTAACTTAGCTAGTACTACCTATTTGCATCTTTCATAATTCCAAGCTTCTATTTTCCATGATTCTATTTTCAATTTTACTAGATACAGTTTGTTCCCAGTCTTCTCTTGCTAATTCACTAGCACAGCTTGCCCCTATTCAACACTCTACCCTCAGGATTGCCGTAGGCACTTTTAGAACATCACCAGTACAAAGTCTTTATATTGAAGCCCATGCACCGCCTCTCAGCCTCAGAAGAAAGATGTTACTTCTGAACTGTGCAGCCAAAATTCAGTCTACCTACTCACCCCATTAGTCCAATACTTAATGATCCACAGTTCACAATGTTCTATAGAAATAAACGTAAACCAGCTCAGCCTACTGGCATTAGATTGCAGACATTAACACACACTTGGAATATTCATATTGACAGCCCTCCTAGATTCAAATTCAGATCCTCCTTGGTTCTGATCCAACAGTTCAGATCGTCCTTGGTCTTCTATTAAGCCAACATGTGACAGCTATTTCCTAAACTAGGGAAAAAATTTGCTTTCAGATACCAATATACAGCAACTCAACTCCATACTGTTCACACTCTGAATTACCCCCATTTTACAAAAGTATACACTGATGGATCAAAGTCTGAGAGTGGAGTCAGTGCTGCAGCTGGCTTTCCCTATAACACCATCTCTGTTTCACTTCTCGTTGAATGCAGCAATTATACAGCTGAATTATGTGCCATCAAGCTTGCCTTAGAAAATATTCTTGATTTGTCCATCCAAAAAAAAGTAATATATATACAGACTGGCAGTGTGTACTTTTAGCCTTGCAAAATTCCTCCTCACCAATGCATCCTTTAATAAAAACCATAAAAACTGAGCTGAAGCATATCCATGATGACCAGCAAGTAGTCATCTTTTGCTGGATTTCAGGAAACTCTGGGATATCAGGGAATGAAAAAGCAGATTATGCAGCCAAGCATTCACCCAACGTAACATCGCAAGATTACTATGTTCCATATATTGACTACAGATCCTATACACCCCCAGGGGCTCACATCTGGTGAGTATGGGCTTGGCACACCCAGGGTCCTGAGCTGGATATCACCATTCTTATCTTTCTTCGTGATTCCCTTCTACTTTTCTCTCTCTCTCTCTCTGGGTAAATTCAGAAATTTTTTTTTTTGCCTGGTGCAGCATAAGCCCCAGGCTTCCTTGTACCATATGGCTAATAATAATAATAATAATAATATAAGAAATATATGTATGGAACAATGGACACTTCTATGACAAGCTCAACCACGTAATAAGCTCCTTCAAATAAAACCTGAACCACGGTAATGGGCTTACAGCTTCCATGTAAACAGAAAGGAAGAAGTCATCCTATCCAGAGTATGAATCGGTCATAATCAGCTCACCCATCTTGACCTTCTTGCAGGAAACGATCCTCCGAAGTGTATGCACCGCAACTCCCTTCTCACAATCAAGCACATTCTCGCTGATTGTATGCTATACACTCATGCCCAGAAAGCCTTCTTCAGTATCCTACGAAATCTTGAAGAATCTTTAACACTTTGTCATATCATAGGCAATGATGCAAACCTCCCAGAATTTTTCTGCTTCCTAAAACAGATATGGCTATATGATCATCTCTGACTGTTCTTAGTCACCATATCTGACCTCCACCTCATTGATAGATGCAATATGGCCCTGGTAGCCCTTGTGCCAGAAATACCAATACCTCAAATTTCTAATAAATTAAATTAGATTTGTAATCCATTTGATAAATATGTGTCATTGGTTGATGACTTAACTATGGATGAAAAAGAAAATCTTATTTATATTTCAACTGATTTTGGACTGCAAATGTTATTCAAGAATAAAATCTTTTACCTTACCATTGTTAGTTAAACATAATTTTACCTTAATAAACTGTGTTGTGTAGCCTTCAGAATTTGTATCTAAAGGTTCCTGTATTGCACTTTTCATTATAGCCTCCATAATTTTCCCTACCAGTGAAGTCAGCCAGTCCAGTACGTAGTTAGCCACTTCATTCTTAGAAACTTCTTTATATATTGGTAATATATTGTAATATTGATAATAACTGGGCTGCTTTCTACCTAGAGGAATCTCATCCAAGTCCAGTGATGCACTCGTAATTAAACAGAATGGTACAATGCACTCTCTTGCCACCTCCTTCAAGATGACTTGGAATGTGCCATCATCTGCAGAAACCTTACTTGCCTTTAGGCTCAAAGGTTTTCCTAAACAACCATGGGAATTTCATTGTCACTAATTTCATACTGCTCAGCTTCACTCACACAGATGCTTCTCACTGTGATGGCCTTTTTTCTGTCAAGATCAATGCTTTACAGAGAAAAGGTTCAGTTCAAAAAAGATAACTCATCCAGTTCAAATCTAAGACTTTTCCATGCCCATTAAGAAAGTGTCCAATTTGATTCATTTTCATCTTTTTTATATTTACATACATGAAAAGCTCCATGTTACCATTCTCTGCTCCCTTAGACAGTGATGTCTCATATTCAACCTTTGCCAACCTCAGTTTTTCTGATACCATTACAGATCAACTTGAAGAACATTTAATTGTTTTGTAACTGTTCCATATCATTATTTTCTGATCTATTATGAACTGTTCCATACCATTGTTTTCTGATCTAGCCAACTCTGTATTCATCTAAATCAAAAAGTATGTCTAATTCTAACAGGGAGCTAAGTGATTTTTTGATAACTGAAAAGAAAGTGGAAGAGAAATTGTTGAAACTAAATGTAAATAAAATGCCTGAGATGGATGGGATCTATTCAATTATATTAAGTGAGGCAACAGAAGAGATCAGTAAACCTTTAGCCATAATTATGAATGTGTCCTTTCATTCAAGAGTGGTCTCTGTCAACTGGAGAAGTGTGAATATCTTCCCAATTCATGAAGAAAAGAACAAAGTGTGCAGTGAGTAATTACAGACCTTTAGCTTGACTTTGTTCCAGAAAAAATAATGGAATCACTGGTTTAAAAAGTAATATGGGATCACCTCTTTAGGAATGTTTATTTATACTGCTGTATAGCAGGGATTTGTTAAGGAACAATCTTGTCTGATCAATCTGATTGGATACAAGGACACAGTAATAAAGAAACTTGATGCAAAAAAACAAAAAAAAAAACGAGAGGTATTAGAACAAATAGCACTTGGTGGTACCGTGCATGGATTGAATGTTGAAAAGATGAAAGTTATTATTATTATTGTTATTTGGTTTTTTTTTAGGAGCATTAGCAACTAAGACCATATTGCTCCGGGATATGCGGTGGTCATTCCCTGACCTTTCCGCATCCGCCGTATTTGGTGGTGACGGGCTCGAACCCCAGTCTAATCAAGAAGTGTGCTGCTCCTTCCCACCTGGCTACAGAGGCACAAAAGATGAAAGAAGATACTTGTTGACATTAGACTTGAACTTCTGTAGATTGGAATTTTCAGGAAATATGTATGAAGGAAGGTTGTTCCAGAAAACGGAAGTTGAATGAATAAATGAAGGAAAAAAAAGTTGGTTCTGTGAGTTTGAAGTTGAACAATAAAAGGATGTTGAGTAGCAATGGCAAATGGTTGGAATGCTTTGAAAGAGAGAGCAGGAATTATAGAAACCAATTCAGAAGAACAATGCTCATGGAAGTATCTATAGAAAAGGCATGCAGCAGAAACAGAATGTCTATGAGATAGAGAATGGAGGGATTCTGTTAGAGATGAGTCATTAATTAATCTAACTGCCCTCTTCTGAATAGAATCAAGAAGCCTGAGAGAGGTTTTCAGGGCACTGCCCCAGATGCGGGAACAATATTCCATGGTAGGGCAGATTTGCGATTTTTACAAGTGAACAGCTGTTTGGAAGAAAAGTAACTCCGAGAGTGAAAGAGAAAACCCAGTTTTTTAGATGCAGAGGAAGCAATATTTGTAATGTGCTTATGCCAAGAGAGATTAGAAGTTAGGGTAATCTCCAGTAGAGATATGATCTTGCTTAGAAATCAGAGTGTCAAAAGATAAGCATAGGAGTATAAGAATTCTTTTTAGTAATATTAGTAATAGTATTCACCATTTAGTGCAAGAAAGCTACAGGCTTTTGCTGCACTAGCAAAAAAAAAGAAAAAAACCAAGTAGATAAGAAATATAAATTATGTTTCCCTCCTCACACAGGTCGACCTTTGAATTTATTCAAACTGTCAACCTCAACTACCCTCAAGGGCAACTTGTTCCAGCAATCAACAACTCGTTGACTTCCTACAGTCTAATATAAACTAAATCTCAATCCCTGTAATTTGAATTTATGATGCTAGTTCTGGAATTTTTTATAACAGTGAGAATTTCACCTTCATTCATTTTACTATTCCCTCTCAGAGCCTTATAAACTTCAATCGGTCACCTCTGAGGTCCCTAGTTGCCAAGCTCTGTATCCCACATAATCTGTCTTACCTTATACTGTCATCCCTTTTGCTGATCTCATCAGTCTTCTCTTGCTAATGGGTCCTGTCTTTGGACCCTTTCAAGAAGTCCAATGTCTTTTTTAAAATGAGGTCTCCATACTTGAACACAGTATTCCGAATGTGGTCTTATAATTGCCTTATACAGTGGGGTTATGACCTCCCTATCTCTACAGGATAATGTTCGATAAATCATCAATAGAACACCAGTCTTTCTTGGCTACCTGTTTACACTGTTCAGAAAACTTCATAACTGCCTGTATTGTAACTCCCAGATTTATTTCTTTCTCCACTGTTTTTAATTAAACCCCATCAAGTGTATAATTTATTTTAGGGTTGCTGTTCCCCAAGTGTAAAACCTTGCATTTAGCAGCATTGAAACATAGCACATCTCTGACCATCTTTGAAGTCTGTTCACTTGAAGAGTGCTGCTTAGCACTGATCATTAATGACTCTGCTAATCTCCAAATTTTGACATCACACCTTCTATCCCTTTATCAATGTCATTTATGAAAATGAGAAACAACAGTGAACCAATCCTTGAGGGACCCCACTCCTGACTTTCACCAATCTGAAGAAGATCCATTAACTACAACCTTATGCCATCTTCCCTGCAGCCCCCAGCATCCATCTTAGAAGTTTACCAGTAACTCCAACCTATTCAAGTCGAAATTGTTCCAGCTCATGAGTGACTTTGTCAAAATATATATAAGTTATATAAACAGAATTTACCCTTAACAAAGCCGTTTTATATTTCCTTCAGAATGCCATATCTACCTAAATGTCCCTCAATTACACTCTTAATCATTGTCTCAAATATTTTTCTTACCACTGAAGTCAGACTAACCAGTCTGTAGTTACCAACTTCACTCTTAGAACCTTTTATGTATTAGCAATACATTAGCACTTCCAAAGGAATCTTCCCTGAATCCAGAGATGCCCTCGTAATTAACCTCAATGGTTCAGTACACTCCCTTGTGCTCTCCCCTGAAACTACTGGATATAAGTCATCAACTCCAGGAGCCTTACTTGCCTTTACGCTGAAAAGTTTTTCTATTAAACAATCATTTGTAATTATGGCTAATTTCATATGACTCAGCCTCAAGTGCACAGCCTCTTCTCAGCATGAGGGGGCTTTCATTAGTAAAACCCAATGCAAAGTGCCTATTCCATTCATCTGCAACATCAGCTGGGTTATCTAAGACTCTCTCACACCCAGTGCACAAGGGTCTGATCTGATTACCTGAAATATTCCTTGCTCTCTTAGCCAATGCTTTCTTAAGAATGCTTGCTCTCTTAGCCAATGTTTTACTGTTACAGATCATCTTGTACACATTGTAAAAGATGATCTGCTATCTTTTCTGATCTATTTCACCAGTCAGCTCCACAGTCATCCATTTCAGCATTCTCTTCCTGCAATATTTTCCTAAAGTTATGTATGTGTTCGTGGCTTCTGTGATTTTTTCTTTAAAAGTATTGCATAATTCAAATGTATTCACCACCCCCACAATCTGCCCAATTCACAGATGCCATATAGCATCTTAAACTGTCAAAGTCCCCTCTTCTGAAATTAAAACCTATGCCTTTAACTTTAATTACTGCAACATCTTTCTTCACAATTGCATGATCATGATCACTTCCTGGCAGTGGTTCCTGTATTTTAAGTCCTGTGATGTCATCTGATTTGTTACTAATGATGAGGTCAAGAATATTCCACCCCTAGTACTGAAGGGTTTTTGCTTTCATAAAGGTGACTACAGTGGGACCAACTGATGATGTTACAATAGCAAATTATAAATGGGAAGCATTCAAAGAATTCATCTTGGAAGCTACTAGTCTTTTCATACCAACTAAGAAATATTGTTCAAGGTTTAGGCCTAAATGGGTGACAGAGAAGAAAAATGTATGGGGTACATATAAATTAACAGGTGACAGTGAAGCTATGGTAGATATCAGCTGGTCTGTAATCAAGTCAAAAAAGAAGGTTAAGCAGGCAAAGGCAGATTGAGAAATTTTTAGCAAAGGATATAAAAAAAAAAAAAAGCAAAGAATTCTTTACTTATGTAAATTCTAGAAGGAAGGGGGGATGAATCAGATTGGTCCACTGGATATTGATGGTTCAACTGTTGATGATCCTGCTCAGGTAGCTAACAAACTGAATGAGTATTTTGCATCTACATTTACTCGTGAGAAGTACTGGGGAGGGGAATGCCAGAGGCGTATTGGACTCTGGCAGTGAGCTAAATAATTTTGTAATAACTCAGAGCTAAGTGGAGGAGAAATTGTTGAAGATAAACATAAGGAAGACACCTAGGGTGGACGGGTTCTATTCAGTTATATTAAAGGAGGCAGCAAAGGAAGTAAACAAAACCCTTATCTATAATTATGAGCTTCCTTGGACTCAGGGGAAGTATCCATGGACTGGGGATGTGTAAATGTGGCCCCAGTACATAAAGGAGAATCAAAGAGTGACACAAGTAATTACAGACCTGCTAGTTTAACTTTATTCTGGAGAAAATTATGGAGGTACTGGTTAAAGAAGCACTGAGGATCATCTAGACAAGACTTTAGTAATAGTTCAGACACAGCCTGGACTTGTCAAGAGAAAGTCTTGTCTGACCAGTTTGATTGGATACTATGATGTGGTGACAAAGGAATGTATGCAAAGAATAATTTTGATATCATATACAGTAGGCTCTCAATTTTCCAGGATAGATGGTAAAAAAAAATTCCTGGATAATCGATTTCCCGGTTAATCCAAAAATACAGTAAATCCCCGACATACATAGGAGTTCCAGGACTTCAGACGTAATTAGAGTTTTACCTAACTTGGGAATGACTAATAAAATATTGCTACTATATCCCTGATATGCCAAAATTACAAAACCACATAATATCCTCAGAAGAATGAAGAAAAATAGTTATATATTTCTCAATTAATTAGTTTTTTTTTAATTAGTTCAATTAAAAATCTTTATCTGTGAACAGCGGGTGAAGTAGCCGGAGTGACACATAAGTAAAGGAAGAAAAACGCGTGTTACTGTACTGTAAAAACTGATACGTATTTCGTAGCCTTGGTTATTATAGTTGACTTCATTGGTGCAGATCGCTTCTCGTATTCTGTCTTTCTCCTTTATTGTGCTCACTGTTGCCACTGACAAATCTGAATTCCTTGTGATACTTGTTAATCTTTGGCCATTTTCATACATCTTTATTATTTTAATTTTCTGATCCAATTCAATTACTTTCCTTTTCTTGATAGATTTACTATTACCACTGTCACTTATTCTCTTAGTCAGCACCATGATAACAGTCAAAATTAAATTTTCTGAAAACTCACTATTGTTACCCCACGGTTAAGGTGTAAACTCACTATTATCACCCCACGCGAGCTCACATTTTACTAAAGCACATTTCTGGAAGTTACTACCATACAACAATAAAAACAATTTGCACTTTCGGGTTTATTGAGCTTTTCAGTTAGTGCAATTCATTATAAACGGGTACTAAACTCAATCTTATTTTATTTGCAATAATACCGATAGCTGGAATTCTGTGGGTTTTTAAGTTATTATAGTGAAATGTGTGTCCTCTTCACTGAAATCTTCAGTCTTGTAAAAAAAAATATAAATAACATAATGTAAGTCCAAAGCTATGTAAAAAGTATGCCAATAGATAAAAATACCAAAAAAACTTACCATGCACTATTTGCGTGTCCAATATGATGCTCCCCTTTATTTTTTACAGTGTCATGTATGGTTTGGTCACCAACATTATAATGGTTCATTAGAGATTTAACGGATGCACCATTTTCAAATTTTTGAATAATTTCAAGTTTTTATTTAATTGAAAGCACAACTCTTGTGTTTGCCCATCATTTTCACGATTTCTAAACAAAAAAAAAAAGAAAAAAAAAAAAAAAATTCCAACATCCTTGACATAAATAACGAAACAAAATGTCGTTTGTGCACAGTACGACTGAACACAACAATCGACGTGATGCACAAAAAAATAAATAAAATAACAACTGTTGTTCCCTCTCTTTTTTTTTTTTTTTTTCCTTTTTGAGCAGCAGGTGTAAAGACAGCGGGGATTGCAAGATAATAGGTACACTAATCTCCCAATGACAACTTATAATGCCACTTATTTATTTACGACTTGCAAAACATCTGTTTATACCTATTCTAGCTATTACTTGAATTTTGTGGGTTTTTAAATTATTATAGTGAAATAAGTGTCCCCTTCACTGAAATCTTTAGTCATATAAAAATATATATAAATAACATTTTTTAATTTAGAGTCCTGAAGTGTTCTGGTTATCTGATCCCAGAAAATCGAGAGTGTGCTGTACTTGGATCTTAGGAAAGCTTTTGATACTGTTGCACATGGAAGACTGCTACATACATTGCAGCAGTATGGCATTGGAGGCAAACTGCTGCTATGATAAAGGAATGGTTGAGTGGGAGAAGACAGAGTGGTAATCAATGTACACTGCTCTTCATGGAGTAATGTTATTAGTGGAGTCCCACAGGGTTCAGTGTTAGGTCCCTTGTTGTGTTTTGTAATTATTAATCATATTGATGATGGTATATCAAGCTTAATGTTTAAGTTTGTAGACGATACAAGGGTAGGCAGGGTTGTTAATGACACTAATGACCGTACACTACTGCAACAGAATTTAGAAAAGTTGAGCAGATGGGCTGAGTGGTAGCAACTGAAGTTTAACATTGACAAGCAAAGTACTGCATATGGGTAGCAGTAACCCCAGAGTAACTAACAACTGGGTGGTACTACACTCAGGGTAGTGGAGAATGAAAATTATCTGGGAGTAAATGTGAAGTCAGATATGAAATTCTCTGAGCAGTGCAGACAGGCTGCAAGAGTAGCTCATGGTGTCTTATCAAATTATCTACAGGAATTTTTCTAGCAGGGATAAGGAAGTTATTGTTTCCTTGTGTAAGGCAATAGTCAGACCACATCTTCAGTACTGCATACAGGTGTGGAGGCTCCATTTTAGGAAGGATGTAGAGCTGCTGGAATGAGTACAGAGAAGAGCAACAAGATTGGTGAGTGGAACAAAAGGTTGCTGTTACCAAGAAATTCTTAAGTTCTGCAAATTGCTGCATCTGGAGAATAGGCACCTACGAGGCTATATGATTGAAGTGTACAGTATAAGGCCTTGAATGGTTTGAGCATGCTCGATGCTGATGGGATTCTTCCTCTTGCCCAGCTTAATTGCCTGAGGGAACACCAATTCAAATTGTAGAATAGATGTGTGGAAGTTTTCCTTTAGCCAGCGGGTGGTTAAAGGGGATACATTTGCACATTTGAAGTCTGTGAGGACATCTCCTGACTCCAAGGATGCTCTCATAATTATGGCTAAGGGTTTGCTTACTTCCTTTGCCGCCTTCTTTAATATAACTGGATAGATCCCATCCACAGCAGGTGTCTTTCTTTATGTTTCACATCAACATTTTCTCCTCCAACTTTGCTGTCAGTTATTACAAAATCATTTACCTCCCTGTTAGAGTTTGATAAACTTCTAGCCTCCACTTCCCTACAGAATTTCTCATGTGTGAATGTAGATGCAAAATACTCATTGAGTTTGTCAGCTACCTGAGCAAGATCATAAACAGTTGAACCATCGATATCAAGTGGACCAATCTGATTCATTGCCTTTCTTCTAGGGTTTACATAGGTAAAGAAGTATTTGCATCCTTTGCCAAAGATTTCTCATAATCTGCCTTTGCTTGCCTAACCTCATTTGTGACTTGATTACAGACTAGCTTATATCTACCATAGGCGACTGAGTCGTCTGATAATTTATATGTATCCGATGCATTTTTCTTCTTTGCCACGAGTCTCATTAGTTCATCTGACATCCATTTATGCTAAACCTTCTAGAGCATTTCTTATTTGGTATGAAAAACCTAGTAGCTTACAATATTAATTTCTTGAATGCTTCCCATTTAGAACTTGCTGTTAGCAACATCATCAATTGTATAGAATTTAAAACTGATATTGTCATCACTATATAGAATTTAAAAGCTGTCTAAGACCACTAGTCACCTTTACAAAAGCAAAAACCCTTCCCTTTATCTATGATGGTAGTAAATTCCACATCAGTACACTGTGATCACTGCCACTTAGGGGTTTCTTTATCTGCAGATTCTTAATGCATGAACAATCACTGCTGATATTAGATCAAGAGTATTACTTCCTATTGTTGCCTCTCGAACATGCTGCTGTAGAAAAAAATCATCCAGTAAATCCACAAAATTCTTGCCAGTGTGAATGTGATCAACCCACAAATTCCAGTCAATATCTGGAAAGTTAAAATCCCTTGTTATAAGACATTCTGATTTACTGGTCAACTCTTATTTCTCTGTGCAGTTGTTCTTTGTACTCATCAGAGTCATTAGGCCTATAATACACTCCTACCCTCATTTTTGCTTTCCCAGTGCTTATGTCACATCAAACTGAGGCAACATTGCCCTGTCCACCCATGTCAACTTGATGCATTTCGATTTTGTGTTTCTTAACTAACAGCATAACCCCTCCTCCCTTCCTGTACTTGCATATTTTACTCCTGAAATTCCAATTTGCACTGCTTATGTCTGTGTGGCACCATGGCTCTGATATCCCAACAATATCCACCTTTCATGTCTTGACCAGCACTTTAAATTCATAAAATTTATTTATTATACTCCTAGCATTGGTGTACATGCAAGTAAGTATACATGCACTTGTTCTCTCTCTTAGTTACCCTAACACAACCCATGAATTTACTGGTTCCTTGATGACTCCCAGCAGTCCTTGAAATCCCCAGCAGTTGCTTTTCAGGCTGCTGCTATTCTAATAGAAGCAGTTGAAGAATCTCTTTCACCTAGTTTAACAGTAGCCGTAGGTAGGGGTGAAGGTGATTCTTGCACAACTTCTATTAGAATAAGTAGCGACCTGGACCGAGGGGTGTTGGGGGTTTCAGGGACGAATGGCAGTCATCCTGAAATAGGTGGGTATATGGGATGTGTCAGGGTAACTAGGAATAGGAATAGGAACATGTATGCTTGCATGTATACCAATGCTAGAAGTATAGTAAATAAATTTGATGAATTTGAAGTGTAGGTCAAGACATCAAAGGTGGATATTGTTGGGATAGAAGAGACATGGTGTCACACAGATATAAGGAATGCTGAACTGGAATTTGGCGAGTACAATATGTACAGAAAGGATAGACAGGATAGAAAGGGAGGAGGTGTTATGCTGTTCATTAAGAAAAACATAAAATCAAAACAAGTGCACCCAGTTGATATAGATGAACAGTGCACTGTTGAGTCAGTTTGGTGTGACATAAGCACTGCGAAAGCAAAAATAAGAGTAGGAGTGTGTTATAGGCCTAATGACTCAAATGAGTACAATGAACAATTATACAGAGAAATAGAGTGGGCCAGTAAATCAGAATGTCTTATAATGGAAGATTTTAACTTTCCAGATATTGACTGGAACTTGTGGGTTGGTCACTTACACACTAGTCAGACTTTTGTGGATTTATTGGATGATTGTTTTCTGCAGCAGAATGTTCGAGAGGCAACCAGAGAGCGAGTAATACTCTTGATCTGGTTATCAGCAGTGATAATTCATGTATTAAGAATTTGCATATAAAGGAACCACTAGGTGGCAGTGATCACAGTGTACTGATTTGGGATTTACTTAAAGATATAATTACCATCAGGGGTAAAGGAAAGGGTTTTTGCTTCCGTAAAAGTGAGTACAGTTGTCTCAGAAAGTTTTTAAATTCTGTACAGTGGGATAAACTGATGATGTTACCAACAGTAAATTCTAAGTGGGAAGCATTCAAGGAATTAATCGTGGATGCTACTAAAAGTTTCATACCTATTAAGAAATATTGTTCAAGGTTTAGGCCTAAATGGTTATCAAATGAACTAATGAGACTCGTAACAGAGACAAAAAATGCATGGCATGCATATAAATTATCAAGCGACTCAGAAGCCTAGGGCAGATATAAGCTAGTCTGTAATCAGGTCACAAAGGAGGTTAGGCAGGCGAAGGCAGATTACGAGAAATCCTTGGCAAAAGATGCTAAGAAAAACAGCAAGGATTTCTTTACTTATATAAACTCTAAAAGGAAGGGGATGAATCTGATTGGTCCACTTGACATCGATGGTTCGACTGTTAATGATCCTGCTCAGATAGCAAACAAACTGAATGAGTATTTCGCATCTACATTCACACATGAGGAATTATTAAGGTTTGAAAATGGCAGAAGGTTATCAAATTGTAGCAGGATACTTAATGATTTTGTAATAACTGAGAGCAAAGTGGAGGAGAAATTGTTGAAACATAAGAAAAGCACCTGGGGTGGATGGGATCTATCCAGTTATATTAAAGGAGGCGGCAAAGCAACTAAACAAACCCTTAGCCCTAATTATGAGAGCATCATTGGACTCAGGGGAGGTTCCCACGGACTGGAGATGTGCAAATGTATCCCCAATTCACAAAGGGGGATCGAAGGGTGACACGAGTAATTACAGACCAGTTAGTTGAACTTCTGTTCCGGGTAAAATAATGGAGTCACTGGTTAAAGATGCATTGCAGGATCATCTAGACAAGACTGCAACAATAATTCAGACACAGCATGGGTTTGTTAAGGGAAAGTCTTGTCTCACAAATTTGATAGGATATTATGATGTGGTTACAAAGGAACTGGATGCAAAAAATAATTTTGATATCATATATTTGGATTTCAGGAAAGCTTTTGACACTGTTGCACATGAAAGACTATTGTACAAATTGGAGCAGAATGGTATTAAGGGTAAGTTCCTACAATGGATAAAAGGATGGTTAAGTGGGAGAAGACAGAGGGTGGTAATCAATGGGTGCTGCTCTTCTTGGACTAATGTTATTGTGGAGTCCCACAAGGTTTGGTGTTGGGTCCACTGTTGTTTTGTATATTTATCAATGATATTGATGAAGGTATATCAGGCTTAATGTCAAAGTTTGCAGATGATACAAAGGTTGGTAGGGTTGTTAATGACAGTAATGGCAGTGTGCTACTGCAACAGGATCTAGATAATTTGGGCAGATGGGCTACGAAGTGACAACTGAAGTTTAACCTTGACAAATGCAAAGTACTGCATATGGGTAGAAGTAACCCCAGAGAAACATACCAACTGTGTGGTACTACACTTAAGTTGGTAGAAAATGAAAAAGACTTGGGAGGAATTGTGCAGTCAGATATGAAGTTTTCTGAGCAATGCAGACAGGCTGCCAGGGCAGGTCACGGGGTTTTGTCAATGATATATAGGAATTTTGCTAGCAGGGAAAAGGAGGTGATTATCCCTCTGTATAAGGCAATAGTCAGGCCATGCCTTGAGTATTGCGTACAGGTCTGGAGGCCTCATTTTAGGAAGGATGTAGATTTACTTGAGCGTGTACATAGAAGAGGAACAAGATTGCTGAGGGGAATGAAGGGATCCTCTTACCAAGAGAGACTTAAGTTCTGCAAATTGCATTGGCTGGAGACTTGGCACCTGTGTGGTGATCTGATTGTGGTGTATAAGGCCTTGAATGGGTTGAGCACGCTGAATTCTGATGGGATCCTTCCACTTGTTCAGATTACGAACCTAAGGGGGCATAACTTCAAATTAAGAAAAGACAGATGTAGAATAGATGTGCGGAAATTTCCCTTTAGCCAGCGGGTGGTTAATTGATGGAACAAACTTCCATCTGTCGTTGTGGCAGTTAGGTTGAATAAATTTAAGGAGGAACTGGACAGGCATTTGGAGGGAATGGTGTGATTTTTTTTTTTTTTTTTGGCTGTTGCTGCATAAGCTCATACACATTCTTTCTTGCATCACATGCCACTACTACTATTACTACTACCTCTGCCTGTGGCTCAATTATTCTGCGAATCCTCCCAAGCTAGCAGTTTTTCATCCCACCTAACACTGCCTTGATAGCATCAGCAAATATTGTTGCATCCTGTTTATTTAAGTGCATTATATCCCTGTAGAAACAGTCTCGTGTTAACAAGCACAGACCAGATTCACGATTGTGGGTTAGTTGGGAATAGGAATGTGAAAAAAGGAGTGTTCTTACACATTAGACCTTAGATGACTTTAGACAAATAATTTTGCAATCTCCTAATAAATCTGTATATTGAAACTCGGCATTCAAGCAGAGATAGCTCATTTCACTTTAAGAAAACATCTAAAACTTTTTAGGTGTTTTATTCAAATTCACAGTTTGCATGAGCTTCAATTTCAGGATAATGAGGAATTTACTTAAAGATAGAACTATTATAAAGGAAAAAGGGAAGATATTTTGCTTTTGTAAAAGTGACTACAATAGTCTTAGACAGTATATAAATTGTTTTCAGTGGGATTAACTGATAAAGATAATGATACTAACTGCAAATTTTAAGTGGGAAGCACATTTGTTTGTTATTTGGTTTTTAGGAGCATTAGCAACTAAGGCCATATTGCTCAGGGGATATGCGGTGATCATTCCCTGACCTTTCAACATCCTCTGTATTTAGTGGTCATGGGCTCGAACCCTGGTCTAATCAAGGAGCGTGTGCTACGCACTGCTGCTCCTGCCCACTTGGCTGCGGAGGCGCCAAGTGGGAAGCATTCAGGGAAGTAATCATAAAAGGTACTAAATTTTTTATACCAACTAAGAGATAGTAGTAGGATTACTGGCAACTGATGCAAGGAAGCAAGTTTATACAGCATTCCCCCCCCCCCCAAAAAAATTGTTAAATGGATGTCAAATAAACCAGTGAAACTTGACAAAGAAGAAAAATGCATGGGGTGATTATAAATTATCAGGAGTCAGAACCTTCAGTATAAACTAGTCTGCAGTCCGGTCAGTGAGAGGCTTAGGCAAGCTAAAGCAGATTACAAGAGGTCTTTGGCTAAGAATGCAAAGCATTCTCTACTGTGAAGGAAAAGGGTAAACCACATCAGTCCACTAGATATGAATGTATAACTATTGATGAGCCTGTTCGAGTTGCTGACAGACTGAGTCAATATTTTGTATCTATATTTGCATGTGAAGTTTTTAAGTTTGGGGACATCAAGAGTAAATGAAATGTTTTTGTAATAACTAAGAAGAAAGTGGAAGACAATCTGTTGAAGCTAAAAGTGAATAAGGCACCTGGGGCATGGATTCTATCCAATTATATTAAAAGGAACATCAAAATAGGTAAGCAGATCTTAGCCATAATTATTATAGTATGAAGATTGTACAAATGTCATTCCTATTCACAAAGGGGAATTAAAGGGCAAAGTGAGTAATTGCAGATCTGTAAGGTTGACTTCTGTTCCAGGAAAAATATTAGTCAGTGATTAAAGAAATAATACAGGGTCATAGCTGGTTGTAACAGCAATCATAGGAGTTGTTAATACCACAGTCTTATGTCATATAGGTCAGCAACCTGTGGCTCTTTGAACACGTAACTGTGGCTCTTTTAACTTTTAGCCCACTTGTACGACAAGCTACGTATTTCCGTAAGCAAATATTTTCGTACATGAACTACATTAAAAATAAATCAAGAAACCATCTGAACAATGCGTGTCTCTCAGAATGTTTAAATATGAAAATTACGGCATACTGGCCTAATGTTGAGAGACCTGCTCAAGTTCAGCAGCAAAAGTCACATTAATTCGTACCTAATTGGATGTTTGTTACATTTTTTCAGTATTAATAAATAATATTTCAAAAAATATATTTTTTAATAAAACACCTTCTCACTCTTATCCATTTCGCATTTCTTAAAAAAACTCTTCCCCCCCCCATCCCAGCTTGAGCTTTATCGGGTATGAGGTATAATCCTTATCCGACTGTGACCCGGATTCAGCAGACGTTACATCCCCTGTTTGAATGTTCATTCAATATCCGTTTCTGCTGGATCCCAAGCCACATTGGGATCGGGGGAAATGAACTGGCAGATGCTGCCAGTTCATTTGAAGATTTGAAGATTAGAAGTGGATTTGAAGCTACCACTTTAATAGCTTCAAATCTAATTCAGCAAGTACAGAGCTAACACAACATGTCCAATCTTATAATCACAACCCACTCATCGATTCAGCCATCACAGTAGTCAAATTAAATTCCAGCTACAAAATCCTTGAAAACGAAGCCCTCGTCATCGAACGGTTTAAGCACCATACATCACTCAACGTGTTAAACAGAAAGATTCCTGACAATTTCTCCCCCATTTGGAATTTAGCACATATTAAGTTTCCACGTGCACTGAAATGCATTTCGGGAACCCAACCCATATATAACACAAGCGCGCTCTCTTCCCCCCCACTATAGCTAACTGAGGACGATTTCAAAAGTTGCTCGTGCGTGGCTATTAGCTTATATTTTTCTTTATTTAATTTGATTTAATTAGGCAACCATAGAATGGAAGGTGCACTTTCCTTTCTTAGAAAAATTTTTATAGCCCACAACTTAGTTTTTAAACCCATAATCCCTGTAAGTTATTAGAATCCTATAACCACTATATATGTGGTAAAACTCTCCACCAGCTAAGCGGATTACTATGAGGTGAGTGCTGAAAATTAAGCTAAGCTATACATATGATCTAGTTATTACATTACAGCACAAGGGGCTCCTTAAAAATCAAGAGGTAAATTAAGTTTAAAGTCTAGTCTGTGTTGCCTAAAAATATGGAAAAATAATGCAACAGTTATTCACAATGTGGTGAATAACTTTTGCATTGTTTTCCACACACTAATGAAATCAATGTGCCAGTGAGGGATTTCTGCATTTTGTAAGGAAGTAGTTCATTAAGCAGTGCTTAAACTGGATGTTTGTTTCAAACTCAGTTGTTTCACAGATCACCTTGGGATATGAATAATCACTTCTTGGATATGTGAAATATTTTTGGTGTCCTCGCAGATTTTTTCCTGCCAACAATGCACTCCTTATTATGTCTCAGCAAAAACAGACTGTTTAAATTTATTTACCTTTAAAACTGTTGATCTCTCTCTCTCTGATCATTTTTTGTAGCAAAATCTCACTTTAAACTCATTATACTATGAAAAAACTGCCAGTTTAGTTGTTCATGTTTTGTTCCGTGTGCAAAAAAATTTTGTGCACAAAAACATGCTACTCATTACTGCTCCATCCATGATATACTCTGTCTTACAAGTTTAAAGGCCAGATTCACCAATTGCAGCCCAATATCTAAAAAATACTGGTAATTGGTATTCAAAACTGCTGTATTTTTTTTTTTGGATGACCCTGTATTTATCATATTCAAATTCTGCATCCATTAAATCAATTACATTTAAGAAATCTTGTTCGGTGCATGGTAGAATTCTGGCCTACTGAAATTGGCACATTAATACTTTCAAGAGGACATACATAGATCTGTGCTTTTCGTGTATGGGCTCTAGGCAGTATATACATAGATCTACATTTTGAAGGCTGCTTCAAACAATGTGTCCATTAATGTACCAATTATCTTGAAATTTTTGTAATATATGCCGCCATGTATTACAAAATCTCTTATCTGCATTTCCAACTAATTGTAGGCACAATTTATAATAAATTGTGAAAATAGCAGTATAAAAATAGTTTTGTCAAATCATAGTTGCACCTGCTGACCTCAGTTGTCCAGCTTGGATTTACAAAAGCTGAAAATGAAAGAATTTTTTGGAATTCAGAATCAGAATCTCATAAAATTGAATGAAATAAATGCAGAGGCTATTAGGCATTTTTTTTTTTACAGTATTTTTTTAAAATTATGTTTTGATTTTTGAGTTTTACTCTGGTGTTGGGCAGTCAAGTCAAAACAAGAATACATTAATATTTTAAAGCATTTATTATAGAACTGACAGTTAATTCACAATATTTTGTTCGTAGCGAACTACAAAGTAGTATAATGGATGGCATCGATTTAATTGTATCTCACATTGTGACTATCTTCACAAGTTTCCATGATATTGCACTACCTCAAATAAGCAACACTTCACTAATAGAGAAGACTATTGTTAGTTATTCTCGGCGGATGTGACCACCCAGACAGCACTGTTTCAAGGCTTATTGGCCTGTCATCAGTGGGCGGGTAGGTACCCTGTTGCAATTGTGCCAACCCAGTTCTGAAGTATAACTCCACAATATGAGGGTTGCTTGATGGTGTACATAGTGATAAATTAAGAAAATAATTGCACAAGGCATAACTGCTTTTTTGTGTGTATGTATATAATGAAATTTACAGACTGGTCAATATAAAACCAAGGTACAGGTTCAAGAAAATAGACAGCACACACAACTCACAGAGCCAGTTCTCCCAGCCAATGCAGCAAGATCTATTTAGGCCAGTCATAGAGAAAAGTGAAAGCTCACATGAAGGATCATGTAGACCACACCAAACACAGGCACATAGCATCCAGTAATGTGGCATTAACTAAAACCCAAAAGCCCCCAGAATTCTTCCAGTTTAAAAAAAAAAAAAAGAGACACTTCATTTGATGCCTTTAAGGTTCTCTCCAACATAAATAAAAACTGGAAGAGGCACTGGATAAAACCCATCCTCCAACAGTTCCGCCCTGACCCTTTCATCCCGCTTCCCTTCAATATAATCTGAATCTACTCAACTTAGCCACTTCTTCCCCACCTGCCTTCAATTCCCATTCCTTCTAACAGCACCAACAGTCCAGTCCTTGTTTTATCACCAACAGCAATGGTCCCTCCTCAGGTTTGCTAAAATGGCAGGACAGGTTCATGCTAAAATTGTGCCAGCAAAATCCTAACATTGAACTGTTAGCCATCACACTTATTGGAGAAGATATTCCTATAGCAGTTCCTTCCTTGTTGTTCTCCCCTGATGTCAAGGTATAAAAGATATGAGATTATTTGCATCACTCAAGATTCAATAGACATGGGATTATTTACATCATATGCAGATGTGTAGTTTTCGAAGTGATATATTCTCTTATCTGTTAGCTGACTTTTATGTTATGTATCTTAAATGAATAGTAAGATGTAATTTTAAATAGTTTTGTTTTCAAATACTACTGAAGAAGTCCCCATGTCCCCATATTTCGATTAGATTGAACAGGAAAGCTATTAAATATTTTTAATGTAGCGAAGCGTTTTTCCATTCTTCATATCTTCTGTTCTGTTTGCATATATTATTTGTATACAAATCTTCTGTTCTGTTTGTATATACTATATGTGTATATATCTTCCACAGTGAAGTGTAGCATTGGATCTGTTACTAGAAAAAAACCATTTATATCTAGAGTAGCATATTATTATAACAGGATCATTTGTATAAGTTAAAAGTAAAATAAATTAATGAATCACCCCAGGGGCTCATATCTGGTGAGTATGGGCTTGGCACACACACACAGAGGATCCTGAGCTGGATATCATCATTCTTCTCTTTCTTGGTGATTCCTCTCACACTCTCTCTCTCAGGTTTTTTTTTTTTTTTTTGGCTGGTGCAGCATAAAGCCTCAGGCTTCCTTGTACCATATGGCTAATAATAATAATAAAACTTTCTTTAAATTCTCTTCTTACCAGTAACTTATTTTTACTATGGATAGTCATCTAAAAGTACTTGATAAATTATCAGTTTCTCTGGAAGGAACTTGTTGGTTAATACAAATAACTTTTTTAGATGATAATAACTGTCCCAAATGTGATGAAGTTCTTCAAGAGTTGGAGCATATTGATGATGAAGCAGATGATTTAGAAATTCTCTTTGTAAAAATTAAAGATGCTCGCCATTCCCGAAAATACGGTATTAATCAGTTACCGTCTTTAGTTTATTTCCGTAAAAAATTTCCATCAATTTACCGAGGTAAGGGTTTATTACTCTTTTATTAATAAAAACTATTAAATAATTAAGTTCATGTTGATTAATTAAAATAGCATAAAAAAATAAGTCTTTAAACTATTATAAATACAGTACTCAACTTTGATATTAATTCTATAAAATTTTTCATGATTATGTTAAAATTGGATTTTTTAAAAATTTTGTGAATTTCTGCTTATTTTCATTAATGATTGGCTGTCAGGTGTGCTGTGTTAATGTACATTGCAAAACACAGTGGCTCTCAAAAAAACTGCATTACCTCATTTTTAGGTTGTTTGTCCTTATACTGGCAGCTAACATTTTAGAAATAACCAATACAGGCACTCCTCTACTTATGCACAAACGACTTACAACTCATAGATACATACAAAGCTTCTCAAAATTAATAAAAAATACTGTATTGTATATCGAGTTTTGAATCACGTGCAAAGTTCCAAAATCACTGCCATGTACAGTGTACCCCCACTTTACGATAACCTTTTCCAGGGACACTATCACGTCATGAAAATATTATAATGTGAACCCAATAACACATTCATTCCAAGACTTTGGAAGTTGAAATTTTCGCTATATGACTAACCTATTTATATTTTTATAATGGAAATTGTATTAGTTTTATATAAATTTATGTCAAATAAGCACAACAGAAAAATCACTTTTAACTAAAGTCTGCAAAACAAAACATGCATCTGACATGTTTACAAATGCTGCTCCTGGCTGAGAAGGACTAAGTGGTCCAGTTGGAGACAATCGTAAGCCCTGAAATAAGTAGGTGCCAATTAACATATCACTAGAATCAGCTGCTTTATAGAATCAAATTTCAAAAAAACCAATCTAAACCATTAAAATGCACTACACTTTCATCGTTGTAAACTTGAGTTTTTCATCCAGCAAACAGAAAATTGACAACAGAACATGCAATTTACAGGCAGTATAAATGGAGCAATATGGCATTAGGTTTTATATAAATTTATGTCAAATAAGCACAACAGAAAAATCACTTTTAACTAAAGGCTGCAAAACAAAACATGCAGCTGACATGTTTACAAATGCTGCTCCTGGCTAAGAGGAAGGACTACCTTACTTCAAACTGTTTTTTTTGCTATGTTTGGTTATAAGAATCAATTTTGAATGTCTTCATGAAATTTTGTCTGAAGCACATTTCTCGATGTCACTACCATAAAACAATATTCAGTTTCCAGTTTATTGGGCTTTTTTGTTACTGCAATCTATTATAAACGGTTAGTAAACTCGATCTTATTGTATTTGCATTAATACTAATAGCTGGAATTCTGTATTTTTATGTTATGGTGAAATGTTTTCTCTTCACCGAAATCTTCAATCATATAAAAAACAAATTTTCAGAATCTTCTCTTCATTCCTATTTTTAAGCTTCTTAAACTTATTATGTATCTCACTTAGCACGTATCGTGTTAGTTGCAATTTGTGTGTGTTATTGATTTGCTTATCTTTTTTACTGTTTTAAATTTTACAACCCAAAAAAAAATAAAAACCTTTTGTTTATTTTTGTTCTTGTATATTGTATCTTGTTTATACGCTCTACATCATTATTCATTATGCGTTTTTTCAGCCTCATTTAACTTGGTTACAAATTGTAAAATGCTGTAAACAATACCGTACATACGGCCTGGTGAAGTTTGTTGGGGGTTATATCTCAGCGAGTTGTACTGTACATGTATTTAGTATCAATAAGACTGAAGCTGAACTTACATACAAAACGCACTTAAGTACATGGGGGGAAAAAAAAAAATTAACTACGTAAGTTGAGGAGTGCCTGTACACAATTGAAACTATTAATTGCAGAAAAATTTACTTTTATTCCTTATGGGGTATATATATAATTAAATAGTAATTTTTTCCAAAATAACAGCATATTACTTATAGTTCATATAATAACAAAAAGTCTATGAAATCAGTGATTTTTTTTTTTTTTTTTTTTTTTTTTCATTACTTTACTCATACTATACAACTAAAAAACACAACAAAATGCACACTAATATTTCATTAGCCCAAACCCCTTGCTTTGATGACTGCTCCACATTTGTGGCATTGACTGGATAAAGTTTTGAATGTATTCTTGGGAAATCTCATAGTATCAAACATGGATTAATGTTGTCCTGCAGCTCTAAAACCCAAAAACCTGTTTTTGGTTTTTAGAGCTGCAGTTTTAACCTGTTTTTGGTTTTTAGAGCTGCAGTTTTAACCTGTTTTTGGTTTTTAGAGCTGCAGTTTTAACCTGTTTTTGGTTTCTTTTGCATTACTGAAACACCCATTTGTTCCAACAATTTTTAACTGGATTGAGATCTGCATTGTTTGGGCCATGTTATTATGTGAACTGACTTATCCTTCAACTATTTTTTCACCTTTGGACAGTAATGAGAGCAAAATAAATTACATTTATTTAAGCAAGATTGTGACGTTTCATAAATTTAAAATTGTTGCTAATTTTATGAAGTAATACCTATCTCCTTGATTATCTTTAATTTCAGTAAGTAATTTTCTCAAGAATATCCTTGTATACCTCACAAATTCAAAACAACCAACTCCTCAATGTGAAATACAACCTCATATCATTTGACATGCAGAATGTTTCACTGCGGAGATGATGCAGTCAGGAAGTAATTCTCATCCCCCCTTTCGTCTAACAGTCTGCTGGCCATCCAAACCATGCAAGTTGAATTTTGATTCATCAGAAAAAAAATAACACATTTCCACTGATTCTCAGACCAACTAGCATGCATTTTTGCCCATTTTAGATGCTGGATTTCATTATTTGCATCAGAAGTGCCTTTCTGTTGGGTTTTTTGTAATTCCGATGAGAAAAGTCATCCAGGTACTGTAGCAGTACTTGATTTTCTCCTGTATTCTCCTCCCATGCTGTTTTGAGATCTGTCAATGAGGATCTAATGTTTCAGAATGGACCAGAAATATGCCTTGTGCCGCAGAAGATGTTCATGTACGTCCACTTCCTTTCTTTTTACTTAGACTGCCAGTTTGATAATTTTCGTAATACACGTGCCATTGTTGACTGATTATAGTGAATCCTTTTATCTATTTCGTGCACAGAATGTCCCTCTGAATTCAGTGCAGCTGCAACACTTTTCCTACATGATGGTAATTGTGAAAAACTTAGCCATTGCAATAGCACAGAATAACTTAACAAGTACAGGTCACTGTTGAAAAAAAGACGTGAAGTAGGGTTGAATATGAAAGTGTCTGCAATTCTGCCCAGACACAATAGGAGGGAGTATATGATGAGAGCCTTGTCGATCAATTCGGCCCTGGAAAGATTGTGCAAGGCTCAAGGGTAGAATTTTTTTTCAGCCTGGACTGTACTTGTTAACAGGAGAGATTGCTTCTACAGGGATGGGATACACTTAAATAGAAAGGGTGCAAGAATATTTGCTGATGCTATCGAGGCAGTGTTAGGTGGGTCGGAAAACTGCTAGCTTGGGGGGAGACAAAGACAAAAGGATTAACAGTAGCCACTGGCAGAGGTGAAAGAGATTCTTGCACTGCTTCTATTGGAATGAGCAGAAGCCTGAAAAACAATATGCAGGATATTTCAGAGACTGCTGGAAGTCATTGCGGTACAAGTAAACACATGGGTTGTGTTAGGGTAGCTAAGATTAGAAACAGTTGCATGTATACTTGCGTGTACACCAATGCTAGGAGTTTAGTAAATAAATTTGATGACTTTGAGGTTTTGCTCAAAACATCAAAGGCAGATATTGTTGGGATATCAGAGACATGGTGTCACACAGATATAAGGAATGCAGAACTGGAATTTGGGGAGTACAATGTCTACAGAAAGGATAGACAGGATAGGAAGGGAGGAGGGGTATGCTATTAATTAAAAAACACATAAAATCGAAGGAAGTGAAGCCAGTCGACATCGATGGATAGGGCAGTGTCGAGTCAGTTTGGTGTGACATAAGCATGGGTAAATCAAAATTGAGAGTAGGAGTGTGCTATAGGCCTAATGACTCTGATGAGTATAATAAGATACTGTACAGGGAAATAGAATGGGCCAGTAAATCAGAGAGTCTTATAATGGGGAAATTTTAATTTCCCAGATATTGACTGGAATTTGTGGGTTGGTCACTCACACACTAGCAAGGCTTTTGTGGATTTATTGTATGATTGTTTTCTACACCAGCATGTTCGGGAGGCAACTAGAGGGAGTAATACTCTTGATCTGATTATCAATAGTGATTCTTCATGCATTAAGAATCTGCAGATAAAGGAACCACTAGGTGGCAGTGATCACAGTGTGCTGAAGTGGGATTTACTCAAGGAGGTAACTACCATCAGAGGTAAAGGGAAGGGTTTTTGCTTTCGTAAAGGCGACTATGATGGGCTGAGACAGTATTTAAATTCTATACAGTGGGACCAACTGATGATGTTACCAACAGCAAATTCAAAATGGGAAGCATTCAAGGAACTAATCTTGGAAGCTACCAGGCTTTACATACCAACCAAGAAATATTGTTCAAAGTTCAGGCCTAAATGGTTGTCAGATAAACTAATGAGACATATGGCAGAGAAGAAAAATGCATGGGATACATACAAATTAATGGGTGACATGGAAGCCTATGATAGATACAAGTTGGTCTGTAACCAAGTCACAAAGGAGATTAGGCAGACAAAGGCAGACTACGAAAAATCCTTGGCAAAGGATGCAAAGAAAAACAGAAAAGAGTTCTTTACCTATTTAAACTCAAGAAGGAAAGGGATGAATCAGATTGGTCCACTGGATGTTGATGGTTCAACAGTTGAGGATCCTGCGCAGGTGGCTAACAATCCTAAACGAGTATTTTGCATCTACATTCACGCATGAGGAGTTATTCAGGAAGGGGAATGTCGTAGGTGAAGTAAACATTGGCAATGAGCTAGATGATTTTCTAATAACTGAGAGGAAAGTGGAGGAGAAATTGTTGAGGATAAACATAAAAAAGGCACCTGGGGTGGATGGGCTCTATCCAGTTATATTAAAGGAGGCAGCAAAGGAAGTAAGCAAACCCCTAGCCATAATTATGAGAGCTTCTTTGGACTCAGGGGAAGTACCCATGGACTGGAGATGTGTAAATGTAACCCCAATTCACAAAGGAGGATCAAAGGCTGACACAAGTAATTATAGACCTGTTAGTTTAACTTCGGTTCCAGGAAAATTAATGGAGGCACTGGTTAAGGAAGCACTGCAGGATCATCTGGACAAGAATTCAGTTATAGCTCGGACACAGCATGGTTTTGTTAAGGGCAGGTCTTGTCTGACCAATTTGATTGGATACTATGATGTAGTCACAAAAGAACTGGATGCAGGGAATAACTTTGATATTATATATTTGGATCTTAGAAAGGCTTTTGATACTGTTGCGCATGGAAGACTGCTGCACAAATTGGAGCAGTGTGGCATTGGAGGCAAATTGCTGCTATGGATAAAGGGATGGTTGAGTGGCAGAAGACAGAGAGTGGTAATCAATGGACACTGCTCAACGTGGACTAATGTTATTAGTGGAGTTCCTCAGGGTTCAGTGTTGGGTCCATTGTTGTTTTCTGTATTTATTAATGATATAGATGATGGTATATCAAGCTTAATGTCCAAGTTTGCAGACGATACAAAGGTTGGCAGGGTTGTTAAGGACATTACTGATGCTATGCTGCTGCAACAGGATCTGGAAATGTTGAGCAGATGGGCTGAGAGGTGGCAAATGAAGTTTAACATTGACAAATGTAAAGTGGGAAACAGTAAATCTACATATGGGAAACAGTAACTCCAGAGCAATGTATCAACTCTGTGGTACTACACTGACAGTGGTAGAGAATGAAAAGGACCTGGGGGTAATTGTGCAGGCAGATATGAAGTTCTCTGAGCAGTGCAGACGAGCTGCAAGAGTAGCTCATGGTGTCTTGTCAATGATATACAGGAATTTTTCTAGCAGGGATAGGGATGTGATTATTCCCTTGTATAAGGCATTGGTCAGGCCACACCTTGAGTACTGTATACAGGTCTTGGGACCTCATTTCAAGAAGGATGTAGAGCTGCTGGAACAAGTACAGAGGAGGGCAACAAGATTAGTGAATGGAACAAAGGGTTGCTCTTACGAAGAAAGGCTTAAGTTTTGCAAATTACAGAGCCTGTAGACTAGGCATCGGCGAGGTGATCTGATAGAGGTGTATAAGGCTTTGAATGGCTTGAGCATGCTCAATGCCAATGGGATTCTTCCTCTTGCTCAAAATAATCGCCTGAGAGGGCATAAATTCAAATTGAGGAAGGACGGATGTCGGATAGATGTGCGGAAATTTGCCTTTAGCCAGCGGGCAGTTGGTTTGTGGAATAGACTTCCATCACTCGTTGTTGAAGTTGATAGCCTAAACAAATTTAAGGCTCAGCTGGACAGGTATTTCGAACAAACGGAGGGATGAAATGGGAGTAGTGGTTGTGCTTTTTTTCTTTTTTTTTTTTTTTTGGCTGATGCTGAATAAGCTTGCTTTCTTGCATCATATGCCTCTACTAATGCTAATGATCTCATGGCATATGCACTGTATTTATACTGCTACTAGGATGATGCAATCATGTACAGAATGTGACATCATCTAAGAAAGTTTGCTAGAGATGGATGATGCATTAAGGTAATGCTATTGAAAACATAATATATTGCCAAATTTCAGCGAAGAAATTCAGTGAATTTTTGCAAGTGATGCAGTTTTTTTGAGCAACACTGTAGTAATATGTGATAATAGAATTGTTCCCTGTTATGTTTAATACTTGTGTAGAGCAAAGCTAATTAAGTTATGTCAAAAAAATGTTGCAAGATTTTTATGTACTGTAAAATCTGAAAAAAGTAACACATTTGCATAATGTATCATATTTTACCCCAGGAGCTCACATCTGGTGAGTATGAGCTTGGCACACTCAGGGTCCTGAGCTGGATATCATCATTCTTCTCTTTCTTGGTGATTCCTTTCTTCTGACTCTCTCTCTCTCTCTCTCTCTCTCTCTCTCTCTCTCTCTCAGGGTAATTCAGAAATTTTTTTTTGGGTAGCATAAGCCTCAGGCTTCCTTGCACCATATAGCTAATAATAATAATATGTAAATTTTCAATTTCAAACAGTGGCAAAACCTGATGAAATTAGACATTTGTAAACAAATAGGCAAAGTGCAGCATACAGCACACAAAAATAAATCCAAAAATAGATGTTACATTTCATGATGACAGTAATGTCATGCATATCAAATGTTTATTTGTATCTTTTGTCATAGAACATAACCTTCCTCTGAGTTGTGCTAATCATGCAAGTGGTTGTTCAGAAATGTTTCCCAATATCAAAATAACAAAAAAAAAAAAAACCAGTAGGGTTGTGGAAAAAACAAGTACTGTTAGTGAAATTGCATGGAATGGGAAAGAAGAGGTGGAATGGCTCTGAAAAATGGATGATTTTCAAATGCTACAGTATCAAATGTTTATTTGTATCTTTTGTCATAGAACATAACCTTCCTCTGAGTTGTGCTAATCATGCAAGTGGTTGTTCAGAAATGTTTCCCAATATCAAAATAACAAAAAAAAAAAAAACCAGTAGGGTTGTGGAAAAAACAAGTACTGTTAGTGAAATTGCATGGAATGGGAAAGAAGAGGTGGAATGGCTCTGAAAAATGGATGATTTTCAAATGCTACAGATGACAGTAATCAAAGTGATTCCAAGCAATATCCCATTATGGTGGACCTTTGTAATAATAATAAAAAAAATCATCAAACTGAAAGCAGATTGCTCTGAGTGCCAACATTTTAAACTGACTATATGCACAACATTAGATATCTTCTTCTGAACAACCTGAAGCACATGAGATTCCTTCAAAAAAACTGTCTGGCACTTGGTGTTGTTAATACACCTGCTATAGTTGGCAAGAGGTAAGAAAAGCAATATGAGCACTTTTCAGAGTTACCACGTTCAAAAGTACAGGTGATCACTAATGAATGGCACTGACTCGTGTTCAATTCCAATTCTTGATCAACAAATTTTGAAAGAAGGCAAATTGACAAACTCAAGAAAAAGAACTAAATTTCAACTTTCTAGTGAAAGCAATCCTAAACAGGCAAGCAAACTGATATTCTAGTTATGTTATCTACCTATGTGAAAAGTCTGTTCATGTTTCTCTCAACAATAAAACATTTTCCTTGTTTCTTTTAAATGTTATGCTAAATTTGAAAATCCAAACATAGCTCTTCAGTCTAATATATCTTATATCCATACACTGAGGTCATTACTCCTAGATACATTGAGGGTTGAGTAAATTGAATGAGGAAGGTCTGATCTCATAGACAAGACCAAAACCCGGGGGCACAAATAAAAAAAAAATGAGGGAATAACATAAGGTTGGATCTCATGAACTTCACTTATGGGCAGTGGGCTGTCAAACATTCAAATGAGTTCCCTCTTTATGTAGCAGAGGTAGTGAACCTGAATAAATTCTAAACAGAATTAGATGAGGAATTGTAAGGATGAGCATAGTATGACTATTTTGTTTTACTAATTAGTAGTATTTTTTGGCTGATCCAGAAAATGTCTGCTTTATTCTACATTTGGCCTTACTAATACTAGTAGCAGACTACTGGCTCAGGCTAGACTTGTCTTTAGTAGCACTAAATTAGGAAGAATCCAGCTGAACAAATATCAACAACCCTGTCCCTGCAGATGATCACCATACGAGGAAGTTTTCACATAAAATAAAACATCTTTTGTGTGTACACATGGTGTTTTTTTTTTATTGAATTCCACAATTTTCCACTTATATCACAAAAATAGATAGGAACTTTACGGACCTGTATATAATTTCAAAATTATTGTTTGCATCTAGTCTGTTTATTACTGCATCAAAGCAGCTAATCAGATTGGTGAGATAGAATCCCCTCACCCCTTAATAATCCTATGTTGTGATTTCCATATACAGTAAAACTCCCGTGTCCGCTGGTGATACATTCCAAGAACCGTGTATGGCTGAAACCGTGGATATTTTATATATAACATGATTTTCTTGTACATACATACGTATAATAAAGTTTAATTGATAAATTAAACACATAGTAAGACATTACCAACATTAAATACAGTAATAATAAAGTACAGCAGACTCTTGATTTACCGGGATTGGATTAACCAGGATACTTCGACTCCAAATAAAAAAAAAATTTTTTTAAAAACACGCAAGAAATCATAAAATTCAAGTAATAAACAGAATAGAAAAGATATAAACAGATATTTTGCAAGTCGTAAATAAGCGACAAGAACTGGCATTATAAGTTGTCATTGGGAGATTAGTGTACCTATTATCTTGCAACCCCTGCTGTCTTCACACCTACCATTCAAAACAAAAAAGAAAAAAGGGGGGGGGGGGAACCAAATATTTAGTGCGTTGTGTTCTGTCATACTGCAAAAGGACAAATTTTGTTTCATAATTTATGTCAGGGATGTCAATTTTTTTTTTTTTGTTTAGAAATCGAGAAAATGATGAGAAAACGCAAGAGTTGTGCTTTCAAATTAAACAAAAACTTGAAATTATTGAAAAGTTTGAAATCAGTGCATCCATTAAATCTCTAAAGAACCATTGCAGTGTTGGTTGTTTTTTTTTTTTTTTTTTATGAAAACCCCAAACACGAGAGGTATTAGAACCTATAATACTTAGTACTATGCTTGGGTTGGAGGTTGAGAAGACAAAAGAAGATATTTGTTGACATTAGACTTGAATTTCTGAAGACTAATTTTCAGGAAATACGTAGGAAGGAAGGTTGTTCCAGAAAACGGCAGTTGAATGAATAAACGAGGAAGATGAAAAGTTAGTTCTGTGAGTTTGAAGTTGGACAGTAAATGGATGTTAGCGGCATGTGTTCGGACTATTTTGAAAGAAAGAGCGGGAATTATAGAAGCCAATTCAAAAGAACAGTGCCCATGGAAGTATCTGTAGAAAAGGCATGCAGCAGAAACAGTACATCTATGAGACAACGAGTGGAGAGAGACTGTTAGAGAGCAGTCATTAATTAACCTAACTGCCCTCTTCTGAATAGAATCTGAATAACTGCCCTCTTCTGAATAGAATCTAGAAGCCTGAGAGAGGTTTTGGGGGCACCCCAGATGTGGCAACAATATTCCATGGTAGGACGGATTTGCAATTTGTACAGAGTGAACAGCTGTTTCGAAGAAAAGTAACACTGAGAGCAAAAGAGAAAACCAAGTTTTTTAGATGCAGAGGAGGCAATATTTGTAATGTGCTTGTGCCAAGAGAGATTAGAAGTCAGGGTAATCCCCAAAAGAGATATATCATTTTGCCTAGAAATTGGAGTGTCACCAAAGATAAGCATAGGAGCAGAAGAATCCTTTTTGCAAGATATAAGACATGACTGAGTTTTAGAAGGATTGAAATCAACTAAGTAGTTTTTGCCCCACTTGAGAATTACCTGGAGATCAGCATTTAAGAAATTGGTAGCGGATATTCGAGAAGTTGCCGCTGATTGAGCAGGGCAAGGTTTCTCAAAATGGAAAGTAGAATGCAATGTGCTATCATCAGCAAAACTATGGATAGGATTTCCAGTCAATGGAAGAAGGTCATTAATATACAGGGGGGAAAGAACTGAACCTTAGGGGACACCAGCATTAGTGGAGAAGTTAGAAGACAGAGTGCCATCTACCATCACCCTCAGTGAGCGTTCAGAGAGAACTGGATAACCAATTACAAAAAACAGTTGGCAAACCATAAGATGGAAGCTTGTTTAGAAGACCTTTATGCCAAACACGATTGAAAGCCTTTGAGATGTCAAGAGCAACTGCTTCTATTTACCCCAACTTTTCCATTGAATTTGTCCATAAATGGGTAACATAAGCCAGAATATCACCAGTGGATCGAGACTAACGGCATCCATACTGGCAATCATTGATCAGACGGAAGGTTTCGAGGTAGTTTAAGAGTTGGCGGTTAATTGATTTCTCCATTACTTCAGATAGACTAGAAGTAATTGCAATGGGATGATAATTTGATGAGAGGGATTCGCCGCCCTTTTTTAGGAACTGGCTGGATATCAGCAAATTTCCAAGCAGAAGGAAAAACACCTTTGGAATAAGAAAGTGAAAAAAGGCGGCAAAGAACAGGAGTACGTTCAGTAGCACAGGTTTTGAGAACGTGGAGAAATACCATCAAGACCTGGAGCTTTCTTAGCATCAAGATCTTTTGATGGAAGACCACAGGAGGCATTGAATAGAGTGTGTTGGGAATGGTAGGAGGTGATTTACCAAGATCATTAATACAGGAGTTGGAAGGAAAATGGGATGCTAGCAAGTCAACTTTATCCTTGGCTGAAGTCACAGCAGAACCAACTGATTTTGACAGAGCTGGGAACGGAGATGGGCAAAAGTTGCGGCCAATAGCTTTGGCAGGAGACCAGAATGCTCGGCTACCATTAGGGCAAGAAGTAAGTTTTCTACTCTTAGCTTGTTCAAAACCTAGTTCATACTGATTAACAACTGCTTTACAATTGTTGCGAGCTTTGTTGTCAGCAGAAAATGAAACTGAAAAATTGGAAACAAGCCAATTACGATATGCAACGTTCTTCTCTTGAACAGCCTTAGCACATTTGTTGGAAAATCAAGGTTTAGATATAGGATGAGATTTTTAAGTGGAGTGTGGAATAAAGGATTCCATTCCTACAAGAATAATGTCACTGATGCGATCTATGCAAACGTTGACATCAGAAGTTTTGAAGCAGTAATTCAATCAAGGAAAAGAAATCTTGCAGGTCATTCCATTTTGCATTCTTGTAATGCCAAACAATATGAGGTTGGGAATAACCATGAGATAAAGGCTCCATTCGAGAAGAGATAATCACCAAGTTATGATCTGAGGCTAATGATCACAAACAACCCTTATAAGTAAAAGGTCAAATTACTCAGTTTGACCTTTTACTTATAAGGGTTGTTTGTGAGAAAAAGATCAAGCGTGTTGGCTGTATGGTTAGGATTGTCTGGTATTCTGGTGGGTAAATAAAAAATCTGTGTAAATGAACAATCATTAGTAATTTGAAAAGCCTCAGCATCTCGACCAGCTGGGTCGGTGTGACTAGAAAACGGAAGCCAGCTGGAATTGTGAACATTAAAATCATGAAGGAAAATTACCTCACTGTTAGGAAAGTTGGACTGGAGAAAGCCAAGTTGGAAAGAGAGGAAGTCAAAGAGTTCCGAGTGATTAGTGGAGTTGGGAGAACAGTAGAGATAACAGATTAATTTGACAGAATGAGGTAGAGAGATTTTAAGCCAGAGAAGATCGAAAAGAGGAGATTCCAAATTACCAAGTCTCTGACAGGGAATATCGGAATGGACACGTGCACAAGTACCACCTTTGAGGCGAAAGGAATCATACGGGCAGTAGTTGAATCAAATCATAACTGAGATTCTGTCAGAAAAAGTACATGGGGTTTGGCAGACTGCAAGTGGAAATGGACATCATTGATATTAGAATTGAGACCACGTATATTTGTGAAATGAACTAGGAAGTGTTTGGGAGGTTTAGATCTTTTTGCAGATAACCTTACTCTATTAGTTTGACAATTAATGGTGTATTCAATTGTAAGAAAAAGTGGGGGGACATGCTGTATGCAGTAATGAAATTTTAGGATACAGCGTACACATGGTAAGAATATACCCAGATCCTTGACATAACGTGGCCTCGACAATGCCCCCCGCATATAGACACTACTCAAACTCCCTCTAGTCACTATCTGGCAGAGTAGAGGTAGCAAGATTATACACTAGCTGATCTAGAAGCCTACTAAAGAGTTACCAATAGGTTCGGTCTGGTGTACTAACTAGCGGCTGGCCTGCTAACACTGTTTTAGAGCTGTATCCTCGAAATGTAAGGAAGATTAGATCTCGCCATGATGTTCATCATAACCTCAAAAGTCATCGGTCATACTGCATGACAGAAGAGATGGGGAAGGGTTGACCAGAACTTAGCTCTGGAGTCTAAACATGGGTTCCACCACTTCAAACCTCCAATAAGCAAAGTGGTGGTATTTCACCGGTTGATGAGGGTCATCTACCACCTAGTATTGACTGGTAGCACAGAGGGGTAGCATCCATCCATGCGGTGTGTGTGCCACACCTTGACCCCTGCTTATGTTGGTTCACACCTGTGTGGTCACCCACAGTGTGCATGGAGGTTATACCCAGGGTTACTAACAGTCCCACCATCATAAAGGTGCAAGCAGAGGATTTGGCTGTCACAGACAGTCCGACTTTGCCAAAATTGGATCCACTTGACTTGAATGTCACCCGAATATCAGTTCCATCAGCGTTTTAGACTCCCAGGTAGCAAGCACAGCTTGTCTGGCATATCTGAGAGAATGTCTGTGGTTTGGTGACCAAACCATACACGACATTGTAAAAAATAAGGGGAAGCTATTTGATTTAAAATCGGCATCGTAAAAAAATAAAGGGAAGCATTGTATTGGTCACTTGAGTAGTACGTGTTAAGTTTTTTCTTTTTTTTTTTTTTTTTTTTCCTGTGGTTAACCGCGGGTAACTGAATCGGCAGATAGGGGCACAACTGTAATTCCATTCCTGTTAAAACGATCCTGAGATACTTTTTAACCACCGACTCTTTTCCTGGAACAGAAGTCAGGCCTACTGATCTATAATTGCTCATGTCACTCTTCAATTTCCCTTTGTGGGATCAAGTTACACCATTCATGTTGTTCGTTATTTTCAAATGTTGGCAAATGGCAAATGTTGTTCGTTATTTTCCTTATAATGTTTACGTAAACAAAGAATTCTTTGCATTCTTAATGATGGACTTTTCATAATCTTCCTTAGTTTGTCTAGCTCTCCTGGTAACCTGATTGCAGGCCAGTCTGTACTTACTGTAGGATTCTATATTCTCTGCTACTGGTCTCATCAGTTTATGTCATCTGAATTTTAGGTAGAACTGCTGGAAAGGGTGCAGAGAACAAAAGGGTTACCAAGAAAGGCTTCAGTTCTGCAGATTGCAGCAGCTAGAGATGGAGTACCTGTTAGGCGATCTGATTGAGTTGTTTAAGGCTCTGAATGGATTGAGCAAGCCCAATGCTCATGGCATTCTTCCTCTTGCTCAGAGTACACCCATGAGGGAGCATAAATTCAAATTTAGGAAGGATGGTTGCAGGGTATATGTGTAGAGATTTTCCTTCACCCAGTGGGTGGTTGATTGATGAAGCCAACTTTTATGTGTTGTTCACATCAGCAGTAACTCATGCAAGATGAATTATTGCTGATGATCAGATGAAGAGCATTGCTTTCTCTTTAGCATTAGTAGAGGCATATGATGCAAGAAAGCAAGCTTGCCTCTCTAACATGCTACTGTTTTCTGCAGTAGCCACTATAGAAAACAGTTGCCCAATAAATTCAGAAAATTTCTGTAATTGTGTGAGTCATCAACCCACAATTTCCAGTCAATATTGATCTGGAAATTTAAAATTCCCCATTATAAGATATTCCAATCTACTGGGCCACTCAACCTGTGTAGTTCATTATGCTCATTACAGTTATTTGGCCTATGGAGGACTCCTATTTTCATTTTAGTTTTCCCAGTGCTTATATCACACTAAACTGACTCATCATTGCACCAGCCACCCACATCATCTGGGTGCACTTCCTTAGATTCTTTATGCTTCATAAAGAATAGCATTATTCTCCCTGTCTACTTTGTACTGACCATATTCAAATTCCACATCATTTATGTCTGAGTGACACCATGTTTCCAATATCCCTACTAAGTTCTCATTTGTCAACTTAACTAGTACATCAAATTCATCTACTATACTCCTAGTATTAATATACTAGCAAGTGTAAATGCACCTGCTTTTGCTCTCTGTTACAGTTACATCTGGGCAATGTAACTGTAACAAAGACCCCCCCCCCCAGTAGGCCTTGTAATCTCCAATATCTTGCTCTTCTGGCCACTGTCCCAATAGATGCAGTGCAAAAATCTATCTCTGCTTCAGGGTGCTGTTCTGTTAGTCAGCGTATCTATCAAGTTAGCAGTTTTCTGACCCACCTAACATTGACTCATTGGCGTCAGCAAATATTCTTGCACCCTTTCTATTTAAATGAAAGGGTGCAAGAATATTTAAAAGAAACAATTATTAAACAATATTTTATTTTTAATTTTTTTTTGGCTGGTGCAGCATAAGCCATAGGCTTCCTTGCACCATTACTAATAAGCATAGACGACACTATGAAAATTTTGCACAGCCTCTTATTATTACTCTGGGGTCAAATTGATTGACAGAACTTTGATCATGTACTCTTTCCTCTCATCTGGGCAGACACTTAATCCTAAAATTTAATCCTAACTCACCACTTTTCTTAAACATTGCCCTGTACTTGTTAAGTAAATCATCAGATCTCCTACTCTTAATATCATTAGTATCAATGTGCATAACAATATCACCTTTTGTTCCCTGAAAAGATGATAAAAAATAGCTACTCTCCAATGTCATCATCAACTTTATATCTTTATTTGTCAGTACAGGCACCTGCAGATGGATATTGGATTTGCACTGCTATGATAAACATTCCATACATAGTTTAAAGTACCTCCTTTATTCACTTTAACACAGCACTGCCATATGTGTTTGAAAGCACAGCACACCATAAGCACATGTAGCCACTGACTGAATACCCACTATGCTCCAGTAATGATGAAGTTGTTAATACACTTCATGCCATATATCCATCCCAAATTGTAAATGAAAACTTTATATGATTAAATAATTCTTTCATTATACAAGTAACATAAATAAAACAGACCATGTCAGTTTGTATGATGCTCATTCATAATGATATGTTTCAGTCCCTTCAGTGATACTTTTAGCAAGTTAAACTAATTTTATTAAGGTACATGTGGTTATTAATACAATTTATTTTGCTTTCTCAGGTGATCTCCTTGAGGAAGAAGAGGTATTAGAATGGCTAAGGAAGAATCGCTATCGACATCCTGAGCTTAATGTCTTCATGTATGGACTAATAGCTATCATTGCTGCAATTATTCTCTATACTGTGTTTCTTGTAAAATGTTTCAAATCAAAAGAGAAAAAGGAGTAATATATTTTTCAACTTGAAAACAAAGAACTTTTATGGTGTTGGTGCCTTGACAAAAAATCTTCCAAATGAAGAGGAAACAATTGTTGGACAACGAGAATGTGCTCAGCCACGTGGTGTTTTAGGATTCTTTCAGAAAGTGTTCAATTTTGAAATCAAAGCAGAATTCATGTCAAAATTTTGAGATCATGATTTTTTTTCACATATCATTTGACTCACTGATATATATATCCCACGTATAAATTTGTCTACCATTGAACAGCCGAGCTGATCCCAGATGTGTTATTAATATATATGCCAGTTGTTGTTATCATTGAAGTAAAGTTTATGTCCAAATATTTTTAGATACTAAAGTTTAAATGTTTTGTTGTTATTCTGTGGAAGAGTAAATTAATAAAAGAAAGTATTATATAATGTATTGTATATTTATCAATTTTCTCTTCCATTAAGCGACAATTTGCTCATTTAAATGTATAATTTAATAAACTGAGCTTTTAATGTCATAAAAATATGTAATGTAAGAATGATGTACTTGTGTGATTGTCCATATAAATGTGAAAAGAATGTCTGGAGTCTTACTTTTATCTCATGCAAATAATAAATGTGCCACATATTGCTAATTTGTTATTCCTTATATTTTCAAAATTTTAAATTTGACAACATTTACTTTTGTAATCTACACATTCTTTCACCATTCATCCTATTTTTGGATTTGGAATCCCATGCAATATTTCTTTACAAAAATCCCTTCTCTCAAAAAAGTATGCTATTTTGTAATAGGATTGTTGAGCTAATAATGTTTTCAAAAAAAAAAAAAAAAATCACTGTAGTAAACTAAATATTCTCATAAATGTAAAACTTTTGGTATATATCTGTTTGTGTGAGTATCATATGATGTACAGAATATCTGAATAAATCACATCCTTCATTCCATCTAGATTGTTTTGAAATACTGATTTTTTTTCCATTTTAATTGAGTCCTATCTGAACCTGGTTTTATTGCTTTCATTTTTTAGTATTATTCTCCAAATATGTTTGTTTGTTCTAAAAAAATGAAACATAATTGAATCAAATGATATTCATATATAGGATGAACCGAAATCTTACTGCCAAGATTTAGTAACATTGAATGTAACTCTTCTTTAATGGATGAATATAGAGGGCATCACAGATATGCCCTTTATGTTCATTAATATTTGCTTGGGGGGGAGGGAAGTATGCTTTGATGATAATATATATATATTTTATGGAAACCCCACGCACGAAAGGTATAGAACCTATAGTACTTAGTACCATGCCTAGGTTGAAGGTGAAAGAAGATACTTGAATTTTCTCCAGACTGTAATTTTCAGGAAATACGTATGAAGGGAGGTTGTTCCAGAAAATGGAAGTGAATGAATAAATGAGAAAGAAAAAAAGTTGGTCCTCTGATTTGGAAGTTCAACAGGAAAAGGGTGTTGACTGGTTGCAGCATGTGTTTGGACCGCTTTGAAAGAGAGATTGGGAATTATAGAAGCCAACTCAAAAGAACAGTGCCCATGGTAGTATCTATAGAAAAGGCATACAAATGCAACAGAATGTCTAGGAGACAGAGTGGAGAGACCTCATCAGAAATGGGTCATTAATTAACCTAAATGCCCTCTTTTGAATAGAATCTAGAAGCCTGAGAGAGGTTTTCAGGGGCACTACCTCAGATGTGGGAACAATATTCCATGGTATGTCAGAATAGCAATTTGTACAGAGAACTCATATTTTTGATATACTTATACTAAGACAGATTAGAAGTCAGGGTAATCCCTAATAGACGTGATCTTGTAGAGAAATCTGAGTGTCATCGAAGAGATGCTTTGAACCTCTGATTCTGCTTCTCTTAAAATAGATTTTAAGGAGCAGGAGAATCCTTTTTGCAAGATATAAGACATGACTGAGTTTTGGAAGGATTGAAATTAAGTTATCTTTGCCCCAGTGGAGAATTACCTGGAGATCAGCATTTAGGGAACTGGCAGTAGATATTCGAGAAGTTAAAGCTGTTTATGCAGGGCAAGATTTCTCAAGCTGGAATGCAATGTGGTCTCATCAGCAAAACTATGGATAGGATTTCCAGTCAATGGAAGAAGGTAATTAATATATAAGAGAGGAAAGGAGTGGGAGAAAGGAACTGAAACTTTGGGAACACCTGCATTAGTGGAGAAGTTCACCACAGTGAACTTCTCCACTAATGCAGTGGTCAGAGAGAAAACTGAATACCCAATTACAAAAAAAAAAAAAAAAAAATTTGGCAAACCATGGAAGCTTATTTAGAAGACATTTATGCCAAACACAATTGAAAACCTTTGAAATGCAAGAGCAATTGCTTGAATTTCACCAAACTTTTCCATTGAATTTGTCCATAGAAAGTAACATATGCCAGTATATCACTGGTGGATCGACACTGATGAAATCTATACTGGCAATTATTGATCAGATGGAAGATTTCTAGATAATTTAAGAGTTTGCAGTCATACATTTCTCCATTACTTTAGAAAGAGAAGTGCAAAGGGACAATAATTGAATTTGTCACCCTTTTTACGAGCAAATTTCCAAGCAGATGGGAAAACAACTATGGAATAAGAAAGTGAAAAAAGGCAACACAGAGCAGGAGTAAGCTCAAGAGCACAGGTTTTGAGAACAAGTGGAGAAATACCCATCAGGACATGATGCTTTCTTGACATCAACACTGTTCATTCTTTTGACAAAAAACCACAGTACTGGGAATGGTAAGTGGTGGTTTACCAAGATCATTAATACAAGACCTAGAAGAAAAGTAGGATGGTAGCAGGCCAGCTTTTTCTTTGGCTGAGTTGTAATAATCATCTGGTTTCAATAGAGGTGTGAATAGAGATGGGCAGAAGTTGTGGCCATTGGCTTTGGCAAGAGACCAGAATGCTCTACTACCCTTTGGACAAGAAGCAAGTTTCCTACTGTTCAGAATATTAGTTTGGATTGATTAATAAGTGCTATACCTGGAGATTTGAATGCAAGCATTGCAATGCAACATGCTTATCTTGAACAGCCTTAGCACATTTATTGAAAAGCAAGATTTAGATAAAGGACGAGATTTTAAGGTGGAGTGTGGAATAAAGGATTCGAACCTTACAAGAATAATTTCACACAATCTGACCAAATGCTTACATAACATTTAAAACAGTAATCACACCAAGGAAAAGAAAATAAATCTCACATTTCATCCCATTTTGTATTCTTATAATGCCAAACAACATGAGGTTGAGAATGGACACGAAAGAAAGGCACCATTGGAGAAGAGACAATTGCCAAGTTGTGATCTGAGATGCATAGAGGACCACTCACCTCAACCATATACTTAAAAGGGTTGTCTGTGAGAAAAAGGCAATCCTAACCACACAGCAAACATGCTTTATCTTTTTGTTTTTTTTATCTTTATCTTTCTGGTAATTAAATGAATAATCTGCAAGGTAATTAGTAATTGCAAAAGCCCCAGCATCTCAAACAGCTCGTCCGTGTGACTAGAAAATGCAAGCTAGCTGCAGTTGTGAACTTTACTTCACTGTTAGGAAAGTTGGACTGGAGAAAGTAGAGTTTCAAAGAAAAGAAGTCACAGAGTTCCAAGTGATTATAGTGGAGTTGGGAGAGTTCAGAGGCAACAGATGAATTTGACAGAATGTGGTAGAGAGATTTAAGCCACAGACTATCAAAAGGAGGATATGCCAAATTACTAAGTTTGACAGAATATTAGGGCAGACATATGCATAAGTACCACCTTTGAAGTAAAAGGAATCATACAGAGAATAATTAGGACAACTGAGATGAGCAGTGGTTGAATCAACTGAAAATTGGGACTCTGTCTGAAAAAGTATGTGCAGCTTAGTAGACTGTAAATGGACATCATTGAGATTGGAACTGAGACCATATATATTTGTGAAATGAATGAGGAAGAGTTTGGGAGGTTTAGCTCTTTTCGCATATAAGTTTGTTCTATTAGTTTGACTTTGTGATATTTTGGTAACAAGAAAAGGAGTAAAACTAAAAGTAATGTAAGAATTAAATACTTGTGTGATTGTCCATATAAATTTGAAAAAATGCCTGGAGTCTTACTTTTATCTCATGTAAATAATAAATGTGCTGCTTATCGCTAATTTGTTATTCCTTATATTTTCAAAATTTTAAATTTGACGACATTTACTTTTGTAACCTACACACATTCTTATTCACACGCCATGGGGCGGTACCCACGAACTGGAGATGTGCAAATGTGATCCTTATATATAAAGGAGGATCAAAGGGTGACAAGTAATTACAGGTGTGTTAGTTTAACTTGTTCCAGGGAATACCCACGGACTGGAGATGTGCAAATGTGATCCTTATACATAAAGGAGGATCAAAGGGTGACAAGTAATTACATGTGTTAGTTTAACTTGTTCCAGGGAAATTAATGGAGTCACTGGTTACAGAAGCACTGAAGATCATTTAGACAAGACTTCAGTTACAGTTCAGCAGGGGTATGTTAAGGGGAAGTCTTGTCTGACCAATTGATTGGATACTATGATGTGGTCACAAAGAAACTGGATGCAAAGAATAATTGATTTGGGGTTCAGTGTTTAGTTCATTGTTGTTTTCTATATTTATTAATGATACTGATGAAGGTATATCAGGCTTAATGATATTAAGAGTAGGAGACCAGCGGAATTACTTAGCAAGTATAGGTCACTGTTGAAAAAAAGCCGTGAATTAGGGTTGAATATGAAAGTGTCTGCAATTCTGCCCAGACACAATAGGAGGGAGTATATGATGAGAGCCTTGTCGATCAATTCGGCCCTGGAAAGATTGTGCAAGGCTCAAGGGATAGAATTTTTTTCAGCCTGGACTGTACTTGTTAACAGGAGAGATTGCTTCTACAGGGATGGGATACACTTAAATAGAAAGGGTGCAAGAATTTTTGCTGATGCTGTCGAGGCAGTGTTAGGTGGGTCGGAAAACTGCTAGTTGGGGGGGATACAAGGACTAATAGATTAACAGTAGCCACTGGCAGAGGTGGAAGTGATTCTTGCACTGCTTCTATTGAAATGAGCAGAAGCCTGAAAAACAAGATGCAGGATATTTCAGAGACTGCTGGGAGTCATTGCGGTACAAGTAAACACATGGGTTGTGTTAGGGTAGCTAAGAATAGAAACAGGTGCATATATACCTGCGTGTACACCAATGCTAGGAGTTTGGTAAATAAATTTCATGAATTTGAGGTATTGCTCAAAACATCAAAGGCAGATATTGTTGGGATATCAGAGACGTGGTGTCACACAGATATAAGGAATGCAGAACTGGAATTTGGGGAATACAATGTGTATAGAAAGGATAGACAGGACAGGAGGGGAGGAGGGGTTATGCTATTAGTTAAGAAACACAAAGTCCAAGGAAGTGAAGCCAGTCGACAACGATGGACAGGGCAGTGTCGAGTCAGTTTGGTGTGACATAAGCATAGGGAAATCAAAATTGAGAGTAGGAGTGTGCTATAGGCCTAATGACTCTGATGAGTATAATAAGATATTGTACAGGGAAATAGAGTGGGCCAGTAAATCAGAGAGTCTTATAATGGGGGATTTTAATTTCCCAGATATTGACTGGAATTTGTGGATTGGTCACTCGCACACTAGCAAGCCTTTTGTGGACTTACTGGATGATTGCTTTCTACATCAGCATGTTCGTGAGGCAACAAGAGGGAGCAATACTCTTGATCTGATTATCAGTAGTGATTCTTCATGCATTAAGAATCTGCAGATAAATGAACCACTAGGTGGCAGTGATCACAGTGTGTTGAAGTGGGATTTACTCAAGGAGGTAACTACCATCAGAGGTAAAGGGAAGGGTTTTTGTTTTTGTAAAGGTGACTATGATGGTCTGAGACAGTATTTAAATTCTATACAGTGGGACCAACTGATGATGTTACCAACAGCAAACTCAAAATGGGAAGCATTCAAGGAACTAATCTTGGAGGCTACCAGGTTTTACATACCAACTAAGAAATATTGTTCAAGGTTTAGGCCTAAATGGTTGTCAGATGAACTAATGAGACATGTGGCAGAGAAGAAAAATGCATGGGATACATACAAATTAATGGGTGACATGGAAGCCTATGATAGATATAAGTTGGTCTGTAACCAAGTGACAAAGGAGATTAGGCAGGCAAAGGCAGACTACGAAAAATCTTTGGCAAAGGATGCAAAGAAAAACAGAAAAGAGTTCTTTACCTATTTAAACTCTAGAAGGAAAGGGATGAATCAGATTGGTCCACTGGATATTGATGGTTCAACAGTTGAGGATCCTGCTCAGGTGGCTAACAATCTAAATGAGTATTTTGCATCTACATTCACGCATGAGGAGTTATTCAGGAAGGGGAATGTCGTAGGTGAAGTAAACATTGGCAATGAGCTAGATGATTTTCTAATAACTGAGAGGAAAGTGGAGGAGAAATTGTTGAGGATAAACATAAAAAAGTCACCTGGGGTGGATGGGATCTATCCAGTTATATTAAAGGAGGCAGCAAAGGAAGTAAGCAAACCCCCTAGCTATAATTATGAGAGCTTCTTTGGACTCAGGGGAGGTACTCATAGACTGGAGATGTGCAAATGTAACCCCAATTCACAAAGGAGGATCAAAGCCTGACACAAGTAATTATAGACCTGTTAGTTTAACTTCTGTTCCAGGAAAATTAATGGAGGCACTGGTTAAAGAAGCACTGCAGGATCATCTAGACAAGAATTCAGTTATAGCTCAGACGCAGCATGGTTTTGTTAAGGGCAGGTCTTGCCTGACCAATTTGATTGGATACTATGATGTAGTCGCAAAAGAACTGGATGCAGGGAATAACTTTGATATTATATATTTGGATCTTAGAAAGGCTTTTGATACTGTTGCACATGGAAGACTGCTGCACAGATTGGAGCAGTGTGGCATTGGAGGCAAATTGCTGCTATGGATAAGGGGATGGTTGAGTGGCAGAAGACAGAGAGTGGTAATCAATGGACACTGCTCAACGTGGACTAATGTTATTAGTGGAGTTCCTCAAGGTTCAGTGTTGGGTCCATTGTTGTTTTCGGTGTTTATGAATGATATTGATGATGGGATATCAAGTTTAATGTCCAAGTTTGCAGATGATACAAAGGTTGGCAGGGTTGTTAAGGACACTACTGACGCTATGCTGCTGCAACAGGATCTGGAAAGGTTGAACAGATGGGCTGAGAGGTGGCAAATGAAGTTTAACATTGACAAATGTAAAGTACTACATATGGGAAACAGTAACCCCAGAGCAACATATCAACTCTGCGGTACTACACTGACAGTGGTGGAGAATGAAAAGGGCCTGGGGATAATTGTGCAGGCAGATATGAAGTTCTCTGAGCAGTTCAGACGAGCTGCAAGAGTAGCTCGTGGTGTCTTGTCAATGATATACAGGAATTTTTCTAGCAGGGATAAGGAGGTGATTATTCCCTTGTATAAGGCACATCTTGAGTACTGTATACAGGTCTGGAGGCCTCATTTCAATAAGGATGTAGAGCTGCTGGACCGGGTACAGAGAAGGGCAACAAGATTAGTGAATGGAACAAAGGGTTGCTCTTACGAAGAAAGGCTTAAGTTTTGCAAATTACAGAGTCTGGAGACTAGGCACCAGCGAGGTGATCTGATAGAGGTGTATAAGGCTTTGAATGGTTTGAGCATGCTCAATGCCAATAGGATTCTTCATCTTGCTCAAAATAATCACCTCAGAGGGCATAAATTCAAATTGAGGAAGGACGGATGTCGGATAGATGTGCAGAAATTTGCCTTTGGCCAGCGGGTGGTTGGTTGGTGGAACCGACTTCCGTCACTTGTTGTTGAAGTTGATAGCCTAAAAAATTTAAGGCTCAACTGGACAGGTATTTCGAACGAACGGAGGGGTGACATGGGAGTGGTGTGTGTGTTTTTTTTTTTTTTTTTTGGCTGATGCTGAATAAGCTTGCTTTCTTGCATCATATGCCTCTACTAATGCTAATGTCTAAGTTTGCAGACGATACGAAGGTTGTCAGGGTTGTTAGTGATCGTACGCTACTGCAACAGGATCTAGAAAAGTTCAGCAGATGGACTGAGAGATGGCAACTGAAATTTAACATTGACAAATGTAAAGTACTGCACATGGGTAGCAGTAACCTCCAAGTAATGTATCAACTGTATGGTACTACATTCAGGGTGGGATAAAATGAAAAGGATCTGGGGATATCACCTTTTTTGAACTGTGCAGATGGTCAGAAAGAGTAGCTCATGGTGTTGTTGTTATTTGGTTTTTAGGAGCATTAGCAACTAAGGCCATATTGCTCCGGGAATATGCAATGGTCATTCACTGACCTTTCCGCATCCTCCGTATTTGGTGGTGACGGGCTCAAACTCCGGTCTAATCAAGAAGCGTGTGCTACGCACTGCTGCTCCTTCCCACCTGGCTACGGAGGCAGCTCATAGTGTCTTATCAATGATATACAAGAATTATTCTAGCAGGGATAAGGAAGTGATTGTTCTCTTGTATAAGGCAATGGTCAGGCCACACCTTGAGTACAGCATACAAGTCTGGAGGCCTCACTTTAGGAAGGATGTAGAGCTGTTTGAATGGAGGGTTACTCTTACAAAGAAAGCCTTAATTTTTGCAAATTACGGTGTCTGGAGACTAGGCGTCTGCAAGGTGATCTGATTGAAGTGTATAAGGCCTTGAATGCTTTGAGCAAGCTCAATGCTGATGGGATTCTTCCTCTTGCCCAGACTCTGCACCTGAGGGTCCATAAATCCATAAATTCAAATTGAGGAAAGACAGTTGTAGGATAGATGTGCAGAAGTTTGCCTTTAGCCAGTGGGTGGTTAATTGCTGGAACAAACTTCCATCTGTCATTGTAGAAGTTGACAGCTTAAATAAATTCAAAGCAGAACTAGACAAACATTTAGAGCAAATGGATGGGTGATATGGGAAGGGTTTTTTTTTTTTTTTTGCCTTTTGCTGTATAAGCTTGCTTTCTTGCATCACATACCCCTATTAATGTTAATGCTAACAGATGTTGAAAGATGACCTGAAAAATTTAAGATTTGTGTACAGGAGCTTGTCAGGTGACCAGCCATCGTCTTTGCAACTATTTTGTTTTTGCTTGAATAGTAGCATGATACAGACACCCTAGCCTCCGTAGCCAAGTGGTCAGGATTAGGAGTGTGGTAGCACATGCTTTTTGAGTAGACTAGGTTTCAAGTGCCTGACTGCTAAACACGGGCAATCTGTCAACCTGCACTGGACCAGCGTGGCAAATTATGGTCCAATTCTCTCAACATTAATAGTTGAGTAGGCTTCCATCCTGCAGTGGATTTATAATGGCTGCAGTTTGCTTTTTTTTCTTTAATCTTTTATAAGCATCAACAGTATGCTTGTTGATGCTGGTGTTGTTCATGTTACTTTTTTTTTCTTCACCCACTAATTCAAGAAATATTTAGTCTTACCATATTTGTTTTTAAAAGATTTACTGTTTTCAAGGCTAAAGATAAAGTGAAACACAATATCCTCTCTTCAGCTACACTGCATGCAGCAAGATAGTCAAATTTCATGTGCTGTGAGCACACCAAATTTGATATAAACCTAAAAATGGAAGCAACTAATAGCATCAAATATAATATTTTTAATATTTATTTGTAGATATAAGTTCCAACATATGAAATTTCACACACTTAACTTTTAAGTTGGAAAATATAAGAGAAAAGGTGATTGATGTTTTGATTTTGTCTAAAACTTTTTTTTTTTTTTTTTATTGAAACTTGAAGTACATTCTGATACACCCTGGCAGAGACTTGGTAATTTGGAATCTCCTCTTTTTGATCTTCTCTGGCTTAAAATCTCTCTAACCCATTCTGACAAATTCATCTGTTGTCTCTACCATTCTCCCAACTCCACTAATCACTTGGAGCTCTGACTTCCTCTCTTTGCAACTTGACTTTCTCCAGTCCAACTTTCCTAACAGTGAGGTAATTTTCCTTGGTGATTTTAATGTTCACAACCCCAGCTGGCTTCCGTTTTCTAGTCACACCGACCCAGCTGGTCGAGATGCTGAGGCTTTTTCAATTACTAATGATCTTGCACAGATTGTTCATTGACCTACCAGAATACCAGACAATCCTAACCATACAGCCAACACACTATCTTTTTCTCACAAACAACCTTTCTAAGTACACGGTCAAAGTGCCTGGTCCTTTAGGCAACTCAGATCACAACTTGGTGATTTCTTCAATGGAGCCTTTATCTCTTGGCCCAACCTCATGTTTGGCATTACAAGAATGTAAAATGGGATGACCTGCGAGATTTCTTTTCCTTGGTCAGATTACTGTTTCAAAACTTCTGACGTCAACGTTTGTTCACATCGTGTCAGTGAAATTATTCTTGCAGGAATGAAATCCTTTATTCCACACTTCACTTTTAAAATCTTGTCCTTTATCGAAATGTTGGTTTTCCAATAAATGTGCTAAGGCTGTTCAAGAGAAGAACGTTGCATATCGTAATTGGCTTGTTATCAATTTTTAAGTTTCATTTTCTACCTACACCAAAGCTCGCAACAATTGTAAAGCAGTTATTAATCAGTCCAAACTAGATTTTGAACGGGCTAAAAGTAGAAAACTTGCTTCTTGCCAATAGTATTTGATAGTATTCTGGTCTCTTGCCAAAGCTATTGGCTGCAACTTTTGCCATATCTGCTTCCACCTTTGTCAAAACCAGATGGTTCTATTATCACTTCAGCCAAGGATAAAGCTAACCTGCTAGTATCCCATTTTCCTTCAACTCATGTATTAATGATCTTGGTAACACACCCCACCATTCCCAACACACTCCATTCAATGCCTCCTGTGGTCTTCCGCCAAAAGGATGTCAGAAGGATTTTGACAAAATTTGATGCTCATAAAGCTCCAGGTCCTGATGGTATTTCTCCACTTGTTCTCTGTGCTCCTGAACTTACTCCTATTCTTTGTCTCCTATGGAGAAATCAATTAACCACCAACTCTTAAAATACCTAGAAACCTTCCGTCTGATCAAAAATTGCCAGTATGGATTTCGTCAGTGTCGATCCACTGGTGATATTCTGACTTGTGTTATCTATTTATGGACAAATTCAATGGAAAAGTTCGGAGAAACACGATCGGTTGCTCTTGACATCTCAAAGGCTTTCGATCATGTTTGGCATAAAGGTCTTCCTAAACAAGCTTCCATCTTATGGTTTGCCAACTGTTTTTTGTAATTGATTTTCCAGTTTTCTCTCTGAGCGTGATGGTAGATGGCTGTCTTCTAACTTCTCCACTAATGTTGTTTTCCCCCAAGGTTCATTTCTTTCCCCCCACTCTTTTCCTCTTGTATATTAATGAACTTCTTCCAGTGACTGGAAATCCTATCCATAGTTTTGCCAATGATAGCACATTGCATTCCAGTTTGAGAAACCTTGCCCTGCTCAATCAGCTTCAACTTCTCAAATATACACTACCAATTCCTTAAATTCAGATTTCCAGGTAATTCTCCAGTAGGACAAGGACAACTTAGTTGATTTCAAAACTCAGTCTTGTCTTATATCTCACAAAAAAAGGATTCTTCTGCTCCTATGCTTATCTTTGGTGACACTCCAATTTCTAGGCAAGATTATATACCTCTTTTTGGGGATTACCCTGACTTATAATCTCTCTTGGTACAAGCACATTACAAATATTGCTTCCTCTGCATCTAAAAAACTTGGTTTTCTCTTTCGCTCTCGGTGTTACTTTTCTTCCAAACAGGTGTTCACTCTGTGCAAATCGCAAATCCACCCTACCATGGAATATTGTTCCCACATATGGGGGTGGTGCCCCCAAAACTTCTCTCAGGCTTCTAGATTCCATTCAGAAGAGGAGAGTTATGTTAATTAATCCCTCATCTCTAACAGAGTCCTCCACTCACTGTCTCATAGACTTACTGTTTCTACTACATGCCTTTTCTACAGATACTTCCGTGGGCACTGTTCTTCTGAATTGGCTTCTACAAAGGGTACTAGGAAAGTTTTGCAATATGACGCAACAATGAATCACAGGAAGCTGCTTGTTGCTGCATGTTGAGACATGTTCATACATGCACAGTAGCCGCCGCGCCAAGTCGATGGGCTCAGTTATTCATTTGTAGTGAGAGTGTAAAGTGCTTGCGATGGCATCGTGGTCACGAAATGAGATAAGGACAGTTTTGCGGTATAATTTCGTGAGTGGTTTAACCATAGACCAGTGCTTAGAAGAAATGACTCTTGCACTAGATGATGATTGTCCACATCGTACAACGATATTCAGGTGGTATAGAGAATTCCAAAGGGGAAATTTCACTCTGGAGGATTCTGAGAGGCCGGGAAGGCCATGAAAGTCAGTTACGGAGGAAAACGTTACTGCTATGAGGAAAATGCTTGACGAAAACAGGCGAGTGACCTACCAACAGATAGAGGATACTTTGGGCCTAAATGCACCAGCAATTCGTTCGATTCTGCAAGATCATTTGCACGTGAAGAAACTTTGTTCTCTCTGGGTGCCGCATCAACTGACTGAAGAGCAGATGACACGACGTGTGACTTGGTGCCGGGAGATGTTAAAAAAGTTTGATAAGGGACAATCTCGGTATGTGAACAACATCGTGACAGGTGACGAGACTTGGCTGTACTATTATGATCTGCCGACCAAGGCTCAAAACAAAGTTTGGGTCTTTGATAATGACGACACACCCGTAATTGTCAGAAAATCCCGATCTGTAAAGAAGAAAATGATAGCTGTATTTTTCAAATCGAGTGGAATTGTGGAACGTGTCGTTTTGGACACGCAGAAGACAGTCACAGCTAAGTGGTATACTGAACAATGCCTGCCTAAAGTCATTGGATCTATGAAGAACCTGCAGCCAAAGTCAAGAATGGACACCTGGTACCTCCATCACGAAAATGCTCCAGCTCACCGCGCCAAAGCCTGCACCGAATATTTGACCACGACAGGACTGAAACTTCTCGAGCACCCTCCCTACAGTCCAGACCTTGCTCCCTGCGACTTTGCACTGTTCCCGCATGTGAAAATGAAGCTAAAAGGGAGGCGGTTTTCCAGTGATGAGGACCTTCTACGGGCTTGGGACAACGAGTGTGCTTTACTCCCTAGTGAAACTTGGCAGAACTGGTTTAAAGATTGGTTTCGGAGGATGGAGAGGTGTATTGAATGTAGAGGAAATTACTTTGAAAAAATTAAATAAACAAAACTGTATTGCAAAACTTTCCTAGTACCCTTTGTATAATTCCCACTCTCTCTTTCAAAACAGTCTGAACAGGTGCTGCCACTAGCCAACATCCATTTACTGTCTGACTTCAAACTCACAGAACCAACTTTTCATCTTCATTTATTCATTCAACTGCCATTTTCTGGAACAACTTTCCTTCATATGTATTTCCTGAAAATTACAGTCTACAGAAGTTCAAGTCTAATGTCAACAAATATCTTCTTTCGTCTTTCCAACCTCCAACTCAAGCATGGTACTAAGTACTATAGGTTCTAATACCTCTCGTGTGTGGGGTTTTCTTAATAAAAAAAGTATTGAAATCCATTTTCTTAATGGATTTCAATATCCAGAAAATAGCCATTTTCTTAATGGATTTCAATACTTATTGAAAACTGATTACAAAATAAAATATATTTTTTAAATATTAAAAAGTTGGCACCCTCAGGTGACCTGCCATCATTTTTGCTACATTTTGGGTGCCAGCAATGCTGGATTAATACAAACCATTAACAGAAGATCAAGCAATGGAATACTACAAAAGCAGAATTCAAAACATCAAAGACTTTATCCAAAAACAAAGAAATTTGTTGAAAAGAAACTAAAAAACAATGACAACTTTGTTATGATTCAAAGTACAGCTACTGCAAAGTTAAATGATTCTTTGGCTAATTTTATAAAGAGGATCAAGTAAAGATTTTGAATAAATTGTTAATTGCTGATTTGGTGCAAAACAGCCTTAGCAATGGTCACATTAGCAATTGGATTAATTTCAGTTGAACAGTGTATGATGTTTTAGGCCATCACATTAGCCATGTGTTAAATGCTAATGCACTTTAAGCTGCACAGATGCCATGTGCAGTACACACAGTTTGCAATATTAATTGCAGATCCTTCACTAAAAAAAAAAAATATCCTCCTTTTCCACCACTTTTATTCTATGCTGTTTGATAAGGTACATTAAAAAAAAAAAACACCTATCTGCTGGAAATGAAATAAAAGTGGAGGAAAACTGGTTTTATGTATAAACATCTGGAAAGAACCGCAAACATTAATTTCAAAAAAAAAAAAAAAAAATAATAAAAATACTATTCACTGGTTTAGAAAATGTTGCAGTGTAAACTGAATGAGATAAATTTTATAATGGATAGTAATGGTAAAACTAAAAGAATGAGTGTTAAATGATGTACTATATGATGTCCAAAATTTTAAACTGAAAGGTAGTCCATTTGCAGGAATCCACTCTAAAAGTAAAAAGAAAAAACTGGTGACACGTTGAAACATAGGTAATTGGCTTAGCTTAAAACCTTCCTTACTTGGTCATCATACAGTGTTCCGTTTTAGAGTTTGGGTTTTTTTTTTTTTTTTTTTTGAGTAATGTCATTAAACAGATCACTGGTGGAGGTGCTGCATCTTTATCTACACATTTTCCATACAGTTATGGAAAATGTGTAGATAAAGATGCAGCAACCTTTTGTTAATATTAGTCAAATAGTGCAAGGAAGCCCAAAGCTTTTGTGGCACCAGCCAAAAGAAATAACAAATAAATAAATAAAATAACCTTTCACCACTTCCACCCTCAATTTAACATATGCCCCTTTTTGTTTTAATTATAAAAAATTAATTTTTAGCTCTTTTACTAAATTGTAAACAACGATCTATTAATTTGTAAATTGGATGAACTCAAAAAATATCAAATGAAAACAAACAAGAGAAACCAGTAAGGATAAAAAGTTATCATTTTCTGGAATTTAAGGTCACTCATCAACCAGACCAACACAAATGCTCAAGTTAGGTCTGGTAGACACAACACAACACAAATGTCTGCATTTTTGTCATCTGTTTGTGTTCAGTTGGTGAAACCAGAGATCTAAAGATAAGATTGCTATCACAGGCATCACAAGCTGTCATAATATCTCACAGACACCACATCAGAATGGGAGTTGCCTAGAATGTCTGATTTCTGTTTACTGGTGCAAAAGCCACTAATGGTATAGTGTGCCAGGGCTGTGCAAATGGGGAGTGCATCGGATGCACTGCCCAGGGCCCCCCCAATTGAGGGAGACATCAGTCTCAACATAAATAAATGAGGCCCCTTAACCCTGTTTGCATCTGGGTCCCCGAGTACCTTTAGCATTAGCATTAGTAGAGGCATACGATGCAAGAAAGCAAGCTTATTCAGCATCAGCCAAAAAAAAAAAAAAAAAAACCCCTCTCCCATTTCACCCCTCCGTTCGTTCGAAATACCTGTCCAGTTGAGCTTTAAATTTGTTTAGGCTATCAACTTCAACAACAAGTGATGGAAGTCGGTTCCACCAACCAACCACCCGCTGGCCAAAGGCAAATTTCCGCACATCTATCCGACATCCGTCCTTCCTCAATTTGAATTTATGCCCTCTGAGGTGATTATTCTGAGAAAGATGAAGAATCCCATTGGCATTGAGCATGCTCAAACCATTCAAAGCCTTATACACCTCTATCAGATCACCTCGCCGGTGCCTAGTCTCCAGACTCTGTAATTTGCAAAACTTAAGCCTTTCTTCGTAAGAGCAACCCTTTGTTCCATTTACTAATCTTGTTGCCCTTCTCTGTACCCGGTCCAGCAGCTCTACATCCTTCTTGAAATGAGGCCTCCAGACCTGTATACAGTACTCAAGATGTGGCCTAACCATTGCCTTATACAAGGGAATAATCACCTCCTTATCCCTGCTAGAAAAATTCCTGTATATCATTGACAAGACACCATGAGCTACTCTTGCAGCTCGTCTGCACTGCTCAGAGAACTTCATATCTGCCTGCACAATTACCCCCAGGTCCTTTTCATTCTCCACCACTGTCAGTGTAGTACCGCAGAGTTGATACATTGCTCTGGGGTTACTGTTACCCTTATGTAGTACTTTACATTTGTCAATGTTAAACTTCATTTGCCACCTCTCAGCCCATCTGTTCAACCTTTCCAGATCCTGTTGCAGCAGCATAGCGTCAGTAGTGTCCTTAACGACCCTGCCAACCTTTGTATCATCTGCAAACTTAGACATTAAACTTGATATCCCATCATCAATATCATTCATAAACACCGAAAACAACAATGGACCCAACACTGAACCTTGAGGAACTCCACTAATAATATTAGTCCACGTTGAGCAGTGTCCATTGATTACCACTCTCTGTCTTCTGCCACTCAACCATCCCCTTATCCATAGCAGCAATTTGCCTCCAATGCCACACTGCTCCAATTTGTGCAGCAGTCTTCCATGTGCAACAGTATCAAAAGCCTTTCTAAGATCCAAATATATAATATCAAAGTTATTCCCTGCATCCAGTTCTTTTGTGACTACATCATAGTATCCAATCAAATTGGTCAGGCAAGACCTGCCCTTAACAAAACCATGCTGCGTCTGAGCTATAACTGAATTCTTGTCTAGATGATCCTGCAGTGCTTCTTTCACCAGTGCCTCCATTAATTTACCTGGAATAGAAGTTAAACTAACAGGTCTATAATTACTTGTGTCAGCCTTTGATCCTCCTTTGTGAATTGGGGTTACATTTGCACATCTCCAGTCTATGGGTACCTCCCCTGAGTCCAAAGAAGCTCTCATAATTATGGCTAGGGGTTTGCATACTTCCTTTGCTGCCTCCTTTAATATAACTGGATAGATCCCATCCACCCCAGGTGCCTTTTTTATGTTTATCCTCAACAATCTCTCCTCCACTTTCCTCTCAGTTATTACAAAATCATCCAGCTCACTGCCAATGTTTACTTTACCTACATCATTCACGGCGCCTCCGTTGCCAGGTGGGAAGGAGCAGCAGTGCGTAGCACATGCTTCTTGATTAGACCGGGGTTCAAGCCCGTCACCACCACATACGGAGGATGCGGAAAGGTCAGGAATGACCACCGCATATCACGGAGCAATATGGCCTTAGTTGCTAATGCTCCTAAAAAAACCAAAATAACAACAACAACAACAACCTACATCATTCTCCTTCCTGAATAACTCCTCATGCGTGAATGTAGATGCAAAATACTCGTTTAGATTGTTAGCCACCTGAGCAGGATCCTCAACTGTTGAACCATCAATATCCAGTGGACCAATCTGATTCATCCCTTTCCTTCTCGAGTTCAAGTATGTAAAGAACTCCTTTCTGTTTTTCTTTGCATCCTTTGCCAAGGATTTTTCGTAGTCTGCCTTTGCCTGCCTAATCTCCTTTGTGACTTGGTTACAGACCAACTTATATCTATCATAGGCTTCCATGTCACCCATTAATTTGTATGTATCCCATGCATTTTTCTTCTCTGCCACATGTCTCATTAGTCCATCTGACAACCATTTAGGCCTAAACCTTGAACAATATTTCTTAGTTGGTATGTAAAGCCTGGTAGCCACCAAGATTAGTTCCTTGAATGCTTCCCATTTTGAGTTTGCCGTTGGTAACATCATCAGTTGGTCCCACTGTATAGAATTTAAATACTGTCTCAGACCATCATAGTCGCCTTTACGAAAACAAAAACCCTTCCCTTTACCTCTGATGGTAGTTACCTCCTTGAGTAAATCCCACTTCAACACACTGTGATCACTGCCACCTAGTGGTTCATTTATCTGCAGGTTCTTAATGCATGAAGAATCACTACTGATAATCAGATCAAGAGTATTGCTCCCTCTTGTTGCCTCACGAACATGCTGATGTAGAAAACAATCATCCAATAAATCCACAAAAGCCTTGCTAGTGTGCGAGTGACCAACCCACAAATTCCAGTCAATATCTGGGAAATTAAACTCCCCCATTATAAGACTCTCTGATTTACTGGCCCACTCTATTTCCCTGTACAATATATTATTATACTCATCAGAGTCATTAGGCCTATAGCACACTCCTACTCTCAATTTTGATTTCCCTATGCTTATGTCACACCAAACTGACTCGACACTGCCCTGTCCATCGATGTCAACTGGCTTCACTTCCTTTGACTTTATGTGTTTCTTAATTAATAGCATAACCCCTCCTCCCCTCCTGTCTATCCTTTCTATATACATTGTATTCCCCAAATTCCAGTTCCGCATTACTTATATCTGTGTGACACCACGTCTCTGATATCCCAACAATATCTGCCTTTGATGTTTTGAGCAATACCTCAAATTCATGAAATTTATTTACCAAACTCCTAGCATTGGTGTACATGCAGGTATCATGCACCTGTTTCTTTTCTTAGTTACCCTAACACAACCCATGTGTTTACTTGTAACGCAATGACTACCAGCAGTCTCTGAAACATCCTGCATCTTGTTTTTCAGACTTCTGCTCATTTGAATAGAAGCAGTGCAAGAATCACTTCCACCTCTGCCAGTGGCTACTGTTAATCTATTAGTCCTTGTATCCCCCCCAACTAGCAGTTTTCCGACCCACCTAACACTGCCTCGGCAGCATCAGCAAAAATTCTTGCACCCTTTCTATTTAAGTGTATCCCATCCCTGTAGAAGCAATCTCTCCTGTTAACAAGTACAGTCCAGGCTGAAAAAAATTCTACCCCTTGAGCCTTGCACAATCCCTCCAGGGCCGAATTGATCGACAAGGCTCTCATCATATACTCCCTCCTATCGTGTCTGGGCAGAATTGCAGACACTTTCAAGTTCAACCCTAATTCACGGCTTTTTTTCAACAGTGACCTGTACTTGCTAAGTAATTCCGCCGGTCTCCTACTCTTAATATCATTAGTGCCAACGTGTACAACTATATCACCTTTTGTGCCCTTAAAAGATGATATCCTTTGCACGGCCCTGGTGTGCCATGACCATGCCATAAAATGTATAAAAGAAAAACGGCATTTAGTAATCTTTCAGAAAGGTTACCACATCAAAAAATACATAAAAATATAAAATAGAGTAAAAGGAAAAATATACAGAGACTAAAAATAAATGCTTGATATTATAGTAGTCATTGTCTGATAAAATCTGACAGTGTGCCATTGAGAATTTATCTGTACAGAAAGGGTAGGAAGGGAGGTGGGGTTAAGCTGTTAGTTAAGAAACTAAAAATCTAAGGAAGTGCATCCAGTTGGCATGGGTGGAGAGTTGCACTGTTGACCCGGTCGGTGTGACAAACACTGGAAAAGGAAAAATAAGAGCAGGTGTGAGTTATAGGCCTAATGACTCTGATGAGTACAACAAACAGTTGTGCAGATAAATAGTTGACCAGTAAATCAATGTCTTGTAATGGGGGATTTCACTTTCCAGATATTGACTGGAACTTGTGGGTTGGTCACTCACATGCTAGCAAGACTTTTGTGGATTTATTGGAGGATTGTTTTCTACAGCAACATGTTTGAGGGGCAACCAGAGGCAGTAATATTCTTGATCTGATTATCAGCAGTGATTATTCATGCATTAAGAATCTGCAGATAAAGGAACCACTAGGTGGCAGTGATCACAATGTACTAATGTGAGATTTAATTAAAGATGTAACTACTATCAGGGGTAAGAGTAAGGGTTTTTTTTTTTCTTTTGTGAAGGTGACTACAGTGGTCTCAGAATTTTTAAATTCTATACAGTGGGATCAATTGATAAATGTTACCAATGGTGAATTCTAAATGAGAAATCTTCAGGACTTAATCTTGGAGGGTACTAGGCATTTCATACCAACTAAGAAATGCTGTTCAAGGTTTAGGCCTAAATGGACATCAGATGAATTAATGTGGCTCGTGGCACAAAGAAGAAAAATTCATGGAATGCATATAAATTATCAGGTGACACAGAAGCCTTTGGCAGATATAAGCTATTCTGTAATTAAGTCACAAAGGAGGTTAGGCAGGCAAAGACAAATTAAAAGAAATCTTTGGCAAAGAAAAACAGCAAAGACCTTTACTTATATAAACTCTAAAAGAAAGGGGATAAATCAGATTGGTCCACTTGATATCAATGTAGATAGACTGTAGATAATCATTCTCAGATAGCTGCCAAACTTTGTATTTTGCATCTACATTCACATATCAAGAGTTATTCAAGGAGAAAGCCAGATGTTTATCAAACTTTAACAGGGAACTAAGTGATTTTGTAATAACTGAGAGCAAAGTGGAGGAGGAATTGTTGAAGTTAATATATAAGGAAGGCACTTGGGGTAGTGGGATCTATCCAGTTATATATTAAAGGAGGCAGCAAATGAAGTACTCTTAGCCATAATTATGAAAGCTTCATTGGATTCAGGGGAGATCCCCATGGACTGGAGATGTGCAAATGTGTCCCCAATTCACAAAGGGTGACACGGGTAATTACAGATCTGTTAGTCTAACTTCTGTTCCAGGGAAAATAATGGAGTTACTGGTTAAGGAAGTGATGCAGGATATCTAGGCAAGACTGCAGTTATAGTTCAGACACAGCATGGGTTTGTTAAGGGGAAGTTTTGTCTGACAAATTTGATTGGATACTATGATGTGGTCACAAAGGAATTGGATGCAAAGAATAATTTTGATATCATGTACTTGGATTTTAGGAAAGCTTTTGACACTGTGGCACATGGAAGACTGCTGTACAAATTGGAGCAGTATAGCATCAAAGGCAAGTTGCTACAACAGATAAAAAGATGGTTGAGTGGGAGAAGATAAAGAGTGGTTATCAATGGACACTGCTCTTCATGGACTAATGTTATTAGTGGAGTCCCCCGGGGTTCGGTGTTGGGCCCACTTTTGTTTTCAGTATTTATCAATGATATTGATGACACTATATCAGGGTTAATGTCTAAGTTTGCAGACGGTACAAAGGTTGGCAGGGTTGTTAATAACAGTAATGATAGCATGCCACTGCAACAGGATCTGGAAGAATTGAGCAAATGGGCTGAGAGGTGGCAACTGAAGTTTAACATTGACAAAGGTAAAGTACTGCATAAGGGTAGCAGTAACCCTAGAGTAATGTATCAACTGGATGGTACTACACTCGGGTTAGTGGAGAATGAAAAGAACCTGGGGGTAATTTTGCAGTCAGATATGAAGTTTTCTGAGCAGTGCCAGAAGGCTATAAGAGTAGCTCATGGTGTCTTGTCAATGCTATACAGAAATTTTGCTAGCAAGGATAAAGGATTGTCCCCTTGTATAAGGCAATGGTCAGGCCACACTTTCAGTACTGTATGCAGGTCTTGTGGCCTCATTTTAGGAAAGATGTAGAGCTGCTGGAATGAGTACAGAGAAGGGCAAACAGATTGGTGAGTGGAACAAGGGGTTGGTGTTACCAAGAAAGGCTTAATTTCTGAAAATTGCATCTTCTGGAGTCTAGGCACCTGTGAGATGATCTAATTAAGGTGTATACAGCCTTGAATGGATTTAGCAAGCTCAATACTAATGGGATTCTTCCTCTTGCTCAGATTACTCACCTGAGGGGGTATAAATTCAAATTGAGAAAAGACAATTGTAGATTAGATGCACAGAAATTTGCCTTTAGCCAGCATGGAGTTGATGGTTGGAACAAACTTACATCCATTGTACTGGAAGTCAGAAACTTAAATAAGTTCTGGACTGAATGGATGGGTGAAATGGGAGGTGGTTTTTTTTTTTTTTTTTTGACTGATGGCTATATAAGCTTGCTTTCTTGCATCATATGCCATACTAATGCTAACAAATTGTGTAACCTGTGCAATATTTGAGGATTTTTCTAGAACAGGACATGATACAGCCAAGAGTGGTGTCTTTGTGTTTGGTGAAGAAATTAGATGCCAACTCATCATTCTGATAGGATGCATATAAATTATCAAGTGATACAAAATTCTATGGTATATATAAATTAATCTGTAATCAAGTCAATAAAGGAGGTTAGGTGAGCTAAGGCAGATTATAAGAAGTGTCTGGAAAAGAGTGAAAAGAAAAGCGGCAAGGACTCCTATGCCTATATTAACAGTAGAAGGAAGGGGAGTTGAATCACATCAGGCCACTCAATGTCAATGGATTAACTGCTGACGACCTTACTCAGGTTGCTGACAAATTTAACAGGTATTTTGCATCTACATTCACAAATGAGGAATTATTTAGGGGGGGGGAGATGCTATGATGTTTGTCCAACTCTAATGGGGGGAGCTAAATAACTTTATAACTGAAAGGAAAGTGGAAAAGCTAAACAAAAAAAGCACTTGGGGTGGTGGGATTTATCTAATCATATTAGAGGCAGCAAAGGAGGTAAGCAAACCTTAGCCATAATTATGAGAGCACCCTTGGATTTAGGGAAGGTCTCTCTGGACTGAATTTATAAAGGGGGATCAAAAGGTGGCATGAGTAATTACAGACCTGTTAGCTTAACATCTGTTCCAGGGAAAATTATGGAGTCATTGGTTAAAGTAATGCAATTATACTGTCACAGCATGGATTTCTTCAAGGTGGTCTTGTCTGACCAATCTGATTGGATACTATGATGTGGTCACAAAGGAACTGGATGCAAAAAATTATTTTGATAACATATACTTGGATTTCATGAAGGCCTTTGATACTGTTGCACATAAAAGACTGCTGTACAAATTGGAGAAATGTGGCATTATGGGCAAGTTACTACTATAACAGGATAGTTAAGCAGAATAATACAGAGTGATTATCAATGGGCATTGCTCTTTGTGGACTAATGTTATTGGTGGAGTCCCCCAGGGTTCAGTGCTGGGCTAATTGTTGTCTTCAATATTTATTAATGATACTGATGAAGGTATATCAGGTATTCAATATTTATTAATGATACTGATGAAGGTATATCAGGCTTAATGTCTAAGTTTGAAGATGATATAGAAGGTTGGCAGGGTGGTTGACGACAGTAATGAGGAAGAGCTATTGTTGACAGAAATTTAGGTCGATAAAATGGCAAGTGAAGTTTAACATTCAAAAATGCAAGGTACTGTATAAGGGTAGAAGTAATGCAGAGTACCTTATCAACTGGGTTGTACTACACTCGGGGGAAATGGAAAATGAAAAAGACCGGGGGGGGGGTTATTGTGCAGTCAGATGTGAAATTCTCTGACAGTGCAGACCATGCTACCAAGACAGCTTATGAGGTTTTATATATGATATACAGAAACTTTGCTAACAAGGATAAGGTGATTTTCCTTTGTACAAGGCCATCTGGAGGCTTCACTTTAGGAAGGAAATCTGCTGGAATAGGTTCAGAGAAGGGTAACCAGATTGGTGAAGGGAACAAAAGGGTGCTCTTACCAAGAAAGGCTTTAGTTCTGCAAATTTCAGTGTCTGGAGAGTAAGCACCTGCAGGGAGATTTTATTGAGAGGCCTTGAATGGATTTAGTAAGCTAAATGTTGATGGCAGTGGATGGTTTAAATAAATTCAAGGAAGAACTAGACTTTCTTGGAGGGTATGGATGGTGAAGTGTTTTTTTTTTTTTTTTTTTTTTTTTGATGATTCTATATAAGCTTGCTTTCTTGCATCATTTTCCACTACTACAACACCTCCAAAGGTATACCATAATTCTAATGCATCCATGTTTTGCAAGTTTTCTGTTGGAGGCCATTTACCACCTTAAGCTTCAATCTCCTTTTCTGAAATTAAAGCCCCTTCCGTTGCCCTTAAAAACTGCAACCCCCCCCTCTCTCTCTCCATCATCCAACTTAGAACTCTGTGTTCACTCTCCTGTTAATGATTCCTGTACTATTAATGCTATGATTTCATCTTGAAGATTATGTCTGGGAACAGTTTCCTTAACAGGCTGATATAATAAGTCATCTTGGTATAAAAATTTGTTCCCATGGTGAATTTCCCTCCCACATGCTTCAATCAATTAGGGACAAATTGGAATCATCCATAATAAAACATTCGCACTTCCTTGCCCATTCCATTTGCACTTCAGAAGCACTTGTAAAAATTCTCACAGTCTTCTGGTCTATAGATTACTTCCACTCTAATTATACCTTTGCTTCCAACTATCTCACACCACATTAGATACTGTACTAGTAGGTGTTAACTCATGAATCTGGGAAATCTTTTGTTGTGGTAATGCTGCTTTTGATAAGAAGCTTGTTATTGTTTGTTATTTGGTTTTTTTAGGAGCATTAGCAACTAAGGCCATATTGCTCCAGGATATGCGGTAGTCATTCCCTGACCTTTCTGCATCCTCCGTATTTGGTGGTGACGAGCTCGAACCCCAGTCTAATCAAAAAGCGTGTGCTACGCACTGCTGCTCCTTCCCACCTGGCTACGGAGGCACCTGATAAGAAGCATGGCCCACACTCCTTTTATCATCCCTATCCTTCCTAAATACGTTGTACATACCACTGTGAAACTCATCATCCACTTATTTGAGGTGGCCCCATATTTCCATTAGTCCTATTATGTCAGAATTTGTTATCCTAACCAGGTGTCCAAATTCACTCATTTTATTGAAAATGAGTCCTGGAATTACTGTTCCCACAGTTAACACCAAGTGTTCTCGTATAATTTACCACCTTGACACACCCCTTGATGTTATTTAGTCCAGCAGTGGTGACACACCTAACAGGAGCCTTTAAAAAATAATGCTCTCATGTCCTTTAATTAATGATTAAAAACCTCAAAGTATTTTAACTTCCTGTAGTCAAACTTTTACTACAAAAATTCCTGAATCTTTTCTAATGGTTTTTATACCATAAATAAACATGAACACCTGTCACTGCTGATTGACCTTTTGTGTAATACTTGTTCCATTTGCATGAAAAGCAGTGCTATAGTCATAAAATTAGCAGAAGGTATACTCTATGAATGTTAAATATTTTAATAATATTTGTTTAAGTCCTTCAAAAACCAGAAGGTATACACTATTAACCTAAAAAAATCCAGAGGGTATATGGCATATTCCCACATACACCTTCCACTGCAGCTCTGGTGAAAAGTACAGTGGGGTCCCAACGTCCGATGGTAATTCGTTCCACAAAACCATTGCATGTTAAAAATATTGTGTCCTGTAATTCGTTCCCCAACAACACATAAAATAGGTATTTCTTACATGATATGCTTCATTTTTACATTAAAAATAAGTATTTTATAAGATTATTTAATAGTCATAAGACATCTTCAAAAAAAAAGCTAACAATAAATTAGCATTTACCTTAGACTAAGTGCAGAGCTGATGAAATCAATGGTGGCGTAGCAGTGGTGGCCTATATCAAGCATCAAGTGTCTTTTCAGTCTTTTGTTGCTACTGGCAAAGAAACTGTCAAAAGTGGATGGTTTTTTACAACTTTTTTGTAGCTTCCTAAAATAAGAAATGACTTTGTCTTCCATTTTGCACATCGTGAGTTCAGTGTTTTCAAAGTTGGGGTGCTTTTTTACCACTTCACTTAAATGCTCCCAACAAGAAATGAGTCTTCGGCTGACACTTTTGGGTTTCTTTTTCTTTCTCTCCAGAGTTGCTCTCTGTAATTTTCTCCAACTCTTGTAGCTCCTCTGTTGATAGCTCACACCCATGAGTATCAATATGGTCCTCCACATCCTCTTCGCCAACCTCCAGACCCATTGATTTACCAAGGGTGACAATATCATTTGCCAAAGCACCAGCATCTTCAAATCCGTTAACATTATGGATAATTAAAGGCCAGATGTTTTTCAGGACTGAATTTAAGCACCTGGTGGAAACATCATTCCACCATGTTGAACCTAGATCTCCAAAAATCTTTGAGGGTAACAGCATTTTCACCAGAGATCACTGCAAAGAAACTTGCAAACATTTTTGTGGTGTAGATTTTCTTTTAAGTTTGCAATCACTTGTTGGTCCATTGGTTGAAGAAGAGTGCTGGGTAGCAAAAATTTTACTTGAAAAAAGTCAAATTGTGCCTCAAGAGATTGAGCAAGGTTGAGATCATGGCCTGGTGCATTATTCAGCAGCAACAGTGCCTTCACAGGAAGCTTATTTTTCTCAAGATAACTCTTCACTGAAGGACAGAAAACTTCAAACTCCCATTCATTGAAGGCATATCCTGTAACCCATGATATGTCTTTAATGAATGGGAGCCTTCAAGTTACTGCGCCAAAACACTCCCAGCATGCCTTTGTCGACCTTTTGTTGTTTAAATATTCTGGGGGTGTTAAAGTGATACACAAGCTTCACGTTAAAATCTCGAGAGGCATTGCCACCCAACAAGAGAGTGAGCCTACCTTTCATAGGCTTATGCCCAAGTAAACTAGCTTCATCCTTAGTGATGTATGTTCTCTTGGGCATTTACTTCCAGAAGAGGCTGGTTTCATCAATGTTAAAAACCTGCTGGGGAAGATAACCCTCCTGATCAACAAACTCTTGGAATTCAATTTTAAAGGTCGCAGTTGTTTTTTTTTTTTTTTTTTTAAATCAGCACTGGATGCCTCCCCACCATGCCTTTCAACACTTTTGATATTCACCCTTTTTTTGAAGCATTTGAACCAGCTTCTGCTAGCTTTAAAGTCCACAACACTACCTACCATTGATTGATGGAGCTTTAAGTTTCAAATCGTCATAGATCTGAAACAATCGAATGAGTGATGTTCAGCACGTCACGCACTGAACAATAACATTGTTGAACAATAATAAAGATGCTAATTGGTTGAGAACAATCATACAAGTGATGTTCCGTGCGCCGTGCATCTGAAAATTTCCACCCATGTATCATTCCAGCTATATCAGTAAGCCATCAGTACCTGCAAATATCATCAGTTCTTAAAAATAAACTATCGTATGGATGGTATATCGGTTCCCAAGAACATTGGATATTGATGTCATCATAAGTCGAGGCCCCACTATACAGTGAACTAACCTTGATACGAAGTTTGAAGTCTAACATTTGATTAATTACGTGTATGGTCCCACAAGTTAAGTAAATATCTACAGTCACATGGGATTGTTTTTGAAAGATTTTATTGTTTTCAGGTAATAAAGAAATGGAAATACAACACGATATTCATTCAAGATGAAATTAGTATATGGAAATTTGATAAGTAGGTATCGCATGTTGTGAGTTGTGAAATGTATCTAATATGTACATGTATTATACAATTTTAGAGGAATTTGTATATATAATACACAGTGCAAATTAAAATTGTGCATTTAGTCTTTTCAATTTTAAAATAGATAAGAATAATAGATGAAATCTATATTTTTGACTGATATGTGTTTGTTTGTTTTTTTTCAGAAGAATTAATGAAAAAAAACTACATTTCTTAAATTTAAATTGCAATAATAAGTATTGCAATCATTTAATCCATAATAAGTATTGCAATCATTTAAGAAAAGCTTAAATACAGGGATAATCCATAGACAATTCAAAAATACCCAGGAAATTTTTTCTAGAATTAAAAACAACAAAAACACCCTTAGAGCATCTTGTAAATATGTGGTGACAAAACTCTTGAAATGTTTGCAAGCATTACTTTGATCCATATTATCAGATAAATGGATATCTCTAACTAGCAGTTTCCCTAAACCAGGAGTGGGGAACCTGAGACATTAAGGCTGCATGTTCCCCACTCCTGTTTCCAAAATCAGCCTTTTGGGGTACGAGTGGCGCATACAATCGATAAAATATTATCAATAAATGAAAGTCAACTATCATAATTATCGTGCAAATTTATTGATAATTTCAGATCACTTACGGATTTTTTTTAAGTTTATGCTAAATAAACAACTTTTCTCTTGCAAATGAGATTTATTAGCAATAGAAAACATTTTGTTTTGCCCTCTACGGGGCCTCTAGCTGTCAATTACTCACACCCCCATGAGGTGTCTGTTTATTATCATTTATCTAATTGATTTCAATTCTGTGATTTTGTTTCAATTTCTGTCATTTATCTAATTGATTTCAGTTCTGCACTAAGTGCACGGCAGGAATGCTGCAACCCTTCAATATTACTTAGAGGTTCTTGTAGAGGCATGTTCTCGGTTTACTGATTCTGTAAAAATTTGTCTAATTAGTAATTAATCAAAGCGTGAAAGTGTAAGATTTGGCTGAAATGCCACAAATTTAATTATTCATAATGTGGAAACATGAAGTGTGATTAGGGTGCATGTTATTTTTCACTCAAAATGTTTTTTCTTCACACAATATATAATTAAATTACTTCTTTTTTTTTTTTTCTATATATAGGCCTAATAATGCCAAGAAAGTCAAATGTTTAGAACTATTTTACCAAATCTAATAGTGTTGAAGCTAAGTGTAACATGCAATAAAACATTAAAATGTGCTGGAAGTATTACAACAACAGGATTAGCCTTTCACATAAAGAATGTTCACCATATTGATTGATGATTGATTGAGTGATGATGCAGAAGTGGCAACAAAAAGACAGAAAACTCTTGACTTCTACAAAACTAAATTTTCAATGAAAGAAGAAGTCTCCAAAATGGCTAGTTTTGATGGTTTCAGTTTTAAACGTATTGCAAAAAGTGACTTTATACAAAAGAGTTTAAAAAAACGAAGGGATGAATACAATAATCCTCCACCAACTTGTCTTAATACAGTCAAAAATATGAGGAAAATTTCTTTTCCTCAAAAATTTCATTTATGAGGAAAAGAAAAAGGAATTAACTGACTTATTCAATGAGAAAGTTAAAAATGGTGAACGATTTTCCCTCACTAGATGAATATACATCTCTTCAAAATGAAAGATTTATAAATGTCCATGTGAAAATGAACATAGGTGAAAAGAAAAAGGAATTAACTGACTTATTCAATGAGAAAGTTAAAAATGGTCAACGATTTTCCCTCACTAGATGAATATACATCTCTTCAAAATGAAAGATTTATAAATGTCCATGTGAAAATGAACATAGGTCTTTGGGAATGATATTAATCAGAGGATCACTAAATAGCGCTAAATGTAAGAAGTTAGTATTAGTAATGGCCACATGGTGCAAGAAAGCCTATAGCTTATGCTGCACCAGCAAAAAAAAAAAAAAAAAAAAAAAAAAAACAATGATAAAAACAAAAAAAAAAAAAATAATAATAATTAATTAAAAAAAAAGGAAATTAAACCTATCATCCTATGCGCTTCCCTTACCCGAAGGTACTATCCAGATGATCTTTGAATTTCCCCAAACTGTCAGCCTCTACCACCAATGAAGGTAACTTATTCCAGTCATTTTAGGAAGTGAAGCCATTTGCATCATTTCCATCTTGCATTTTCGTTACCAATCGGTTTCACTTCAGTGTGAAAAATTTAGTAGGTGCAGCCAAAAATGTTTCCACATCAAAAAAAGTTTTAATTTTAGATCAGTACACTCCTTAAAATACGAACAGGGGAAAGGACTCATCAGCTGAGCTATAATTAGCAACTATATCGATCTTTAAATACATGCCACAGGCTACGCAAACACCAAAGTTATGCATGCAAGAGTTTTCTATGGCCAACTCTATATGTCACGATACAGTCAAACAAAGTATTCAGTGTGATCCTGTAACAACCATTGTTACATTCACAAAATATCACAGAAAGTATCTTATATCAAAATTAAGATTATGATCATTATAAAAATAAGTAAACATATATTTACAAAATATGTAAATTTTTATCAAAAATAAATTTTCATATTAAAAATAGTGGTAATAATCAGTTTGCATTCATAGATGTATATATTGTACTAACTTTAACACCTAACTTTTTGTGACATTTAATATATGTCAATTTCTTAGAGAATAAATCATAATTTAATAAAGATAGAAAACTGGATGTCATAACAGAAATTTAGAGAGAGAGAGAGAGAGAGAGAGAGAGAGAGAGAGAGAGAGACTAGATTAATATTATATCATTAGATTCACAACCATTAACATTTTCCAGGTTAATAATTTGGTGCACATTTAGTTTTGTTATATATCATTTACTCATCATCATCATCAGCCATTTTCAATCCACTGCAGGATGAAGGCCTCTCCAGCAACTTTCCAGTTTCTTCTGTTTTGTGCAATAGCCATCCATTTACTACCCACAAACTCATGAATTTCATCTATCCATCTCCGCTGTTGTCTTCCAGGTTTTCTTCTAGCTCCTCTTGGGTACCATTCTGTTAATTTCTTAGTCCATCTATCATCATGTCTTCGAGCTATGTGTCCTGCCCAAGACCATTTTAGTTCTTTAGTTTTGATAAGAATGTCCTTTACTTGAGTTTGCTGCCTAATCCTCGTGTTTCTCTTCTTATCTAACAGTCTGATTCCCAATATAATTCGTTCCATTCTTCGCTGTGTAGTTCTCAGCTTCTCTTCCATTCTTTTGGTGAGTGCCAAAGTTTCACTTTCATAAGTCATGGTGGGGAGTATACATTGGTTCATTATTTTACGTTTCAAACTGGGATATTGCTCTTCAGTATGTGATTATATTTCCTGAATGCTATCCATCCAAAATTTATTCTTCTCTTGACTTCCAGCCATTTATCATTATTACAGCTAATAACTTATCCCAGATAAGTATATGACTCCAACTTTTCAATTACTACTCCTTCGATCATTGTGTCCCCTTCTGTGGCATACTTGTTAATCATTACTTTTGTTTTAGCCATATTCATCTTTAGTCCAAAATCCTTACTCACTGTGCATAAGTGATTAAGATTTTCCTCTAATTTGTTGGGATTGTGGCTTATGACAAAATGTCATCTGCAAATCTTTAATGGTTTAGGTACTCTCCATTCACGTTAACTCCTTTCTGCAACCAGTCTAATCTTCTGAAAACTTCCTCAAGAGCAGTGGTAAACAGCTTTGGAGATAGTGTCTCCTTGTCAAACTCCTTTCTTGATTTTAAATATGCTAGTCTTTGTCTAGTCTAATAAAGGAGGTAGCGTGCTCATATATTTTCTTCAAAATCAAGGACGGCCTCTGTAGCCGAGTGGGTAGGAGCGGGAGTGCAGTAGCACACGCTCTTTGAGTAGACCGGGTTTCAAGCCCCTGACTGCTGAATACAGTCGATCTGCCAACCCGCACTGGACCAGCGTGGCAGATTATGGTCCATTTCCCTCAACATGAATTGTTGAGGAGGCCTCCATCCTGCAGTGGGTTGATAATGGCTGCACTTTACTTTTTATATGGGGTATCTATGCTTTGTCTTTCCAGTGTGCCCGAAACATTGCCTTATGCTCTATGGAGTCAAATGCCTTTTCATAATCCACAAATGCCAGGCATAATGGTGTTTTATATTCATTTTCTTTCTTTCTCTATTAGCTGTGATATTACATGAAGGTGATGCATAGTTGAGAATCCTGTCCTAAAGCCAGCTTGCTCTTTCAGTTGATTCTCATCAAGTATTCTTTCTAATCTGTTAGTAATGACCCTTGTGAACACCTTGTAGATGTGAGATAACAAGCTAATTAGTCTATAATTTCCAATTTCTGATTTATCTCCTTTCTTATGCAGCAAAACTATGATTGCATTATTCCACTGCTTAAGCGTCACACCTTTTCTAATGCATTTTATGAAGAGCCTTGCCAGTTTTTGTGTTGTCTCTTCCTCCCAATTTTAACAACTCTACAGTAACTTCATCTTCCCCCAGGGCTTTCTGATTCTTCATTTTCTTCAATGCATGTTCTACCTCATCAGGAAGAATATCGGGTATGTCGTATGTGTTGCTAATTTGCGATCCATCTTCCCCACTGCTGCATCATTCCCTCACTCCTTGTATAATTCTCTATAGTAGTCTTCTGCTATTTGAATTATGCCTTCTCTGCTATTCATAAGTACACCATCACTATTCTTCAGTTTCTTTCTGTATTACTGTTCATGGCTGCTGATTTAAGTCCTTGGTTTTCCCTTAATGCTTGTTCTACTTTTCTTGTGTTAAATCTTCTTATGTCCTCTCCGAGTCTCTTTCTAATGGCTTTGCCTAACTCGGTATACTCAATTTTCTCCTTGTCAGAAAGTTTATCTTACTCTTCATTTGTCGCCTTCGGTTCATCGTAACAAGTGTTCCTTGACTAATTTTTTCTTCTTTGGATTTCTTTTTCCCTATAGGTTTTCTTGGGCTTTATCACTTTTAGAAAGTTGTAATATTCCTCGTCGATATCTTGGTCCTGAGCAGTCTACAAAAGCTCAAACTTGTTCTTAAGTTCCAGTACATACTGCTCTTTCTCCTCTTCTGTTATCTCAAAGACCTTCGTATTATTTACTTGAGTCAGTTTTTTCCTTTCCTACATCTATATCAAGTGTGGATCTTACCATTCTGTGATCACTTCCAACATTTACCTTATTCAGGATGGTAACATCATTCATGATATATCTTCTGTTAGTGAGGATGAAGTCAATTTCATTAGTTGTTAATTCATTCGGACTCTTCCATGTCCACAAGAAAAGGGTGAACTTTCATGTTCACCCTTTTCTTGAAAAAAAAAAAAGTGTTCATTACTTCACAATCCTTGAGATTCTACAAATTCCACAAGTCTTTCACCAACTCCAAAATTTCCTATAGTTCCCCTTTCTGCGCTGTTTTTGTCTTTTTCTAACCTTAGCATTGAAGTCCCCCATAATAATAGTGTAGTGGGTTTTCTGCTCATCTAGAAGACATTCAATTTCGGTGTACATTTCTTCAATCTCTTCATCATCATGGCTCGATGTTGGTGCATAAATCATTATAACCTTTACCTTGTACCTCTTAGAAATCTCAAGTATTAGTCTTGACACCCTTGGTGATGTACTTTTGAATTCCAAAATGTTGTTTTTTATATCTTTATGGACCAACTCCACCTTCGCTCCTTTCACTGTTTCCATTGGTGTACAGCAGATTTCCACTTCATAAACTTATAAGTGATTCATTTCTTCTTCTTGTTTCAGCCAAACCGATGATATTGCAATTCATATTTTCTAGTTCCATTTCCAGCTCTAATATCCTGTCTTCACCAATGAGCGATCTTACGTTGTAACAGGTCAAGGTCAGTTTCCTCGCATGGCAGCCTGGTCGTACCCAGAGATTCTTAGCACCCTCTACTTCCACTCTGATCCTCTAGTTGCTGTAAGAGGGGGAGTGAAAGCCGCTGGGGACTGAGGGCCATTTGTTTCGTCGTGCTGTCATAAGCTGGAGGGTTATGGTCTTTTCCTCTTCACGCTGACTAGGCGTCTTGAAGTTCTACACGTTCGTTGCCACCTAAGTGGCGTAACAGGGCTTACCATCGAGAAGGTGTGCATGAGTGGATTTTAGGGAGGCAGGCCGGACTTCTCCTAAATCTTCTGTAATAGAAAGGTATTGGATCCATCAGTGTTTTAGACTGTGTCTGATAACACACAGAATACCTGTTTCCCCTCTAAGTGCCCATTTACTTATACAGTACTATAAATCCATAAACATATTGTCTAGTTTAACCCAAATGTGAGTTTTCAAAAATAGCTTAAATGAGGGAAAAAAAAAAATTTATGAAATTGATTATTCCTAAGAATTTTCATTAAAATTAATATGAAAGGCATAAAAAGCCTGAGTTTTGAGCTAGTCAGTTATGTAATTTTTCTGGAGTTCAGGCTGCATTTTCCTCTCAGTTGTTTTTTTCTTAAAAAAATCATCAAAAATCATTCATGGTCATAAAGTGGCCATGCCTGGCCACTTTATGACCATGAAGGTTTGTACTAGATGCAATGCTATGTAAAAATACATAAATCAAATAAGTAACATGGTGTGGTAGTAGTAGTGGCATGTGATGCAAGAAAGCAACTGTATGAGCTTATGCAGCATCAGCCAAAAATAAATAAATAAAATAAATAAATAAATAAAATAAAATAAAATAATAAATAAAATTAAAAAAATATAATAAAATAAAATCACACCATTCCCTCCAAATGCCTGTCCAGTTCCTCCTTAAATTTATTTAACCTGTCAACTTCCACAACGACAGATGGAAGTTTGTTCCAGCAATCAGCCACCCGCTGGCTAAAGGCAAATTTCCGCACATCTATTCTACATCTGTCTTTTCTTAATTTGAATTTATGCCCCCTTAGGTTCGTAATCTGAACAAGTGGAAGGATCCCATCAGAATTCAGCGTGCTCAACCCATTCAAGGCCTTATACACCTCAGTCAGATCACCGTGCAGGTGCCTAGTCTCCAACCACTGCAATTTGCAGAACTTAAGCCTCTCTTGGTAAGAGGATCCCTTCAGTCCCCTCACCAATCTTGTTGCCCTTCTCTGTACACGCTCAAGCAAATCTAAATCCTTCCTAAAATGAGGCCTCCAGACCTGTACGCAGTACTCAAGGCATGGCCATTGCCTTATACAGAGGGACAATCACCTCCTTCTCCCTGCTAGCAAAATTCCTATATATCATTGACAAAACCACATGACCTGCCCTGGCAGCCTGCATTGCTCAGAAAACTTCATATCTGACTGCACAATTATTCCCAGGTCTTTTTCATTTTCTACCACCTTAAGTGTATTACCACACAGTTGGTACGTTTCTCTGGGGTTACTTCTACCCATACGCAGTACTTTGCATTTGTCAAGGTTAAACTTCAGTTGCCACTTCTTAGCCCATCTGCCCAAATTATTTAGGTCCTGTTGCAGTAGCACACTGCCATTAACAACCCTGCCAACCTTTGTATCATCTGCAAACTTGATATACCTTCATCAATATCATTGATAAATATACAAAACAACAGTGGACCTAACAACGAACCCTGTGGGACTCCACTAATAACATTAGTCCACGAAGAACAGCACCCATTGATTACCACCCTCTGTCTTCTCCCACTTAACCATCCTTTTATCCATTGTAGCAACTTACCCTTAATACCATTCTGCTCCAATTTGTACAATAGTCTTCCATACGCAACAGTGTCAAAAGCTTTCCTGAAATCCAAATATATGATATCAAAATTATTTTTTGCATCCAGTTCCTTTGTAACCACATCATAATAACCAATCAGATTTGTCATACAAGACTTTCCCTTAACAAACCCATGCTGTGTCTGAATTATTGCTGCAGTCTTGTCTAGATGATCCTGCAATGCATCTTTAACCGGTGACTCCATTATTTTACCCAGAACAAAAGTTAAACTAACTGGTCCGTAATTACTCATATCACCCTTCAATCCCCCTTTGTGAATTGGGGATACATTTGCACATCTCCAGTCTGTGGGAACCTCCGCTGAGTCCAAGAATGCTCTCATAATTATGGCTAAGGGTTTGCTTAGTTGCTTTGCTGCCCTCCTTTAATATAACTGGATAGATCCCATCCACCCCAGGTGCTTTTCTTATGTTTAACTTCAACAATTTCTCCTCCACTTCGCTTTCAGTTATTACAAAATCATTAAGTATCCTGCTACAATTTGATAACCTTCTGCCATTTCCAAACCTTAATAACTTCTCGTGTGTGAATGTAGATGCAAAATACTCATTCAGTTTATTTGCTATCTGAGCAGGATCATCAACAGTCGAACCATCGATGTCAAGTGGACCAATCAGATTCATCCCCTTCCTTTTAGAGTTTATATAAGTAAAGAAATCCTTGCTGTTTTTCTTAGCATCTTTTGCCAAGGTTTTATCATAATCTGCCTTCGCCTGCCTAACCTCCTTTGCGACCTGATTACAGACTAGCTTATATCTGCCATAGGCTTCTGAGTCGCTTGATAATTTATATGCATCCCATGCATTTTTCTTCTCAGTTACGAGTCTCATTAGTTCATTAGATAACCATTTAGGCCTAAACCTTGAACAATATTTCTTAATAGGTATGAAACTTTTTGTAGCATCCACGATTAATTCCCTGAATGCTTCCCACTTAGAATTTACTGTTGGTAACATCGTCAGCTGATCCCACTGTACAGAATTTAAAAAAAAACTGTCGGATACCGCTGTACTCCCCCTAATGGAAGCAAAAACCCTTTCCTTTACCCCTGATGGTAATTAAATCTTTAAGTAAATCCCACATCAGTACACTGTGATCACTGCCACCTAGTGGTTCCTTTATCTGCAAATTCTTAATACACGAATGATCACTGCTGATAACCAGATCAAGAGTATTACTTTCTCTGGTTGCCTCTCGAACATGCTGCTGCAGAAAACAATCATCCAATAAATCCACTAGTGTGTGAGTGACCAACCTACAAGTTCCAGTCAATATCTGGGAAGTTAAAATCCCCCATTATAAGACATTCCGATTTACTAGCCCACTATTTTTCTGTACAATTGTTCATTGTACTCATTAGGCCTATAACATACTCCTATTCTTATTTTTGCTTTCGCAGTGCTTATGTCACACCAAACTGACACAACAGTGCACTGTTCATCTATATCAACTGGGTGCATTTGTTTTGATTTTACGTTTTTCTTAATTAACAGCATAACACCTCCTCCCTTTCTATCCTTTCTGTACACAATGTACTCCCCAAATTCCAGTTCAGCATTCCTTATATCTGTGTGACACCCCGTCTCTGCTATCCCAATAATATCTGCCTTTGATGTCTTGACCAACACTTCAAATTCATCAACATAGGCTTCTGAGTATACTCAACTTCTGAGTATACCCAACTATACTTCTAGCATTGGTATACATGCAAGCATACATGCTCCTACTTCTAGTTACCCTAACACATCCCATATACCCACCTATTTCAGGATGACTGCCATCCGTCCCTGAAACCCCCACGTCGCTACTTATTCTAATAGAAGTTGTGCAAGAATCACCTTCAACCTCTGCCTACGGCTACTGTTAAACTATTAGTCCTTGTATCCCCCCCACGCTATCAGTTTTCCGACCCACCTAACACTGCCTCGATAGCATCAGCAAATATTCTTGCACCCTTTCTATTTAAGTGTATCCCATCCCTATAGAAGCAGTCTCTCCTGTTAACAAGTACAGGCCAGGCTGAAAGAATTTCTACCCCTTGAGCCTTGCACATTCTTTCCAGGGCCGAATTGATCAACAAGGCTCTCATCATATACTCCCTTCTATCGTGTCTGGGTAGAATTGCAGACACTTTCAAATTCAACCCTAATTCTCAGCTTTTGTTCAACAGTGACTTGTACTTGTTAAGTAATTCTGCCGGTCTCCTACTCTTAATATCATTAATGCGAACGTGTACAACTATATCACCTTTTGTGCCCTTAAAAGATGATAACCGCTCTACAACGTCATCAACCTTTGCCCCTGGCAGACATACTCTGGTCCTGTTCCACCTATCCTTTTTACAAAGCATGTTTCCCGTTTCCCTGACAATAGAGTCACCAACAACTATTAGTTCCTGTGGGACCAGTGCATTCTGCTTTGGGGGTTGCCGCTGTGTTTGCGTGATGACCAAGTGCAAGCTCTGGCGTTGATGTGGGCAGCTGAGAGCTTGATGGGTCCCTCAATTTAGATCTTTCGAGTACGACTGCTTTACTGCCGTGTTTAGCTACGGTGGCTATAGTGCACCAAACTTAACAGTGCAGTAAAGCCAATGCCCAAATAAGTTCAACGATAGGGAAACAGAGGATCCTATAAATGTCCCAAATATGACTAACAAGTGCATATTTAGCAGTTGCTACAGCACAGGGAATGAATGCACTTGTCAAGTGTTCAGAGGCTAGTGCAGTCTTTAATGAACTGAAAACCCCTACAAAACATCTGTGAACATACAACTGTGGCTAAAAAAAAAAAAAAAAAAAATAAGCAATCTAGTAGATAAAGGTGCTCGACATCAAAAGCAGATTATCTAGTGTAATCACTGCACAGCAGGAAAATAATTAACCTTTGCATTTAATTTGCAAACATCACAAGGTATTAACATACATGCTATGCAAAGAACCCTACAAATAATGCACTACAGGAGTATATGACCCTCATAGAATCCAGATAACCATAAAAGGAGTTAAGTCATTATTTAACGAGTTCAGACTGATGTTTTTCAGTACTAATGAAAGGGTTGATATATGAAGGAAACTATTTTCCCTTGGAAGTGTTGAAAGGTTCCACTTCCAAGGGAAAATTTAAGTTAAGGGAAAATAATTTTTAACTATGCTGGCGAGCATTTTTACATAGTTACTCATGAGGTGAAGGTAAGAAATAATTTCGACATTGCAAAGCATTTGACTCAGTCCCTCGTAGGAGATTACAGTATAAGCAGGAACATGTTGGGATCCTTTCTTGGATTTTAAGATGGAATTCGGGGCAACTACAGGCTAGTGATTACTGGTTACTCCTGAGATTGATCTAATTCTAGAGTGTGGTTCACTAAGGATCACCTACTGTTTCCAATTTTTATAAATGACATCAATGAAAGCAGGAGTAATGTCAAAATTTATCAGATGTTGCGAAGGCTAGGAAAGTTAATGATCAGCATGAAGCAGTGCTGATCAAATAGGGCTATAAAATGATCCTTCAGGATGGTGTAAATAGGATTCATGGATGGTCAAAAAAGTGGCAGCTCTGTTTTAATGCAGAAAAATGCAAGGTCTTGCACATGGGGAATAGCAACCCAAAAATAACTTGGGACTGAATTAAAAACAGTAGAGTAAAAAATAAAGGGATTTTGGAATTAGGATATAGTTGGACATTAAGTTTTCCAAGGAATGTGGATAGGCAGCAAGGAATGCCCATAGTGTACTAATGATTTATCAAATATTTGGCTATAGAGATACCACTGTATAAGGCAGCTGTAATAACAATGCATTTGGATTACTGTGTCCAAATATGGAGACTACACCTAAAAGAAGACAGAGCTTCTTCAAGGGAGTTCAAAGATGGGAAACTCACTTGGTGATACAGTATCTGCAAAAAGGTACCAGTATGAGGAAAGGCTGAATATTAGCATTAGTAGAGGCATACGATGCAAGAAAGCAAGCTTATGCAGCATCAGCCAAAAAAAAAAAACACTCCTATTTCACCCCTCCATTTATTCCAAATGCCTATCCAGTTCAACCCTTAAATTTATTTGGGCTATTAGCTTCCACAACAAAAGATGGAAGCCTTTTTCCACCAATCAACTACCTGCTGGCTAAAGGCAAATTTCTGCACATCTATTCTACAACCATCTTTCCTCAATTTGAAACTGGGACCCTCAGGTTCTTAGTCTGAGCAAGAGAAAGAATCCCATCAGCATTCAGCTTGCTCATCCCATTCAAGGCCTTATACACCTCAATCAATCACTTCGCAGGTGCCTACTCTCCAGGCACTGCAATTTGCAGAACTTAAGCCTTTCTTGTTAAGAGCACCCCTTTGTTCCCCTCACCAATCTTGATGCCCTTCTTTGTACTTGTTCTAGCAACTCTACATCCTTTCTAAAATGAGGCCTCCAGACCTGTACACAGTACTCTAGGCGTGGCCTGACCATTGCCTTGTATAACGGGATAATCACCCACCTGTCCCTGCTAGCAAAATTCCTATATATCATTGACAAAACTACATGACCTGCTCTGGCAGCCCGTCTGCACTACTCAGTGAACTTCATATTTGACTTCATATTAAACGTACCACATAGTTGGTATGTTTCTCTTCGGTTACTGCTACCCATTTGCAGTACTTTTGCATTTGTTAATGTTAAACTTCAGTTGTCACTTCTCAGCCCATATTCCCAACTTATCTAGATTCAGTTGGAGTAGCATACTGTCTTTGCTGTCGTTAACAACCGTGCCAACCTTTGTATCATCTGCAAACTTGGACATTAAACCTGATACGTAGGCTACAGAGCATGAAAACTAGGCATCTTGGAGGGAATCTGATTGAGGTCTAGAACTATGAAAGGGGGGGATAGTAAAATGAAGGTCAAATTCACTCTTATAATTCCAAAAGTGGGGGCAATAGATTCAAATTATGGGGAAGGCGATTTAGACTGAACTGTATATGAATGTTTCTTTTAGCCAGAAAGTTGTTAATTACTGAAGTAATCCCCATAGATAGTTGAGGCTTACAACTTTTGGAAATAGAAACGACGTCAGCTGGATAAGAAAAATTCTACATAAGGAGGGAACACATATGTAAAAATAAAATGAACAGCCTATCTATTATTAATTAAAAAAAAAAGTTCCCTCCTCATGTAGGAGGAAACAAATAGGTTGGCTTTTAAGCCTTGGCTTTCTTGTACTGTATGATTACCACTGCTAAATACTGTGGTATTATTTATACTTATTAATTGCTGACTGTTTTTATCTCTGCTGGCATGATTTAGAAAAGATGTTTTCACTGTTTCTGTGAAAGAGCACATGCTTTGTCCCCGTTCAAAAGCAAATTGCTTTACTATTCTATGTACCTGCTTGCACAACCAATGTGAATGATTTGTCTTATCTATAGGACTTCAGGGAGCAATGTATATCATGAAAAAATAAAGTGGACAATGCACAAACATTAATAATCATTCTAAAACCAAAGCACCCCTTAACCAACAATTATGAGTAATTTTTTTTTTTATTTTGTACATTGTGTGTAGAATGAACTTTTTTTAAAGGTGCTTTTACTGAATTCTGTTAAACTTTTATGAAAAATGTGCCATTTTCTTCTGACATTATGTGCTACTTGATAAAACAGTAAACATTTACATCCATTCTACTGAATGTTTTATTCTTTTAGAAGTATCATTTTTGCATTTTCTTTCTTTAGTTATCTCCTCATTTCATACGTGCAAACTTTCAGAAATTGGAACTTAGAATCTCCTACTACAGATTAATCAGCCAGCCTGAGGGTACCCAGACAATTTCTTCCAAATTAATAAGTAATTAATTCACAAAATAGGACTCATAATTACAAAATATAAACTATATTTAACATAATTTGATTCATTTCTACATATTCTAAAATTATTTTTTTCTTTTTTTGCTTTCTTTGTACACATACGTGTCCAAATTACTGTATATTTGAAGTAGATTCTGACATAAAGTCACTTCAATTTTTTTTTCTTAAATTGCTTGTACATTCACCATTAATATGGCTCTTTTTTTTTAGAGCCATCTTCTACATCTTGCATAGTGACATATTTCAGTAAACTTTACATTAATTAAGAACCACTACCTACTATTTAATTCAATTATGTCTGCTTTCTTTTTAAAAGTTTACAGTGACCTTTTATTACACAGCATAATAAACTGTAAATGAAGTGGTAAACAGTATTCCCTTAAGTAGAAGATTATGAAACCAAAACCTACATGCATTGGTGATGATATGACACTGTTATTGATAATACGTGTGTACATCAGGCGGCTTTGATACGAATATTATGACAGCCATTTCTTTCTGTCATTATATCCTTTAAGTGCATTTGCTTTAAGAAACTGACAATCTTGAAAGCTTAAATTTAGTAAACGGTTTTAGCCAATGATTTAAAACTGATAATCATTTTCTGAAGAAAAATGATGATGAAAATAAAGTTTACGGGCAGGGATTTTTGTTCATATTCAAAAATCGTTGGGTAGATGAAACAGTCCTAAAATATTTAACAAATTTTTCAATACTTGAAATGTCATATCCTTATTTACAAAAAAAAAAAAAAAAAAAAAAAAAAGCTGCTTCCCTGACAATGAAATCCACCAATAAAACTAAATCCTCTTGAACTAGAGCAGTAAGCACTCGATTATTCTATTCTGAGGCTTTTGGGCATATATTGGGCTGGTAGGACACAATACTGAAGTCCCTAAGTTCCTAGTTATGTCTCTAGGGCCAGCACCCATTTCTTCAGTGACTCAAATACATTTAGCAATGCACCAAGTTTTAATTGAGATTGGCACCCTGCTTACATCAGAAACAAAGAAAATAATCATCAGTTAAAACTTTGATTATCAACTAGATTAACCTCTGAATACAGGCTATGCAAATTCAAGGATATTATGACAGGGAGAAATGGCTCTAGGCTATTGTACTGGAATAGCCTAGAGCCATTTCTCCCTGTCATAATATCCTTGAATTAATCTAGCAAAGTATTAGAGAATTAACTTCACAGACTTTAAATCAACAAAATTTTATGGTAATTAAGACAGTTTCCAAAACTTTATTTACTACTCAACTTGATTTTGGAATTAAATTTACAGTATATTATAGGAAATATACTTCACAAAATTAATTTATACAATTATGGTAAGAAAAGAAATGAAAGTAACAAATTACAGAAAACAAAAATTTATTAAAATTTAGTCCTTCAATCTTGAATATAATCTTATTGGGACACAGTATATACTCTACCCAGGACAAACTCTGTAAAGGCCAGATATGATTAGTTATTGTGTAGTCTGCATAATGGTGTGGGGTTATGTTGGTATGTTGTTCCTCTCAGGCTACTTAGCCATGGGGTCCCCAAAAACTGAGGACCTCACCGACTCCAATACCACAAGGGGGGGGGAGGGATGGAGTCAGGTCATAGAGTTCAAGGTTCTCTGGCTGGGATGAACCCTGATGTCACCAAAGCGTGCCAGGAAGGCCCCTAAAAAGAGGGGAGGGAGTTTTTGTTGGACAGGAGAGTTGGGAAGAGTTTGAATAGAGGTGTACAGTTGAAAATAAAGGCAGATGGTAGGGAAACTTCCACTTGGAAACCCTTTAGAGCCCCTCCTCCACAGGTGCGGGGGACTATTAAGAACAGAAAGAAAATCCTATATAGGCATAGTGTAAAGTGTTGATTGTCAAGCAGTACCAGGGGTCACTATATGGACATTGAGCTCTAGAGAATGAGCTCCATAGTCTGCTCTCTGTGACTGCAACTTTTAATTTAATTTTAACATCTGAATACAGTTAGTCCCCGATTTACATAAGTCCAAGTTATGTAACTATGGGCTTACATAAATTTTTTTGGTAAAATCATAAAGATATTTTCTGTATAATTTTTAAGAGTGAAGTCGAATGAAGGAATAATAAGTGTTTTTATTTTTGTTCCCATACAAACTATGTTGGATAATAACCTGCAACGTAACTGGAATTTAAGTACATAACTAGAGTTAACATTTCATTTTCTGCTTTAAAAATTCTGAAAATGTGTTTGAAACAGGTGAACTACATTGAAGCACTTCAGGGAAACCCCCCTCCCCAATCAACGTTCAAGCCACATGGACTGTGTCCCACTGACTATTTCTTCTGAGAATTATACTCAAGCCCTTAGTCTCCACATCCTTTTCCTCCTTTCTTTCTGGATTGTAGTCATTTCAGTTTTGTTTGAGAGCAAAGTGGGAGCTTTTGTTTGCATTTTGTGTGTAATATTTGTTACACATGTCAGAGGTTATTGTGGTGAAGTCAAAATTCATGTTGTCCTACCATTTTCAACGACTTCGCATCAAACTATCAACGTGTAGTGCGTGCTTCATTTGCATGTTGTAAAGTGTGACAGAATCTCTTGAAACTTAACCCTGTGAAGTTCTTTAAAGAAAATTTCATTTTGACCATTATAATGGTGTCGCCTAAGAGAATAAGTGGAAGTGGTACTACTTCGATGCTGTCCTCAGATAAAGTTTTTAACTGTTATGGTATATAACTATTTTTCTTCATTCCTCTGAGGATATTATGTGGGTTTTGTAATGTTGGTATATCAGGGATATAGTAGCAATATTTTATTAGTCATTCCCAGAGTTACGTAAAACTTGACTTACGTAAGAAGTCCTGGAACGTATGTCTTGCATATGTCGGGGGACAGACTGTACACATCCATGTTTTCTTTTGAATTGGCTACTTTAAAATCTCTTCTGTTCTTCACACTTTACTGAGCTGGACCTTTATTTTCATTACAATCAAATTGCTGAAAATCCTTCCAGTTGATTTTTTAGTTCACAGTTAGTTCTAGTTGTTCTTGTTGGGGTTCCTCTGTTTCTAATCCCAAAATATAGACACCATCAGACAGACACATTAATATAGTTTAACATTATAGTTCCAAAAAAAAGGAAATGGAACAAGAAAGGCTAAAAAGGTTAAGGTTACAAGTCAAATACACAGTATATCACAATACAGTATTTGGCAAAAGAGTCAGCTGAAACCTATCAGATGTAAACAAATAGGTCAAGTCTCTGCCATTTACCAGCCCTTGCAGGTAACCACAGATATATAGTCATACCACCATGAGAATGAACAACATCACCACCATACACAGCCTTTTAAGAGGTGGAGGGATTAGTGAAGTAAAGAAAAAGGTGAATTCAGATATTTTAATTTATTACAGAGCTAGGTTGAAATGGGATCAGAATCAATTCAATACTTTCATGATACATTTATATGATTAATTATAATTTTAAACAAAAGTAATCTTTATCAACGTACCTAATCACCTCACACCCCTTTACTCCTAAAGTAGACTGCACCTGGTGGTGACCATGAGTTCATTCTCTCGACAGTATGAATATAGTTGCTGCTCTTTCTCTTGTACCTGGTGAAAAAGGCAGAGTTTGATTATCATAAAGTGAAATAGATAAATACTTCCCCATCAGGATGGGAAGAATTCATACACTTTTTTTTTTTTAGGGAACAAATTAGTCTGCCTCAAGCAAAGTGGTTTCATGATTTTTTCTAATAGTAATTTTGGGTTTTTCATTCCACAAAACAGTGCAAACCAATTTCATTTCACAAAACAGTGCAATGCACGTAAATTTATATTCCATTGATATAATATGGGCTTTTAATATTAGTAGTGACTGAATGATGCAAGAAAGTAAGGCTTGTACAGCATTAGCATGAAAGGGGGGAAAATACCAACTTTAATTGCCTACTGCTATTAACTCTCCAATCCTCCTTTATGTTTATTAAACTGTTCACTACCACAGCACTTGCTTCATAAAACAAAGCTTCCAAACCTGTATTGCCTTATACAACAGTACAATTACCTCTTTCTTCCTGCTAGCAAAATTCCTGTATATTTTTGACAGAATTCCATAAACTGCCTTAGAGGTCTATCTGTAATAATCAGAGAACTTCGTGTCAGGCTGTAAAATCCCCACTACCTTGAATTTGGTATTGCTCAAACAGAAAGGTATTTTGGGATTACTGCAACCTTAGTGCAGTACCTTGCATTTATCAACATTAAACCTCGACTATCACTTTTCAGCTCATCTACTAAATTTATCTAAATCTTGATGTCATAATATACTTGATTACTATCATTTACCACCCTGCTCAACATCGTATCATCAGTAAACAGATACTAAACCTGATATGCCTACATCAGTATTGTCAGTAAATGTTAACAGTACAGGCACAACAACACTGAACCCTGAGAAACTCTCAAAATTATGGCTAATGTTTTGCTTACCTCTTTTTCTAATATAAATGGATAACCTGTTTTTTTTTTAATTGCCTTGGGTGCAAAATCTAGCATAGAGCAGGCTTTGCAGGACATTAACTCTTATTACAGCATAGGAAGCATTATTAGTGTTAGTCATAATGAGATGTTATACGAGTCAAATAAAAATTAAGACCAGTTCTCATTCAGTGCTTGATATTTAAAATATTTTGGCATTAGTTGAGGCATATGATGCAAGAAAGCAAGCTTATACAGCATCAGCAAGAAAAAAAAAAAAACCCTTCCCATTTCACTCCTCTGGTCACGCCAAATGTTTTTTTAGTTCAGCCTTAAATTTATTTAAGCTATCAACTTCCACAACAACAGATGGAAGTCTGTTCCTGCAATCAACTACCCGCTGGCTAAAGGCAAACTTCCACACATCTATTCTACAACTGCCTTTCCTCAATTAGGATTTTTTATAGACTGCCCTGGTTTTTATAGTAAACTCCACAGGGAAGGGTTACTTTGTGAATTGAATAATAACTCTGATAATCAGGTTGCACTTAAATGCTCAGCCTGTGTCAAACAACTTTATTAACTTAAGCATCACACAGAAGTATATATTTTCAAGTTTAATACAGTACTTGAATTTCACATTATGGCATTTGAAATTTTACTTCAAAATGTCATAATAAAATTATTCAAAATACACAGTTATAAGAATACAAAATTGTGAAGCTACTTTTGAATTACACTGCATTTAAAAAAGGCAGCACATTTATTACCTTAAAATGTTGCCTCAAGCATTGTGAAAATACTGACAGCTTATTAGCTGTTTGCTCCTAGAGAATTCCTACATGTGTTTATGAAAAGTGTATCAAATCACATAGCTAGTTTTGGCTGAATTTTTAATAAAACCCAGAATGAATACTACTGATTGCTTGTAAATTCATGAAAAAAGTGATTTCAGCAAAGAATTATATTATTTGTGGATTATAATAACCTCAACTAGAAACACCTTAAGGTGGGTATTTCTAGACATTAACTTATTCATTGGAGACTTCAATTTTTAATTGAGAAACTTGGGTTGGGTGATCATTAAGTGTTAATCGTGCATTGACAGAGAAACTCAGGCAGAAAGCATTTCTTGAAAGATATTGCAAGTGCAAAAAATTAATCTCTGTGCACCCATTAAGCTTCTGAATACCTAAAAAAATAGCAAATATCTAAAAAACCTAAATTTCCTTATGTACAGAAGTTACTGCTTTAAAAAATTTAAACAAATGGCTTCTAATGCAGAGAATAGTATCTCCACACATTTGCCACTACTAATACATCATCTGAACAAGATGAATCATCATATTAAATGACAACTGAACCATCAAAGGTGATAGGGGGAAAAATCATTTAAGATAAAACATTTATATTTCATGCCAATTCTAATTTTAGGAGCACTATTATTTTCTTACATAAAGGTTACACTGGTTAATTATTAGAGTTGGAAATATGCCAGGCATCTTAGTTCCACCATACATTCTCTGACTCATGAATATATATGTCAAAGTGCTTTTAATAGTCTACAGAATCAATCAACATAACATGTTAGATAGACACCATTTTTAGCACAAAAATTACACTGCATTTAAAAAAGGCAGCACATTTATTACCTTAAAATGTTGCCTCAAGCATTGTGAAAATACTGACAGCTTATTAGCTGTTTGCTCCTAGAGAATTCCTACATGTGTTTTATGAAAAAGTGTATCAAAATCACATAGCTAGTTTTTGGCTGAATTTTTTAATAAAAACCCAGAATGAATACTACTGATTGCTTGTAAATTCATGAAAAAAGTGATTTCAGCAAAGAATTATATTATTTGTGGATTATAATAACCTCAACTAGAAAACACCTTAAGGTGGGTATTTCTAGACATTAACTTATTCATTGGAGACTTCAATTTTTTAATTGAGAAACTTGGGTTGGGTGATCATTAAGTGTTAATCGTGCATTGACAGAGAAACTCAGGCAGAAAGCATTTCTTGAAAGATATTGCAAGTGCAAAAAAATTAATCTCTGTGCACCCATTAAGCTTCTGAATACCTAAAAAAAATAGCAAATATCTAAAAAAACCTAAATTTTCCTTATGTACAGAAGTTACTGCTTTAAAAAAATTTAAACAAATGGCTTCTAATGCAGAGAATAGTATCTCCACACATTTGCCACTACTAATACATCATCTGAAACAAGATGAATCATCATATTAAATGACAAACTGAAACCATCAAAGGTGATAGGGGGAAAAAATCATTTAAGATAAAACATTTATATTTCATGCCAATTCTAATTTTAGGAGCACTATTATTTTTCTTACATAAAGGTTTACACTGGTTAATTATTAGAGTTGGAAATATGCCAGGCATCTTAGTTCCACCATACATTCTCTGACTCATGAATATATATGTCAAAGTGCTTTTAATAGTCTACAGAATCAATCAACATAACATGTTAGATAGACACCATTTTTTAGCACAAAAATTACACTGCATTTAAAAAAAGGCAGCACATTTATTACCTTAAAATGTTGCCTCAAGCATTGTGAAAAATACTGACAGCTTATTAGCTGTTTTGCTCCTAGAGAATTCCTACATGTGTTTATGAAAAGTGTATCAAATCACATAGCTAGTTTTTGGCTGAATTTTTTAATAAAACCCAGAATGAATACTACTGATTGCTTGTAAATTCATGAAAAAAAGTGATTTCAGCAAAGAATTATATTATTTGTGGATTATAATAACCTCAACTAGAAACACACCTTAAGGTGGGTATTTCTAGACATTAACTTATTCATTGGAGACTTCAATTTTTAATTGAGAAACTTGGGTTGGGTGATCATTAAGTGTTAATCGTGCATTGACAGAGAAACTCAGGCAGAAAGCATTTCTTGAAAGATATTGCAAGTGCAAAAAATTAATCTCTGTGCACCCATTAAGCTTCTGAATACCTAAAAAAATAGCAAATATCTAAAAAACCTAAATTTCCTTATGTACAGAAGTTACTGCTTTAAAAAATTTAAACAAATGGCTTCTAATGCAGAGAATAGTATCTCCACACATTTGCCACTACTAATACATCATCTGAACAAGATGAATCATCATATTAAATGACAACTGAACCATCAAAGGTGATAGGGGGAAAAATCATTTAAGATAAAACATTTATATTTCATGCCAATTCTAATTTTAGGAGCACTATTATTTTCTTACATAAAGGTTACACTGGTTAATTATTAGAGTTGGAAATATGCCAGGCATCTTAGTTCCACCATACATTCTCTGACTCATGAATATATATGTCAAAGTGCTTTTAATAGTCTACAGAATCAATCAACATAACATGTTAGATAGACACCATTTTTAGCACAAAAACTGGTGACGTGCTGTATAAACTACATATAAATCTAAAAGATTTAGTATATGATAAGCACCTAAACTTAAAATTGATTTTCTTTTATGATGACCTTTACTCAACTACATTGTACACATTCACATTATAAAATTTATAATTTGCTATTTGTTTTCTAAGAATAAGATATGAAGATACCAAAAAAAAAATTTGTTTTGTTATTTTATTATTACATTGTTTGTACAGTAATATTCTATGAAAATTACAATTTTTTTTTTTTTTTCGTACATAGTATCAAAATATAATTTACTATAAATTTTTATTTTAAGCATAAAAACCAAGTTTCAAAAGTTTGGACATCATAAAGCAGTGGCTAGTAATTCTATCATAATTCTGTAATTTCAAGTCATAGAAAACTAAAGCCTGTCAAAGGTAACTATTCTTTTATCATGATTTTATTTATCTAAATTGATCTTTTTCATTTGATATCATTCTATTTTAATGAGAACAGAATTTTTCATAATCTGCAAGCAATAAAGGTGACTTGATATATACATATCACTAAAATCAAGTTAACCTTATTTTTTTCATCACGTGTCAAAACTCAAAGTTGCATGGAGGTCATTTTAACCCTTGTCAACAACTATTTCTTTTAATTTTTAATAGAAGAACAAAAGATTTCTCAAAAGGTATTTGGAATGCAGTAAGTGAATACAAATGTTTGGGTGCAAAGGAACTAAAAGAATGCAGATCAAATGACCCAAACAAGCACAATAGTTAAAAATATTAAGGCAAATTGAAATGTAATGCCTCTTACTTCATAACCAGAGTGCTAGGTGGTGCAGCAAAATTCCAACTAGGTTCTCCACATAGCTAATAATTTCTAGTTGTTATATGTGTGGTTGTTTGTTTACAAATTATATTGTTATAAAACTGAAGTGTCTTTGAACACACAGTTCAATGTAAAGTTATTGTGTTTCTGACTGTCACTAATAACTGAAATTCAGTGATGATTAATAAACCCCAGGGGCTTATATCTGGTGAGTACGGGCTTGATATCCAGCTAAACACGTAGGGTACTTAACTGGACATCATCATTCTTCTCTTTCTTGGCGATTTCCTTTTACCTCCCCCTCTCTCTCTCTCTCTCTCTCTCTCTCTCTCTCTCTCTCTCTCTCTCTCTCTCTCTCTCTCTCTCTCTCTCTCTGACTCAAATTTTTTTTGGCTGGTGTAGCATAAGCCTCAGGCTTCCTTACACCATATGGCTAATAATAATAATAAAAATTACGTATGTGGATGAAACTGGTGACATCTGCACCACACTGTCTGTCAGTTTTACAAGCCAAAGGTAGTAAAGTTGGTAAAGCTACTACCAAAGATCAGAGCCAAAGCAGTTGACCAGCAATGTCAACTGACAAAGCACAAACAAACAGCAGATGAACTTGTTTGTGGTGATCATTGAGTCAAACCAAACAATGATACACTTTTAAATTTATTGTGACTGGATATGAATACTAGATTCATCACTATGATCTGAAAAACAAGAGACAGCCCAAGGAATTTCACCGTAAAACACCAAGTCCAAACATCAGTCAGAAAAGTCTTGTTGACTGTTTTGTGGGATGGTAATGGATGTTATCCACACTGGACTTCTAGGAAAAAAGGATACATTCAACCTTTTACATTGAGACACTGGATGAACTCAAAAGAATCCAACAAGTAGACCTCACAACGTTGCTTCCAAAAAAAACAAGTTTAACCTAATTGCAGCAAAGTTGTTCTGTATCTTCCTTATAATTCAAATTTTCCACAAAACTTTTTTTTGTTGTTGTTGTTCTCAAAGCTTAAAGAGCATCTCCAGGGCAGCAAATGCAACTCTGATGAAGAAAATGTGAAGAAATGGCGAGCCTCTAGTCAAATGAAATTTCCTTGAAAGTTGAAAATTTTTACTCAAACTGCTTACATGTAAAAAATTAAGTGCTGAACAAGATGTATTGAATTAGGTGATACTTACGCAGAAACAATGTTGCATCAAATTAAAAACGTTGAGTTTATTTTTATTCCTTCAAAAATTTATGCAATAAAAGACTACTTTTTGTTTTCCCCAATACTATTACGCACTTTACTCACCCAGCTAGCCCGGTCGGCACAAAAGAACTGGATGCAGGGAATAATTTTGATATTATATACTTGGATCTTAGAAAGGCTTTTGATACTGTTGCACATGGACGACTGCTGCACAGATTGGAGCAGTGTGGCATTTGAGGCAAATTGCTGCTATGGATAAAGGGGTGGTTGAGGGGGAGAAGGCAGAGAGTGGTAATCAATGGACACTGCTCATCGTGGACTAATGTTATTAGTGGAGTCCCTCAGGGTTCAGTGTTGGGTCCATTATTGTTTTCTGTATTTATAAATAATATTGATGGTATATCAAGCTTAATGTCCAAGTTAGCAGAGAATACAAAGGTTGGCAGGGTTGTTAAGGACACTACTGATGCTATGCTGCTGCTGCAACAGGATCTGGAAAGGTTGAGCAGATGGGCTGAGAGGTGGCAAATGAAGTTTAACATTGACAAATATAAAGTACTACATAAGGGTAACAGCAACCCCAGAGCAGTGTACCAACTGTGTGGTACTACACTGACAGTGGTAGAGAATGAAAAGGACCTGGGGGTAATTATGCAGGCAGATATGAAGTTCTCTGAGCAGTGCAGACGGGCTGCAAGAGTAGCTCATAGTGTCTTATCAATGATATACAGGAATTTTGCTAGCAGGGATAAGGAGGTGATTATTCCCTTGTATAAGGCAATGGTGAGGCCACACCTTGAGTACTGTATGCAGGTCTGGAGGCCTCATTTCAAGAAGGATATAGAGATGCCTTAGCCATAATTATGAGAGCTTCCTTGGACTCAGGGGAGGTACTCATAGACTGGAAATGTGCAAATGTGACCCCAATTCACAAAGGAGGATCAAAGGCTGACACAAGTAATTATAGACCTGTGAGCTTAACTTCTGTGCCAGGAAAATTAATGGAGGCACTGGTTAAAGAAGCACTGCAGGATCATTTAGACAAGACTTCAGTTATAGCTCAGACACAGCATGGTTTTGTTAAGGGGAAGTCTTGCCTGACCAACTTGATTGGATACTATGATGCAGTCACAAAAGAACTGGATGCAGGGAATAACTTTGATATTATATACTTGGATCTTAGAAAGGCTTTTGATACTGTTGCACATGGAAGACTGCTACACAAATTGGAGCAGTGTGACATTGGAGGCAAATTGCTGCTAGGGATAAAGGGGTGGTTGAGGGGGAGAAGACAGAGAGTGGTAATCAATGGACACTGCTCATCGTGGACTAATGTTATTAGTGGAGTCCCTCAGGGCTCAGTGTTGGGTCCATTATTGTTTTCTGTATTTATAAATGATATTGATGATGGTATATCAAGCTTAATGTCCAAGTTTGCAGACGATACAAAGGTTGGCAGGGTTGTCAAGGACACTACTGACACTATGCTGCTGCAACAGGATCTGGAAAGGTTGAGCAGATGGGCTGAGAGGTGGCAAATGAAGTTTAACATTGACAAATGTAAAGTACTACACATTGGAAACAGCAACCCCAAAGCAACGTATCAACTCTGTGGTACTACACTGACAGTGGTAGAGAATGAAAGGGACTTGGGGTGGTTGTGCAGGCAGATATGAAGTTCTCTGAGCAGTGCAGACGGGCTGCAAGAGTAGCTCATGGAGTATTGTCAATGATATACAGGAATTTTTCCAGCAGGGATAAGGAGGTGATTATTCCATTGTATAAGGCAATGGTCAGGCCACACCTAGAGTACTGTATACAGGTCTGGAGGCCTCATTTCAAGAAGGATGTAGAGCTGCTGGAACGAGTACAGAGAAGGGCAACAAGATTAGTGAATGGAACAAAGGGGTGCTCTTACGAAGAAAGGCTTAAGTTTTGCAAATTACAGTGTCTGGAGACTAGGCACCAGTGAGGTGATCTGATAGAGGTGTATAAAGCCTTGAATGGTTTAAGCATGCTCAATGCTGATGGGATTCTTCCTCTAGCTCAGAAAAATCACCTGAGAGGGCATAAATTCAAATTGAGGAAAGACAGATGTAGGATAGACGTGCGGAAATTTGCCTTTAGCCAGCGGGTGGTTGGTTGGTGGAACAGACTTCCATCCCTTGTGGTGGAGGTTGATAGCCTAAATAAGTTTAAGGCTCAGCTGGACAGGTATTTTGAACGAACAGAGGGGTGAAGTGGAAGTGGGTTTTTTTTTTTTTTTTTTTTTTTTGGCTGATGCTGCATAAGCTTGCTTTCTTGCATCAAATGACTCTACTAATGCTAATGCTGGAACAAGTACAGGGAAGGACAACAAGATTAGTGAATGGAACAAAGGGTTGCTCTTACGAAGAAAGGCTTAAGTTTTGCAAATTACAGTGTCTGGAAACTAGGCACCGGTGAGGTGATCTGATAGAGGTGTATAAAGCCTTGAATGGTTTGAGCATGTTCAATGCTGATGGGATTCTGCTTCTTGCTCAGAATAATCACCTGAGAGGGCATAAATTCAAATTGAGGAAAGACAGATGTAGGATAGATGTGCGGAAATTTGCCTTTAACCTTTAAAACCTTTTAAACCCTTTAACTTTAAAGGGTGGTTGGTTGGTGAACAGACTTCCATCCCTTGTTGTGGAAGTTGATAGCCTAAATAAATTTAAGGCTCAGCTGGACAGGTATTTCGAACGAACGGAGGGGTGAAGTGGAAGTTTTTTTTTTTTTTTTAATTCTGGCTGATGCTGCATAAGCTTGCTTTCTTGCATCATATGCCTCTACTAATGCTATTGATAGAGTAAACTATGATTTGTACTGTGAATTGTAAACTATAATTTGTACTATATGGTCTGTGGCTTATCCAAGCATGATTTTAATTTTTTTCCTTTTAATTATATCATGAAATTCTAAGCAGCAAAAAAAAAAAAAAAAAAAAACAGAAGTTAATTTAATACTTAAAATACTTAAGAACAATAAAAGACATGCTTGGTAGCAAAAAGCTTATGAATCACTGTGTGGACACACACACACACACACACTAAAAGCTTTTGTGTTTAGCATCTAATCCAAATGAAATTTATTGTTTACGAGCAGGAAGTCTATGCAGCCTGATGGGTGGGGAAGGGGGTGTTTTTTTCAATCTGTTATTTTGAAAAAAGAATTAAATATTCAAATAAGTATCATTCATTTGAAGTTCATGCTTATAGTTTAGTACACACCAAAATTTATGGGACATGATGCATGACTTCCCGATGAGAATATTTTCACTTCAATCCACCACCTTGAAATTGATTCCGTTATTCACCACATTAAAAATAGCAGAAGGTAAGCTCTGTTAATTCTTGAATAAAAGCATTTTAGAAAAGTAATTATGAATATATGTGCAGATGTGCCTAAAGCTGGCACATGCAAAAAACATACCAGATTGAGACATTATGCTTCCTGATAATTATAGTGCTAGATAAAATCTGACTCATACAGTGATGAATCAGTTAAAAAGTTAACTGCTTTTATATTAAAATCAGTTCTTTAACTTTTTCACAAATAATACCAATAATATACAAATAACGGAGGATAATTGTGATAAAGGGCTTCAAATTCAAACATTTTGCGCTGTCGCTTTCTGAAAGAAATAAACTTCCAATTTCCTAATTTTGTATTCATTATGCATAGATGAGTAATGGAAAAATTATTTTTCATATCAGATTTTATGAAATCATCAAAATTCATACATATCTGAAAGCAAATTTCAGCACACTCATAATAACCTCCCAATTTAAAAAAGCCACACATACTCGAAGAGGTTTGTAAAGAAAGTCCGTAAAAATAGGGTGATTTTTTTTTTTTTTATAAATATAGTGGGTATAACAAGAGAATTTGTTCCAAAAACTAAAATGATCATTCCCAAAATCGTTTGACAACTGGAAAAAACCAAGAGATTTATGTAATATTTTACATATGTACTAATAACAAAACTTTTTTCCCTTAAATAAGATGCTGCATCTTTAGTACAAATTTACAGCACAGTTAAATGTTAAAGAAGTATAGATTTACAAAAAAATGTTTCCACTTTGAAAAAACAATCCCTATAGAACCGTTTAGGACAACAGACATGGAGTTGTGCTTAGAGAACGGTAGTATGATTTAAATAGCAAAAAAACAAATGCAGAATTAATTCATAGCTCATGGTTACAACTGGCTAACACCACCTTCCCCCCCCCATCACTTACAACTATCAAGCTACACTATTATACCAATTTCTCAGAAAGATGATAGGAATCTATTATACCAATTTCTTGGTGGTTGATGATAGGAATCAAGGCATTACTGCAGCAAGATCTCGAAAAATTAAATGGTTAGGCTGAGAAGTGGAAATTGATGCTTAACATTAATAAATACAACTACGGGCAATCCCTGTATAACATGGTTTCGCTCTAACACAACTGATAAATTGAGGCAATCCTTGCATAGCACAGTACTTATATAACGCAGTTTTGCTCTAACGTGGTTAGAGAATTGTGGCAAACCATATATAACATGGTATTTTTGAGCTTGTGTGTGGGGGAAAATCTACTGTTATATTGGATGTAATTTTTAAACATTTGCATTCTTTTTTTGTGAATCCTCGCTGTTAATTCATTAGTTTATACAAAAATAAATACATGTATTTTATTTCGTTGGGAAATCCCTGTGTTAGGTTCTGTGCTAGTTTGAGACCATAAAAATTGGCTTCGAAGCATGCAGTTCGTAACTTTTAAGGTTTTTGTAAGGTTATTTTTGTTTTAAATTTTTCTGGGTATTTATTACTAAATTTTGTTCTTAAGAAGCATATTGGAATAATTTCTTTGTTCTAAATTAAATTCCAGCCCTAAATTATGCCTAAGGAAATTTAGGCATAATTCAGATAACTGGCAATTTATTTAAAGAATGGATTCTAAATTGTTTTGTGCCAGCTGTGGAAAAGTATTTAAAGTGGAAAAATCTATATTTCAAAATATTATTACTATTGGCTAACGTGCCAGGCAATCCAAAATGTTGAAGTAATGTTACTACCACCTAATACAACTTTTTTAATTCAGCCATTATATCAAGGAATTATATCTATCTTTAAAACTCTACATCAGAAAATCGTTACCATGGATTTTGGAAAAAAATTGATTCCGAATCTATTGAAGTGATGGAGGCATGGAAGCATTTTTCAGTTGTGGACTGTTATTGTTATTATTTGGTTTTTAGGAGCATTAGCAACTAAGGCCATATTGCTCCGGGGATATGCGGTGGTCACAGGCTCAAACATCGGTCTAATCAAGAAGCGTGTGCTACGCACTGCTGCTCCTGCCCACCTGGCTACGGAGGCACCAGTTGTGGACTGTATCGGAATCAGCTTTATTGCTCAAAAAAGTAAAACTGTCAACACGTGCCTGTTGGAAAAATGTATGGCCAGAGTCAGTTTGTTCATGAAATATGGTCCAGCTGGCAGAAAACAGAATCGGTGCAAAGTAAAACTTGCCAAGTCGGTAGGAGGGGAAAGTTTTGATGATATGACTACTGAAGACTTCACGAATTACTGGTATAAAAGAGGCTGGCAAAGCAGATTTGGTTTGGTGGAAATGGCACTGGAGGTAAACCAAATCAATTCAGAGAATAATAGCACACATGAAAATTCTGAAGTTCCAAATTTTACACTAAAAAGTATACATGAAAGCATAAATTTAGCCAAGCAATTAGAATTTTATTTGTTTTTTTTAATGCAGATCCTTCGACTGGAAGGAACACAAAGTTCAAAACGGAGCTTCAAAAATGCTTAGCTCCATACCATGCAATTTACAAAGATCTATTAAGCAAAAGCAAACAATCCTAGAATACTGATATTTTAAAGAGCAGAAGATACACAAAATCTAGATGCTGCAGAAGAAAGTTCAGAAGGTGAAGACATACAGTTTTCCGATAGTTATAAATTTTTTTAATAAAAAGTTATTTTAATTGTATTTTAATAAAACGATAGTTATAAAAAATTATGTATTTTTGTTAGCTTTTGGAACGTAATCCCCCTTTTGTATTGGTTCTTAGTCCCATATAACACTGTTTCGCACTACACAACATTTTATAGGAACCTAACTACCGTGTTATATGAGGGTTACCTGTACTGCACATGGGCAGCAGCAATCCCACAATAACATAAAATTAGGTGGTATCACACTTGCGGTGTGGAAGAACGAACAAGACCTACGGTTAATTGTATAGTCTGATATGACATTTTCTGAGCAGTGCAGACAGGAAGCTAGGACAGCTCATGTCACTCTGTCAATGATATATAGAAACTGCCAACATGGACAAAGTGATTATTCCAATGTATAAAGTAATAAGTAGACAACAAATAGAGTACTGCATAGAGTTCTGGCAGGCCTCATTTTAAGAATAATGTGGGATCTCCTGGAACATTCAGAGAAGGGCAACCAGATCAGTGAAGAATAGAAAGGACACAAATCAAGAACACAAATTTTAACCACGAAAGACTTCAGTTCTGCAAATTGCAGTGTTTGGAAACTTCTGAGGAGCCCTGATTTAAGTGTTGAGCAAGGGACTGGATAAAAACAATTTTGACATCGTATATTTAGATTTCAGTATTTATGGTATCAAATTAACTTAATGTTGGTATTCTTACTCTTTCTTGGACAACACACAGAGGAACAAACTGAAAAAAAGGATGGCTGCCAGATAGATGTGTCCAAATTTGCTTTCAGGCTAAAGAGTAATTGACTGTTGGAACAAACTACCATCTCATGTTATATAACTGGGTAGTTTGAATAAATTTAAGGAAGAACTACACATAATATTAGAGGGGAGATACAGATGAGGTGGGTTTATTTTATTTATTTATTTTTTGGCTGATGCTGCATAAGCCTGCTTCCTTTCATCATTTGCCACTTTCATCACCATTCACTCACACACACACACACACACACACACACACACAAAGATGTTAAACTAGGGTATGGAAAATCTGGTCTTAGTCACAAGCCAAATTACAGACAATGAATGGAGTTTAACAAAAGACTCAATAACAATTTGTAATTAATTTTAAAAAATCTACCCACAACTGTTATTATTTAGAAGGCATGGATGAGTTATAAGGTGAGGAAATGCACTGAAGCCTACAACAGATATAAGCTGATCTAAAATAGCACCACAGAAAATGTTAAGCTAGAAAAGGCTGTTAATGAGAAATCACTGGCTAAGAGAGCAAAGAATTATGAGGGGACAGTTTTCCACATGTGCAAATCAGATCAGGCCATTATGTAATGAATATGGGAAAGTTATAGAGAACCCAAATGTTATTGATGAAATTGTTGGACTTAGGAGAGGTCCCTACAGACTGGAGATGTACAAATGTGACCCTAATTCACAAAGGAGGCTCAAAGGGTGTCATATGGATGTCAGACTTCCATCCCTTGTCGTGGAAGTTGATAGCCTAAATAAGTTTAAGGCTCAGCTGGACAGGTATTTCGAACGAACAGAGGGGTGAAGTGGAAGTGGTTATTTTTATTTATTTATGTTACTTTTTTTTTTTTTTTGGCTGATGCTGCATAAGCTTGCTTTCTTGTTTCTTGCATCAAATGCCTCTACTAATGCTAATGCTAATGCTAATATTGAACCTTGTAAATTGTCAACAAAAAAAAAAAAAAATTTGAGACTGCTCCAGTAAAATATACTTAAATAAATTTTGTTTATACTCCAGGACGGCCAAACAGTCAGGAGTTCACAAGATAGACAGAATACAAGAAACACCACTGCATTTAGCAGTCACAGGCTTGAACCCCAGTCACTCAAGGCACGTATACAAATGCACCCGTACGCTTGACCACTCGGTTACACGGCCAATTTTGAATTATCTGTATTTTGAATAATTTAATACTTTGAATTATCCATACATTCTCATTTCTGAATTGCTTTCTTGAAATCAGGACCCAATTCAAAATCACTGTATTTATGTAAGAATAAAAAAGTTAAAATCATGTACAAATTATTTTTAGTTTTATTTATTATTTTTTTAATTTTCAGTTAACTGAGGTATTATTTCAAAGCATGAATTTTTTTTTCGGTCAACATTTGTCATCTCTCTGGGAGCTGCAGTTCAAGTGTCACAGTTACATGCAGCTCATAGGCCAAAGTTTGGCCATATTTTTTCTAGCATTTGGCATGTGTTTCAAGCCCTTCCTCTAATTGGAAATTGCAGTACCATATATATTTATACTGCACATCATGTCATGTACTTGTGAGGACATCTTGAAATGATCATGAACAGTAGTAGCTCCCTTCAACTATTTTATGTTCCACAGCCTAGATTTATAAGTGAATTTAAAGTATTCCAAAAGGAAGATATTTCAAGTCTGTCCAAGGGATATATATATATATATATATATATATATATATATTAGAACTTAGAATTAATAAGGCCTAAGGATACAACATGAAGTTCTCCAATATAGTGCAGACAAGATAATTGGGCAGCTAATGGATTCTGCCAATGGCATAAAGGAATTTTTCCAGTAGGAACAAAGTGATTATCACAATATATAAGCCAACAATTGGGCTGCATCTTGGATACTGCATAATGGTTTGGAAGCCTCATATATGAGGAAGGAAGATATAGATCTGTTGGAATGGGGTGGAGAGAAAATCAACAATATTGGTCAGGGGGTACAAAAGATTTTTCATACCAAGAAAAACTTAAATTCTGTAAAACTAGATTACAGTATAGTTTAGGGCTAAAGCCTCAGGTTATGTAAAGAGTTTAACTAATGTTAAAGTTAGTGCAACTACATCATTTCAGTACATAGCCAACTTACTTAAGTAGTTATAAATTGGCATCATTAAGTATATCTCATATTGTGAATACCTTCACAACAAGTTGCCATGATATTGCACTGCCTCAAATAAGTAACACTTCACCATAGGAGAAGACTATTGTTACTTATTCTCAGCAGATATCATCACCACCCATATGGCACTATTTCGGAGCTTATTGGCTCCTCATCAGTGGGTGGGAAGGTATCCTGGTGTTGCAATGATGACAACCCAGTTGCAAAGTATAAATCCACAATATGAGATACCTGATGATGTGGAGTAATTTAGATTACAGTATAGTTTAGGACCCTTTGCAACTGGGTTGTCATCATTGCAACACCAGGGTACCTGCCCACCCAATGATGAGGAGCCAATAAGCTCCGAAAGGGTGCTGTATGGGTGATATTATCCGCTGAGAATAAGTAACAATAGTCTTCTCCTATGGTGAAGACTTATTTAATGGAGGCAGTGCAATATCATGGCAACTCATTGTGAAGGTATTCACAATATGAGATATAACTTGATGCAAATTTATAACTACTTAAGTAGTTGGCTATGTACTAAAATGATGCAATTGCGCTAACTTGTACATTCTGTAAAACTGTAACACCTGGAAACTAAGAAGACTTGACTGATGTGTTTTAGCCTTTAAATGAATTAAGTAAACTAAATGCTAATGGCATTCTTCCTCTTTCTTCGAAGAGAGGCACACAGACATATATAAATTTAAAATGGAAAGGGATTATGGTCAGATACGAGAAAATTCGCTTTTGGCCAGAGCTGATTATCAGAATGACTTCCATTTGGTGTTGTGGAAGCAGGTAGTATGAATAAATTTAAAGAAGGACTACACAAGTTATTTCAAATTATGGGCAATTAAGTTAGTAGCTTTTTTTTTTTTTTTTTTTTTTTTTGGCTGATGTTATATATGTTTTGCTTCCTCATGTCATTTAGCCACTACCAGTGCTATTTCACAATAAACCGTGGAATCCACATCCTCTCCACTTGTTGGGCATTGTTTTATCCACACCAAACATATACTACTACTACCACTGCAAAATGGGACCTAGTACCTTGCCATTGTGGAAAACTCAAAACTTTTGAATGGAGTGGTTCGCAATGTAGAAAGAATGCAATAAATGTTACCAAGACAAGGAACAGTTAAAAAGAGTACCAACAAAGTTGTTTGCTCTCTCCCATCTATTGCCTTTGTTTTACAAGTCAGAGATGAAAACTGAAATATTCAATCTTTGAACATGGCTAAGGCTTGGGCATAATGCCATTCAAGAACTAAAACACTTTTCGTTACTGAATAGTTAATTACTTGACACAATGAGAAAATAGTCATAAATAAATTACCTCCAATAGAATGAATTTCAATTTCCCCATGGACTCCTGGAACACCCCCAGTTGTAAAATACTTCACTAAAAGTCAAAACATCTTTCATTGAAGAGATAGTTAAAATATCAAAAATACTGCTTGTAGAACAATAGACAACTTATGGGCAATTTTTAAAACTTGTTATATGTCAGAAACTTCACTAATCATTATATTGATAATCAGCTATAAAGAATACAAAATATAAGGGATCAATAGCCTTCTCTAATAATTATGAAATTTTTTGTATTTTAACAAACTGTTACAATCATCAGAACTAATAAAAAAAGGTAAAGTGCAGCCATTATCAACCCACTGCAGGATGGAAGCCTCCTCAATTCATGCTGAGAGAAATGGACCATAATCTGCCACGATGGTCCAGTGCGGGTTAGCAGATCGACCGTATTCAGCAGTCAAGGACTTGAACCCCGGTCTACTCAAAGAGTGTGTGCTACTGTACTCCCGCTCCTGACCACTCGGCTACGGAGAACTAATAAGTTCTTAACATCAAGTGGGAACTGCTAACTAAACTTTGTAATTAACAGAATGTATACAAAATATATTCTTGAAAAGTATAAGTAAATTCAAAGTATTACGTTCATTATATTAAGTTTCATTTGTATACAACAGTATCTTCCATATTAATTCTAAGTTTAGTGAGTATTCATTACTTTCAGTGAAATTAAATATTTTTTGTATGTGAGCAAATAAAGTAAACCCTTGCTAATGCAGTTACAGTTAATCCGGAAGTTGAATAATCAAAATACGAAAAATTCTGTTCACACTTGAGTACTTGGAAAGACACAGGATTTAGGAAGGCAGATGAGTCACACTGACTGTGTGCTGATTGATTGCACAAAGAGAGATGGAACACACGTTACATTTGTCATGTGTTGTTCATTTATCGCTTCATTTGCATATTTATATGCATTTTTGTACATAAGTTAACATATTCTATATAATTATTGGGTTCTAAAGAATTAAAAAGTGGAATCAAAAGAAAACATTACTTTAACTATCATTAACAAGCTCAAAGTGATAGAACAATTTGAAAATGGTATTCCTGGAAAAAAAAAAAAATTGCTGAAGTATTTGATATCGGCCAACAGACTGTCAGATATTGAAAAACAAAAAGAATCTATAGGGACATTTGCTTTTAAATTCAATGGGGGAGTGATAAAAGTAGTGTATCAAACAGACAGACATTAAAAAAGCCAAAAGAAGTGTTGCTGGAAGAAGCTGTATTTAAGTGGTATTCACAGCAGCAATCAAGTGGCATTAGTGTACATGATGTTGAGCTAAAGGCAGCAGTATAAAAGTTTGCAAAGCATTTGAAGTTACACAATTTTACTTGCATTTCAGAATGGCTGTGGCAATTTAGACAAAGGCACAATATCACTAATAGAAAAATTGTGGTGATGTTTCTGAAGGTGTTGCACCATTCAGAAAAAAATTAAATGAAATAATAATACAATCGGGTCTGTTATTCTCAAATATATAATGTTGATGAAACGGGACTGTTTTGGAAATACAGAAGCCCCTTGTACAGAGCAGTCAACACCAGAGTAGGAAAAGAGCAAGGAGAAATTTCAGCACTTCTTTGTACCAATGCAGATGGAACTCATCAGCTAAAGTGTGTTGTGGTCAGCAAGGCTAAGAATCTAAGGGCATTAAAAGACTATATGTGCATGTTGCCTACTACAACTTGCAAAATGCTCGATTCACACAAGAAATTACAAAGAATGGATTCCATAACCTCTTAGTACCCGAAGTCAAGAGATAACAGAAAGAAGTATTGAAATTTTAAGATTTCCAGATTAAAGCACTTCTAATCCTTGACATCCAGGTATTGAAAATACTGTGTGTCCAGTAAGGATGGTAAAATAAAGTTCTTGGCCTTTGCTGCCAAACAACTGCCTTAATACAGCCCTTGGAACAAGGCACCATTATGGCCTGCAAGAGGCTCTACATGCACAATTTCCTTGATAAGGTGATGGTAGTGTTTGAAGAGAGAATGGAGGGAAATAACAACACAAGAGGAAGAAGAATGCTGGAAAATATCAAATCATACAATATCGAGTCTGCTATCTTCAAATGGCCAATGCATGGACAGACACTAAAAAGGAAACTTTAGTAAATGGCTGGTAGAAACTTTTTTTTTCTTTTATGTAAACCCCAAACACAAGAGGTATTAGAACCTATAGTACTTAGTACCATGCTTGGGTTGGAGGTTGAGAAGACGAAAGAAGATATTTGTTGACATTGGACTTCAACTTTTGTAGACTGTAATTTTCAGGAAATATGAAGGAAGGTTGTTCCAGAAAATGGCAGTTGAATGAATAAACGAGGAAGATGAAAGGTTGGTTCTTTGAGTTTGAAGTTCGACAGTATATGGATGTTGGCTGGTGGCAGCACGTGTTCGGACTGTTTTGAAAGAGAGAGCGGGAATTATAGAAGCCAATTCAGAAGAACAGTGCCCGTGGAAGTATCTGTAGAAGAGGCATGCAGCAGAAACAGTACGTCTATGAGGCAGCGAGGGGAGAGACTGCTTTAGATGAATCATTAATCAACCTAACTGCCCTCTTCTGAATGGAATCAAGAAACCTGAGAGAGGTTTTGGGGGCACCACTCCAGATGTGGGAACAATATTCCATGGTAGGGCGAATTTGCGATTTACACAGAGTGAGCAGTTGTTTGGAAGAAAAGTAATGGCGAGAGCGAAAGAGAAAACCAAGATTTTTAGATGCCAGAGAAAGCAATATTTGTAATGTGCTTGTACCAAGAGAGATTAGAGGTCAGGGTAATCCCCAAAAAAAGATATATCATTTTGCCTAGAAATCGGAGTGTCACTAAAGATAAGCATAGGAGCAGAAGAATCCTTTTTGCGAGATATAAAACCATAACCTCAGTTTTAGAAGGGTTGAAATCAACTAAGTTGTCTTTGCCCCACTGGAGAATTACCTGCAGATTGGCATTTAAGGAATTGGTAGCAGATATTCGAGAAGTTGAAGCTGCTTGAGCAGAACAAGATTTCTCAAAATGGAAAGTGGAATGCAATGTGCTATCATCAGCAAAACTATGGATAGGATTTCCAGTCAATGGAAGCAGATCATTAATATACAAGAGGAAAAGAGTGGGGGAAAGAACTGAACCTTGGGGGACACTGCATTAGTGGAGACGTTAGAAGACAGAGAGCCAACTACCATCACCCTTAGTGAGCGATCAGAGAGAAAACTGGATAACCAATTACTAAAAACAGTTGGCAAACCATAAGATGGAAGCTTGTTTAGAAGACCTTTATGCCAAACACAATCGAAAGCCTTAGAGATGTCAAGAGCAACCACTTGTGTTTCGCCAAACCTTTCCATTGAATTAGTCCATAAATGGGTAACATAAGCCAGAATATCACCAGTGGATCGACACTGACGGAATCCATACTGGTGATCAGACAGAAGGTTTCTAGGTAGTTTAAGAGTTAGTGGTTAATTGATTTCTCCATTACTTTAGAATGAGTAGAAGTAATTGCAATGGGACGATAATTGGATGGGAGAGATTTGTCACCCTTTTTAGGAACTGGCTGGATATGAGCAAATTTCTAAGCAGAAAGAAAATCACCTTTGGAATAAGAAAGTGAAAAAAGGCGGCAAAGAATAGGAGTAAGTTCAGGAGCACAGGTTTTGAGAACAAGTGGAGAAATACCATCGGGACCTGGAGCTTTCTTAGCATCAAGATTCGTCAAAATCCTACTGACATCCTTTTGACGGAAGACCACAAAAGGCATTGAATGGAGCGTGTTGGGAATGGTGGGAGGTGTTTTACCAAGATCATTAATACATGAGTTGGAAGAAAAATGGGATGCTAGCAGGTCAGCGTTATCCTTGGCTGAAGTGACAACAGAACCATCTGGTTTGGACAGAGGTGGGAGCAGAGGTGGGCAAAAGTTGTGGCCAATAGCTTTGGCAAGAGACCAGAATGCTCGGCTACCATTAGGGCAAGAAGCAAGTTTTCTACTCTTAGCCTGTTCAAACTCTAGTTTGAACTGATTAATAACTGCTTTACAATTGTTGCGAGCTTTGGTGTAGGCAGAAAATGAAACTGAAGAATTAGAAACAAGCCAATTACGATATGCAACATTCTTCTCTTGAACAGCCTTAGCGCATTTATTGGAAAACCAAGGTTTAGATAAAGGACGAGATTTTAAAGTGGAGTGTGGGATAAAGGATTCCATTCCTGCAAGAATAATTTCACTGACACGATCTGAGCAAACGTTGACATCAGAAGTTTTGAAACAGTAATCCGACCAAGGAAAAGAAGTCTCGCAGGACATCCCATTTTGCATTCTTGTAATGCCAAACAACACGAGGTTGGGAATAGCCATGAGATAAAGGTTCCACTGAAGAAGAGACAATCACCAAGTTGTGATCTGAAGTGCCTAGAGGACCTCTTCACTTCGACTGTGTACTTAGAAGGGTTGTTTGTGGGAAAAAGATCAAGCGTATTGACTGTATGATTAAGATTGTCCGGTATTCTTGTAGATAAATGAACAATCTGTGCATGGTCATTAGTAATTGCAAAAGCCTCAGCATCTCGACCAGCTGGGTCGGTGTGACTAGAAAACGGAAGCCAGCTGGAGTTGTGAACATTAAAATCACCAAGGAAAATTACCTCATCGTTAGGAAAGTTGGACTGGAGAAAGTAAAGTTGCAAAGAGAGGAAGTCAAAGAGCTCCAAGTCATTAGTGGAGTTGGGAGAACTGTAGAGACAACAGATGAATTTGACACAATGAGGTAGGGAGATTTTAAGCCAGAGAAGATCAAAGAGAGGAGATTCCAAATTGCCAAGTCTCTGGCAGGGAATATCAGAACGAACATATGCACAAGTACCACCTTCGAGGCGAAAGGAATCATACAGCAAATAATTTGGGCATCTGAGATGAGCAGTAGTTGAATCAACCAACAACTGAGATTCTGTCAGAAAAAGTACATGGGGTTTGGCAGACTGCAAGCAGAAATGGACATCGTTGAGATTAGAATTGAGACCACTTTTTTTTTTCTTTTTTTTTTTGGAGTTGTTGGCGCATAGGCTTCTGTGGCCATAATGCACCTCCCAAGGTTTTTGCAGTACTTTTATCCAAGCCCGAGGCGGGAATCGAACCCGCAACCTTTGGGTTGCCAGGCAGGCACTTTACCCACCCAGCTAGCCCAGTCAGCAATTGAGACCATGTATATTTGTGAAATGAATTAGGAGGTGCTTGGGAGGTTTAGATCTTTTTGCAGATAAGCTTGCTCTATTAGTTGGACAATTCATGGTGTATTCAATAGTAAGAAAAAGTGGGTGGGACATGCTGTATGAAGTAATGAAATTTTTGGATATGGCGTACACGTGGTAAGAATATACCGAGATCCTTGATATAGCGTGGCCTCGACAATGCTCCCCGCATACACACTACTCGGACTCCCTCCAGTCACTATCTGGCAGAGTAGAGGTAGCAAGATTATACATTAGCTGATTCGGAAGCCTCCTAGAGGGTTGCCAATAGGTTCGGTCCGGTGTACTAACTAGCGGCCGGCCTGCGAACACTGTTTTAGGAGCTGGACCCTCGAAATGTAAGGAATATTGGATCTCGCCACGATGTTCATCATAACCTCAAAAGTCATCACTCATAATGCATGATGGAAGAGATAGGGAAGGGTTGACCGGAACTTAGCTCTAGAGACTAGAACATGGGTTCCACCACTTCAAGCCTCCAATAAGCAAAGTGGTGTTATTGCACAGGTTGATGAGAGTCATCTACCACCTAGTACTGCCTGGTAACATAGAGGGGCGGCATTCCTCCACGTGATGTGGGCACCACACCTCGACCCCTGCTTACATTGGTTCACACCTGGGTGGTCACCCACCATGTACTTGTGCATGGAGGTTATACCCAGGATTACTAACAGTCCCACCATTGTGAAGGTGCAACAGAGGATTTGGCTGTCAGACCGTTCGGACTTCGCCGAAATGGGTCCACTTGACTAGTGTCACCCGAATATCAGTTCCATCAGTGTTTTAGACTCCCAGGTAGCAAGTACAGCTTGTCTGGCATATCTGAGAGAATGTCTGTGACAACCTCAAGGACCAAACTTTTGCAAAATACAGATGGTGATATTGACTTTAAGGGATTAGAGCCAGAGGACTTTCAGACTATGTTGATGGCAGCTGGAGAGACTGAAATAACGCAAGAAAATATCCAAGATTGGCTTGAACTGGAAAAAGATCCTGGATTTTAGCTTCTGACAGAAAAAAAATTGCTGCAGATGTTATTAAGGATTCTGCTATGGAAGAAGAATAAGATAATGAACTAGATAAACTACAAGAATCTACAATTAAGAAGAAACTTCTTAGCTCTGCAAAAGATGCAGTAATCAATTATGTGGACTCTTCAACAAATCAAAAATTTGATTTGTTGAAGTCAAAAACTTGAGTTTCTTCAAACCTGCATTATTATGTTCAAAAACAAGTACAACTTCTGAGTCTTCTATTGATGGATAAATGTATTGTCTTTTTATAACTTTTAAATAAAGGATCTACAGTGATATTTTTTTTTATTTATGTTCATTAGCACTATCTATCTCATTAAAAATTCCATTTATTTGTGTCCTAAGTTTTTTTTGTGTTTTGGGGCTATCTTTTGCTTCACTAATCCAGATTATCGCTTAATCTGGATGACCTCCCACCCCAATTAATCTGGATTAGCAAGGATTTACTGTTATAACAATTCACATACTACTATAAGGAACTGTTGTTAATCAAACAATGTTTTGTATTAGTCAGTCCCAAGTTTGCTTTTTTCTGAAATGAAAATTGTTTGCCATTTCCTCTAAAATCACAAATTCAATGTTAAACCAACCAAACAACCTGGGGGGGGGAGAAAAATATATTTTATATTGTTCATGAATTTATGTTTCAGAAACAAGACTATTATTGCGGACAACAATTTAATTCTCTTTAGGGACAGCAATACACAAATATCACATTTCACAAAAATGTTTCATAAAAACAGTTTTACTTTTATAGGTACATGAGTATAACATTTTCTGCTACAGCAAATCCTTCGGTATTTGTACACAAAACACTTACCAAAAGGTATTTTGTTATTACAGCAAATGAATGGGTGACTGCAAATAGCATCTCTACTAGGTTAAGTCTGTGACATGTTCAGCAATTTCTCATATTTTCACCCCACTGTCACCATAGGAACACTGGCACTGAATCATGTGACCACAAAAAAGGGCATAATTCCCGAAGGCAAACTATACATGCTGTTACAGTACAAAACTGATTGCACACTGAATCTAATACACCATACTACAAGTTCATGGCACTAAAATGGACAAAAAAAAAAAAAAAAAGCTACTGACATGCTGATGTATGAAGTTGCTTATTATTATGCTTAGGTCATGTGTTCTTGGATACTAAAGACTGCCACTGGAAAATACTTAATATGAGTCTGCCACTGAGAAGTTAGTTGAAAAAATTTCACACTGCTCCACTCAACCCCGTCTATAATTACCTTTAGAGGAATCTGAGGAGTTTTGCACGAGCATATAAGCCTATGAATACCATCTACTTGTTGATAACGATTATCGGGTTCTCTCTCTTTCTCTCTCTTTTTTCCTAGACGCATTATTTTTTGTTTTTTCTCTTTAATGATGTACGTTAAAGTCAGAAATGAAGTGTTTGGTTCTCCTTGAACAGGAAGGCGTGAAACTTGCAACGTACGGAATGTGTTCTTTAAACTATACTTTGATGTTTCAATTTTTTTGCCAACATCACCACGTGTCCAGTAATCTAACTGCAGATCCATTGTTTCTCCTGTGGCAGGAAGAGATTGGGTAGTTGTTGCACTCCCTACAAATGAATTTGAAATACTGGGTGAATTTGGTGGAGTAGTACTTTCTCGTGGTACCTTCTCAGAAATAGAATTAGCAGGTGGAGAACTTCCAGGAACGGCTAAACTGGTAGGCAATTGCTCTTCAATATCTACAGATGTCTGTGTTCCTTCCATCATGCCAATCTTCACATCACTAATGAATGGTATGAATACCTGACAAGATTCATCATCTGAACTTTTCTCCTTATATGTAACCATTGCCTCAGCTACAGGGATTGGCAAAAATCCATTTGCACCATTCAAATAATTTAATATTCGTTTCACTGCTTCTTGAACTTCTGGATTAAGGGTGGATTCAGTAACACAATGATCTAACAGTTCTTTCCATGATGCATCTACGAAATTTGCTCCATAAGAATTATCTACTGTACTTAAATATTTTGCAACAGTGCTCAATCCTACTGGAACAATGAAAAACCTTACATAACCCTGCCACTCAGGAGGTTTTGAAGAAAAGTGCTCTACATATAGACGTAACACTGAATTAATAAAATTATCCAATCCTAAAATTCCAATTTTTATGGTTGATGGTGCCCGGGAATTGCAGTTACAAAATTTTTGAATTTTATTCATTAAACAAGACACTGATGCTCTCAAATCCGAATTAGAACTAACTGTAACTACCCACTGTTCTCGATCCTGAAGTTGGTAGGCTAAACAGCTGCCTATTCCATCCACTGCACTGACTAAATACATGTGATCAGGAATAGTATCATCAGATGGAAAAATCTTAGCCAGCTGTTCAAGAACTGACTTTTGTGGACTGCTTTCTGAATCTCGGGAAGCCGATTTTTCAGAAATAGGCTTTTCCTTTCCTTCTTTGACACTAGATGACCGTTTATCTTTGGAAGATGATACATTTTTCTCCCTTGTGAAAAGCCTAGTTTTCTTCTCTCTATCTGACGTTGTATGAACTAGAGGTTTTTTTTCTTCTCCACTTATGGTCTTTGGTGGGCTACCTGCTGTCTGACTAGTATCTGTATAATATTCTTGATCAGTTCCTGACTCATGATGATTTTCTACATCTAGCTTTTTTATATTATCATCACTTAACTTGTCAGAACTCAGCTGATTTTTATCACTTAAAGTGCCAGATGAAAAAAATGGTCTTAGACTAGGTTTTGGAGTTGAGGATATACTAACATCATCAACTTCTTGTCCACTATCAGTTAAATCTTCAAGATCGTCGAATAAGTCTTCAATTTCCTGGGGATTCTGGGATATGAGTTCCCGTTCAAGTTCCTCTTGATACTGTTCAGAATCAGATACCTCTGTATCAGGTATTCTAAACTTTTTCAGTAAAGCAATAAACTTCTGCTTTATGTTTCTTTCAGCTGGATCTGGCCTATCTTCAACATTTGAATTGAACATTTTCTGATTCAAAGCTTTCCGAAACTGAGACCTTCGGTGATCCATACTGCTTCCAGTATGGAGATGGACTGTAGCATCTTCTATTACAGGCTCACTATCACAACCTTCCTCATTAGAGGTGTATTCTTCTTCTTCATCTGAAAAGTTATCCACCTCAGTTGATCTTTCTGCATCCTGAGGAAGCTTCCGTCGCTCTCCTTCTTCATGATCAACTGGTTGACTCGAAAGGGCTAACATCATTACACGAGCAATTACTTCATTTTTTTCTTTTGCATCGCAGTATAGCTCCAATTCTTTATCCATAGGTCGTTGTAATACTTCTGCCATATTAATTGCTCCTCCAGCTAATGTTTTAAAACCAAGCATAGCTCTGTTTTTATATCTCTTTCGCCTCTGCAGCATGATATGAAGATGATTTCCACTGCGCTTCAAGAAATGAGGATACTGTAATGAGAAAGTCAAATCAAGTTCAGTATCCAAAAGACCACTATTAGGAATCAGAATTTCGTTTGATCTTAGTGTACGTTTAGAACTCTGCATTTTCACAGCAACAATAACAGAATTTGAGTCCCCCCCACCAAGTGGCTTTAATAGTACTAGCCTTGTCAGATTCAAAGTACAAAGTCTAGGAATACAATTTGGGGGTGTTCGATCTACTTCCCAAGCTGCAAACAGCTTCATGGGAACAGGCTTTCCCCATACATTTGTTATTGGTTTGCTGGATTTCTCAGCCATGTTTCCTCAAGAGCAAACACTAATAATTAAAGTCACTACGTTAAGACTTCATATTTGGTGAAATTCACAGTTTCGGTGCGTGATATATGAAATAAACACATGAAATTATTTGATAATAAATTATGCTGTACATAATAAGCAGATCAACTCTATACTGGAGAATTACATAAACTAAGAGTGAAATACATTTCCCAAGTCGAAATATAGTCTCGTAATAATGCTAAATTTCCACGATGAAGAGTCGTCATGGCTTCTACAATACTCCACAAACATCTGTACAGGTTTTTCCGCTCAAACACTCAACTTCTATTAGTTAGCCGGCGCTACTGCGAAAGTGACAGAATCCAGGATAACAAACATTCTACTTACTTGACACGATACAGTTCGTGGCTTCTAAAAACGTCTCAGTCTATACACACAGTAGATAAACATTTCATATATCAACTACATCAAAATCTACTTATAAACGCGCAAAATCTCAGTTATTCATCATTACCACAATATATATACATATATATATATATATATACAAACTCAATTAAACATTTAAAAATTTATCCAGTAAAGTCCGAAGACACAAACAACTTTCCGTTCGTGCTACACCCACAAAATAAATCCATACTACTCGGTTTTCTTTTTTATAGATATATTTTCACCAGATGACTGTTCTGCAGCGAATTCATCCATAACTATATAATCAGCCCAAGGATGCCCAATGGATGGAGTTCTATAAGTTTCTCTTGGATGAGATATCTAACTTTCTCAATTTTTAAAAGAAAACTAGTATATTAAAAGTCTTTCCCCATTCTCTTATGCACTGTGACCGACAAGCGATTTCTTATATTTCTGCAAAAGAACTACACCAATTTCTCCATTAGGGATGTTCATATTTTCATTTATTCAAACAGTTAAAATTTCGATTTTGATTATAATGGGAGGGGTTATAGTCCGTATAAGCACTACCAGATATCACCCTTGTCTGAAGAAATAGGCCATTGCGAATCCAAAACATATCATTGGTAGGCGTTAACTGCATTCAGAAATCAATGAATTTTTTTACATGCAAAAAAAATCCATTTTAAAGAAATAACGAACCTTAGCTACAATCAATATTCACATTAATATTTCTTCAAAATTTGGTACATTTTTAACTTTTGTGAGCAGACACCGTTATCCTCACAGTTAACACAATGCAATGAAGTTGTAGTTATAGTAGGATTTCAGGAGCATCAGGGACTAAAGCTATTTGCTCCGAGTATACTGTCTGCAAATGCGTGTGATCTGTGGGAGATTTTCTGTTTTTCTGGCCGAAAAACCAGAGTTTCCGAGGAAAAAAACCATGCTACCCTCGCCTGAGATCCACTAATTCAGATACGTTGTGAAAAAGCCTCATAAAAATTCCTCACGTCAGCGACGGGACTCATGCAGTGCGATTTCATAAAGCATGGGTACTTGTGCAATGTAATTTATTTTAAGAGTTACTTTTTCATTTCCCTTTGGCCTCCCTGAATTTAGAGCCATGTGCAGCTACCTATAAATGGTACGATCGCAGTTCTTACACATTATGTGTAAAAATTAGGCGTGATTCAGTTAAAATTCTGCAACCAGTAGGAGATATTTAAACACATGCTCTGCACTTAAGCAACTGGGCCACACCCAGCCGTCCCCCCCCCCTCCTCCACATATCATTCGGAAACTGTGTTCTGCATTAACGATATGCAGCAGTTTCGCAAATCGTTTCATTCCCGTCTGGACGGGAGAAAATTTTATTTGCTTTTTTTATCCTTTTACACTGTGAATCTCCAAAGATTTATAAAGAACCTCCAATGTGAACCTTAGCAAATCAGAAATCCTAATTGGTTCATTGTTGTAGGGCTTTAGATCCATTAACAAGAAAAGCCATATTGTGCAGTATATGTGATGTCTGAAAGTTGTATGTGTGTTCGTGTAAAGTGTACAGTGTGTTTAGGGGAAAACGTCACGAGAGGTTCCCCCATCTCCGCGTGATATATATTGCCTTTATAGTGTTCTCTATCACAAGACAATATATATCACGCGGAGATGGGAGATGGGGGGCAGCTAAATGGCCAGAGATTTTAAAGTATATGGGTATCGTTTACGTGTAGTGTTGTGTACCGTTATTCCTCTGGCCATTTAGCTGCCAGACCCCTGCTGAGGACCGAGTTGCCCGCACTTCGCCCCGTGGAGGCATATTACTTTCCTGAGATTTCAGTGGCTAGGACCTTAAAACACACACACACACACACACACACACACACACACACACACACACACACACACACACACACACACACACACACACACACACACACACACACACACACACACAGAGTGATCGCGGCAGGTACACAGCGCTAGAATTTGAGACGACACAATTTGGGTGTAGTTAAATTTAGACGATAGGCAGGGAGAGGAGGGGACGGCCGGGACCTGTATCCTTCCCCTCTCCAAGGGAAGGGGAGTTGAAAGGGGAACCAGGCAACTGAGTTCGGTTCAGATCACCAATTGTGGCGTTGGGCAGCTAGCTGCACTGTCATTCATGGTGCAGTCCGGTATTTTGTTATGCTTGAAATGCAGGTCTCAGTTTAGGATGTTGCCTTCTAGTCCAGTTCTTCTTGTCTTGAGGAAAGTGTCTTCTTTTTAGTTCTTTTTATAATCATTCGTGACTGGCTCACGTACGATATCTCCGGTCCTGCACATTGCGCTTGTTTGGTGATTTTTGCAGAGTAACATCGTTCGTTGTTGGCTAGGGGCTGGTCGATTCGTGATGCAGTTGCATTAGGTTGGATTTTACGTTGGTTGTTGCGGTTGACTCAGTGGGATAGTCTAGGATCTCACAAAGAAATTTTGGGCAAATTTTGAGAAAGCTGTGTATTTTCTTCTGACTCCAGAAGGTCTTTGCTCTTGGTCTCTGGGGATAAATTATATTTCTGTAATCAGGGTAGATCGGAGATCCTCGTAGAGGGAAAAGTGGTACATGAAGTGATCCTATGTCTCAGTTGTCCACGTGAGCAGTGTAGGTCCTCATTGAGCCCCAGTGTGGCAAGTCTCTCATTAATTGCACCGTGGCCGGATAACACGTATGTAGTCCTCAGGCCTGGGGACAACCAGGTCAGAGATTACGGAAAGGTTTTGCCTACATCCAGTATAAATTTTTTGGTTCTTATACCTTTTCCAGTGGTCTGCCATCTCTGCTGCCAAATTTTTTGTAGGTACGTGGTGAGTCGTGTTTCTTCCGTCGGCCGGTTGTTAGTTATGTCTGTGGTATTGTCTAGGAAAGCAGTTGTCTTTCCATTGGCAAGGTTTGCCAACATGCATTGTCGGACGACCTCCTGGTCCAGCGGGCGGGCACTAGCAAGGACCTGGAGCGCGTGCGCACTGACGGTGCTGCACATACCTGTGGTAGTGAGCAGCATGGAGCGCTGTATCGTGTCCAGCTTCCTTTGGTTCACTGTAGTGGTTGCTTTTCTGTACCAAACGACAGCAGCGTAGTTGACGGTTGGTATAAATACTGCTCTGTAGAAATAGGGTGAGGGATCTCCTTTTTAACTCCCAGTCCCTTCTTTGTATGTGTCCGTGATGGACTTGCTGCATGTTAGACGAGAAACGTGAATTTCTGAGAAAAAAAACCATGCTATCCTCGCCAGAGACCGAGGATAGCATGGATAACTAAGCGCCAGATTAGGACCATAACAATTTCTTGCATCATTAATGGGATTAAAACTCAAGGTTTTTCTACCCAGTGTAGGGAGGACAGTGATTATACTTAGCGAGGGCCAGAAATCTTGGAGAAAATCTTTTAAAAAATGTAATAGACTATAAATTCAAAAGGCAAGAAATAGAAAAGAAATTTTCTTCTGTTTCAAAACTAATTCCCATTCTGGGAACTCATCTAACTGGGTTATAGAGCTGTCTCCCGAATTTTTGTTGAAGGGATTTAGGAGCTTCAGCAACTTAAACCATATTTCACCGTATTAAAGTATGTTGTCTAATGAACGTTCAGCGTAGAGAGACAACATTTTGTTCGTTGTGAAATGGAAAGTAGTTGAAATGGTATCGATTTGATTTATCTCATATTGTGACTACCTTAATAACGAGTTGCCATGCTATTTCACTACCTCGAATAAGTACTGCTTCACTAAGAGAGAAAACTATTTTGTTAATTATTCTGGGCGAAAACTACCATCCAGACGGCACCGTTTCAAGGCTTGTTGGCCTACCAGTTCACTACGAACTAATTATTGTGTATGTACACTGAACGATCATTAGTGAATTTCTAATTTGTAGTCCTATGCTTTACGCAGTTATCTACTTAAGTACGAGTAGTTCCCGCTTTATGAGTTCCGGGGTTTACGATTTTTTTTTTTTTTTTTTTTTTTTTCAAGTTTCAACATAATCGAAAATATGAACATTAATTGCAAAAAATGAATGTGAACATTCATAAATATTGCATTTCAAACCTCGCGCGTAGCTATACGATACAGTGTATCCCACTTTACGATATTAATCCATTCCAGAGACACCATCGTATCTTGAAAATATCGTAATGTGAACCCAATAACACATTATTTTTTGGTAATTCGTTCCACGACCTCGGAAGTTGAAATTTTCGCTATATAACTCTCTGAAAGGTCGTTTTTATAGTGTAAATTGTATTAGTTACCAATTCAAATCATTAAAATGGACTACCCTTCATCGTTATCATATGTTCTGTTATAAGAGCCAATTTTGAACGGCTTTGCGATATTTTTCAAGAGCACATTTCTGGAGGTCACGACCATAAAACAATTTGCACTTTCCAGTTTATTGGGCTTTTCTGTTATTTAATCAATTATGAACGGGTCGTAAACTCGATATTATTGTATTTGCGAAAATACCGATAGCTGGAATTGTGTGGTTCTTTACGTTATTATGGTGAAATGTATTTCCCCTTTACTGAAATTTTCAATCGTATAAAAAATATAAATAAATTTTCAGAATCTTTTCTCATTCCTTTTTTTTTTTTTTGGCTTCGTAAACTTGTTAGTCCGCGCAAATCGTGTTGGTCGCAATTTGTGCGTTCCGTTAAAAAATGCTTATGGATGCTATTGAAATTTATAAAGAAAAAAGAAGATTATCTTGGATATAAATGCCTCTTGAAGCATTTCTGAAGAAGACTACTCCTTGTGCAACAAATGAACGAGTGCCGAGCCAATAATGAGTGATCAACGAGTGTGCATTTAGTCGATGATGATGGTGAAGAATAAACATTCTTTAACATTTGTAAGTCATAAATAATTTCTCTATTATTATATGCTTGATTTTACAGGCTACATTTTCATTTCTTTGGATAAATCAACCATTGTTTAAGCATAAACTAATTTCATTGTTGATAACGTAACCCCCATTTTTAACATTATGTCTATGTGAAATAAATTCCCGCTTTACGAGCGCGCGCTAGGAACGAATTAGCTCGTAAAGTCGGGAACTACCTGTACAGCATCATCACGTCCAATATTGAAGCATCCGATGCACAAGCTCCCACACATGCCTTTTGAAACCGCGTGATATCTTTACTACAACTAACAAGACCAGATTCAAATTACCAGTGCTATTCTGTACGAATCTGACGGTTTTTTTTTTCTGCGAGCTATGTGATATCCATTGTGGTGGTCATAATTCAGTGATCACTGAGTGTATAGTTACATTTATTTAGAATAGCTATTTATAATTATAGTTATTATGCATAATTATTTATAATTATGCATAATAACTTATGCATAATTATAATGCATAATTATATGTTAATTATTATGCATAATTATAAATTATGCATTATAATTATTTATAATTATGCATAATTGTTTATAATTATGCATAATAACTTTTCTGTTAATACTCCTGGATAAAAAACAGGATAGGATAGGATAGGATAACAAAACCTCTGACTTTCCGCTAACAGAACCCGGAAAGTTACTTCATATGCCCAAGTGTTTGAACATAATTATGTTTGTAAACTGAGTTTTTTCTCTAGTCGATTTGCCCGCTTTGCTGGACGAAAAACCGCGTTTCTGTGGTGAAAAAATTTGCTATCAATGCTTGAGACCGACTAATTCAGCCACGGAGTGGAAAAACCCACTAAAGTTCCTCGCGTCATCGATGGGATTCGAACCCACACCTTTTCCACGCGGTGTGGAGAGGACTGTGACGATACCACTGTGCTACCATCGCAGACACCACATAGGATTACAGGATTTTTACAAGACAGATAAAGAGAGAAAGAGGATGCTAACCATTGTCAGCTCAATTGCCTGTATTACCTGTATTACCACTGTTTGACCGTTCGACTATACTAGCTTCTTAAAAAAATTGCTTCATATGATTTCCCAATGGCCTCTTATGACTTTGATTGGTTGATGTTTTTTAGAATAACTCTCAACGCTGTCTAATATCTTTAGGATTTCTGTACATTTTTAAAGAAATCCGCACATATATTTTATATATGCTTTCCGCAGGTTTTGGGAGACAAAAATTCAAATTATTATATTAGGGCCACCCGAAATTTCTTACATATGTACAAAGAATGGCGTGGAATGTGATAAATCACCTCCCGCTGAGAGAATTCAAATTGATTACTGAAGATGAATGTTCGTGGTGAGTGAAGGGTGTAGCGTGTAGTACGGGCTCAACGGCAGGTCACTGTGAGACAGTTGCCATTTGAGTACAATATGGGGAGAGCAAGAACAATATCCCAAATGTTGGTATGCTGCACGCTCAAACATAAGGGATTTTACAGTTGCCTCACCAGTGATCATCGTCAACGGCGAATGCTGTGGAGCTAACAACAAGCTGATGGACACTGGAGGACTGGATATGAGTGTGCTGGTTGGTTAAATCCAAATATTGTGTAACACGCCGATGACCGCGTTTGTGTGTAGCGCAACAAGGAGTCCATGGATCCATCGTCATGGTGCCCATTCTCCAGGCAGGTAACAATTGTTGTTTAATATAGGACACTTTTTCTGGCAAAAACTAGAGTCTCTCATGCATATGGACGAACCTTTTTCTGGTGAGGTCTTAGAAGACCAAGTGCACCCTGTGACATTCCATTTGTTTCAGACTGAAATGAGTTCTTCCAAAACGATAATCGAACCCGCACAGCGTGCAATTGGTTCTAGGCCCAAAGTGAAGCTATCGTGCCTGTTGATTGTCCTCCAAATTCGGTTGAACTCAATTGAAATGTATATCCGTGGGATGTTTTGGAACGAGAAATAAGCATGTTGACAAGCAAACGGTCAACTGTTCCTATACTATTGAAAGCCTAGCAAGCCACATGGCTACAAATATCTACGAACATATTGAGATATCTAATAGAGTCAAGGTGGCCCTTGACTGTTGACTTGAATGTTGGGCCACCATTCGTGCGAATGGTGGCCCAACACAGTATTAGGTAGGTGGTCCTAATTTAGGGATCACTCATTGTAAAGATGTATTAAAAAACAATAACAGAATGCTTTCCTTTAACTTCGGCTAAATTGGTTGGATTTTATTTCAAATGTGATTGAGACATTTTTGGACTCTTTTTCTGTGGGACCAAATAACTTTGAAAACTATAAATTCCAAATGGGAAGTGAGTAGGGAAGGTTGGGGTTCTAACCGAGTACGGCTCTATGAATTTTGGCGTCAATTTTCGTGCGTGCTGCCGCCTCCGTCATTTGTTTTGCCGTTTCGGTTTTGAGCGTGCTCCGGTGAGGCGAGCCGAGGTTTAGGTTTAGCTGTTGCGCGGAGGCTTAGTTGCGGAAAAATATATTTTAGTTCTTATTTCGCACGCTAGATGGCACCACTTATTTTCGACATTAAATTATTTTTTTCTTTACCGAGGCTCGAACCCAAGTCATTGCTACTGATGGTCCGGTGCTTAGCCCCACGGCTACTCTTTCAGTTATAAGAATATGTGTAAATGTATCTGTTATAGTTAAGAGTGGTGTGAGTGTGACGTAGGAAGTTGTATTTCACCTTGTTCTGATTGGAGGGGGATACGAACCGATGTTCTGATTGGTCTGGGGGGTATAAACCGACTACGTCTGTGACTTTGCCTGTGATTTCTGGCCGGTTGATGCCGTAGAAGTCGTCTGTTTTTACCGCGTTGGTTTTCAAGCTACCGTGTTCGCAATGAATTGTGGGTTCGCGCACGCACACACACACACACGCAAGCACGGAGATTGCCACGACATCGTAACTACCAAGAAACTGTGTCGCCATCTAGCGTGTCATTCTGAAAGCTGAAATTAATGATTTTTATTTAAGATGTTTAAATATATATTTTTTTTTCTCACATACTTCTTGAACGGAGATTGCCACGACATCGTAACTACCAAGAAAATGTGGCGCCATCTATTGAAGCATTCTGAAAGTTGAAATTAATGATTTTATTTAAGATGTTTAAATATATATATATTTTTTTTCCCACATACTTGGGGACCACAACAGTTTGTGCACGGAGATTGCCATGACAATGGAAGACATAGAAAACGGTGTCGCCATCTCTGGAAGCATTCTGAAAGCTGAAATTAAAGATTTTATTTAAGATGTTTAAATATATATATATTTTTTTCCCACATACTTGGGGACCACAACAGTTTGTGCACGGAGATTGCCATGACAATGGAAGACCTAGAAAACTGTGGCTCCATCTAGTGAATAATTCTGAAAGCTGAACTTAAGCTGCTTTTGATATTTACCAAAAAAAAAAAAAAAACACGGAGTCAACCAAGAAATTTTGGCTCCATACATACTTCTTGAACGGAGATTGCCACAACATCGTAACTACCAAGAAACTGTGGCGCCATCTATTGAAGCATTCTGAAAGCTGAAAATAAAAGATTTTATTTAAGGATATATTTTTTTTTTCTCACATACGGGTACTTGGGGGCCACAAAACTTCGAGCATGGAGATTGCACCGACATCGGAAGACCCAGAAACTGAGTCGCCATCTACCGAGTTATTCTGAAAGCTGAAAATTAAAGATTTTATTTTATGTAAGGTGTTTAAATGTATTTTTTCCTAGATAGCCATGACTTTGACGTTTTTTATAAATATATTTCCGTAGCTTTGCAATATGTGTCGCCATCTATCGAGTCGTTCTGAAAGGTGAAAATTAAAGATTTTATTTAAGACGGTGTTGTCATCTGTTGAGTCATTCTGAAAGGTGAAATTAAAGATTTTATTTAAGTTGCTTTGATGCTTAATTTTTTTTTTCCCAAACACATGCAACCAAGAAACTGTGGCTCCATCTAGTGAATAATTCTGAAAGCTGAAAAATCTGAAATTAAGGAATTTATTTCATTTTATGTCCTTTTTTTATGGTTAAATTTATATGTATATATTTTTTACACATAACTATTTGTGATGGTTCCTCTGGAATTTGTATTCTACTGTTTACCATCTATGGGAAAAAAAAACTTAAGTTGCTTTTGATATTTACCAAAAAAAAGAAACTTTGGCTCCATCTAGTGAATAATTCTGAAAGCTGAAAAATCTGAAATTAAGGAATTTATTTCATTTTATATCCTTTTTATGGTTAAATTTATATGTATATATTTTTACCCATAATTATTTATGATGTTTCCGTTTTTTTCTCTGCAAGTTGAATTTGTATTCTGATGTGTAGAGTCTTTCTAAACAGGAAAAAAAAAAAAAACCTGAAAAGTAAAATGTGTTTATATTTATTTACCGTCTTCGTGAAGCACTGGCGCCATCTTCTGTTTCTGTCTGCAAGTTTGATTTTTTTAATATATATATTTGAAATCATTTTCTTTCCTAAAAGGTTATTGATTAATGGAAACTTATTTTCTACTTTCTAAGAAAAAAAGACAGACAATATTTTTTCAAATAGATATATTTTATTGATAAATAATAAAAAATTAAAATTACAATTTAGTGGGGTCAACGTTAGTTTTACCCCATCTTTAAGTATTAGCATCCAAAGCATCCATATAAGATGCAAAGAAACATGGGTCGCTCCACAAGTGTTCCTGGTTTTCGTAGAAGTCCGTCCGGAAAAAAAAAAAAGAAATGTTAGAAGATTACAACGATCCGCGCGTCGTTGGGAGTTTTAGTGGTATTAATGCATTACAAAAGCATACAAAATTACCCCGGCGTATCGTGAAAGAGTATTTGTCATCTCAGCCTGCTTATGTCAGACACAAACCTCAAAGAGTTAATTTTCCTAGAAACCAAATAATAGTTCCTGGACTGGGGACGCTAGGTGACGCGGACACGGTGAAGCGGTTGTTTTAAGTGCTCCTGATTGTCACTCGATTTTTATGTTATAAGTGAATGTTAAAAGGTTCTCACATGTTATAATGCAACGGCCAAATGGTTCTACCTCTCCCGAGGTGAGTATATCCCGGATCCGTTTATTCTAACGCTTTCAAATTGAGTGTAAGTTTAATCGAACCAAGCACGTTCTGCAGTAGAAGATCGTCGTTTTCAGCAGTTCGGATTTCTGCCTACTGGATTGCAGCCCCAATCAAGGTCAGAGGGGAGTGATAATTCCCCCCTCAGGTGAAGTTTCTTAAAGTGACGTCTCGCCGTAGGGCGAAACGACATACAGCGTCAGTCACAAAGCCCTTGCACAGTGCCAAATGGAAAAGGTGGCTTCGTGTTCCTGGAAAGCTTTACGATCCTCCCCCATACAAATTTCTGTCGTCCAAAATGTCGGATTATAGTGTTTCAATAGCCGAGTTGTCTGGTGAATTGACTTTCTCTGAAGTTCCAGACACCAGTTTCAAGGAACCTCCAGCTATGATGGAAAAAACACTGGAAGACAAATTTCCCCCTATAAAAGGACCTTTAAACTCTACTAATACGTTTAATGATTTTCAAGATTGTGAACAAACTGGTAGCGCAGCTATTCTGGACTATCTTCTTGGATTGAAAGCAAATATGCTTGATGTTTTTATAGAGAGCTCTACTGTGACACCTCTTATGTTTGTCGAGATGTCCAAAAATTGGAACAATATGGAAAGGTTAGTGATAGATCTAACTATAGAGAATGAAAAGTTAAGAACAAAATTAAATGATTTTAAAATTCAGAGGAAACAACAAAATGTCTTGCCAACCGTTCCGGCTCCTACCTATTCGGGTGTGGTTGCCTTAGGCGCTGGCAAACAATCTCAGAGTATTGTTATCTTATCGGACGTCCAAACAAAGCACGTACTCATAGTTAAAGCAAATGCAGATAGTAATTGTAAAACTAGTGAAGAAGTTAAAGCTGAAATTTCTAAAAGTCTTAAACCTGAATTTAAAAAATTAAAGATTAAATCAATAAGAAAAATAAGAGAAAAGGGAGTTCTAATCGAAACTGACAACAGCAAGGATCTAAATAAACTTAAATCCTGCCCTAAGTTCAAGGAGTTAAAATTCTCTGTGGATTCCCCTAAAAAATTAAATCCCACTGTCATAATATATGACATACCTAAAGATGTCAATGACTCTAATTTTCTGGAGGACGTATTCAATAAAAACCTTGTGGATCATGGGATTTCCCAGGAAGATTTCGAGTCTGTTAAGGTTCGTTTTAAAATCAGGTCTCGGAACAAAAACAATCAACATTGGGTTCTTGAGATCCCAAATAAAATTAGGAAAGCGTTTTTGGCTTCAAATTGCAAGGTTTTTGTCGTATGGTCCGTCCATGGTATGAAGGATTTTTTCACAGCATCACGCTGTTTTAAATGTCTTGGCTACCGACACTCGGCTAAAAACTGCCACCAGTCCGAGTTTACCTGCGGACATTGCGGTGACCTGGGTCATCAAATTCAAGACTGTCCTAAAATGGAGGAACCTGTTGTTTGCCCAAATTGTCGGCTTAAGAAGAGGAATGCGGACCATTCCTTCAATGACATTAAGTGCCCTGAATTTGTGAAAGCCCAAGAGGTAACAAAAATTCGGACCGACTTTACCTAACTCTGAAATGTCTTGTGTATATACTTTACAGTTAAATTGTCAACGATCTTTATCGGTTTTAAGTGATCTTTCTAAGTTAATGGTCCAACACAAATTTCAACTTTTAGGGTTACAAGAACTGTATTCTTATAAGGGTGTGGTCAAGGGCCTCCCTCTCAGCTGTCGCATTATTACTTCAAACCCTGTTACGGTCGGTGACCGTGGTAACGTCACCAGAGTTTGGGCCGCCCTGGTTGTTGCTGACCCCTTCATTAATGTAACAAAAATTTCTAGTCTTCGCACCACACATGCTGCATGCGCATGCTTGGAAGGCCGTTTTGGAAAAATTTATGTGGTTTCTCTGTATGCTCAATGTAGTCAGGCTGGGCAGGCCATAGAGCCATTTCTAAATTACATGGAAGACGTTCTGATCCGTTTAACTGGTTTTCCCATCATTTTTATGATGGATGCTAATGCTCACTCCCAGCTTTGGAATAGTCCTTCTACAGACTCTAAAGGTGAGCTTTTGGAGGAGCTTATTCAGTCTAATAACCTCACTCTGTGGAATACCCCGGGCCATCCGCCTACTTTTGTTTCTTCTCTGGGTCAATCTTATATTGACATTACCCTTTCAAACTCTACTCTTGGTTATAGCATTTCCAACTGGCTTAGCCATACTTCGTGGTGCTCGAGCGACCACAATGTCATCACGTTTATGATCAGTCCAAACAACAATCCTAGGGTTGTTAGGTGCTGTTTTGACTTCCCGCGGTTTAAGACAAAACACATTGATTGGAATATCTTTGATGTAAAGGCCCAAGAGCTTACTTCAGAAGAAATAATCGTCCAACTTGGTTCGCTTCCTGCTGATATGCAGGTTTCTAGAGTTCAAGAGATTCTAACCACCGTCTGTGAGTCCACTCTAAAAAAGAAAAAACGAAAAATGAATAGTGTTTCATGGTGGACCCCAAATCTCACAATTCTCAGAAGAAACTTACAAAATGCTCGTCGTAATTTTCAGAGAGCAAAGAGAGCTAACAGGCCCAGAGATGAGATTGACAGACTTGGTGAGTTGTATAAATCCAATAGAAGGAGTTATTTCAATACTATTTTCCAAGAGAAGAAACTTGCCTGGGCAAGGTTTGTTCAGCATAACATAAATGAAGATCCGTGGGGATTACCCTACAAATTTGTTACTAACAAGGTTCATCCCGGCGATGTTCTTTCTTCTATTATTGTAAATGGTAACGAAACCCTGGACTGGAGTTTGTCCATAAATGCTATCTTGGACGGCTTGCTCCATGAGGACACTGCTTCCTGTGAAAACACCATCCAAACTACAATGAGATTAGATCATTTATCTTACCAAGGGCCCCGAACCGAAGCTCCTTTTACGGATACGGAGTTGGAATCTGCTATCTCAACCTTAAGGGATGGTAAATGTCCTGGAGAGGATCTCCTTGAGGTTTCTGTACTTAAAAGATTTTGGAAAAATTGTCCATTAATTATATTAAATCTTTTGAATGCTTGTCTGTCTTCAGGATTATTCCCGCTGGCTTGGAAACAGGCTAGACTTAAACTTCTGCTTAAGTCCTTTGACAAACCCTCCAATGATCCGGCCTCTTACAGGCCCATTGCACTACTGCCCATCCTTGGCAAAGTCTTGGAAAAATTAATTGTTTCTCGTCTTCTAAATTATTATTTAGACAGAAACCTAAGTTCCCCACTTCAGTTTGGCTTTACACGTGGAAGGTCTTCTGTTGATGCTATTTGTCAGATCTTGAGTTCTGTTCAAAATTCCAATTCTAAATATGTCCTCGGTCTCTTTGTTGATTTCCAAGGGGCATTTGACACTATTTGGTGGCCTAGTGTCCTGGCGAGGTCCAGAGAGGCCGGGGTATCTGCTCCAATTTACCGTCTCCTTTCGAATTACTTTGATTCTCGTAGCATCACAGTTTCCTCAGGATTCTGCTCTGTCTCCAGATCTGTTTCTAGGGGCTGCCCTCAGGGCTCTGTTCTTGGCCCTGTGTGCTGGAACATGGTCCTTGATGGGTGGCTCGCGGTTGATCGAGACAACATCCTTCAGATAGCTTACGCAGACGACCTTGCTATTCTGATTTTTGGTAATTCCCGCCGGGAGCTAGAGTGCAGAGCAAATGAAGTTCTAGAAGACTTGGATATCTGGTGTCAAACACATAAACTTCAAATCTCGACTAATAAAACAAAACAAATGCTGCTAAAGGGCTCTCTTGATGTGAATAGACCACCTGTTATTAAGTTGAATGGAGTAATGATTAGGAGTACTCGGCAGCATAAATACTTAGGAATTTATCTTGACGACCGTCTTAATTTTAATTACCACGCAAAATATGTACTTCAGAAAATAAAAGCTATGACCTATAAAATTATTAAGATTACCAGGAGTACTTTTGGTGTAAAGAAATCTTCCATTAAATTATACTACTCTTGTATATTTATACCAATTGTGTGTTATGCTGCTGGGGCCTGGGGATACAGAATCGGTAACTCCCTTGTTCAAAAATATCTTACACAAGCACAAAGATTCTTTCTTCTCGCTGTAAGTAGAGCTTGTCGAACTGTCTCTACAGCTGCTCTCCAGGTCCTCAGTCATCGACTGCCAATCCAATATGAAGTAACGTTACACTATCTTTTATATTGTAGAAGAAAAAATGTTCCTGCGATTGTAAATGGTATAACGTATAATACTGACTTGCAAGAAAAGGTAGACATTAAAAGAATGAGAAATGAATGTTGTAGAGCATGGCAAAATACCTGGTATACCTCTACTTTGGGTAGGGAGACCTTTAAGTTTTTTCCCGAGGTTGTTGATTACGACAAGAAAATGGACTGGTTCAGTCCTGGTTTATATGTTACGTTTTTATATACCGGTCATGGAAGTCTCAACTTTAAATTGTTCTCACTAGGATTAAGTAACACTCCTCTCTGTAGTTGTGGTGCTCAAGAAACTGTCGAGCACCTCGTGTTTCATTGTCCTCTGTACGATGATTTAAGACTGGACTTTCCAATTCTCACAAACGTATTTGACTGTTCCGAACTGCCAAGATTGGTTAACTGTTCCGAATATTATACTGCCTTCTCCACCTATGCAGAGAAATTGTTTAAACGGAGGAAAAGAATTCTTGCTCCTGAGGTTCAGTAAAATGCTAGACTGTTTCTTTGAATTACTCTTACCTGATGTATTGATCAGCCTGCTGGACTCCGAAGCCCAGTATTTATTTATGTATCATCATTGTATATAGTCTTTTTATGTACCACCATTGTATATAGTCTTTTTATGTACCACCATTGTATATAGAATTTTTATGTACCACCATTGTATATAGTCTTTTTATGTATAATTAATCATTGTACTCTTTATGTATAACTAATCATTGTACTTTTATGTACAATTAATCATTATAAATTGTACCCAATGTATAGATTACTTTCAGCGGTGAATAGGGGAAACCCTGGAGCCCGCCAAAAAAAAAATAATAAAATACTTTGAATACTTTGAGTTCCTGGACTACACCATACGTTTCAGTGTGACTTAGCAGAGGTTTCCAATCTGTCTGATGCTAATGGCGGAGTGAGTTATTTACTCGTTTGTATAGACGCTTTTTCTAGATACGCCTGGGTGAGAACACTTAGAAATAAAACATCGAAGCAGATGGTAAAAGCATTCAAATCAATTTTCAAGCAAGAAACGCCATTCAGTCTTAACAGCGACAGAGGCAGAGAGTTTATAAACAAAGATGTGAAGGCCCTATTTAAATCTCTCAACATTAATTTTTATACTACTAGACGGAGAAAAAGGATGCAATCGCTGAACGTTTTATTCGAACTCTGAAAGAAAAAATATTTAAATGGATAACTTATTCTGAAAGTAAGAAATATGTGCATGTTCTTCCCGACATTGTAGCTACTTATAATCGAACCCCACATCGAGCCATAGGAATGCCACCTGCCGATGTCACTTTGCATAATGAAGAAGACGTCTACAGGAAATTGTACTTGAAAAAAACCAAAGAACAGATTCCTAAATTTAAAGTGGGGGATCGTGTCGTGCTAAGTACAGGTTCACATCTATTCCGCAAAGGATTCTGGGGCAATTGGACGCGTGAGATTTTTACTATATCTCAAGTATTGAAACGAAGAAAACCAGTTGTGTACAGAGTACAAGACAAAACAGGCGATACGATCGAAGGTACCTTTTACGAACAACAGCTTCAGCTTGTTAATATTCACGACTTGTTACCAATCGACGTGTATCTTATTGAAAAAGTACTTAAGGAGCGACGTGTGGGTGGAGAGCGTCAATTCCGTGTTAAGTGGTTAGGATATCCAGCTTCCTACAACAGTTGGGTTTCGGCTAAAGATGTTCTTCCTAACTCTACCTAGTAATGCCTGTATGGCTTTCCATCCCCAGAATACGCAATCTAATTTTACCATCGTCTTACCCGACACTATATAGCTGAAAGGCAAGTGGGAGGTAGCACTTGCAGAAATACACGTACCTAAGTCCTGGAACAATATTTCCGAAGGTTGGGCCGAGTTTGCAATTCTACAGAAAGAACCGACAATTAGGAACCCCGAGGTTTACATGTTGCACGACGAGTACGAAAATTCGACTAAATTGATTGAGCATATGTATGGTCTTAATGCCAATTTAGAGTTTAAAGTAGAAGAGACAGAATTCAAAGAGAGATTCACAATTCGTGTTAAAAATGGTTGTGAGTTGCGTATGCCTTTACGAACAGCTCGAATTCTAGGACTAGCCCACAAGGTAGCAGTGAGGGGTGATATTGTTGACAAATATAGAAATTTCAAAGGAGAGGACATCGGAAAGTGGATAGCTAAAGGTAAAATAGTGATACCATCAATAAAAACTGACAGTGAGTCTGTTGACAGGAAGCTTGTGTTCGTACAACCGCCGACTCGTGATGTTCGCGAGCATAAAATTCCTTATGGTCGTTACAATAGCGTCTCCGAAATTCTAAAGGTTATGACTTTTATAGCCCCTGAAATTAAAGGTTCTGTTAATGCACATGGTTTTGTTTCTTTCGAAATAGAAAGCAGTGTGCGTCTTCGCTTGCCTGAGACTGGACTCGGCGATTTACTCGGTTTTGAACGTATGCCCAATGGTTTCGAAGGAACGGTGAGATCAAAATTTCCGGGTGATATAAATAGAGGGGTCGGGTCTTATTTCGTTTATAGTGCCTTGATTGAGGACCAGTTTGTAGGCGATACTAGAGCGCCTCCGTTGCGAGTAGTACCGTTCGGAAGCAGTGGTGAATTCTTACATTTGGATTATTACCCTGTGCTTCTCTCAAGCATTCAATCCGTTTCTATTCAAATTCGCACAGACACCGGTCAGTTATTTCCATTCAGAGGTGGTAAAACTCTAATTAAGTTGCATTTTCGGTCCCAATGAACGCGTACGTCGAATACCACAAAGTGCAGGCGGGGGGGAAATCCCTACTTTGCAGGAGCAGCGATCCAGAGGGGCCAGGGTTTAGGCAGTATATTCCGATCAGCATTTACATTTCTTTCTCCACTTTTGAAACCCGCTGCCAAGTTCATAGGTCGCCAAGTGTTGTCGGCAGGTCGTAATATGATCGATGATGTCATTTCGGGGGCACCCGTGAAACGATCATTTATAAATCGAGCTTCTGAAGTAGGACAGGCCATTAAGCAAAAAGTCCGTAGTCAGAGTGGAGGCAAGCTTCGAAAAAAAAAAAATATCAGGACATCTTTCAATGATGGGCGAGGTTATGATGTCAGAATTAGACCTGTTTGCACAGCCTGCTACTAATCTATGCATCGAACGATGTTCATACGTTACTTTCTTGCCTTTAGCATCCGTGGACACGCCGGGGCCAATAGAATTTTCCATACCCGGAACATCTGAAGAATATCTGGACCTGGGAAAAACTTATTTGCGACTCAAAGTACAGTTAACTCAAAGTGATGGAAAAGAACTAACATCGAGTGTCGGCGTTGTCAACAACTTTTTTCACTCCATGTTTAAACATGTGGATCTTTTCGTTCAAGACAAATTAATTAATCCAAGCAGCGACACATGTCCGTATAGAGCTTATTTAGAAACGCTTTTGAATTTTGACAGAGGAGCAAAAAAATCCCAACTCACTACAGAGCTGTTCGTAAAAGACAATGTTTCCGCTGTTTCACAAATGTTTTCTCAGGCCGACAGCGGTATGAATCAACGTATGAAGTTTTTTTCGAAAACCAAAACTGTGGAACTTTTGGGTCGTCTCAGACTAGATTTATGCCATCAAGCCAAATATATTATTAATAGCGTATCGATCCGTCTTAGAATGGTTCGCAGTTCGCCCGAGTTCTGTCTGTTGTCTCTCGACAATACTGCTAAAATTCATATATGCGAGGCGTGTCTTTTTGTGCGTAAAGTTAAACTTAACCCCAGCATACAGCTAGCCCACATGAGTGTTCTTGAAAAACATCCCCTTGTATATCCCGTTAACAGAGTTGATGTAAGTTACTATTCAATTCCAAAAGGCATGTCAGACTGTACTAGAGACAATATATATCTAGGCCAGATCCCCGCTCGTTTAATAGTCGCTATTGTGTCCAGTGATAGTTTCAACGGCTCCCTCAAAACCAACCCATTCAATTTTGGTCACTTCAACCTGTGTTATTTACTTCTGACTGCTGATGGTGTGCAGTACCCTTCCATTCCGCTAACACCCGATTATAAGAATGGACATTATACCCGGTCCTACCTATCGCTTTTTACATTGCTAAACAAGTGGAATTCTGACTGTGGAAACGACATATCGCTCTTGGATTATACTGAAGGGAACGTGCTTTATGATTTTGATCTAACTCCAGACAGCAATGCGGTGGGCGCACATATTAGTTCTTTACGACGAGGTGGAGTTCGGGTCGAACTGAAATTCGCAGAACCTCTACCCGAAAACGTTACAGTGATCTTGTATGCCGAATTCGAAAACATTCTTTCTGTGACTAAAGACCGTTCGATAATCGTAAATTATGAACACTAGAGATATATTAAAGGTTTTAGAAGCAGACAGTGAATCGAGAAAACATCTGATCGGTGTCTGTGCCAGGGACGAGTTACCGTCAAGAATACAGAGAAAACCAGCATTGTTAGTCATCAATACGGACTTTTCGTATATGCCAGGCACTCACTGGATTTGCATTTTCCTGGGAAAAAACAGCAGTCAATATTTCGACAGCTTTGCAAGACCGCCGACACAGGACATTGCAGAGTTCCTTAACCAAAACAGCAAGAAATGGACTTATAACAAAGTGGTGATTCAACATCCAGAATCTATAGCTTGTGGACTACACTGTATTTTTTTCCTAATACATAGGTGTAGAAATATTTCTATGTCAAAGATTGTAAACAAATATTATTGTAAAGATTTGTGGGCAAATGATGTTAGAGCCACATTACATGTACTTCAACATTTACTTGCAAAATAAAATTTTATTTATTTTAAAAAGTGTCTGTTTTATTGAAAAAAAAACTTACCACAACGATATCCAAGTGTGTTTTCTTCTCAAACGACGCGGGGATATCAGAGCAGTATATCGGCTTTTGACATGCTTACGGGATTTTTTTTTCACTCCGCCCTCGGGCTGTTGTTGCTGCGCTTCAGAATCGGGAATTCTGGGTAGTGAGACGGCGGCGGCGGCGGCTGTTGATACGGTACCCTCGATGTCATTCGATGCCATCGGAGACGGTTGTTTTGCGGCATTATTTTTCAGACCTAAATATGTTTGCAGTATCTGAAGGTACATTTTAACTTTTGACTCTGGCGGTAAATCCTGCCTTTTTAAGATTTCAGACATTTGCTCGTCTAAAGAGAGCATCTGTTTTTGTTCTGGCGGTGCAGCTACAAGCAAGAATTTGCGGGAGACTCGTTCATCTTCGAATCAAACTTGCAATTAGTGGGGCTACGATGCTGGCCAATAATGGGAACAGAGCACCTCCTTGTTGAATTATTAACTTCCGCCTGGTTTTAAATGCCACTTTTTTATCTGCTAGTGTTCTGAGCAGACGTTTTTTGCGCTGTAACTTGTTTTTCACTCTGTCTGGCAAAGGAATACAGCCTTTGATTATATTTTTGCAGATTTCACAGAGCGAATTTATTTGTGTGGGATCTGAGCTCTTTAGCAGAGTGGATGCTTGTTTTGGTCGAGCTTCCGCCAGATACTTTATGAAATTAGCGTTGTTTTTTAGACGCTTAGCCATGAGGGTACATAGATTATAGTAGATCCTTCGCTTGGCAATACGTGTGAGCGCAGCCTTAGTATATCTGCAGTTTCCTGACGAAAATCAAACAGCAAATATGAATGCGGATCGTGTGTGGCATCTTTATATATGTCGACTAAAACGTGTGTCCTTCCGGGAAACACTTGGCTAGCTAGATGTGAGATTTGTCGCGAGTCGCGAGGGTTTTTAAAAACAATCAAGTAGTGTGAATTCAAGCTAATAGTACGGAACTGTGTGCCTTGGGAGAACAAATTTTGCTTTAATAATATTGCACTCAGATTTCTGTGATGCGATCCTTTAATAAATATCTCTGACACAACAATACTATCTTTTACTTGGCTGATGAGATCATCTAAAACAAGTAAATTGTTTACTTTTGGATCGAATTCGGGGATGTTTAAACCATCCACGAACTCGATTTGCGGGTAACACTGAAACTTATCTTGAAGTTCTGAATAGCAATAGACGATTCTTTGAGGTGGTGGCGAAATTAAATGTTCACTATTTTCTAACAGTGACAACACAAATGTTGTCTTGCCGCTCTGTGTCGCTCCCGAGACTATCGCTGTGAAGGGATGATGAAACATTATGTAAATGATCGCGCGTGAGTCTGGACCATGTATTTATGTGTGTTCGCACGCCGATGCGAGAGGCAGGACTAGTAACGGTAAAAGACAGAAGGTGACGTCTCCAGAAAAACGAAACATTGTCCCCTTTTTTTAAAAAAAAAAACTGTGAGTTATGAAAAAAGGTGTTCCCCTTCATCTAAGCGCGCCCGTCACTTCGTGACGTGTGGGAGGGGTGCCGCGATCCCCCCGTGCGCGCGCCCATCACAACGTGATGGGTGGGAGGGGTGCCGCGATCCCCCCCACGCTCCGGCGCCCTGCGATTCCCATCCGAGTGCCATCACAAATGTGACGTCGGTGGGAATAGGATGGGGAAGTATGTGCCTGATCGACTTCGCCGACATCCTGAAAAAAAAAAGGAGACGTCACCAGAGGTAGCCATTGAAAAACTGCTTAGTGTCAAAAACATGGGGATTTCACTGGGTTTTTTTTTCTAATGTTGAAAGTATGATGATTAGGTGGTTAGCTTTCGCTATGTGTCTTGGAAATATCCATAAGTGTAAGTGCGTGTGTCGTCTCCTACCACACGTTTAGCGAAAGTAAATCCAAACCTTTTTGTTACTGAGGACTCAAGGAGACGAGAAGTACGTTTGTCTCTCCGGACAGAAAACGGTACCTCGACAGAAACGTCAACATGTTGGCCTTTTGCAGCAGCAGTCATAACGTCCATGTTGATCAGCTTCGCGTTTTTGGCATTAAGAGTCACACCCTTGCATTTGGTCACTGTTTTACCCCCTTGGGTGCGGAAGGAGTAAGATTTGGGACCGGTCGAGGCAAACTCGACAATGTGGTCCCCAGACAATTCGTCTGTGAGCTGACCCAGCGAGTGACCGATGGGTGGACGTTCGTCACCCGGTTTTTGGATGAACACCATCGAGTCAGTATCGCAATATAAAAGAGATTGGCGTAGGGGGGCCATAGCTTTGTAGAGCTTTATTCGGCCATAGGAAGCGACGAAAGAGCCAATGACTGCATTGCCCCGACGGTGTGGTTCTTCCGTTCCGTCAATCGGGGCAAATGCAACTTGCATTATTTCTTCCGACACTAACATGGTGTCGTGGATGATTTTTGTGTCATCCATGAAAAGCTTTACAACGCTTTCGTAAGTGTTACATACTGCAGTGCTCACCCTATTAGTTCTCATTGCGAGCCGTCCCCAGAGACTATTGAGACATAATTTTGCAAGTGCGCGCTTAGCGGGGTTCGCCTTTATTTCGTGCCTGTCCATAGAGATACCTTCCCTACTATTAAAATCGGAAATGTATGCATCGGGTTCAACCCCTTCGGGCCAGCCCGACGCCTCCTGTTTGATTTTCAAGAAGGTGTCTATGTAGCCACCAAATAACGACTTATGGCTCTCTTTGAAATGCCAAACTTCGTAGATGTTATCAATTTTATAACCGCTCTCAACAGCCAGGTAAAACTCAGGCGTGCACCAGATTCCCGAAAAGCTCCGATCCTCGTGATTACAAGTGGGCGACATCTGCTCGGCACAAGCACCGCATAGTGGGAACACTAGCTTGCCATTGGAGCTTATTGGGAGGACGGGTAAGAACTCCTTTTCGGGCGCTGTCACCCTAGCATGGATTATACCAAAGTATGCATTGTGACTATAGTCAAAGTCGCTAAGAATGACTTCAGGGTGACCGCGAGGAAATACGCCATATTTGCAAACCCACGGATACAACGAACTGAAATCCACATAGTGAATCTCCTCGTTATCGGCCACCTTGTGGTAAACTTTAAAACAGTCAACTCTACCACCTCTGAGAGCACTACGAGGGGTAATCGATTCGTGCGTTATGAATGCTGCAACAAATTCTTTCATGGCAGGGTCGTTTTTCTGTTGGTTGTCAAACTGGCATTCCCATACGGAAACCACATCATATCCCTGAGCCCTAATGAAGGCCTCACGGTCCATGGTTTCAGCGTATAGGGCGCCCATAGGTTTGTATCTCTGTGTCTGTATAGTGCTAGACCGAAAACACTTCTTGCACCCGTGATAGTAACAACCATAGAATTCGTAAGCGGTTCTATCACATACCCCATCTAAAAAAAAGGACCTACTCTAACTTCCCCGCCCTGTGACCGAGCATGTTGAATTTTAATGTTGTTCTGTTGTTCCAGCCACGAAAGCCAAGCCAACGCCTTCCTACTCTGTGTGTTACTCCCTATGTAGCCGCCATGGTAGGATAGCCATTGTGTTTGGTTCTAAATAGTTTCTGGCAAAGATCCTGCTACAAGCACCGGCGATAGTAACGTCCTGACAGAAAGGATCAACTTGCGAGACTGCTATGAAGAGAGAACGGAACTTATTGCAGGAATCTCGCAATACCCTCACGTCGTCTAAGGCATAGGCCAAAAGTTCACATTTCAGGTTGTAGGTATCTCGTGACTTCTCTTGGTACCATAACACGAATTCCGTATGGGTTTCTTCGCTCATGAATTCCGGTTTAAAATATTTTTGGTCGGGCAAAGCTCCCACATAATCTAATGTATCTATCTTGTGGAATTCGTGAGGGAAGAAGCCCTTACGCACCTCTGGCAGCTCGAACATAGCTGGCAGTTTTCTGAGTGGAACTGCTAGATAGGAATAAGAGTCCAAGAAGACTATGTTTAGCGATGACAGAAAGATGCCCAAAATTTTTGACCCATCATAGATAGTGCGAGGAACTATGTGTTTCGCAAAAATATAAGAAAGCACAAAGTAGCCGTCAAAACCGCGAAGGTTGTGGGCGATTACTCGCACATTCCTATATTTTGGCTCTGTGTGTCGAAGTTTTCGGCCATCACTACCTCGTTTCAAGGTCTCTCGGACTCCTAACAATTCATCCAAAAACTCAGCCATGCAATTTCGGCCCCAGTAAACGCGTTCTTGGTTGCCAAAAGAAGCAACGCAGAGCACAATCCAGCAAGTTCAGAGCACAATCCACATGTTCACCATCCAGCAAGACTGTTTCTGTGTCAAAGTAGACAACAGAAACATCTTGCTTTGGGTCCTCAGGTTTTTTAACAAAACAATGTTGTGTTTTGTGCACAGTTGTACAATGGCTGCAAAAGTCGGGGTGGATGCATTTGTGTGCTGTATTGGTAAGAAAAGTGCACATACAAATGCTACAGCGATGCACTTCAGAGCAGGTTTTGTTTGCCCTGTGAGCATTAATGCATGCTTCGCCTTGGAAAAATCGATTACACAAATTACACAGGAGAAGGTTGTCTTCATTATGAACGGCGACAGCTCTGCATCTATTGCACTTGAAAGAGCAATTGTGTGTGTTTAGTCTCTCGCGAGTAGGTAAGACTTTAAGGCAGAGGGGACAATAATAATCACTGCCAAACAGAGCTTTCAAAGATCGCACAAGATCATAATGTCTGTCGTGACTGAGTAGAAATATCTGTTTATCAGCAGCGGGGCCCCGATACGCAACTTCAAAACCGCACTCAGCGGAAATTACAACAAGTTGGTAATCGGGAATCGCACGCTGGAACAGTTCAACTTCATTCAAGCCACAACTTTCTAAAGCAACCCCTGCAATTCTGTGTAAATTTGTAGCCCTGATAGTTTGCATGCTACATTTATCCTCTCGCACCTGTCTGTATGTTTTAGCATCGTCCTGATGGGCAGAAATACCGACAGCAATAGCTCGGGCGAGGCATAAACTATCGGTATTGTTGATTTGAATGACAGCTTTTTTTTTTTTTTTAAAAATCATTCAAATTCAACATTGCCCTTTTTTTTATATTCTCAGAACGATTACCACCCTCCCCCCTATTCGTGATATTAATAAGAATTACGTCCAGACTCAAGTCGTCCGTTATCATAAATTCACTATTTGATTGATCGACTGCTATGAAAGCTGCCATCACACGGTCAAACGTTAGATCCGTTAGGGGCATAAAAGGTAAATTTATGGGGGTTTTTAGGCTAGGTGCATCTAAACACAATCTAACGTGGGAATAATCGCCTTGACTGTTTGAATTGGCGATTATTTCCTCTAGCATCCGTCGAAAGTTCGAAAAAAACAGATCCCCGTCTGCTAAATCTGCCAAGTTTCTAAACCGGACCTCGTAAGATTTAAACAAGGTCCGATATTTTTGTGAAAAACGAACTACCCCATCCTGTATCTGGTAGTTGTTGTTGTTCTGGAAGTCTGCTTCTCTTTCTTCCATCTAAAATTTAAAAAAAAAGTGTCGCATAAGATTTAGGGATTTGTTTTCGTGAAAAAAAAAAAAAAAAAAAATCTATAGACATACTTACATCATCGTCCTCGGCGTTAAAACACAGTAAAGATGAACTATCGAGCTCAGTTTCATCTTTACCAGCACCTTCTAAACTAGAGTATCCGGGTCGAGCCTCAACATTATCAGTGGTAGTAGTAGTAGTAGTAGTAGTAGTATTATTATTAAAGAACTCGGCATTCTGAAAGAGTAGCGTAAAGAAAACACAGTTACTAAACAATAATTCTATAAAAAAAAGTGTCGCATAAGATTTAGGGATTTGTTTTCGTGAAAAAAAAAAAAAAAAAAATCTATAGACATACTTACATCATCGTCCTCGGCGTTAAAACACAGTAAAGATGAACTATCGAGCTCAGTTTCATCTTTACCAGCACCTTCTAAACTAGAGCATCCGGGTCGAGCCTCAACATTATCAGTGGTAGTAGTAGTAGTAGTAGTAGTAGTAGTATTAAAGAACTCGGCATTCTGAAAGAGTAGCGTAAAGAAAACACAGTTACTAAACAATAATTCTATAAACATTTTTTTTTTAAAAAAATCAAATAAAAATTTTTCAGTAATGAAAAAAGAAATACTCACACTAGTGTACACTAAGCTTTGACAGTAGTCAATTTCCGCCTTCATCATTTCAGTTTCCTCGTATTCTTTTTCAATCTTCATAACATCATTTAGGAATGATGAATCGTCATCCATTGCTAGAAAAACTTCTTCCATGCTCATAATGATAGCTTGTAAGCAGGTGTGATATGTGGCCGTATTGACCCCCTTTTAAAGCAAACTCGTGGATTGAAACGACATTTGACGACAACCAATCAGTGCTTAGATTCAAGAGTCACAACCAATAGGAAATTACTACAGTATGAGAGTTAAAGTCACAACCTATAGGAAATCACTATGGTATGAGGGTGAAATGCAAAAGACATTGAAGGAAATACCTGTGGGAATGTTTTCGTGAACTAGCGGACTCAATGTCTCCCAAACAACCACATTTGAAGATAAGTTATCTTTTTTTGCTTTTTTTTTTCATACCAAATTTGAAGAAAAGCTTTGGGGACGATACCAACGTTAGTTATGGAGGATTATATGTCCTTTGTACGACATGTCACAAACAACAACAGCAACATTTGAAGGCGAGTTATCTTTTTTGTTGTATGACATGTCACAAACAGACACATTTGACAGTGAGCTATCTTTTTTTTTTCCCATCCACTCAGGAATGCTATAGAATTGTGAACATCTGTGCAGCTTACATTGAAGGAAATACCTGTGGAATGCTTTCGTGAACTAGCGGACTCAATGTCTCCCACATTTGAAGATAAGTTATCTTTTTTTTTGTTTTTTTTTTTCATACTGAACAAAGTCTTTGGGAACGATACCAACGTTTGTTATGGGGGATTATATGTCCTTTGTACGACATGTCACAAACAACAACAACAACATTTGAAGATGAGTTATCTTTTTTTTTCCTTTGTACGACATGTCACAAACAGCCTCATTTGAAGATGAGTTATCTTGGGACAGACGTCTCCTTCACAACATGTACCTACTTGCTCCTGGCACGTTACGAGTTTATGAGCCAATAACAAGGCTAGCAGATTCTAAGCATCAGATGTTATGAGCCAATAACAAGACTAGTAGATTCTAAGCATCTGATGTTATAATCCAATAGACCACATTTGCAGTTTGGAACTTTCTCAGTGCGGTTGTAATTTTTTTTCCACTGCTGCTGTTTTCCCACAAAAATGTCACGGCACGAAATGTTTGATGATATAAGACGACCAAACGTAACTTTCTACAGACGTCTAAGCCACAGCAGCACAGTTCGTGCTTATTGTCACGAATTCGAGCCACATGTTACGATCGAGACATCTAATACGCACATGATGCTATCGAGAAACCAGTGGGAAGAATTCAAAAGCAAAATGACTGATATCTTGCTTTCCGTAAGAGCCAGATCTAAAGATGAAATCCATCTACCGGGGATCCGAATCAATACAGATGGTGGTGTTTGTGATTTCTATTGGAAACAATTCTCGCTATCAGGAGAACGACGAATGACTCTCCACCTTTCTGAACTTGAAGCTATATCTAATAGAATCATAGACATAGATTCTTTTCTTCAACGTCTAGAAGACGAAAAACCCGCATTTCTGTTAATGCAGTCAGTTATATTGGAACATCTTGATTGTGTTAGAGAACGTATAAAGAACGACGTGTTTACTGGTTCTATCGATGTTTCGTTTAACGACGTCTATGCATATTACGTAAGAAACGCTGAACCATCTACAAGTGTTAAAATTTTTATTGCTAAGTGTTCGAAAGAAGGTGTAGTTACTGAGTTCAACGCTTATGCTTTGTACAATGCTGTAGTTTCGATGATCGAAGAACTTCAAACTGCTTACACGACGAAATATACGAAGTATCCATTCTGATCAAAGCAATGTATATATGTAAGTGTTGATTTTGTGATTAGTAACTACATCTGTAAAACTTACAAGTAAAAGTATGTCTATTTGAAAAAGATATTGTCTGTCTTTTTTCTTAGAAAGTAGAAAAATAAGTTTTAATTTTCCATTAATCAATAACCTTTTTAAAATTGAGAAGTTACTTTTAGAAATGAAAATGATTTCAAATATATATTAAAAAAAGAAAGAAGAAAATAAGTTTTAATTTTCCATTAATCAATAACCTTTTTAGGAAAGAAAATGATTTCAAATATATATATATTAAAAAAAAAAAAAAAAAAAAATCGAACTTGCAGACAGAAACAGAAGATGGCGCCAGTGCTTCACGAAGACGGTAAATAAATATAAACACATTTTACTTTTCAGGTTTTTTTTTTTTTCCTGTTTAGAAAGACTCTACACATCAGAATACAAATTCAACTTGCAGAGAAAAAATGGAAACATCATAAATAATTATGGGTAAAAATATATACATATAAATTTAACCATAAAAAGGATATAAAATGAAATAAATTCCTTAATTTCAGATTTTTCAGCTTTCAGAATTATTCACTAGATGGAGCCAAAGTTTCTTTTTTTTTTGGTAAATATCAAAAGCAACTTAAGTTTTTTTTCCCATAGATGGTAAACAGTAGAATACAAATTCCAGAGGAACCATCACAAATAGTTATGGGTAAAAAATATATACATATAAATTTAACCATAAAAAAAGGACATAAAATGAAATAAATTCCTTAATTTCAGATTTTTCAGCTTTCAGAATTATACACTAGATGGAGCCACAGTTTTCTAGGTCTTCCATTGTCATGGCAATCTCCGGGCACAAACTGCTGTGGTCCCCAAGTATGTGGGAAAAAAAAAATATATATTTAAACATCTTAAATAAAATCTTTAATTTCATCTTTCAGAATGCTTCCAGAGATGGTGACACCGTTTTCTATGTCTTCCATTGTCATGGCAATCTCCGTGCACAAACTGTTGTGGTCCCCAAGTATGTGGGAAAAAAAAAAATATATATATATTTAAACATCTTAAATAAAATCATTAATTTCAACTTTCAGAATGCTTCAATAGATGGCGCCACAGTTTCTTGGTAGTTACGATGTCGTGGCAATCTCCGTTCAAGAAGTATGTGAGAAAAAATATATATATTTAAACATCTTAAATAAAAATCATTAATTTCAGCTTTCAGAATGACACGCTAGATGGCGACACAGTTTCTTGGTAGTTACGATGTCGTGGCAATCTCCGTGCTTGCGTGTGTGTGTGTGCGTGCGCGAACCCACAATTCATTGCGAACACGGTAGCTTGAAAACCAATGCGGTAAAAACAGACGACTTCTACGGCATCAACAGGCAAATCACAGGCAAAGTCACAGACGTAGTCGGTTTATACCCCCCAGACCAATCAGAACATCAGTTCGTATCCTCCTCCAATCAGAACAAGGCGAAATACAACTTCCTACGTCACACTCACACCACTCTTAACTATAACAGATACATTTACACATATTCTTATAACTGAAAAGGTAGCCGTGGGGATAAGCACCGGACCATCAGTAGCAATGACTTGGGTTCGAGCCTGGGTAAAGAAAAAAAAATTTTTAATTTAATGTCGAAAATAAGTGGCGCCATCTAGCGTGCCAAATAAGAACTAAAATATATTTTTCCGCAACTAAGCCTCGGCGCAACAGCTAAACCTAAACCTCGGCTCGCCTCACCGGAGCACGCTCAAAACTGAAACGGCAAAACAAACGACCGAGGCGGCAGCACGCACGAAAATTGACGCCAAAATTCATAGAGCCATACTCGGTTAGAACCCCAACCTTCCCTACTGAAGTGTTCAGTGAGGTAATTTTAGAGGCATCATCTTTTTGTACCAATTCAGAAATCTTCTTCAAAATAGATGCCAAATGAATTGATTACTGGATTAATTGAGGGAATTGTGAAACTGTCTTCCTTTTCACTTGGTTGGTACAATCCTAGAGAGAGAGAGAGAGAGAGAGAGAGAGAGCAGCCGCCTTATATTTCTGCCACTGCCTATTTGTGTAGAATAACATTCTCTCTCTCTCCGAATGTTTGTTTTTTTTGCCTTGCTGTGCGCTTGTTGGCGCCGTACCCTGACAGCGTAGATCGTAATAATTAGACCGATATCAGGTGTACGACTCGAAGGTGACGAGAGATATACAGCTCAATCGCTGGGACCAGAGTGTTAGGCAATGTTTATAAAGAACGGGAGCAAGAGTTACGATTGCAGGCGGAGGAAGAACAGTTTCGAAAAGAGAATATCGTGCGGTCGTAACTTGAACCCAGTATTTAGCCCGCGTTTGTATTATGAGGGTCCCTTGTGAGAGAAGATGAGTCTATGTCTGATTGTCTGGAGATGCAAGGCGACACAAATATAATAATCCCCTTGATTTCTCCTCGTAAATGTCTTTTCGTTTTGATAGCAGTTTGAGTTTCAGAAGCATGTTAGTTTGCGAATCCGTTTGCCCTGCCCCGGTAAAATGAACCTGTGAATCAGGGCAGGCCTTTTGAAATACCAAAGGAGAAGGGGAAAGAGGCGAAATATATAAGAAGAAGAGGGAAAGAGAATGATGTTGTTGGAGTTGTTGCGAAGTTGTTTCCCAGGAGGCTTAAAAAAAATGAGTATTGGAGCTGGCTGATAGGAAAAGGCTATTTTTCTGAGTTGACTAGAGGGAGAAAAAGAAATAATGAAGCGTATTCCCATGGATCGTAGTAAAGAGCTGGGAGGCCAGGATGAGACCCCGATGTTTTGGGGTAAGTCACCATCTAACTAAGTTTGAAACAGAATATACCTGAACCCCAGGCACCCACCTTTTTATCGAATAGGTTTTTTTTTCCTTTCCCACATTGCTCCTCATAATCTTACGCTGTGATAAATTTAAATTTGTACACTATCACATTGTTATGGCAGTATTTGGAAAGTCATGAGCCTTTGCTGTTAATGGATTCATTTCAGGACGTACGAACAGGCTCACTCATTATTCATATCCTGTTCAGGAAATGCTGAATCAAACATAAATGTATGTGAGATAATATATTACAATGAGGTAATATATATTATATTACAATGATCTAGAACCAGTGTATACCTGTATACAGAACACTGTTTATAGCTTTGACACTCTCCATGTATTGTGTAATGTTTATTAAATCATGTTTTGTTGGTTTAATCTTGTCTTGTGACCATTCTCTTGACACACCTTACTTATAGCACTAGTTTTATGAGTTATTGTAAAAGAACCATAGTTAATGCGGTGCATTGGAGCCTAATCACATAGAAAGGAGCCCAAAGTATAGTCACAACGCAATCTTCGATGTTGCATTCTTACTCAAGTCCATCTGGGTAAGTTTCCAGAACACAACATCTTTGTCCTAATTTCATTGCTAGATGGTGATATGAAACCCAGGTTTTCTGGATACACATGGTAGCGTGTAGTCTTGTTGGAAGCCGAGTGATCCACGAGTACGTTGATGGCAAGCACACAATACAACAGAAAAACGCTGTGGAACAGAATGCATTAATTTGCTTATGATTTATTTGCTAGAAGAAAACTTCTGTTGGCCAATCCTGCTTCATCTTTACCTCCTACTGTGCCTCCAGAACGTTCAAGAATATCAGCCTCAACAGTGAGGGATATCTTGCAAAGATAAAATATTGTCGCGTTGAATAGCTCTTAGAAGATCACATAGACCCAGTTTTTTTTTTTTTTTTACTTTTCTCCCCTCAGGCCTGGGCAACCCGAGGATTGTGACACCCACTGGTATTGCACTGCCTCCAGTTCGTGCGGGATTTGTCCAATCACTTTTATTTTTTCATTTTTACATGACATTCACTTTTTTTTTTTATCTAATTTTTTTTTCTTTTAAATTTATTTATGTATTTTTTTTCTCATTTCTTTTCATTTTATTATATTTATTTATTTATATTTTAATATATTTTATTTATTTACTTTTGTGTAATTTTTTTTCTTCTATTTTCCTGGGTTTTTTTTATCTTATTTTATTTTATATAATTGAAATTCGCCTTCATTTTATTTATTTATTTTATTAGCAATTTCCTGTTTTTTTTCACTTTTATATATATATATTTTTTTCACTTTTATTTTTTTTACTTCCTTTTTTCTCTTCTTTTTTTACTTCCTTTTTTCTTTTCTTTTTTTAATACTGCTTTATTTTATTTTTATTTTTAAAATTTTTTTTCTATTCTTATCTATAAATTTTTATCTTAGTTTATTTTATTTTACTCTTTTTTAACTAACTTTTTTTATTTTATAATTTTTTTTAAATTATGATTTTATTTATTAATTTTTTCTCTATGCTGGTACCGTAAGTTTGGGTAGCTGTGGGTACAGGATTTGCTGGCACCCACTGGTAAAGCACTACCTCCAGTGGGTATGGGACTTTGCCCTCTTCAGGGCAGACAAAGATTGTAATGGTCTATCTCCACTTGGCAAAAGACATATCTAATTGTGGCCCACCTCCTCGTGGTGCAGACGGGCACCGGGCACAGTTTCCAGGAGATCACCTGCCCGGTGGCAAAGAGGCCAAAACTAAACTACACAACAACGCATATTATACACAAACATAACACTACACGTTTCTAGCCTCTCTACAGAGTTTTGTATCATCACAGAGTAACAGGATGAAGATGAAATTATGTTCCTGGAGCCGCTATACAGAAGATATTATCTACTTCAGAGAGGGCAAAAAAACAAATAAAAAATAATTGTAAAAAAATATACATGTATATATAAATAAATTTTAAAAAATTAATAAAAGTGAATTGTCTAAGATTGGACAAATCCCGCACCCACTTGAGGTGGGTGCTAGCAATTCTCGGGTTGCCAAGACCTGAGGGGATAAAAGTAAAAAAAAAAATAATAATAAACAGAGAAAAAAACCTGGATCAATGTGATCTTCTAAGAGATGATCTAAAAGCTATTCAAGGTGATAATATTTTATCTTTGCAAGACACCACTCACAGTTGAGGCTAACGACTTTACTGAAGGTGCTGGAAGCATCATACGAGGTGAAGCTGAAGCAAGATTGGCCAACAGAAGTTTTCTTCTAGCAAATACATCAGAAGCAAATTATTGTAGGATTCCAAGGTGTGAGGCAGATTCTACAAGATGTATTTCGTTGCCAGGTGAGAAGGTGTTAATACAGCCTTGTATAGATTTCCGTAGGTCACAATAAAGAGGGCAGTCATAGAGCAGGTGGTTTCAGTCTTTCAGTTGGAAGCAAGAATCAGTATTGCTTATTCTGAATTGAAAGAGTTTGAGTTAAAAGAGCCATGATCGGTTATGTTAAATGATGTGTACAGGTTTGAAGAGAACCATAGGGAAATTTTCTTGTTGGCAGTAAAGGAGACATCTGGTATAAAGTTATATGTAGTTCTGCCTTTAGGGGTTGTATAGTCCGAAGGATCTTGCCAAATTTTTATTAAAGCAGACCAAATCAGGGTTTTTTTCAGTTTTGGTGTCTGAAAGGACATCATTCTCTATTCCACAGAATTCTGTGGAGGTCTAATGTTTTTGAAAGTGAGCAGAAGGCACGTAAAATGTGCAAGTCCATAGGTAATAATCCATTTATGACCTGCAGGACATCAGTTGAGACAGACCTGCAGCCACGGGGCATTGTAAGAATCAGGATCTTTGCAAGAAGAGTAGTTATGATTTCAGTTTGATGTTCTTAATTCTGTCATACCAAAACGGAGCAGCATAGGTTGCAATTGGTATGAATACTGCCTTGAAATTTAAGAGAACTCTGTGTCCAAGTCCCAATTCAGTTCTTGTAATCCGAACAACAGCCATAGTAAATTTCTCATTTTATCTATTAGGTGGTTTATGTGGAGAGTAAAATTGAGTCTATCATCAATGATCACACCAAGATGTTTTAAGTGCTTGACATATGGTATTTGCTTGTTAGTTATTTTCAAGATAGGAGGAAGATGGGTACTTAGTTCACCTTTAAAAATCATGCACCGGGTTTTGGATGGAGATATTTCAAATTTGTGGGCAGTGGCCCATTTAATGAGATGCTTTAAGCCCGGAGAAGCTCTATCTTGAATTTGTCGCCTGGAGTTGCAATGACAAAAAACAATGACAAGTTCATCAGCATATGTAAATGCAGTAGCAAAATCAAAATGCCTGGTTAGCCATGTATTTAGTGTAATGTTCCAGAAGAGCGGCCCTGGAACAGACCCATGATCCTCTATTGACAGCTCGTGTTATGCTGCAGGTTTTTGAAGTAGCAGTAGTAGGAGCAGTGCCATGAGATGCAAGAAAGCAGTGTATGAGCTTATGCAGCATCAGCCAAAAAAAAAAAAAAAATTCACACAACCATTCCCACTAAATGTTTGTCCAGATACTCCTTAAATTTATTTAATCTATCAACTTCCACAACGACAGATGGAAGTTTGTTCCAACAATTAACTACCCGCTGGCTAAAGGCAAATTTCCACACATCTATTCTCTATCTAACTTTCCTTAATTTGAATTTATGCCCCATTAGTTTTGTAACCTGAAAAAGTGGAAAAATCCCATCATAATTCAGCATTCTCAACCCATTAAAGGCCTTATATATATATCAATCAGATCACCGTGCAGGTGCCTAGTCTCCAGCCATTGCAATTTGCAGAACTTAAGCTTCTCTTGGTAAGAGGATCCCTTCATTCCCCTCACCAATCTTGTTGCCCTTCTCTGTACACGCTCGAGCAGATCGACATCCTTCCTAAAATGAGGCCTCCAGACCTGTACACACTACTCAGGGCGTGGCCTGACCATTGCCTTATACAGAGGGACAATTACCTCCTTTTTCCCTGCTAGCAAAATTCCTATATATCATTGACAAAACCACATGGCCTGCCCTGGCCGCCTGTCCGCATTGCTCAGAAAACTTCATATCTGACTGCACAATTATTCCCAGGCCTTTTTCATTGTCTACCACCTGAAGTGTAGTACCACACAATTGGTACTTTTCTCCCGGGTTACTTCTACCCATATGCAGTACTTTGCATTTGTCAAGGTTAATCTTCAGTTGCCACTTCTTATCCCATCTGCCCAAATGATCTAGTCCTGTTACAGTAGCACACTGCCATTACACCGCGAATTTCTGGTTTACTCATTCAAGCAGTAGTCGCCGCACGAGGAGCATGCATCGATACGAACTGTGAGCTGGCAGACATGCATCTAGTGTATGGATTAGCAGAGAGCAATGGAAGAGCCGCTCAACAAATTTATGGAGAACGTTTCCCAGACAGACAGACATGTACTGGACCAACCTTTTTTTGCGCGTGTGCATCTAAATTTGTGCGATTATGGGTTATTTAGAGGTAACAAGAGTAGTGCGGGCAGACCACATTCTACGCGAACTCTCGCATTGGTAGAAAGTGTGTGGAATGCCGTCCAGAATAATCTTACTACCAGCACACGTGCCGTTGCCTCTGCCTTAGGAGTGTCTCGTTGCAGTGTACAGCGTGTCTGAAACGACGATTCCCTACACCCCTTTCATCTCCAAAGGGTTCAGTTACGGCTCCCTCAAGATCATCCTGCACGTGTGGCTTTGCTTTTGCGCAGTGGTTTCTCCAAGAAAGTGTTCAAGACTTGAATATTCCAGCCTATGTTTTGGTCATGGATGAGGCTTATTTCACTTGGGAAGGCTTATTCAATCAGCACAATGCTCATGTGTGGGCTCACGACAACCCACACGGTGTGCGGCACAACATCACTTCGCAATAAATGTGTGTGGGCAGGTATGGTCGGTGACTGCTTAGTCGGCCCAAACCTGTTACCATCCGGCATGAACTCTTTGAACTAATGTTAAAAATAGGGGTTACGTTATCAACAATGAAATTAGTTAGCTAATTAGTTTATGTTTAAACAAAGGTTGATTTATCCAAAGAAATGAAATATCGGATCTTTCTTGAACAAGTTCTACCATGGTTACTTGATGATGTTCCAGGAAATGTGAGACGCAACGTGTGGTTTCAATATGATGGAGCGCCTGCCCATTATGGAAGGTGTGTTCGTGACCATTTGATCAGGCGTTTGGGCGTCGATGGATTGGCCGTGGTGGACCGCGAGGTGAAAGGATGTCTTGCTTGAGCTTGGAAAAGATCATAGTATCTTGGGGCTGGTAGTCGTTCGTAGAGTTTGCCCAAATTCGGTAGGAGAGAAATGTGGCGGAAGACTCTGAAGTCTCATGGGGTTTGTTGGGTTTTCCTAGTAGTTTGACTAGTGCATTCTTCAAGAACCTGGGAAAAGTACCACAGAGAAGTCATTTGTTGAAGAGATTTAACAGGATGTTGGGACAAGTTCCTCCAAACTTCTTAATAACAGTATTCTCCAAGAAATCAGGTCCAGGACATTTTTAGACAATGATTTTATTTAAAGTTGTTTCAAGCTCATGTTGAGTGAACAGGTCAGTATCCACAATGGAGGAGTATTGAAGATTGAGTGTTCTTGTTATGGATTGAGTTGGAGAGTCTGTTGACTGATCATCCTGAGGGGAAAGTTTATCCAGAATCATTGTGACAATATCATGCCAGGTCTTGGTTTCAGAGTAATTAGTCAGTACGGAGTTGTAAATATCATTGGTTGGCACTTTATCAATGCTAAGTTTATAGAGTACCCCCACGGGTCCGAGTTGCCCAGAGTGGAGAGGAGAGACTGCCAGGTAGCGATTTTTTGCTTTGAGATTTCGAGATTATACTGATGTTTTATGGTTCTGTATTTATTTCTGACTCTCTGTACTTCATTGGGGGTCAAGCGCATGGTCTTTGATACAATTTCCTTGCCCTGTGAACACGTCTTCTTAAAACCTTTAACTGGGGATTCCACCAGGGAACAGATGATTTCTTTGGATTTATTCTCTTAGCCGAGCATTCAGTTGCTCGTTGTAAGGCCCTTTGGATATTGAAGGCATATTCTTCGGCATTAAGCAGATTAAATGGATCTATAATTTTATCACGGAAGTCATGTTTAACTGATTCCAAAAATAGTGGCTATTTTATATGCTTTATAGCAAATCTTAACAAGTCTTGAGGAGGTAATCTCCAATTTTGTAAATTCGTGGTCAGTTTAAATGAATTTTCACGGTGGTCACTACATGTTAGATCCTCAATCACAGCCCAGTTTGATATTTTGTTAGTGGTGCTTTCAGTTGTGAGAGTCAGGTAGAAGTTAGACTCACCATTTATTGTGAAGAAGGTACTGGGTTGGCTGGATTTATTTAGGATGTGCAGGTTATGTGCCAGTATGAAGTTCTCCAATTGTCGTCCTCTGTGGTCAGTTGAGGTATTAAATCATAATGTGGACTTGGCATTGGAGTCTAGTAGCTATAATGATTGGCGATGGACATAGTTTTTCAATGACAGAATCTAGATAGTTCAGGTAGATTTGGATATCTTCAGATGGAGGACAGTAGAGTGATACCAAATAGAAAGTATGAGAAAGTGACGAGATTTGTACACACGTAGCATTTGGTCTACATGGGGAAAAAATATCTGTTATATCAAGTGAGGTGTTAAATGCCACTATTGCAGATTTTGGATTATTTTTTTAAAATTTTTTATATTTTTTTTATTATTTTTTTATTTTTTTCCCTCTATTTTCTTTAGCCGTATGGCTAAAGGAAATAGAAGAAAGTCTGGGCAAGTGTGGGTTTTTTTTATTTATTAATTTATTTTATTTATCTTTTTTATTTTATTTTATTTTATATTATATTTACAATCATAACTTATTTATTTTTTTTCTTACTTTTATTTATAATTTTTTTATTATTTATTTAATTTTACTTCACCTTCATTTTATTTATTTATTTATTTTATTACTATTTTTTTATTTTGTATCTATATATATTTTTTTTTTATTTTAATTTTTTAAAACTTTTTTAATACTGTTTTATTTATTTTAAAATTTTTTTACTGTTATCTATATTTCTTAATTCATTTTACTTTACTTTTTTTTTAACTAAGTTATTTACGGTATTTTATTTATTTTAAATTAAATGATTAATTTTTTTTAAATTATGATTTTATTTATTTATTTTTTTTTTTTTCCCTCTATGGCGGTACTCTAATTTTGGGTAGTTGTGATTACGGGATTTGCTGGCAACCACTGGTATAGCTCTACTTCCGGTGGGTGCAGGACTTCGCCCTCATCAGGGTAGACAAAGCCTGTAATGGTCTATCTCCAATTGGCTAAGGATATAGGAGGGGCTGCTGCTACTGCTCCCTTAGATTGCTGGCTTGGAAATGTGCGACAACTTATGTTTATTATTTGTTGTGTTTTCCAGATATAATATCATAATATCTGATAATGGAATCAGACATAGATGTGCTACAAATGGAGTAAGTTAATTTTAGTTTTTCTTGTGGGTTTAACTTAGTTATGTCCGTTCTTGTACTCTACATTGTCGGCTACGGATCTGACCACGCGGTCGCCGCAGCGATAATTTAGGAGAGGCGGCTGTCTTTTAGTTAGCTTGCTAGGGTTACAGTTGAGTTTTTACTGGGGAGGAAATTCTCCCTGTGTAATTTGCGTTGTACTTGTACTTCAAGATACTTTGCTTACTTCCGCGAACGAACTGGAATAATGGAATTCTGAAAGAACTAAGACTTATTCTTTGAGAATGGCAGTGTGCAACTGCAAAAGGATCTAGATAATTTGGGCAGATGGGCTAAGAAATGGCAACTGATATTTAACCTTGACAAATGCAAAGTACTGCATATGGGTAGAAGTAATCCGAGAGAAAAGTACCAACTGTGTGGTACTACACTTAAGGTGGTAGAAAATGAAAAAACCTTGGAGTAATTGTGCAGTCAGATATGAAGTTTTCTGAGCAATGCAGACAGGCGGCCAGGGCAGGCCATGGGGTTTTGTCAATGATATATAGGAATTTTGCTAGCAGGGAAAAGGAGATGATTGTCCCTCTATATAAGGCAATGGTCAGGCCACTCCTTGAGTACTACGTACAGGTCTGGAGGCCTAATTTTAGGAAGGATGTAGATTTGCTTGAGCGTGTACAGAGAAGGGCAACAAGATTGGTGAGGGGAATGAAGGGATTCTCTTACCAAGAGAGGCTTAAGTTCTGCAAATTGCAGTGGCTGGAGACGAGACACCTGCGCGGTGATCTGATTGAGGTGTATAAGGCCTTGAATGAGTTGGGCACGCTGAATTCTGATGGGATCCTTGATCCTTCCACTTGTTCAGATTACGAACCTAAGGGGGCATAAAATCAAATTAGGAAAAGAGTGATGTAGAATAGATGTGTGGAAATTTGCCTTTATCTAGTGGGTGGTTTTTGCTGAAACCACCCGCTGGCTAAAGGCAATGGGTGGTTAATTGCTGGAACAAACTTCCATCTGGTATTGTGGAAGTTGATAGGTTCAATAAATTTAAGGAGGAACTGGACAGGCATTTGGAGGGAATGGTGTGATTTTTTTTTTCTTTTGGCTGATGCTGCATAAGCTCATACCCTTGCTTTCTTGCATCACATGCCACTACTACTACTACTACTACTACTTCGATGGCCGCCATATTGCATCGGTTAATGTTATTACTAAAGTACCTCGGGGTCGGAAATAAACTGAGTGCCGCTTCGAGAGCAAATCTAACTGATTGGAGGGTACCTGTTACAGTTCCTACTTCCTCAGCGGATTGTGCTGCTTGAAACGTTTTTTTTTTTTAGTTTTTTTTTTTCCTCGTTGGACATATTCAAAGACCTCCCTGAAACAGAGAACTATTTTCCTTGATCTAGTTGGTCTCAGGCGTAGATAGCAAGGTTTTTCTCCCCAGTAACTGGGATTTTTTCGTCCAGCAAAACAGGCAAATCAACCATAGAACATACGCAATTTACAGTCACAAATACGGGTTTAATTACGAGCAACCCTAAAATAATAATTTTATTTTTTTTTTATTCTCCTTGATCGCCACCAAGATAAGCAATATGTCTGAGGAGAAGAACAAATTGTGCAACCCCGTAGTCGTGCTGTTGAAGGCCGCTGAACTGGGACCTTCGGATGAGGAACTTAAAAAAGAGAATCACTGCTTTTCCCCCAAACACACACTACAAGGTCTATGGCAAAAAAAAAATCAAACCAGGCCTGGTTTCAAATATCTTGTTTCTGGTTTCAAATTTCAAATATCTCCATCCAAGGAAGAAATATTGGAACAGCACGAGAATGACTCTATTCAACAAGTTGAAGAGCCCTGCAAACCTACCTTTTGAGCGCGCATTGATATAGACGCTACATATCCTAGTGTCCTTAAGAATGGTACTAAGGGCTACAATGAACTACCTCCTCCAGAGACAACCCAACCAATTAAGGTCAATTTACCTGGAATCCTATTCGATATGTCCACCCTACCCGAGGAATCCATTATGGATCACGTTTTCGTACTCAGGTCAGAGATAGAAACACTAATGGCCAAATCGGATAATCAAATCACCACTACTCTCAGAAGAGAAATAATTCAAATCTGGGGTTAGATGGAACTTATTTTAATAAATTCCCACCTTGAAAACGAGAAGGCTTAGGCCAAGTTAGAGGCCTATCAAGTAGAGCTGAAACCTAAAAAGCAAGAGCACTTCTGCTCTTATGCTGATGCACTGAGGAATTTAAGACCCAGTTCGTCTAACATAAATAGGACACCAATAACAAGAAAGAAGACTCTCATAAAGGAACCACACTTGGTTGTTCTCAGGCCCACACACCCAGAATCTACAAAAACCAGTGAGGAAGTAAAACAGACAGAATTGACCACAGACTTCCAAAACACTAGGATCAAGTCTATTAGAAAGACCCGAAATGTGAGACTAATCATAGAAAATGAATCTGGCCAAGAAGCTGCTGATATTATAAACAACTCGAAGATACCAATGCTTGGGCTCATAGCCGCGCCACCAAAGAAAAGAGGGCCCTCCATTATTGTCTTTGACGTTGACAAAGATCTCACCCCTACTCAGGTGCGGGAAGAGCTATACGGAAGAAATAACCAGAAAACACTCCCAGACGTCAACCCGCAGGAAATCACCCCAAAGTACCATACAAAGTCCAGGAATGGAAACCGTGTAAACTGGATTTTTGAAATTGCTCCTATTGCTTGGCAAACAGTCATTCACCAAGACAGAGTTTTCATAAACTGGGGCAGCCACCGGTTCAGGGAGCTGTACCCAATTGCTTTAAATGCTGCAGATTTGGGCACACCACCCACACCTGTACCCAGGCTGCTTCTACTTGTGGCCATTGTTCTGAAAAGGGCCACAAGTATAATACGTGCCCTAATAAAGAAAAACTGTCCGTCTATGCAAATTGAAAGGGACAGAAGATGCCTCACGAACACACTATACGTGACAACAAATGTCCGATATATTTAAGGATGAAGAGTTTACACCAATCAAAGATCGATTATGGTCCAACGTCTTAAACCACACAACACCAGCGTCCTGAAGATACTCCAAATAAATGCACAACGGGCAAAAGCAGTAGCTGAACAGCTAAGAATAAAAGCAGATGAAAACAACTTTGATATTCTGATCTTACAGCTATGCAAACTATACACCTTTGCAAATAAGGTCAGGGGCTACCCCCTCACCTATACAACTACTCAAGTTGAGGAAGAGGCCTCCCTGGGTTGCAATATCAACTAGGAACCGTGAGACATAACTGTCACCAAAATCCCTCATTTATGCACAGCCTGGGCGGCATGTGCCCCCATCATCAGCTCCCTGGGAAATTTTTATTTAGTCTCATTATAATGCAGGCCTGGGGTGGATATACTTCCATACACGAGGTATCTGGAGATCGTCCTCACAACTCTACCAAATGAGAAGATCATCATCGGTGCTGACGCCAACTGCCGATCGCCTGTCTGGTTCAGCACTACTGCTGACCGGCATGGCTGTAGGAACAGCCAAAAACTTGAAGATCTTCGGGTAAATTCCCAGCTTACAGTTCTAAACAGGCCGAACAACATTCTTACCTTTTGTTATACCCTGTGGGAATCCACAATTGGTGTCAACTTGGCTACGAGTAATATATCAAACTTCGTCGTGGGTTTGGCCGTCCAGGATTCCTGGAGCACTTCAGACCACAGGGCCATAATATACCAGATAACGAGATCCTTGGATAGAATCTCAACTCCAAGATTCACCCCTCAAAGGTATGCTATCTCCAGAGCAAAATGGCAAATTTTTGCGGAGAAGCTACGCCCTTAGCCCTGCAAGTAATTATTAACTTGCAGCTGCTGAGCTGCAAGTTAATAATTACCATCCCACTGATCCTGATACCTACCTGAGAAATGTCACAAATATAATTATAGAAGCTAGCAACTGCGCAATTCCTAGGAAGAAACCCATTCCTGGTGCTGTCCCGTGGTGGTGGTGCCCAGAACTCCAGCGCCTCCGGCGGGAGGTCAACTCCCGAAGAAGAGCCTTCCAACGAGCGCGACGGTCCTGGCCAGCTGCAGAGGTAGATGCTCTCCATCAGCAATACAGAGAGACCAAAAATATACAGGGTGTTTCAGTTAAACGTTTCAGAACTTCTAAGAGGGGTAGGGTACATCCTGGCAACTCAAAATCATATAGCAATGTGGGGTCGGAAATGCTTTCGTGAAGCGGTGTTGTACACAGAAGCACCATAAAGAAAAGAGACCGTAAGTGAGAAATCGTTTTAATAATACATGAAAAGAAGCAAAAGGTACATGGATTAAAGTAAGTGTTCGAAGTTTCTTCCACGGGCTACAATGCACGCCTCACATCTCCGACGCATGGACATCCGAACATTCTGGAATACTCCAGGCGAATTTCGAATTTCTTCGGCAGCTACTGCGATCCTTGCAACCAGCTCCTCAGCATTGTCAACAGGGTGTCATAAATTAGCGATTTCATATGACCCCAGAAATAAAAATCAAGACATGATAGGTCGGGTGACCGAGCAGGCCAACGCACGGGACCACCACGCCGATTCACTGTTGACCAAATGTGACATCCAGGTAGTTACGAACATCTCCGCTATAATGGGCAGGGGCTCCATCGTGTTGGAACCACATTGTCTGTTGCGTCGATGCAGAAATCTGTTCATCTCTCAAAAGTTGTGGCAATACTTGCTGCAGAAAGATCAAGTAGATAGGTCCGGTTAGACGACACGGTAACAGGTAAGGTCCGATGAGGTGATCTCCCATAATACCGGCCCATACATTGACCGAAAATCGAATCTGTGCTGCACGACGTCGTATTGCATGCGGGTTCTCGACCGCCCAGATATGGTCGTTATGCGTGTTGAAAATTCCTTCCCTTGTGAAGGATGCCTCATCGGAAAACAACACTTCAGCAGGAAAAAGGGGATTTGTAGCACATTTTCCAAGGTACCACTGTGCGAAAGCAATACGAGGTTGAAGAAACTTCGAACACTTACTTTAATCCATGTACCTTTTGCTTCTTTTCATGTATTATTAAAACGATTTCTCACTTACGATCTCTTTTCTTTTTATGGTGCTTCTGTGTACAACACCGCTTCAGGAAAGCATTTCCGACCCCACATTGCTATATGATTTCGAGTTGTCAGGAAGGACTTAAACGTTTCAGAACTTCTAAGAGGGATAGGGTACATCCTGACAACTCGAAATCATATAGCAATGTGGGGTCGGAAATGCTTTCCTGAAGCGGTTTTGTACACAGAAGCACCATAAAAAGAAAAAGAGGGGAGGTAATGACAGCAACAATAACTCCTCATGGTAACATAACAACCTCACGGGACAGATCCATCAATAACATATTGGATACAATTATCCAACCAGAAATGGATCCTAGTACAGGCCAACAACAACAACTCTGCCAGGACAACAGAATATACAGTCCAGAACATCAAGAGCCGTCCTTCACTATTGAGGAGCTGCACACCGCAGCTCATAGACTCCGCAATAATAAATGTCCACGACCGAACCTAATTTAACCGGAGATTTTAAGTAAGACTGTGGAGCATTTCCCATACCTCATCCTCGACCTGTTCAATCACTGCCTGCAGACAGGAGCCTTCCCATCAGATTGGAAGACAATTAACATACGCCTGATTCTGAAAAACCCAACCAAGCCTCCAGAAATCTCATCTTCTTATAGACCGATTGCCCTGTTAGCTGTGCTAAGCAAGCTTTTCGAATACCTCCTACACAGTAGAATTACAGTACATTATAATGCAGCAAAATTATCCTCTACAAGCCAATATGGTTTCAAACAAGGATGCTCAACAGTTGACGCACTCCAGAATATCCTCACAACTGCCACAAACTCCAATAGAAAATATTTCCCGATTATTGCCATAGACTTTGCTTGGGCGTTCGACTCACTGTTGTGGCCGAGCGTCCTCAGCCGACTAACACGTGCCTGTCTTCCCAGAAACCTTTATAACACCATAAAAAGCTACCTTACAGCCAGATAAATGTCAATTCACCATACTGCAGAGTCAAACGCCAGGTTTGCAGGGGCTGTCCCAAAGGCTTGGTACTGGGGCCGCTCCTTTGGAACATTGTACTTGATGACTTCCTCATCATTAACCTGAATGAAGTTATCTCCCAGGCCTATTCAGATGATCTGATCCTGGCCGTGTCTGCAGACTGCAGGGCCCAACTAGAAAATTCTGCAAATCAGGCTCTGTCGATATTACAAAACTGGGCAAGGGATCATAATCTTCAAATCTCTCTAATGAAGACTAATTCCATCTTACTGAAAGCGTCCCTCAGAAGACGTCCACAAATCAAGATAAACGAGACCACAATACGTTTCACTACTGATATCAAATATCTATTTATTATTATTATTATTATTATTATTATCATTATTATTATTATTATTGTTATTATTATTATTATTATTATTATTATGTCTAAGGTGGCACCTAAACTTCCGTCTATCTCCACCTGATAAAGTTGACTTTGTGCAGAACTTCTACAAAATACACCTGTATGGAAGGTCTCTTCGCCATCAGGGAGAAGCTTTCACCTGCACAGCCGCTCCCCGGTGGCGAAGAGACCCTAATGGCCGCCCCTATTCACTTGGTGCTGGGCCTGGTCTTCTATTTTAAGTGCCTCATGCACAAAAATCCCGCACCCACCGGAAGTAGTGCTATACCGGTCGGTGCCAGCAATCCCGCTCCCAGGCTGCCAACACCAGAGAGCCAGCAAAAAAATATATATATAAAATAAAATAAATAAAGAAATAAAATACATATATATACACACACACATAATATAAACAAACTAAAAAAAAAACACAAATAATCAAAATGTATATAACCAAATCTTAATTAGTAATCATTAGCTTATTACAATGTCTTCTCCGTTGAAAAACAGTTACACAGAATTCTTGCAGTGCTTTAAATTTATCCTGATTAGCAATAAGATCACTTTCACAGCCTCTAACTAGATTACCAATCTTCACTTTTAGCCTTTCTTTAAGTTGAACATACAAACTACATATGAAATATCTAGGAATAATCCTGGACTCAGGACTTACATTCCTCCCACATTTGAAACACTTGTAGACAAAGTTAAGGAACTATACTGCCTTGGTCGCCAAAGTTACCCGTCGGGATTGGGGCCTCAACCGACGCACCTCTCGCTGTTCTACAAAGCAGTATTTCTTCCGGCGATTACATGCGCTGCCAGGATATGGTTTCCGAGAGCAAAAATAGCAGTAAACAGAAAGAAGCTCGAAACTATTCAAAGATTTATCTTCCTTACCATTACCTTGTGGAATGACCATGAGACGGAATTATTGCACTCACTAGTAAGATGTATTCTCCTAGTTGGTGCATTTTTTTTTTTTTTTTTTTGCTGGCTCTTGGGTGTGGGCACCCCAGGAGCTGGACTGCTGGCACCCACCAGTCTTGCACCCTTACTGGTGGGTGCGGAATTTAGGTGCAATATGCACAGCCAGAGTTAATAGATCCAGGCATAGCTCCTCGTGGCAGTAATGGGCACCAGGTGGTAATTGCCCAATGGACTATCACCTGGTGGCAGAGTAGCCTGTTTCACTTATAACACATTACACACACGTGTACACACACTTACACTAACAGGCCATTATGAGAACATGATATTATATGATAAATTGGTGGAGATGGATGTATGTCCGGGTGCCACCCTTCGACAGTTAAAAACATACATACATACATACATTCCTTACCATTACGTCTGCGCGTGTAGCACAGTGGTAGCGTCACAGTCCTCTCCACACCGGGTGGAAAAGGCCTGGATTCGAATACCGTCGATGACGCGAGGAACTTTAATGGGCTTTTTTCACTCCGTGGCTGAGTTAGTTGGTCTCAGGCGTAGATAGCAAGGTTTTTCTCCCCAGTAACTGGGGTTTTTTCGTCCAGCAAAACAGACAAATCAACCATAGAACATACGCAATTTACAGACACAAATACGGGTTAATGTATTTAATTATGGGCAACCCTAAAATAATAATAATAATTTGATTTTTTTCCTTACCATTACCTTGTCTGCGTGGGTAGCACAGTGGTATCGCCACTATCCTCCCCACACCGGGTGGAAAAGGCCCGGGTTCAAATCCCGTCGATGACGCGAGGAACTTTAGTGGGCTTTTTTCACTCGCTGGCTGAGTTAGTCGGTCTCAGGCGTGGATAGCAAGGTTTTTTTCCCTCAGAAACTGAAGTTTTTTCGTCCAGCAAAACAGGCAAATCGACCAGAGAACACACGCAATTTACAGACACGAATACAGGTTAATGTAATCATTTACGGTCCCTAATATAGTAATTTGATTTTTTAAAATTTTTCCTTACCATTACCAGGGCCTGCCGTACTGCTCCCACACATGCTCTTCAGGTGCTGGCAGGCGCCCTTCCTTTGGACCTGGAGGTGATACGTTGAGGGTTCCTCGACCAACTATGAAAAGGCACATCGGTGACGTTCTTGGACCACACCATTGATCCCACTAACAACTTGAATGCTGAAAAGAAGCGCCTTAGCCTCCATTTACAGCAGACATGGCAAGATAGATGGGCTAACTCTACTAAAGGAGATATCACTAGGAAATTTATTCCACATATCAACAAGGTATATCCCAAGTCTCCTTCATGGTTCTCCCCCGGCCTGTACGAAACTTTCATGCTAACAGGTCACGGATCCATCAGAGCCAAACTCTGAATTCTTGGAACTATTGATGATCCTCTCTGGCACAGTGGAGAGCTGGAGAATTGGACTCACCTAATGTATGTTTGCCCTTTGTATATGGACCTTCGCTGTAGTCTGATTACCAGAATTAACTTCAATCCAAAACTCCAAGATCATTACTTGTTGGACAGCGACAGAGAGTACAAGACCTTCTCGCAATACTGCCAGGAGCTCTTCACAAGAAGAAGATCCCTACAGCTGGAACGAACGCACACGTGACTAACTCGTCTTGTCCAAATTCAAGCAGGACTGTCAACGATTGCCATCGATAATGGAATGGGACCTCTGTCCCATGAACGACAACATTTTTTTGGACCTTCCTGATTTAGACTTCACAAACTGTGATATTGTGCAGCTCTGCTGAACCAGTGACCAAATGGACGGAAGTTCTGAAACCGCCCCGAAATCAGACTGCAGTGAACATGCATCTCTAATTTTGACTTAACAAACGGGAAAAATCCGAGGAGAGACTCGTCCTAGTGACACAGCCCAGTGATAACCACACGCTTGACGACCAGATCTGAAAGCTCCGAACTCGTAATGACAAGTATACATCGGGCGGGCCACATTACGTACAGTCTCAAGTGTGATAGCCTCGCCAGACTTTGAAAAAGAAGACAAGATGGGACGGGACCTTTGTCCCAGGTATGACACTCTAAAGCACAGCTCAACTGCTGCCATTAATATTTCCTTGCCATGCCCCCATGCGTGGGTCTTTTCCGCAAACACCCAGGCAGGGGAGAAGGTTACACCTGGTCGCCTTCCCCCTTGCCATCCCTCTTTTCCCTCTGGTGGGGCATGGGCCTGCTCCACTGTTTTGGGGGTCATCCTCTGTCTTTCCTTCCCAGCCTTCAGTCTCCCTCCCCCTTCTCTAACTTATAACCAGCATCCGAACCATCTCTAAATTGCCTGAGCCCTACACCCAAAAACTTAATAACATCAAATGGCATAACCAGTAATCCTTTTGGCTGACCCCTATCTCTAACGTTTTTTTTTTTTTTTTAGGTCCTAGCCACAGAAATCTCAGGAAATTAGGTGGCAGGACCTGGCAGAGCAAATAACTATAAAACTGTTGTACCTGGTCTGCCCCATGGGGCAGAGTTTGGACAACATTGGAACCCATTAGGGGCCCAACGGATAAATGACCAGAGGAACAACGGTACACGACACAACACATATATAAAATCCATACAATTTTAAACCTCTGGCATTGACAGTGTTCTCTTTCACACCCAGAATGTATACTCCGCGGAGATGGGGAAAACCCCTGGTGCCGTTTGACACTAAACACACTCTACACTCTACCTAAGGATATATCTAGTTGTGGCCCACCTCCTCGTGGTTTAAACAGACACTGGGCACGCTTTCCACGAGATCACCTGCCCGGTGGCAAAGAGGCCAGAAACAACTAAACAACACATATATATGCAAACATAACACTACACATTTGCTGTTCTACAGAGTGTTGTATCATCTCAGAGTAACAGCGCAGAGATTAGCATTAGCATTAGCATTTGTAGAGGCATGCAATACAAGAAAGCAAGCTTACGCAGCATCAGCCAAAAAAAAAAAAAAAAAAAAACCTCCCAGTTCCAAATGCCTGTCCAGCTCAGCCTTAAATTTATTTAGGCTATTAGCTTCCACACCAAAAGATGGAAGCCTGTTCCACCAATCAACTACCCGCTGGCTACAGGCAAATTTTCGCACATCTGTTCTACAACTATCTTTCCTCAATTTGAAACTGTGCCACCTCAGGTTCTTAGTCTGAGCAAGAGGAAGGTCCCTTCAGCATTCAGCTTGCTCATCCCATTCAAGGCCGTATACACCTCAAAGTGTATACGGCCTTGAATGGGATGAGCGCGCTGCAATTTGAAGAACTTAAGCCTTTCTTGGTAAGGGCACCCCTTTGTTCCCCTCACCAATCTTGTTGCCCTTCTTTGTACTAGTTCTAGCACCTCTATCTGTCTCCTAAAATGTGGCCTCCAGAACTGTACACAGTCGTCTAGGTGTGGCCTGACCAATGCCTTGTGTAACGCGATTATTACCTTCGTGTCCCTGCTAGAAAAAATCCTATATATCATTGACAAGACTCCATGACCTGCCCTGGCAGCCCGTCTGCACTTCTCAGCGAACTTCATATTTGACGGCACAATTACCCCAGGTCTTTTTCACTTTCCACTTCCCTGAGTGTAGTACCACACAGTTGGTACGTTTCTCTTCGGTTATTGCAACCCATACGCAGTACTTTGCATTTGTCAATGTTAAACTCCAGTTTCCACTTCTCAGCCCATTTTCCCAACTTATCTAGATCCAGTTGGAGTAGCATACTGTCGTTAACAACCTTGCCAACCTTTGTATCATCTGCAAACTTGGTAATCAAACACGATATACTTTCATCAATATCATCGATAAATATACAAAACAATGGGCCCAACACCAAACCCTGTGGAACTCCACTAATAACATTTGTCCATGAAGAGCAGTGTCCATTGATTAGCACTCTCTGTTATCTCCCACTCAACCATCCATTTTTCCATTGTAGCAGCTTACCCTGGATGCCATACCTCCCCCGAACCACAACACTCTTGCATCTCTTGTCTGGGTAATGATTTCCGTTAAATACAATTTAGTTAACAATGAAATTTAATAAGATTAATTATATTTTTGATTAATTGATAAGCTAGCAGATTCCTAATACAGTACTTCGTATTACGCTATCTAGTTTTACTTTTATCCATTCGCTATCAGTTCTAGCTATACAGGGTGATTCACTATCAGTGCGATAAACTTGCAGGAGGTGTAGGGGCCACAAACACGAATCGAATCACTTTGCTTTGCAGGTTCGAAATTGACTTCGTCATGCGGTAGAGGACGTTGAACGGAGGTCGCGTGAACAGCGATCCCGCTGGAAGTCAGCATTTGCGAACCGTGTCTGTTGAAGAAACCAAGTAGCCAAAGTCCTCCGAGTGGATAATCCGCAGGCTCCAATGACTGGACGCGTTGCAGATGGTATGAACTCATTTGGTTTGTTGACAGTATTCTCCATACAGTGGATTGGGAAATACCCAATCGTTGGCCTATTGCTCGAGTACTCGTACTCGGATTGCCTTCTGCAAGACGTAGGACATTCTCTCATTGTCTGCGTCTTCGTCGTTCGCTCTCGATTCATGGTACCTCTCGTGAAACAACCAGTGTCATGTTCCCTTCTGTGCACACGTGCGAAAATCGTATGATGAGGAGCACGCCTGTGCAGGAAACGTTCCTGGTACACGCGCAGAGCGGCGTTCCCGTTACAGCCCGCAGATCCATATGCGAGGTACGTGTCGGCCAGTTCAACGTTGAATACTTGTCCATCCTACTGCTTCGGAACCGGTTCGCAAATGCTGACTTCCAGCGGGATCGCTGTTCACGCGACCTCCCGTTCAACGTCCTCTACCGCATGACGAAGGCATTTCGGACCCTGGAATGCTATGTGATTACCATTCGTCTTTGTGCCCCCTACACCTCCTGCAAGTTTGTCGCACTGGTAGTGAATCACCCTTTATATACGTTAAGCTATTTCTTATCGACTAGAATATGCGGGTAGTTCAACAATATTGGCGCCAACACAGGGAGTCGTTACTTCCAAAAATCGCTGGCTAAATTCAAAATAAGAAGTTATTTTAACTTAAGTTCCCGGAGCTGCTGTACAGAAGATACTTTAAGTTTTACATATGTCTGGGAAGACGACATCTAATCCAGGGCATACAGACCAATCTCCCTATTGGCAAACTTGGGGAAACTTTTTGAAAGCTGCTCTCTCCAAGAATACAAAAAACGTTAAAGGATGACCATCTATGTTGAATTAATCAGTTCTGGTTTAAAAAGAATCTTCAACAGAAGATGCCATTGCCACCCTCAAGAACTATGTAGAAAACTGCCAAGCTAAGTACGTGTTGTCAGTGTTTATTGACTTTGAGGGGGCTTTTGACACGGATGGTGGGAGATTGACCTTGTGTCACTGCGCTTGGAGGATGTGACAACTATACTTATAAAATCATCAGGTCCTACTTCCAAGACAAGATCCATCAGAATTTGTGGAAAACACCTAGTGTATTCAGTTACTGTTTCCAGAGGATGCCTCAGGGGTCTGTACTGGGGCTCTCCTCTGGAACGGAGTCTTAGATCAGTGGATGACAAAATACACGAGGTGGCTATGAAAATCGCTTACGCCGACGACTTAGTAATTGCTGTTGAGGCCGTTCGAGGAGGATACTCCAGGGAAAAAAACGGAAAAAACGCAAATTATATCAAATGATCGATTTGTATGGACCTACCTTAACAAACTAAAAATATCACTAACAAACACCAAATTTATGACCTTCAAAACTCATTTGAACTATAATTGACCTCCTAAGGTCTTGATAAACAACTCTCAAATCCCATATGTGTCCCAAAACAAATATTTAGGCATCCTAATCGATGATAAATTAAGCTTTCTGCCACATGTATGTAAACTTAGAGATAAATAAGGAATTTTACTGCCTCAATAATAAGAATATCAATTAAAGAATGGGGACTTAGTAAGAGGATCTTGTTTTTATATTATAAAACATTTCTGCCAGTACTCTCATATGCTGCAACCATTTGGTATCACACAGTCATAACGGTTAAAATGAAAATGAAACTTATTTCTCTTCAAATATCCATGTTATTTTTGTTTTAAATTCCCATAGATCTGTATCAAACAATGCATTACAAGTCTGAGGAGGAACCATTCCCCTGGATCTGTATATCGTATTCAAGAGGATGACAGGTCGGCTAAGGAAAGGTTTGGGTTTGGAACTAATGGGAATAACATCTGATCCAGTGATCGAGGTCAAACAAAAAAAGAAAAGATTGTGGAAACATCTGACATCTGTGTGGCAGGATCGGTAGAATGCCAGCGAACATGCAATAGTTATGAGGCAATTTATAACCAAAGTGGACTTTACTGCCATCAAGGAAATAAATCCTTAGTTTGCTCCTTCGATGAATACAACGTACTGATTAACGGGGCATGGCTCCCTCCGAGCCAAGTTACATGAACATGGATTTGAGCCAGACCCTTACTGACTTGTGGGGGTGTGGAAACTTGGTCTCATGTTTTATTTGACTGCCTACAGTATCTTCAGGCACGTTTAGAATTGTTTAGCAGTGTATCGGATCTGACAGAAGATAACGTAAGTCCCTTGGTAGAAAGCTGTAGGAATTTTAATGCTTTACAGACATTTTGAGTAACTATTTTTAAAAGAAGACTAGAAATAAGATCCCTTCACCCTCGAGGAAAGTAGAGGTAGGATGTACAGATGAATTATTAAAGAAACGTATACTAAAATTATTTGTTCAGTTTCTCAGATGGTTGGAAGTCGCAGATCGGATGCTTCGATAGAACTCTAATGGGAGAATATACAGGGACCCTTGGGTGTTAACAGGTTTCTCATAAGAATGTTGATTTGTTTTGGGGCGTGATACCTGAAATTAAAAACTAAGGATCTAGATGGAAACATAATTTACAAGCATAACTTCTTCTGAAACGTTTGCAGTTATACCTTGTGTGGTCTTAAGTGACATCAAGATCTGTGACCTTATAGATATCAACTACCGCATACATACACTTGAAATCTAGATGAACTTAATGAAACATGTTTTTCACAATGAGAACTTTTGTAAGTGAAAATACTCCATTTTCTTACCTAAGAATTGTCATTGAAATTGCAAATGATACACAAGTTAGGACACTCAGGAAAAAGTGAATAATTAGAAGTCTTCAGTAACTAGAACAGAAATACCTGAAGAACAGTTTTAAGACTTATGCTGGCAGAGAACGGAGAAGACTACTGGGACTGACTTCTTTCTTGAATGAAATCAAACTAGACAGTTCAACTTGTGACTTCATTTGAAAATAAGAAAATGTACTGAGAATAATTGAACTGTGGTGAAAAAGACTTAGACTAAGAAATCATGTATATATGATAATATAATTGTTACAATTGTTTTTCTAGAACATCATCCTAGCCTTGGAGTGGTCTTGGTGACTCGGGACCAAAATTAAATATCTTCCAAGAACAGGAGTGTTTGATCGAGATACTCAGACCATAAATGTATATAACTACTAGTTTTTTTTTTTTTTTTTTTTTTTTGCTGGCTCTCAGGTAAGGGAGCAACCTGGGAGCGGGATTGCAGGTACTCGCCAGTATTGTACTACCTCTGGCGGGTGCGAGATTTTCGATGGTAATCACACCAGTACAGGATGACTGTTGACCAAGGTACAGTGCTAGAGATGGGTACCAGGCAGCAGCTGCCCATTCGTTGGCTGCACCCCGGTGGCCTAATAGCCTGACACAAACAAAACAACACACATTAATATTGCACCATACACTGACATTTTTCAGGCCCATTGTGCAGAGTATCTTCACCGTAACAGAGGTGGAGATGGGCTAAGGCCTAGGAGCCACCCCGATATAAGAACACACACACAATATGATAATGTCTATAAAACTGTATATAATCTTGTATATAAATTGTTTATATCATGAGAATGTACATAAAATTGTGTGTGTAAATAAATGGAAATGGAAATGTACAGAAGATACTATACATGTCTATATCAGAGAGGGAAAGTTAGGCATGCCTAGGGAGATTCTGAGACGTCGTGAGCTAACAGTGTAAATTAAGGCATAAAGGAACCCTTTGCGTAAGTTTACACTAAAAGGAAATAGCTAGTGTTATTGGTCGATTGGGTATGAATGGCCAGACTATTGATGCTTGTTGCTTTTGCATAGATTGTTTATAAATATTTTGGATCTCCATTCATATATAAAGAAATTTTTAGAGATGGGAATCGATGTCAATCTAATACATATTGCGAGTGAAATAATTTTATGAAAACAAACAGTAATATGACAGAAAAATGGCAGCAGTTAAAAGTGAACAACTTATTGGGGCTGATGAAAAATATCTAATTATTAAAAGATGCTATAATTTGTTATTTTAACCAAAATAACGTGTGTACGCTTGGAATCAGGAGAAACATTTACCTACTGGGATTCCACCGATGTACTTCTGCTTCTTCTTCTTCTAAAGGATTATTTAAACATTGAAATGTATATCTACAGATGTGTTATTTGAAACCCTATGCCAAAGAAAATAATGGAATCAATCGTTAAATAAGTGCCGGTAATGCACGATCATCTTGAGAGTAGTTGTGCTCTAAGTTAATCGGTTTGTGGATTTTTCAATGGGAGATTATATGCCTCGCTGCTCAAGTTAAGTTCTATGAGCTTGTTTCAAAGGGACTCGATGAAAAGAAAAATTTTGCCAATAATTATGATATACTTCGATTCCAAAACAGTTTTTGATAGTTTAGAAACAACCTACTGTTGTTTTTAAAATTCGATCAAACTTAAGGTAAAAGATTGGTAAAATGGTTGGAGACAAACTGTGGGTCATTAAATTTGAAACTTGTAGATCAGTATCATTAAAGAATATTAAAACAGTAAGGTAGTCGCATTGGTAATTACAATATTGGGAGTATACTAGTTCAAGGGGAACTGCATAAACGAAACAGTTCGGCTGCATAATGGCAACTGAAATTTAACTTCGATAAATGCATGTTCTATTCTCTTAGTAGTATTCTCAAAATAAGACACTTTTTGGTATCTTATTTTGCGATTACTAAACTCAAGGCGTAAAAAAGATCTAGGATTAATTCCATAGGATGGCATGAAATTTTCTGAGAGTGTAAACAAGTTTCTACAGCGTATAGGATTCTCTCAGTGAATCGAAAATACCGGAAATTTTGTTGCATGGCTGAAATTTTTATAGTTCTGTTGTATAAAGCCATGGTTATAGTTGCGTACAATGAAACCTGCGTGCGCGCGAATTGTTCAATCAAATCTTGCACTTCTGGTAGATATTGTAGAACTAGTAAATAAATAAATAAATTGAAGGTGGAACTAGACAAAGAATCAGAGTGGATGGAGAAGTTATATTGTCATTTATTTAAATTGAAAAAGTAGTTTTGCAGAATATATGTGTGTGTGTGAGTGGAAATATTTGGCTGGATTATTGGAAGGAACTGGCAAATGACGTTGACTTTATATACCTTGCTTTCTTGCTTTGTGTAACGAATACTTATACTAATTGATTAAGTCGTTTGACGTGTTTAATACTTTGAATGGATTGAGTCAACTTAGTCTTGATTGAATTCTTCTTCTTCTTGCTCAGAGGTAAAACGTGAGGAGACATAAATTCAAATTTAGGAAGGCTGTTTGCAGGATAGATGTGTTGAAATTTCGATATAAGAAGCTGATAGTTGATCGTTGGCTTCCATCAACCCCAACGGCTCATATCTGGTGAGTATGGCTTGGCACACCCAGGGTCCTGAGCTGGATATCATCATTCTTCTCTTTCTTGGTGATTCCCCTTCTACTTCCGACTCTTGTTCTCTCTCTCTCTCTCTCTCTCTCTCTCTCTCTCTCTCTCTCTCTCTCTCTCTCTCTCTCTCTCTCTCTCTCTCTCTCTCTCTCTCTCTGTCAGGGTAATTCATAATTTTTTTTTTTTGACTAGTGCAGAATAAGCCTCAGGCTTCCTTCCACCATATAGCTAATATTAATAATCTGGCGTTGTAGAATTGGGTTGTTGGAATAAGTTTGAGGAATACAAGTGGTGCTCTGTACCTTCATGGGGCCGAATGCAAAATAGAATTTGGTGGCCCATCTAAAGAAAAAAACTAATAAATAACATTTTTAATTTAATTTTATTGTGACGAGAAAACAAAAGATTCATATGACATAAGAACTAAATATAAAATTTCATCAAAATTGTTAAAACCATTTTTGAAAAAATGTAAATTTCAAATTAATCTTCAAGTAAACTTCATAGATACTGGCAGGTAGAAAGTTCTGTTTCCGATAAAAATCATTGAAAAAAAAATTAGTTAAAAAACAGCAATGTGTTTTTGAAACAGTGATTTTGGGGCTCTCCTGTGATCGGGGCCCTAGGCAGATGTCTTTTTTGCCTATAGGATATCGCGCCACTGAGGAACACATAGACAAACTATTGGTGGGTAATCTTGGGATGAGTGGACACGTTGATTTTTTAAAATGTTTTTTGACTGATGCAAACGCTTGCTTTCATACATCATTTACCACTGGTAGTACTGTACTAATTCTAATATCAATATTACTGCGCCTTTGGGCGAATTCCAGCATTGATTAAAACCTCCGTTGTAAACATTGCACATTTCACAAATCTATCAACACACGTGTTAGGAACGGTAGCAGGTGAATTTTCAGGTAATTTTGAATTTGTAGAAATTGTGTAAAGCTATTTTTATTTATAGTGAGTTGTATAACAAAGTGTGTCGACAGTTAAAGAGTGGTTTGAAAAACAAAACACTTTTTAGAATTGGAATTATAACGCTAATTTTCAGGTGAAAGATTTTGTGAAGTCTCGTTGAGTTTGTTTCGATTCGTGATAACTGGACATGGGCTGAGCATTTCGCTCTATCCTCTTGAATTCCGTAGCCCTTGTAAGGACATCACATTCGAGTTTTGATTGCATCGTTTATCTTAATCTCTGTCTTTCTAAGGTTAATACCCTATTCTCATCATTGGCGTTCTCCACATGAAGTGGCTTTGGGAACCCCTCCCCACAAAGAACATTTTGCTTTTCATTATGAGTTTGTGATATGTTGATGCTCCTTAAAGATATCAGTAATATTCCAATTAAATATCAATAAAATTCATGGGTGGTGTCAGTTTGCGTATGATATGTCCGAATAAATTTATGTAAATACTTGAAAAATAAACACTTTTCAAGTAAGCTTTATGTTTTAGACATGAATTGGTTCTTCCTCTCACTATTTTGGAAGCCCAGTTTTTGCACTTGTTTATCACCACAGGGAAAAGAAAAACCAACACACGCACTATTCCGCTCTTATTTGTTATAGAATTTTTTTTAATCTTTAATCTTGGTAAAGCCTGTCATTGCTTCCTTGTCTAGAGTCAAACTTCTCATAATTTCTCTGGTGAATTATTTCTAATTAACCTACTTCCACATGATCTTCATCAGTACTGAATTTGCTAACCTTTATTGATAACATCACCTTTATTTTCTTTATGTTTAACATGAGGCCATACTTTGCACTTACTTGTTAGACTTTCCGAAGTTTTATAATTTTTCTTTGAAAAATCTTGATTCGAGCTGTTAGCTCATCCAATTCAGCAAATTTCATAATGTACCTACTAACTGATTTTAAACTCATGTTAACTAAAATGATATGTATGTTGAGAAAGTATAGTTTTAAGCAAAGCAGGGTTTACCAGAGTGCAATTGCTTCAGAGCCGAAGGTTGCAGGAGGCCACAAGCTATGAAGTTATTGCAAAAAAAATAAGTTTTTTTTTAAAATTGTATTTCAATTACTGTAGTAATTGCTCAAATTGTATATTGTGCTTAAATCAGTTTCTCTCATATTTCATTCATATTAAAATAATTGGGAGTCTGCATATTGGAGACATTTGAAAAAGGCATTTTAAAATGGGTGCCATGGCCCAGACTTTGTAAATACAGTAATGGCTTTACTCCATTTATTAAAAACTAAGTCAATTCAGGTAGCATTTCTTGGTGTGTGTGTACATGAGCATGCTTTTTTGTGGAGAAGGGGTGTGTAGGAATTCGGTTTTTAGAAAGTAAGCAAAATTTTTCTTTTATACCTTGTATGAACCACAGCTAGTGGAGTTTACAACTTCATTACATCTTTTTATTATTATTATTATTATTATTATTTTTTTTTACAACCAATAATGGAGCAAGGGTGCATTTATTTCTACAAACTCACCCTTATTGACAGTTGTCAAGGGCCCATGACAACTTCGGCCCAGATTCTGTTTCCTTAGCTTGCACATAGTATATTCAATAATGTTTTGTAGCTCTTTTAACATGAAGCCTTGTCATAAATTGTTGATCTTATAGATCAGTTTATTCTTACCAGAAAGATAATACAAAACGCCCAAGATCTCTGTATGTAAATACAAAAAGCCCAAGATCTCTGTATGTAAATACAAAAAGCCCATGGTCTTTGTAACAGCACAGAAAAATTGCTAGAAGTATATATATTAGAATCATATAACACAGGTGAAATTGCCTACTGGAAAACAAAATTTCTAAGTTGAAACTTATTATTAGCCATATGGTGCAAGGAAGCCTGAGGCTTATGCTGTACCAGCCAAAAAAAATCCCGCTTTATCCTGGGAGAGAGAGAGTGTCAGAAGTAGGGAATTACCAAGAAAGCAAGAAAGAGAAGAATGATGATAACCAGCTGAGGACCCTGGGTTTGCCAAGCCCATACTCACCAGATGTGAGTTCCTGTAATGTAAGGTCTAAATAAGAGTAATGATAACAAGTATACAAAATAACAATCAATAGAAATCACAAAGAAGATTTAGTATAAGAAACTTAACCAAAAGTAATAAAATATCCAAGTCACTTTGGAGCATATGTATTATTTCAGTGACAGTATAGGGACTTCGCCACTTGTCACTCACTCATCTGGAGAGATCTGGCCTTGAATTCCATTAGAGATGGAGTAATTCTTGAAACAGTCTTTAGTTAAGGCTGTTATTAGCTGGTCTCAGGTGAAAGGAGTAGGGTCCCCTTGTGGAGTTATTCAAAGCTTTGCATCCAGCACAAAATGCAAATCAATCTGTGAACACACAGATATAATATGTAAAGCATATACAATGCTGGATTAAGGTATGGACCAGCAGGCTTTTGCCTGCGGGCACCATTCTTTTCGGAGACACCAAATTTTACAAATCATGAAAAAAAAAAAAATAAAATAAAATATCCTTATTAAGGGGTGCTGAAAAATCTTTCTACCCATGTAGCGAAAGTACCTTGGTCCGGCCCTAAGCATATATGTAGGTTTCCCCATGAGTTATTCAAAGCTTTTCAGCCAGCACAACATGCAAATCGCCGACCAGCTAGCCGAGTGGGTAAAGTGCCTGCCTGGCAACCTAAAGGTCGCGGGTTTGAATCCTGCATCGGGCTTGGATTAGAGTACTGCAAAAATCTTGGGAGGTGCATTATGGCCACAGAAGCAGATGCGCCAACTAAAAAAAACAAAAAAAAAAACAACCAGCATGCAAATCAATCTGTGAACACGCATGTACAGACATAATATAAAAGCATATATGTATATTTCTCTGTGAGTTATTCAAAGCTTTTCTTTTCAACCAGCACAACATGCAAATCAGTCTGTGAGTATCCGTGAATATACGGACATAATATGTAAAGCTTAAATATTATGGCTTAAGATACTGATGTGCTGTAAAACTAATCATAACAAAAAACATTTATAATAGATTTTATTTTCTTTATATACAATCACTGAAAAGTTGCCCATGTCAGCAGAGAACTTATTGACAATTGTAAACAAAGAATTTGGGAAATATTGATCAGTTTTCATTAGCAAAATATATTTTGATCTGATTGTGCATTTTTCTGCTTGTATGCTATCAGTAGACAAATAGCTATTTTAGCTATCAGTATGAAGTAAAGGTAATAGATTAACAGTAGCTTCCACTATTTATATTAGAACATGCAACAGCCTGGAAAGCAAGGTATACCCTGTGCTTTCTGAGGGGTTCTCGTAAAAGAAGCAAATAAATGGGCTGCATTGGGGTTACTAAGAGTAAAAACAGTTGCAGGTTATACTTGCATGTACACTAATAATAGAAGCATAGTAAATAAATTTGATGAATTTGAAATACTGATCAAATCATTAAATGGAGACGTGGGAACATCAGGGACATGGTGTCACTCAGATAGACAGTTTCCACAAGATATCAGATCTTGTGGAAACTGTCATTAAGGATTAAATATGGTTATATGGTGAAAATTAAACTTAAAAAATAATACAAATACTGTATTATTTTAAGAGTATTATGGTAATTAAGCAGGTACCAAAAATTTATAGGCCAAATGACTATGATGAATATAATGAACAACAATACAGACAATTGAGTGGCCCATAAAATTAGAATGTCTCATAATGTGGCTTTTAACTCTCTAGATATCAACTGAAACTCATGGATTGGCAGTTCATTCAATAGCACAGTATTTCTTGATTTGCTGAATGACTGCATTCTATACCAAAACGTTAGAGAGGCAACAAGAAAAAGCAATATTCTTGTTCTCGTTATCAGCAGTGATTTGTCATGTATTAAGAATATTCAAGTAAATGAACCTTTAGGTAGTGGTGATCATAGCATACTGATATGGGATTTATTCAAAGAAATAACAACTGTCAAGAATAATGAGAAGGGATTTTGGGGAAAGGTAGAAAGCCTGCACGAGAAGCACGCAAAAGTTCAATGAAATTGACCGGTAAAAGTACTTTGCCGTAACGGCACTTGTATTGTTGCTCGCTCGGTAAACAGACGGTGGGTGTTATTGGTTAGGAGTAGAAATTGAATCCCATGGGAGATTGAAACCCTCCCGAAGTGGAGGGGGTAACCTGACCTTTTTTCTTTAGAATCACTGGTGGACTAGTGGATAAATGGTTTATTAACAAAAAAAAAAAGGCAAAGGAAACCCATATGAGAAGCACGGCAAACGTCGAAAAAGTTTACCGGTGAAACTACGTTAAGAACGCCAGAACTTCCAATATGACTCTGCTTGTGATTCAGTTAGTGATTCTAAAGAAAAAAAGGTCAGGTTACCCACCCCCTCCACTTCAAGAGGGTTTCAAGCTCCCGTGGGATTCAACTTCTACTCCAGACCGATAACACCCACCGTCTGTTTACTGAACGAGCAACAATACAAATGCCGTTACGTCAAAATACTTTTACTGGTAAATTTAATTGAACTTTTGCGTGCTTCTCGTGCAGGCTTTCTTTACCTTAGCCGGATTTTGTTTTCACAAAGGGTATTATAATGGGAGTACACATTTTTAAAACTCTTTCACTGTGATCAAATGACGTTTAAAAATGTAAATGTCAAAAGGTGAAGTGTTCAGAAATGTCACCATACAGGCCACTAAATGTTTTATACCAAGTATGAGATATTAAAATTGTTGAAGATTTAGTCTTAAATGGATGTCAAATGAACTGGTAAGCTTAGTGTAACAGAATAAAAATGCATGGATGATTATAAATTGTCAGATAAATACAGTTCCTACAAATTAGTAAAAACTACTATAAAATCAAGTTACTTAGGGGGGAGAGGCTAAGATTAAGAAAGATTATATTAAAAAAGAAGCTGCAGAAGAGGTAGTTATGCCTTCAGCCACAACATTGAATGCATCCTTAGATTCAGAAGTACTTGCAGATTACAGATATGCAAATATGTTCAAAGGGTAAAATGGGTAACTAAAGACCTCTAAGTTTATCCACTGTGCCACAGAATATAATGGAAAATCAACAGTTAAAGAAGTAATGCAAGATCATTTTGATAGGAGTAAATCTATAAGGCAATCACAGCATTGGCTTGTTAAAGGGAGATCATACATCACCAATATGATCAGCTACTACGAGGTTGTTGCCTCATAAGGAACTGGATGCCAAGAGTAATTCTGACATTTACTTAGATTTCAGTAAAGCCTTTGATACTGTACCACATGTACAGTTGTATAAATTGGAGCAAAGTGGCATTAGATGAAAGTTACTACTGTGAATAAAGGGATGACTAAGCAGTAGTAACAAAGAGTGGTTATAAATAGCCACCACTCATCATGAACTATTATGAGAGTGGGGTTCCACATGGTCTGTATTGGGCTCATTATTTTTAACATTTATTGATACTGATGTAGGTACTTTAAAGTTAGTTGTCTGAGTTTGCTTCTGATGCAAAGATGGGAACAGTGGTTAATTACAGTAATCAGGATATGCCAATTCATGCTCAAATGCCTAAGTCTGTTGGCACACTATGGGCATAGTTGCCGATGCACCTAAGAGATCTCTAAATCAACCAGCCTAAGTCCGTACATTATTCAGCCACTTTTAATTATCTTCAACCACTTACTCTCAAACCAGATTTTCCCACAGCAGTGGAAAAACTATCTCATCAAACCTTTAGCTAAAGTTCAGTCTCCATTGCAACCTAAACACTACTGACCCATCTCCAACTCCTCCAGCCTGCTGAAGCTCCTGGAGAAGGCCTTACTCACTATCCTCACTAAGCAGATCTTGCCTGGTAATCCAGCCAAAATTTAGGCGCCTCCGTAGCCAGGTGGGAAGGAGCAGCAGTGCGTAGCACACACTTCTTGATTAGACCGGGGTTCGAGCCCATCACCACCAAATACGGAGGATGCGGAAAGGTCAGGGAATGACCACTGCATATCCCGGAGCAATACGGCCTTAGTTGCTAATGCTCCTAAAAATCAAATAACAAACATAACAAACAAACCAGCCCAAATTCACTATTCCCTTCCAGACAGATCAATGATCATCAGTCTGCTATTGACCATGAGTACTATCTTGTCAGCATTTGAGAAAAGGCAAGAACTAGCTATTACTTAGACATTGAGGCCGCATTTGATGCCATCCAAGTAAAAACTTCTAACTCTCCTGGAATGCCACTTCCAGATTACTATGCTTTCTGGCGCCTCTGTAGCCAGGTGGGCAGGAGCAGCAGTGCGTAGCACATGCTTCTTGATTAGACCGAGGTTCGAGCCCATGACCACCAGATACGGAGGATGCGGAAAGGTCAGGGAATGACCACCATATATCCCCGGAGCAATATGGTCTTAGTGCTAATGCTCCTAAAAACCAAATAACAAACAAACATACTATGCTTGCTCTCCTCTCTTCTGCATAACAGTTATAAAGCTTCATACAGGAAAAGGAGATCGTGCCCTTACAAGATCCGTCACTGCAGGAGTCCCACAAGGAGGGGGGTCCTTTTGGGCCTTCTGTTTTCATCTATTTTCTCTCCACTGGTTGCACATTCTCAGTGTCTACTGAGCTATGCGGATGATATCGAGATACTCACTCCCATCATCCCCAGTCAAGACCTCAATCTGGTAAAAGCGGAAATTAACAACACTCTCACCGCAGTCACATTTTACCTCTGCCAGTTCTGGCTCAAGACCAGCTAAGTCTGAATTCTTGGTTTATTCACTGAAGCAAACTCCATCTCTCCAGCCTTCAGTCGGCAACACCCTCATTCCAATTGTGTCCAGCCATCGTGATCTAGGTGTTGTGTTTGCTCCAAACTTCGATTTAACACTCACTTAGACATGCTCCTCGCACGTGCTTCAAGACTCTGGTGGATAGCAAAACAACATCTACATATCACCGATAAAAAGACAACTGTGAAGTACATAAGAACAGTTATCTTTCCACCTTTACTCTATGCTGCTGAAATTTGGGCCTCAGCGGCATTGTCAATAAAGAAACCACTCATCGCAGCAGAATTCTGGTTCCTAAAGTGGGCCAACAGGAAGCACAACCTTCCAGCTCATACCATGCAGATTGCAGACTCACTTCGGATTCCAAGACTTCCCACCTTAATCGACGACCAGTGCCTCCTAGCAACAGTGAAGATGATAACAGGCATAATTGCAACACCTTCATTCTGGGTTACTTGTGGCTGAAGGATTTCCCCTGCTGCCCTTAGGGCCAATTCCGAGCTCTGCTCAAGCAAACCCAGGCACTTGACTCCGACCTGAACAAATTCGCTGTTGACCGGACCTACCGGAAAAAAATTATGACTAGTAGGACTAATCAGCAGATTT